>NC_068944.1:4477500-5115000 GCF_026419915.1 Harpia harpyja | reverse complement strand
TGATCCAGGGAAAAAAAGCTGCCAGTGCTGTGCAGACCTCTCTGCAACCCCAGGGTGCCCGAAATGGCACTAGGCACCTCAACACCTGAATCCCAATTTGCAGCCCCTTCCCTGGGGGAAATAACGGAGGGAGACAAGCATGAGACGCTGACATGGAAATTCAGGTTTCTAGCTGCTGCTGCCCACATTGCTGCTTTTGCAGCCTGGCAGTTGCTTCCTAAGTGCTGCCGCAGGATGGATTTGGGGTTTTTTTCTGATTACACTGCTGTTAGAGCTGCCTGTCAGGAGCTGCAGCCCTTCTGTTTCCTGACTAAGCGTGCTCGTGTGAGGTTGGATTTAGTGAGGCTTCCCATGGGAACGGCTTCTAGGTGTTCTTGGTTCCCTTCCCAGCCTGGTTTCTCTCCGTGTTGCGGACACTGAGATCCAGGTGCTGGGGGCTGGGATTATGTGCAGAACATCCCTGCAATCCACGCAGAGTGGGATTTAGGATGCTTAACAGAGGCAAAGAGCCCCGTCTCTCCAGCTCACTGGCTGCAGCGTGTTGCCTGTGCTGGAAATGGTGCTCCGGTTGCCCGGGACCGACCGCTCAGGATGACTCCCCAATCCTAACCCATCTTCTGCACTTTGCTTTTTTACTTCTCTCTCTCTTCCCGGTTGCAACTCAGGATGAAGTTGTACTTTATTCATTCAATTTGAGAAAGCCTAATGCATTGAAAATACTTGTGCACTACAACACAAGCTCATTTCGGTTTACTCACGGGAGGTAGTTAACACTGGCTCACACGGAAAGGTCTTCCCAAACATTTTGGGGACAGAAATAGAGGTGCATGAATCACAGGACCTTTCAGGCTGGTTTTAACCAATGCTGCCTCTTGTCCCATCTCCTGTGTCCAGTGATGAGGCATCCCAGTGATGCTGGTGCTCCTTTCCAAACAGGAAAATGCATCTTAGCCTCCTCAGATGGGGATTGTTCTGTGCCCTAAAACATGAAACCTTATATTCCTCCTGCAACCGCATTTCACTTCTGTGAACAGTTGAGCCCTCTTCCACATTTTTTGAACCCGGAAAAAAAGGAGAAGTATTAGAAGTAAAATATGTTATTAAATGGGAGCTGGCATGTGTCAGGCTTATTGATGGGAACTTGCATAAAATGTGATATTACTTCATTCCTACCTTAATTGAAGATATTTTCAGCCTAAGTGATGTGTAACTCTCAGTGATTTAGCTCTCTTTTATGAATAATTATATTACATGTATTCTCTCTAGATATTTCCATTGATATGTAGGATAAGTGTCTCTCAGAATAGCCTGTAAAGGGGTCAGGCAGATCTCACTTTATTGAACCCCTTTGAAAACAGCATATTTTGCCTTCTTAAAGCCAATGGTTAAATTAATAAACACAATGAAAAACCTTTCGAATGAGAGGAACATTCCCTCTGCTTATGATCTAATTCCCCGGACACCCACTTACTAAAGATTTGACAGGAGTAACATGAAGCTACAGCATTCACTGTGTGGTTCATTTTTTATCAAACAAGACAGAAAGAATGAAGCCTTGTCTGTGTTTGAAAGCTGTATCGTGTTTCTGCCATTTCTTTAGGCATTCTTACAGAAACCTTTCAGTTCTCCCTTTCTCACCTTCTGCAGGCTAATGTATTAGCAATAGCTTTTCTCTGATTAATAAAATGATGGTGGTTTTTTTGCATGAAACATAGGAAGAGTCTCATTCTTACCTGTGTACTCATGAAATAACCAATTTCAAGCTGTGATGAAAACAGCAATAATTATAAACACTTCAGCAAATAAAGAAATCTTCAAGAGCTATATTTAATATTAAACACCACACAGAAAATTTCCCAGGCAACAGGCCAAGCTGAGATTAACTGGATCTTTTTGAAGAGGCGTTTGTAATGTAAATTTAAAACCAAACAGTAAAAAACACTTTGACAAACCTTTACATTATTGCCACAATCTGCATCTAGACCCAATAAAATAATAGACAGGAAGGCTGCCAGCATCCAAGCCAGGGGTATGCAAATGCCCTATTCTGCAGCTCGCTGATAGCTGCTGGAGAGCTGAATTTAAAAGCACCACTTCAAAGCTTTTCTAGGAAATAATTGAACATTTAATGATTTTAAAGTTCCGTGATAGTTCTAATGCTAAATTGTTGTTTAAATTAATTTATTTAACTAACGATCAACACATGCGTCTGGAAGATGCTTCTCTGTGCGTGTTTGTGGCTCCGCTATGGTGACGACTAAAACAAGAAATGCGGTGGGGCACGGGGCTTGTCCCAGGGTAAAGCTGGGTAGGCAGTTGGCTCTGGACGAGGTGAAAAGTCCCCCTTTCGGACCACAGAGTTACTTTGATATCGTTTATTTAGTGCCAGCTGGGTCTGCTTCCAGAGAGAGCTAAGAGGGCATCTTTCTTCAAAATGCAACAGAAGACCCAGACTTGCCTACAGCAAAGAAGAAACAGCTTTTGCTTAAGGCATTCCCGGGTGATTGTGATGTTTCAGTGCCAGCTAAGTTGGCTCCTGCCAGTTTGGGGGAAAGAAGAGATGGGGTGGGACAAGTACAAGAACTCCCATCTCTAGTGCGCGAGGTGCCGGGCAGAAGGTGCTCTCTGCAGAGCTGGGACTCGTGGTGGGAGTCCCGGGGGGGGGCATCGCAGCGGGGAACCCCGCTTGGGCGAGGAGTATGAGGGTCTGCGTGGGGAAGGGTTATCCAACAGGTAAAAAGATCCACAGTACCTTCTACAGCTTGCTCTAGCGAATTGCCTCTCGCACAGTTTTGAGGTTGTTTCCCCTCCCGGGGCGGTTATACTATTGCTTCCTTTTTCCCACCTTCTGTCTCTGGTTATTTAGGTGAAAACGTCCGCAGCACACAGGCTCTGCCTCCGTAGGTGAACGCAACGGGCTTAACGCAGCTTTGCTCTGAAGTCAGCTAGCTCCTGTTTGAAGTGAGAAATCGTAATTTGAGGAAGGAGGTAAGCTGGGTAAGAGAAATCAATCAATCCCAAACTAGTCCCACAGTGCAGAAACCCCCCATTAAAACTGCAGTTGTGTTTTCTCAGTGTACTGATGCCGTCGGTGAGGACATACAAAATTTATGAGGGTTCTTGATGGAGAAGTGAGGGAAATGTGACAGAAGTCTTCACACTCAGAAAAGGTGGGAGAAGGATGCATAGGAAATGATAATTCACAATTTCTCAGAGTGCCCCATCATTTCTCAAAATGATGGAGCAGCCCATTTCAAACAAAAAGCAACGCTGTTCCACACCACCTGCCATTGAAATGTGGCCTTCGTCACCATGGTATGCGCACCTCCATCACATGAGGCGAAGGTCGCCGTGTACTCCCCTTGTTTCTCCTGACTTCCCACGTCCTAAGGGAACTTCGTTTGCACCACCTCTAGGTATTTGCACTACATTTGGCATGACTTGCCACCTTTGCTCATCACCTCTTCTGGTCCCAGGGCTCGCTGTAACTCTGCCTGCCCTTCTACGGGTCAAGCTCGAAGTATGCTGAAGGGTTACTGCAAAGATGTTCATAGTGCCACGGGCAAAATAGTACTTGCCTTGTGGATAAATAGGAATTTCCAGCTGCCGGGTCTCTGAGTTAAAACACATGGCCTCAAAAGGCTGTAAGTCAAGTTGGTGAAAAAATTCGCCACAAAAGCACTGTGTGGAAAAAAGTTTGAGAGCCTTGCAGCATGAAAAGGGGAAAGAGAAATTCCAACCAGCCTGGTCTTGTAGAGGGATTAATCCTTCTTTATAAATTAGCCTCTTTGTACCTGTGAAACATGTTTGATCAGATTCCAAAGCATGGCAGTGATTTGTGCCAAGTGGGAAGCTGAAGAGTAGAGGAATGTCTGATATTTAAATATTTTACCAGCCCTTCATCTGGGTTAATATTTTATTAGCAGCAAACATGCCTCTCTGCTAAGGACTCTACAACTACGGCTCACCGTGGTGAGATACTGGTGACCTTGCACAAAGGTAGTATGAAAGACAAGAGTTGAGGGAAACATTGATGCCACTCATTTCTTCTTTCCTAAGGATGCACTGAAAACATCCACATTGATGGGTGTTTGCATTCTCTGTGCCTTGATTCGCAAGTCTGAGCCGCACAATTCGGCTTTTTCCCCATTCGCGTTGCTTTCTGCGGTACGTACCAACCTCTGCGTAGCCGCATCATCCTAACCGTACCAGACTGCTGGGTCTGTGCCTGATCAGGATGGCGCTGGCGAGGCAGCTGCGCAGGTCGGTAGGATGGAGAGGTTTTCAACGCTATGTACAAAAGTGGTTCAAGCCCAGCTCTGACAAAATGGTTGCCAGTGGGACAAGCATGCCCACGATTTGTCCTCCTGTATTCACCAGCAAATGTTTCATTCCAAAGGGTTATCGGCGTCTCCTTCTGTAAGGACCACAAGCGCAGCGAGCTCTGGCAAGAGGCACACCACCAGGTCTCTGACAAGATCGCGCATGGATACGGTAGGGCAACCGGCAAGTCCCTTGACCGCAGCAGGTACGGTAAGCACCGTTTTTTGAGGAGATTCTGCTTTTTTCTGTGGCTTGAGGCTGTGAAGCTGGAGCCAAACGTTCGGTTAGTTTCTTGGATGGACTATGCATCCAGAGGGGTGAAACAGGGTGGTGGTGCTGCCTCTGTAGTCACCCATATACCAACCAAGCAGATGTTGTATACATGACTGCAGGAGTCTGTGCCCTGCACAGTCTGGGATGTGCCCACTTCTGGAAAAGCAGGATGTTCTTGGTTCGCCAGGCACTCTTAATACGATTTCAGCTTGGGATGTCTCCTCTCCTCTCTTTGCTCCCCTTTCTTTTTTCCATTTAAAGGAAAGCAATTCCTTGAGCGAAGAATAGGATCTTGGAAGATGGCTGGCTCAGTGCTCAGAGTGCAACAGCCAGAGCAGGATGCAGGAGCAGACTCTGTTCTGTGCTGCAACCTCATGCAGCCATGAGCAACCATCTTCAGTATAGAAAATGTAGATAATTATTAAAAAAAAACCCCCAAGACAGTTTCTCTGGCCAGCTGCCTCTGAGGAGCAAATCAGTCAAACGGCAGCATAGTGGTGAGTTGGCAGGCTGGGAGTATGGGGGGCTGCAATGGTAATGTAAATCATCCACACAAAAAAACGATATATTAAAGTAAATGACTGATATATTAAAGTAAGACTTGTGGGGAATTTGCCTGATTGTATGATGCTATCAAGTCCTGCAACTTTAATTTTCTTGTGTTTTTATGCCTATCTAGCTAGCCAGTTACATCCAGTCTTGCTGGCTGGCCAGTTCATAGTGGAATATTTATTCTACTAGAAATACCGAAATTATTTTCTTTCAGTATTTCGGTTGAGGAATACACAGAAGAATACCTGGAGTTTGCATGAAATTCAGTATTTGTAGAGACTGTGGTAGTGGCTAGGACCACCCTGCTTTATCTCCTTCTTCCATTCTTTCATACTGTATGTCCTATTAAATTAATTAAAAAATTGGGGAGCCCTCCAGTGGCTAAAATTATAGAGCCTAAATTACCAGTGTGTTAAAGAGGTATCCAAATGTCTAATGGTGTCTTCAGACCTCACAAAAATCCATACAGTTTTAATACGGAATTTTACAAATTGTTACCTTTTAACTGAAGAGACAATTTTTTAAAAGTCAATCCAGTTAAGTACATGTGGAGGCACTTGGAGAAAAATTTCCCTAAAAGGTCTTTTCAGAAAACACCCCCAAATGCAAAATATCAACCTCAAGTTCTTAGTTCCTTTTAAACGTAAGCTCCAGGAATTTGAGAATGTTCTGCATTTGGTAATGAAATTGTTCTCCTACTCCTCAGGCTGGTACTTGGTATTCTGCTTTTCATTCCATAAAAAA
Source organism: Harpia harpyja (assembly GCF_026419915.1). Classification (NCBI taxonomy): domain Eukaryota; kingdom Metazoa; phylum Chordata; class Aves; order Accipitriformes; family Accipitridae; genus Harpia; species Harpia harpyja. The sequence goes on along the minus strand of NC_068944.1, from coordinate 5,109,108 downwards.
AACCCCAACCTTTGTGTGTGTGGGAAATCAGACTCTTGACTCTTTGACAATCTCTATATTGATTCTTTAAAAGCCTGTATATTGCAGATTTATCCAGAAATTATGCCGACAAAGGTTTCCGTTAAAAGAAGGGAGAAAAATATGCAAAGCTAAACCCAGGTTTGCAGCCCAGAGCTGTAGCTTATTGAGGTAAACAAAAAGCGTTGAGGGACTCTGCTCTGGATCCTCCTTGATCTCACTTCTGAAATGCTCATCGATTTCCACGAGAGGAGATTTGGACTAAAAATCTGCGGGGAGGTGTTGCGAAGAACAATACAATTTTTTTGTCCTTAAGATAGTGACTATGCCCTACTACGTGCTTCATATTTTTGTTAGATCATGGAATTAAGCACAGAGGGAAAATAAGTAATATTTTTACAAATGAGGACATTTGGGACCATTTCATCTGTGCCTCGTTCCAACAAACTGGAAACCCAAAGCAAAGCCCATTTAACTCGATAGCTTTTAGCTCGGGCTCTTGGAGAAGTATAAGTGGATCAAACTAAGAAAAAGGCTAAATCTCCCTTTGAGCGGGGAGACCATCTCTGCGTGGGAAGCGACTGCCGGGCTTTACCGTCAAGTGGGGTGGAGATGCCCAGCCCAAAGCCTGAGCTCCTGGTCACCTACATCTTGTTGTCAGCTGTAGAGCAGCCATGAAGCAGAGCCAGTCCGGTCACTAGCCTGGGAGAAACCTCCTGCCCTCTAATTAGCTGTGAACTGACGTTGATGCCTTGAAAGACCTCCCAGTATGGTTTTTTTTTCCCTTCCTCTCAAACATTGCAACAGGTTTCTGTTGCCTTGCGTACTGCTCCACAGCCTACGGGCGATCGCAGCGCTTCGTAGGCGGCCTGAGACGATATCCCGTCTCCCAGAGCCCGCGCGGTGGGACGTACGTCGTACTCCTACCGTACATCAGGAAGGCTGTGCCATCGCACAGGCTTATCTCAGGGTATGCATCACGGACCCCGGCAGCGCTGGGGTGGACGGTTCTGCCACCACTGCTCCTCCAAGAAAGCTGGAGCACCAACTTCAACCTGATGGAAACATCCCGCTTCCCGAGTACGAGGACGGCCAACTTCTCCTACGCTGCACCGAAAGCCCTCTCCCGACTGCCGTCGCTGCGCAAGTCCAGCAGCTCTTCCCCGAAGCAGAAAGAGGTGCACGGCGCAGTCTCCGATCATCCGCAAAAGCACAAAAATAGCATGGGGTGCCTACAAGTTGAAAGCGGTCTGTGTCAAGAGCTGTCAAAAGCTGTGGTTGCCACAGGGATAATTGGTTTGTGCCAGCTGTAGTTGATGGATACCAAGCTGATGAAAGGAGACAGGATAATATGCCTTCTGTTGTTTAATTAAGGATTTTCTAAATCTGCAGAAACCGAAAGCTCTGGATGCTGAAAATCACCCGAACGCACCCCGATATTCGCGGCAATGAGAGAACGCTGGGGAAACAGGGTTCCTCCCAAAATGTGCGTGCGCCTACGTAAAGCACCCTCTGCGCAAGAAAAGGCCGTTTGGCGATGCTCTTGCCCTTTATTTCCCACCAAACTGCTCCCTGCAGATTAATGTTTGTCAGAATCTTCCCTTATCACAGGGGCTGCAATCTTCACTTAATACCCTGAGGGAGGGACATCTTGGGTTATTTTGCACAGCGCAAGTGATTGAAATACGACAGCAAACCGTTAACATGATCCCAAAAGTACTGGCTCGCAGCCCAATATCTTTTCTACAGTCGTTTCAAAGAAGGTGATTAATAGCATGTCAGAGAGTTGCTCTGTATACCGAACACTACTTGAAGGACCGTAAATAGATAAAACCAAATGATCAACAACCGTATACCGAAATAAGGACAGGCACCCAAAGGGTGCTGGGAATCTCAGTTGTTGAATTCTACTTTTATTGTTGTTAATGGTAGGTATCAAGAGGGGATGAATAGCCCTCAAATTAAATTTGCAGCTAATCTCATAGTAGGAGGCAAAGACTCTATCATGCAGGCAGTAGCCTTATCTGGAGGATATAGTAATAAAATCCAACCTGGACGACACAAGCTAATACGCCCAGAAGAAAAGAAGAAACGTGTAGCTGTTTGATGGGGCTGGAGGTGTTTGGAAAGCAGCAGTGTTGGAAAAGTGATGGGCGGAATGATGTGGGGCAAAGCCAGAAAATCAGCTGTAAGCTCGCAGTGCGGCACGGCAATAAGGCCGGGCAGTTTGTAAGAGCAAGGCTCACGGTTGCGAGTCTGGCCAACGTGAGAAGGGTGAGGTTCATCTCACAGGACTGATATGCTGGGGAAAAAAAAGACCATCTCTATGCCATCAAGTATTAAACTTGTGAAGAAGGGGCCAGTGATCTCAGGGTGAAGGGTTTCTCTCTCACACACCTCCCTCCCTGAGCTCTCCCCCCATCCCCAGCTTACCCAATTTTGGAGGGAAGGGACCTGCTCCTGCGGTCAACTCCCTCCCAGGAGGAGCAGTGGTGGCAGAACCGTCCACCCCAGCCAGGGTCCCTGGGGCACCCGCTCCGTTCAGAGACGGATAACGAGGATCTTCAGAGGTGTGGAATGGCTTTTACACCAGGAGCAGCCACAGAGACCAGGACTCTCCAGCCCAGGAAAGGACGTGTCCATGGATGGATGTGCTAGAGGTCCACCAAGCAGCATGGGAAGGTGGGTAGGGAATGACTGTTGGTTGTCCCACGTGAGCTTGGTGTCCCACCGGGACCCGGTGACACCAGAGGGTGGCCAGGGCAGAACTGGCAAAAGGAAATGGTTCTTCACAGAGGTGGGGTAAAATATTCACATTGGGTCAAAAACAACTGGGTGAATTCACAAATATCCACTGCAGGCTTTTAAAGACCAGAATAACCCTTCTGGATCAGGAGCTGCAAATTTTCAAAGGCTGGAAGAATATTCTGGGAAAACACGCCTAACCTGTTCTTGTACTCTTCCTTACGTGTCTGCTATGACCGTGGTCAGAGGCTCGATACTGGGCCAAACTGACAAATAGTCTGACTCAGTGCGGCCACTGTGACATCTCTGACAACGTATATGTGCCACAGGTTTCCCTGTACATTTCCTCTTGCCACAGCACAAGAGCTGCACCAGGCCACCCCGGTGCCTCGCTTCTCTCTGCTTTTATTGAGACAGCTGGTTATGACCAAGCTACATGTTTCTGTGCCTCCAGTGACCATCTCTTCCAGTGGTCACTATCTTCTCCAAGGCAGGGCAGGCAATAACAGAGGGGAATCTGAGTATCTAAATTGTAGAAAAAACCAGAGAGTTTTTCTAAAGACTTTGGCATTTATGTCTTCCATCTGGTAAGAAGTCTTCCTGAAAAGCGATTTTTAGTTTCCTCTGCTGAAGTGACTTGCTCTGAAACCCCCTTTCAGGTCTGGTTGGTGGTACCTTTGGCTGTAGTCCCCACAGTCCCAGCCTTGGCCGGGGCAAAGCAAACCACAGCTGGACCATTTTTCAGGGCGCTCTCTACAACTTGACGAGTTGCTTCAGGTCCTAACCACTCCTCCGCCTAAAAGTAATGGCTCTTGCAGAAGCCCATCTTGTACTAACCCCCAAAAACCCCAGCCCCAAACCAAATATACGCTAACTGCACACTGCTACTGAATCGGGGTGTCAGGTTATAACCACTCTCCTCTCCCAGGTGCACTGGGCTTGGATCAACCCCTTGCTACTTTGCAGGTGGAACTGGCTTTGGCAGCTCCCCAGGGTACGCACTGCACATTCAGCTCCTCCACTTCTGCCCTGAGATACGCTCCGGTTGCTTTTGAAGATTGTAAAACTAATCAATAATAGATTAAAGTACACGTTTTCTTCAGGCACCAGGTCTGCTTACATGTAATGAGTGTTTATGAACTGAGGAAGGCATCCCAAAATTACAGAAATGCTTTGCTAAACCTGAACTCAGATTTGTTTGTATCTGCAAGCTCTGCGATACCAATTTTATTGTGCTTAGGGGATAAATTTAAACCACTAGCACAGTTTTGGATGGGTTTGCTTTCATCACATTCGGAAACGGGGGGCTAGTCCCCCCCCTTACACTACTATTTCTTAATGATGTGCTTTTGTCAGTGAAGATGAGTTGGTAAAGACATGAGGATTACATTTAAATTCAGCTGTATTTGTAGTTTAAACATGCAGGAAATGAGATGAGGGGAGGAAGAGCTTATGCTAATCCAAACAAATGGGAGAGCTCGTAACGTTTTCAGATGGTTTATTTGAAATCACATTAAATTCTCTTCCCAACCTGATGCATCTGTGCAACTGGGGCTGCCAAAATACACTCACCTGCTGTAATACAGCCACTCCTGAGCTTTTAATGAATGTGCACAGCCACAGGGATGCTTAAATGATGTGCTGCATATGCAAAGCACAATAGAATTTATTAAATAACTAATCCACAAAGCCCATCTTCTAACTCATTCAGGTGGGCAAATGAAGGCAGAAAAACCCAAGCGACCAGTTGTAGCCCCACAGCAAACCTGCCGGAGCTGGGACAACAGTGCAGGAACGCGGCATTACCCTCCCAAGCTCTAATCGTCCTCCCAGGGCTGCGGTCAGCCTGTACCTCGGCATCCCGAAGGAGCGATTAAGCACCGTCAGCAGTGTGTCTCCCAGCTCCAAAAGAGAGATTACTTTGCAGAGGAAAACAACACTGCCCGGGCAGCTAATTAATCACCTCTCTCCTCTTTGAAAGGCAGTGTCGGCCCCGCTTCACACCGCTCAAAATCTGCTCGTGTGCGCCTTTGGCTTGGCTATTTCTGGGAGGTGATGCTGGCTCCCTACGCCAAGTGCTCCATCAGCTCTAGTCATACTGGTCCCAGCTGAGCGGCACGGTTGGTCTCAAAGCCGCCAAGGAGATGAAAGAGAGCCCCGCCGCCCTGAGCCAAAGATTTGACTTTTGTAGTTGCAGGGCTGGCCACAGCAGTGTTTCTGCAAGTGGAATTGTCTGGTTTGCGTTCGTTTCATCCTTCGTGAGCAGGGTAAAAGAAACCAGACAGAATAGAGGTACTGGAAGAAAACATCCTGCCAGGGATTGGTGGGGTGTCCCTCTTTCAATGGGGAGCTGCTCCCATTCAGACTCTGCAGATGCTGCCCAGATCTACCGAAAGAGGACTCTGCCCTACAGGTATTAACCTTTCCAGTCAGCCTAATGGGCATTTCTGGGAAGAATCAGAGAGGGCAGCTCACCGGCTTGCTTATGGGTGGTTTTTACGGCTCCTTGGTAAGCCGCCCCAACACGAGACACCAAAATGACACCATGCGTATGTATGTCCCTCATGCAGCCGTTCAAACCTGTGCATGCAAAGTCCTTTTTCTGAAGAGAAAGTGTTGTGGGGTTTTTTTCTAGGAAATCATCCTCTCCATCAACATGTGTGTTAAACTGATTGTTTCCCTAAGAAATAAATACACATTTGGGATTTGTTGCAAGCTTTTTATCCACTTTTATTTCTATTCCTCCCTCTTACTCCTTTAAAACAGGCCTGCTGGCCTACATTTGCAATGCTGAAAAAGGTGTAACGACATTTCCAATATTCAATATTTTTGTTGAAACCATCTTGAGAAAATAATTTTTAATGAAACACATTTACTATTTCTCATCTCTGTGCAATCTGTCCGATTTCCTAACTCCCCAAAATGACAAAAAACATTTGTCTGTTCAGAGATGCTGGCCCAAAGCCCATCACACCCACAGGCTGTAGTTTTATGATGCGAAATGTTTGCCTAATTCTCCATACCATGGACTTGCAACCTTAGTTTAACGAGGAAAAAAAAACTCTGTTACATAAGCAATCCCACCAGAACATGGAATTAAAGGACAAATCCAATCTAGGCAACTCAGAGGAGTGGACATGTATTTACTCTCCCAGATTACCTCTTAGCAAGTGCCAAGATACCACAGGGAGAGGTGCCGTTATAAAAAGAAAACACAGATTGCTGGAGCTAGAGCTGAACTGCTCCAGAGAATACCAGAAAGTACTTCTGCCTCTGCTTTCTAGCACTCGCTCTCATGCGAGAGTAGCAGGTACCCTGCACAGCCTGGGTAGGAAAAAACACCAAACTCATAGTACCTAATTTTGCAAGGCGCAAAACAGTTCAGGTAGATGTTAAATGTCCTCAACTCTTGATTTCAGCGAAAGCTAGAAGTGCTTTGCTACGCCACCGGGTGAGGCAGAAGGAGGAGGAGGAGGATGTGCTCAGTGCTTTCAAGGAGAAGCTCTGCACATGTCAGCTTTCTTCTGCTACGGATAGGATGAGATACAGGCGTTATTTCTTGGTAAGTTGTGGGTATTTCTGCGAATCGCTTTCGTGACGTTGCAGCAATTCCAACAGATAACGTGACATTTTTCTCCCCTTTCTTTTATAAATCGCTCATTTGTGTCTTCTAGGCTTAGGAATATAATCATCACCCAGTTGCGTTGCTCAGTACGTTATGTTTCTTTCTCACTTTCTCTGGTGACCTAATCAAACAATGTGCAAATACTTCTTGGTTTCGCCGTATCTACTTTGTACTTCCCGATACCACAAACTACTCACAAACAATAGCTGAACTGTTCCCGTAGCTTTCCCTTTCCCCAAATTTGATGTAGCAGCTTCATTTTGAATACGTCATGTAGCAGCTTCATTTTGAATACGCCACTATTTCCCAAACTCGCCTTTTTCGGGGTCGGCACGTTCTGCTTCTCAGCATGCCCTGAGCTGCTCCTGCCTTCGCGATGCTCAGCAGCGCGGGGGCCGCTCTCTTATCGCACACCTCCCTTCCCCACAGAGCCACGGGCCGGCTGCTCCTCCGTCCGTCCCACCAGCAGAGCCCGATTCGAGGGCAACGTCAAACTCCTGCCCAGGAATGTGCCGCGACGGCCGGGCGGACGCGACCGCTCCCCTTTGCACGGGATAAATCAATGTTTATCGACAGCGAGAAAGAGCACAAGAATGAGCTTGCCTCTGTACAGCCGTGGTTACCGCTGGCGAATTTGTGCGCAGGGAGGTGGGATCTGAGATGTGCTCCCGGGGAAGGGCTGTCCTCAGAGGAACACTGTGACTGCGCCGTCCCTGGGTCACCCGTGATCTCTTTCTCTCTTCCACTTGGTGTTTAGCAATGCCATGAAAAGAGGGTTAGCTTCTCCAGGAGAAGCGTGAGTGCCCCAAGTCCCAACTCTCCGTGTGTTACAGCCTGGGGAGGTGGGAGACCCTAACCTAAGCTGTCTGGAGCAGGGAACAGCCTTTTGCCCCCTGCCTGCACGAGCTGGCTACTGGCATATTCATAACACCAAAATACTTCAAAAATACCGAAGGGAGGAAGATGCAAGGATTTTAGGCATCCGCAAGAGAGAAAGGACTTGCAAATTTTTAAGACAGCGGTGGCTCCTGGTGCTCTGCCCTGAGACGGGCACGGCTTATGGCCCACCCTATCCTAAATGTGTTCTTTGGGCTACTTTGCAAGCCTCCCTGTTGGCACGCTGACTCCTCCGGCGCCCGGCAGCTCCAGGACGGGTCACCAAGTCAATCTGGGCTCGGGCTTGGGCTTTCTTAAACGTGAATGAGCATAGCTGCCACTCACATGGGATCCTAAAATAGAGAAGAGCAGCTGACCACACAGTGATACGTGAAACAAGCCCCCCGAGAAGGCAGGCACTGGCCGTACGGGCATCAGCGGCGCTGGCAGCCAACGCAGACGGCACGCTGCTGGGTTTTGGCATCACTGTTTTCCATCCCGCGGCGAGCACGGCTGCGAGCGGGCGGCCGTGCCAGCAGCACCGGCAAGGCGTTAGGCAGATCGAGCCCATGAGGCGGGCGAAGCAGATCCAATTTAGCGGGTCTCGTGCGCGCCGCTGAGCGTGCAAGCACTGCAAGGGTAGGCACCCGCGCTCAACGAGAGCCTTGCGCGGCAGCTAGCCCAAGGGCTCCTCTCTCTGCTGGGCTACTGTTGGTGCTTCTCTTTGCTCGTGAACGGCTTCCTCCATAAGCCCCTGCCAAGAACATACACAGCATATGCAGCAGGTAACCAACTAACTCCTGAGGACACGTGAATCAACTTCTAGAAACGGCAGCAACTTCTTTCGCCTGTTTCTTTCATCTGTTAGAGTTGCTGAAACAAATTAGCTACGCTGCTGCCTTAAGTCGCTGATTAACATCAACAGAGTCCGTATTTTTGCCATCTGAGGTTTGCAGGCAAAGGTATTATTGTTAGTTAGATCAACCGGTATAGTTTGAAAAGCAGCCAATGTTTGGGACATACGGTTTCTTATTTAGATGCGGAGCGGGAGGAGCATAACTGATACATTTCTTTTGCAATACAAGTGAATCGAAGTGATTTCCTCTCTTGTTTTGACAAAATTTTGTAAGTTTTTGCACCTGATTTTCACATCAGGTAAATATCAGAAAAAAACCACAGTGCTTTCAGTTTTCATTAGTAATGGAATAAGCATACTCTCAAGAAGCGTTCACAACCAAAAGTAATTTTGCCATGAAGATTATGTGTTTCTAACAAAAAATGCATGCTCCAGACTGGAATCAGTTAATGAAAACTCCTCATTTAAAGAACATACACCCATAGCCATATTCAAAACCTATTGAAATCAGTGGCTATATCTCAATAAGATCCAAATAACCTTTGAACAGGTTCCTTTTAAAAAAAAAAAGAAAACCACGGGGCTATTACGGTGAAGCTCCTCCTTCCTTAGCTCGATTAACAATAGTGATTGCGAACACTTTACACTCCTTTGCAGGGTCTTCTTCATTGGCTTTTGCAAGGAGCAAAGTAAAAGTGACCACAAATACTTACTCTACACCCTAAAAGTTCAAAAGAGATGTGTTACCAGATACTCCAGGTTGCACTGTAAGGGCTCCAGTAGCTCTGGAAGAGGAATCAGAAATGCAATTGATTCTCACCCACTGCTGTAAATTCATTGTTTCTCTCCTGACAGTCACTGTCGGGGTAGTGTAGGAGAATGGCTGAGAAGCAGATGGCTCCATCTAATAAATTTTGCAGGCTCGTTTTTAAACAAGTGAGGCAGTCGGCACTGACGCTGATAGCGCTACGTAAAAACCCTTCTGCCTGTCCTAATGTCAGCAGCAGCCCTAAAAATGCACTGCATGTCCCCGCTGGTTGGTAGGCCGGTCAGGTAGGCAACGCCAGCTCCTGCCAGGACCGGCGATAGCCCATTTCTCAATTCCCGCAACGGCGGTGCAAGTTTCTCCCTTGCTAGCAAACGTCTCCCGGGGGTGGGGAGCCGCGGAGAAACCTGGCGGATGGGAAGAAATAAGAATATATTCTTCTTCAAACCATCAGCTTGCACCTACTTTGATGCTCGCTGATACAACGGCGTGTAGGATTGTCAAGTCCTCTTTAGTATGCATAAGCAACGAGGACGAATTGGTAGATGGTGCTGCTGGTGGTTTTGCTATTCTCGGTGGGACTCTCTTTTTCACTCGCTGACATCTCCAGCAGCTATTCTCAGCGCTAGGTTGGGTCGGCCCAAGCAAAATGATGAATATGCCTCCAATAGCTTTTCCAAGCAGAGATACTTTATTGTACGTATGTACACACATACGCATTATCTATGCACGCATTATTAGTAGACAGCCCTACTCTGCAGCTATGCCAAGCACCTTTTCTCCGAGGAGAGTGCAGTAATTCAATTCCTGTTGTCGGCAGAATCCGGGGTGGGGGGGGAAATCTGTCTTCATGGATTCCTGTAAGTGAAATATTTAACATATTCTGGAGACAAAAGTTAGTTTTCTCACATTTCTCCCATTTTGCAAAGAAAGTAGTAGTGCATGCATATTCATGAGTATATGAAATTGATGGGGAATAATTTTGCTATTCCAGGTAGTAGTAAAAATGGTTACATTTTAGTCGCTTTTAGCCTGAGAACTGCTGTGGAAATAGTCTCTCAAATGTTTAGATTCCTGAAGAATATAGGATCCCTGAAGCTTCTGTGTCTCAGAACAGTCTCCCCTTTTAGAAGGTCTGCAGAAAGTAGGCTCGATTGTCTATATATTTTTTTGCATTTTATATCTTATCTAGAATATACTATACCTATTATAGATAGTATATATAATTATATGATACATTTTACATACATATAATATTTCTTTTTTTTTTTTTTTTTTTTTTCATAAAAAATACAGTGAAGCAGGTAAATGATTGTCAGACTTGTTTTGCCTCAGGACAGAAAGTCCCAGGCAGTTCTGCGTTGCAGGCTAGTGCAGACAGTGTGTTGCAGGACACTTGCCAGTGTAACAAGGCAGCTGTCTTGCAGGAGTTCACAGTTTTCCATGGGGAGAAGGAAAAATTTCAAAGAACTGCTAACAGAGTTTCAGAGCAAAATCACTTCGAGATTTCTTCTTCAGCTCACATTGCAATTATATGAAAATTTTGAAAGATTTTTAAGCAATAACTCCCTGACTAAATCTGCAATTTTGTTGGTTTGCTCTCTGTCTATATTCTTGTATAAAAGCAAACCATTTGGCTGAACATTCTTGAAAAGCTATTTTTGGTATGTATAACTAACCACAACTTGCAAATCTTACACATCAAAACAAAACTCGGCATTTCAAACATCGTTTAAATACCTTCAAATGTATAATCACTTCCAGGTTGCAGAATGCTCTCTGTGCAATGCTAAAAATTTTAAACAGAGAACCTTTGCTGTGAAATCAGCCTTGAAAAAATGGCTATTGAACACCTGATAAAAGGGTACTCTGCTCAAAGACAGAAAGCCCAATTCACTGACAAACAAAGCAAAATTCTTAATACAACTATGGCATCTCCCATTTGCTTAGAGAAGCCCAGGCTAGTGCCAGATGTAATGGCTATAGACGTAATTAATGCAAATTACGCACCGCTGCAGGAAGGCAGGGTTTCTAGATCACATATTCATTGCTGGCCTCTGCTTCTCCAGGCTGCACCTACGTAGGGAAATATTCAGTATCTATTAAACATGTTCTTTATAGCTTGTCATTTGCTTCCAAGTTTTCCTGTTAAAGATCAAAGGCAGCTGATGCCTTCCACCTTTGAATAGATACGAAATAGGTGGCAATTTTGGGACAGGGAAACAGAAGAAAAGGAAATCACCTTTCTCACACTTCGTGTCTGGAACTACTAACATAGTATTAGAGATGTTGTTTTGTGACAGATACTTTCGCTGATAACTGTCTCCCCACGCACGCTTTCCTCAGACTGAGGAGGAGAATCTATAACTTCAATGACCAGAAGTGCCTAATATATCCTATATGCTCCAGCACTATGGATTTACAGGTATAAGCATTTCATTACGTAAATCTTCTTTCGTAAGTAAAAATATTTCACCACGGATATGAAAATAATGTGGAATCCAAATAATACTTCTACTGAAACAGCGGTTGGATCCAAACCCTGCTGTGTTTGCTTACTGCAAAAAATTATTTTTGTGGAGAGACAAGTAAGACATGCTACTGTATAATTTACTTGCTTTATACATCTTATGGATTGAGAGTGCACTTAATTATTGGTTATGGAACAAACCTTTGGAAACCGGAATATTTCTAGCAGCACCCAAAGCAGAAGGTATGGGGTTTTGCTGTTTCTTTTGTGTATTTTTCCTACAGCAGGTATTTGGCCTATGAAAATAGGGCAGGGCAAGAAAGCAGGCTTGTAAGCCTGCTTCCAGATTCAAGAGATCGGGTCTATTATTGTGATTTCAGCACAGGCAGAATATCCAATTATGCTCACAAAATGCAGACGTGCAATCCTCGCTCCGGGAGAAATATGCTTCAAGGCCCTGGTCTGACTTACAGATGTGGGCAATTCTGTCCTTGCAGGTGATGCCATTGAAATCAAGGAAACTTCTCTCTTGATGCAGTTTCTAGCAGCTGGAGGTAGGCTTTTTTGATTTGGGCCCTTGAATATTATTTGAAACGCATTGTGATGCATTTACTCATGGCGGGTAACGCATTACTCTGCGTGGACTCCCACCGACTTCAAGGAGCCCGCTCACAGCGCAAGGACCCATTGAGCAGTCAAAACCCGGCCTCGGGCACAGCGTATATTATCACAGCAAAACTTCGGTTGGAGCTGCGTTTGGGGAAAGCCCCGTGCACCTCTGCGGGTGACAGCCATCAGCGTGTTTGGGGCTGCTTCCTAGCTGTTCTCGACGCAGGAGGGAGGAAAATCAGCATCAACTCTTCTTTTGAGGCTATGTGAATCACCAGGGGCACCAGCAGCGCATTTCTCACAAGCTGCTACGCGCACCGTTCCCGTCTCTTAAGGTTGGAGGCTTTGGGGTCCCGATCAGCGTGCTGCCCTGCCCCATTTATGAGCTTCAGTGAAGTTATTCCTGTCCTTTGCCTGCATTTTGGGCTCTGGAGTGAGATGCCAGGGACAGCAGGCTGAAGCTTCTAGCACAAGTAAGATCCTCCCAGCTAAGTTTAGGGGAAGCTCCGCAATACTCTATTGATTATTTTTTTCTTCTCAGTACTTAATTGAACCTCACTTCACTCTAGCAGGGTAACAAACCGACAGGATTACATGTCCAATCTACCAGGATGTCATTCCAAGACAGCAGCTGCTTGCTTTCAAAAGGACATGGGCTCCCCTTGACCATTTTGTCCGAAGGGGGTAGGTACACAGAAGCAGGTAAGAATTTCTGTATTAATTTTCACTGAAATACTAGTGGTTATACGGCTGGCTTACTGCAAAACTTCAAACAGAAAACACCAACGTTGTGTTTAGAAATGCAAGGACTTCATCCTACTGAGATATAGTCAACTTCTGTCAGAGTATACAGAGGTGTTTTTCACATCAGACACTTCCACATTGAAACTACACGATTGTTCAAAACAAACATAATAGAAACCAGCCAAAATCTTTCTTTGGGGGGGGGGAGGGGAGAAAAGAGAGGATGAGAATAAGAGCCTCTTATTCCATCTTACTCATCTTGGTGAGGAATAAGCGTGCAGTCCCATGCTTAAGACTGAGATATAAATTGTCGCTTTTTGGCCTCCAGCAAAACAGACCATATGTCTGCACCGCAGCCACGGCAGGTCGTGTGAGCACACCTGAGTTAGGCTTCAACTTGCTGGCTGGATACCACTCCCAGGCCTGACTTGGCAGCAGGGAGCTCAGTGCAGATTTATTTGCCTCTCCGATCAGCGGCACCTCTGGTCTAAGCAGTGCCTAAGCCAGCTCGTGGCTTTGTCTCTCTGACCCTAACCAAGGCGAAGCAACAGTGCGAACAGCAAAAATAGGGGGAAGAGGAAGAGCGAAAATGATAAAAATCAGTATTCTCCAGAACAAGGGCAGTCACGGGAGCTGCTCTGGGGTAATGAGTGAGCCACAGTTTAGGACTCTGACTCCTTTTGCTACTCAAGGACATGGGTCCGTTGGTCCGATCAGGCTTCCCCGCTTCATTTCTCCTTTCCAGGCATGGCAGGAGTGCCTGCCCTGCCCTCTTCCCTCCTGCCGATGCAGCGCAGATCAGACGAAAGCTGCGAGAGAGGGGAAAGAGAGCGACGGCAGCGAGGAATTCACAAGGGAAGAGAAAGCAGGGCAAGGTCTTGGATGACTCACACTGGGGTTTCAGCGTTCACCCACTGGTAAGTGTGGCCACTGGTTACTACTCTTTCATCCGCAGTGTCTGGGGTGTAGGAGGCCGTGGACCTCAAGATACGTGACAAAACGGCAGTGTCTAAAGGTTGAACCACACCAGCTTCAGCACGCTGTCCCTCTGTATTTCATTCCACGGGAAAGATCCTTTCATTAACCACCCCTCCCAGAAAATACCAATGGCAGAACAGCCTGGTAGAGTCCATGCCGCATTTCTCTTGTTTACCAGACAAAGGAAAATATCAGTGGACTAAACAAGTCATTTTGTCGCCCTTTGGCACTTCTCCAAACATCAGCATTGAACGTCCCAGGTAAGTGGCACACCTTGGGGTCCTCCCGCAGCTGGCTGCGGCTGCAGCTCTCGTGCAAGCTCAGCGGCACGTAACTCCTGCACATAGGACAAAGCAAACGCAGCCGAGTATTTCACAGCTACGCGATACGCAGTTACGGGCACGACCAGATTGATGGTGCAGTTTGTTACAACAGTCAAAGCCAAATGAGACCCATGTTCCTCCTTCAGCCGCATGGCATACTGAGTTCCTGGCTTTGGTGTATGTATAATTACTAAGGGATGATTCAGGTGAGGTTTAGATCCTGCACGACACCTTTTTCTCCCCCCCCCCACCCCGCCCCAAGTCAGGAAAGTAAATATAGAAAGAGCTCCACGAGAAAATTTGAGTATTATGTTTCTATAAAAGAATTTCCAGAAAGTAACAGGTGACTAATATTACTGATGCAACATGAATATGATAGGTGAATTTCAGCAGTAAATCACAATCATGATATCTATGCCTTAGGGTATTAAGACGTGATGTAAACTTGAGAGCTTTAGAGACCTCTTATCTGTGTTCCATTACAGGGATCTGAAAGCAGTGTCTCATTAAAACAAGGGGGGGAAACGAAATAATGCTTGAGTCTTTAAAAAGCTGCTGCATTCTGCCACAAAAAAGGTATGTTCTTATCAGACTTCTGATGTAATCATGAGCCTGCAGCACAAGATCTTGACAGTGTGCTACTGTGCTAAAATCCATACTGAAAAGTTTCAGCAGTCTTTTTTTTCACTATTTTTAAGCAGAGGTTCAAACAAAGGAAAAAATTACTGGCGGTGGCCACAACCAGGTGAAATGACACACTTCTTTCTAGGACAACAGTCTAACTGGTTCCAACTGGATACGAGGAAATAATACAAATCACCACGAGGAAAATTAGGCATTGGAGCAGGTTGCCTGGGGCGGTTGTGTAATCTCCATCCTTGGAGTTTCTCAAGCCACAACTGGCTAAAACCATGAGCAACGCCTGATCTGAGAGCTGACCCTGCTTTGAGCAGGCGGTGGGACGAGAGACGTCCTGAAGTGTCTTTTGACCCAAATGTTTCATGTTCATCTAAGTAGTGGGTGATGATCCTTCTTTGCGGCGATTTCTTTTTCTTTTTTTAACACGTAGAAAGGGGTTTTCCTTTCTTATTGGGAAAAAATGAAACCTTTTGAACATTTACATGAAAATGGAAGGTGTAGGAGTGTCAGCTGCACCCATCTGAGCCTTCTGGCTAGGGTGGTGGCTCAAAAGGTGGGAGACCCAGCTTCACATCTCTGCCGCATGACTCAGAGTAGAAGTTTGCACCCCACATCACTCCAGATGGGTTGCAAATGGCACAGCATTCGGATCAGTGTTTGCAACAGCTTGCTAGCCATCCTCGATATGTTTGCGGTCACCAGTATGTTTTGGGCTCAGCGAGGCAGCGTGGTTTGGGGGATTAAGTCCCGAATCCAGCAGCGGTCAAAGGTGGTACAGTGCCTGCCGTGGCTTGGCCCAGCCTCAGAGGCTGCTGTAACTTGTTTTCGGCCCCTTTTTGTTCACAGGGCAGCTCTCTGAGACTCCACGATAGCCCCAGCAAGGTCACGTTGCCGATTTCTTCCTTCTCCTTGGCACATACCTGGCACGGTCCGGTTCCGGAAGGTAAGTACGGGATAACAGGAGATGTCAGCACCCAGCTTCAGTGCCTTCAGAGGAGCCAAGAGCTCCCGATGGCTAATCCTGCCCCTAAAACTGTCTCCTTCTGCGGCCTCAAGCACAGCATTTCACCTCTCTGTTGCAATTTTTTCATCTGTAAAATTGGGATAATGACATTTTACTAACGCGCAGGACTGCTGTGAACTTTAATTAAGGCAGGGTTTGTAAAATGCTTTAATGAGGGAAAGCACTAAGAACGAGTAGATTATTTGGTTAAGCTGGCTGACGTGGTGCTGCCAGACTTGCCCGAATAACTCGGGATCTGTATGTACGCACTACAGAGTGTTATTCTGTACGCCTTCAAAGATAAGTGTTGCAGGGCTTGGGTCTTGGGCAGGCAGGATTCAGTTTGGGAGTGCCTCTTCCTAAGCAGGCTAGCGTACAGCACTTACATTCACTGCCCACCTTGTTTTCCTTTATTTTGCAGACAGCAAACAACTTCGATTTACCAAGAGCCGCCTTAAAATGAGGTACGGAGCCAGGTGGTGGGATAATCTGCAATACCAAGGACGGAATGCAGAATGTCCTTTCTGATCCCCTGTTTCTGGATATAGGGAAAGCCACGGGTACATACACGTTACAGGTAGGAAACCGAACAATTCCTGTACTGCAATGGCAGGTATTACAAGGCGACAGCATTGCATCCGAACACTTTTTCCTTGTTTTCCTTTCCCCTTGCAGGGAAGCGAGCGGTGTCTCCTCAGTGACCTGCGGGGAGATGGAAGGGGTTGCCCTGCCTGCTGTCTCCAACTCTTCCCATCCACTCAGACTTCATCTCACTGTTTTCCCTATGCCGGGAAGCCAGCCAGCAAGGCTTTGGGCATCTGGCAGTACTCAGCAGAGGGGTGACTATCACATAAATCTATTCAAATACAGTATCTCGCAGGTGTAAAGTCCATCCAGACACTGCCTTTCATTTTGCACCTTACAGCAGGCAGCGGGTGATAACTGTCACCCTCGCATCTTTCTTCCAGTTCCTTTTCTACTTTTTGGGCCAGGAAAGAATTAACTGCTGTGAGCTGCGCTAAAAAATTGAATAAGTGGATGGAGAAAGGCATCCCCACGAGGGGCAGGACTGGGACCAGCACTTCAAATCTGACAGGCAAAGGTAATTCAGGCCGAAGCTGTGCCTCCGGTCCCTCAGACCGCGGGAGGCAGGCAGTCACAAGGACACGGTGGGGACAATGTGTCTTTCTCTGGGGACCTTTCACCATCCTTTTTCTACACCTACAGAGGTGTAGGTGCCGCTGCAGCCTTGTCCAGGGACCGCGGTCCTGTCCCGCTCCCTCGCTGCCTGCTCGCATCCCCCAGGAGCATGAGAAAGGACCGGTCCCTCCAGTGAATTCATCTGGAGCGGTGGTAAGGTCTGGGACTCCATATTCTTCTCCAAGAAAGATTTAATCCATCTGGCTCTTAATACCACCCTGTTGCTCTTTGATCAGGGATTATTTAAGCTATTATTGAAATATTGCGCTCAGACTTCTATTATGGCTGGAATTCACAGAAACAATGCTCCTCTCTGGCTGAGCAAATAATGTCGAGCTGTTTGTTTTAAACAGAATTCCACATATTCACTTTATGTTACTTTCACGCTGCTGGTCAGGAACAATGATACTTGTCCAGGGCTACAAATAATTACCGGGAATCATATTTTGGTGACATTTCCAGCAAGCTTCTACAGTGAAAATCCATTTGCAGCATTTCCAATTCCTAGGCATTTCTTTAGGAATCAGACATCTGACTGGCTTTGGGGTTTTGTGTTCTGATGAGTGCCAGGCTCCCTCACTGTTTCCATTCTTTAAATTTTAACCATGTTTGCAAAATGTCAGACATCTAAATCAGTTTTTCTTTTGTCAGATATGAAAGATTATTGTCTGGAAAAATCAGCAGCCACTAATCTAGCTAAATCCATGCTGTTTGTTTGCTGGTTCTACTATAGACACCTTGGCTCCCAGGTATTTTCAAGATTAAGCATTAGCATGACATCTTCTTTTCAATTTTTAGGCACGATTGTTCAGAGCAGCAGATATAGTCAGAGCAATGACCACAGACCACGATTAGTGATATTAAATGTTTGATGTTGCTGCTCAGTTCAGATATGTGACATGGTATACACGGACATGCATTTTCAAAGGAGAGATGCTTAGTCCAGCCTGAAAAATCAAGCTGCTAAAGTGAGCTACAAGTCAGGCATAACAAATTAGTAGATGCTATTGATAATCATGGACTTAGAGCAAAGTTCTGTCAAGTTGTTGGGGTTTTTTTTAAGTGTTCCTGAGAAACACCCTGCTCCCCTTTTTTGTTTGTTTGTTTTTAATGAAGGTTTCAGAAAGATGTTTCCAAGATACAGGAAAAATAAGAGAACTCCAACTGCTGCCCCACTTAACAGAGAGAATTTTCACTTGTTGAGATTCGTCATGCATTTGAAAACTATTGTGTGGCAAATCCAATAATCCAAATTATTGTTTGCTAATCCAATTAGGCATTTTAATTAAACTGTGCAAAGTTCAGTGCTGCTGTGAGTTTTTATATCTGGGTTTTAGTTCATTTTATTTTATAATTTCTGGGTGTCATCAGACAACAGAGCTCTAGCTCAGAAAAACAAAGGTGTCCACCTATCGGGATACCGAGCGGGTAGCTCTCAAACGTTCCCATCACTTTTCCCTGAAGAGCCACGCCAGATAAAATTGCAGATCCTATCGTTAGCAAAGGCATCCAGTCCATTCCTCTGCCACCTGCGTGCTCCCGGCTGTATATTTACTTCTGTTTCCTTGTGACCTTCACCTAACCTTCAAATCTGGCCAGAATACTCTTACGGGATCTGGGCCCAAACTGATGTGAAAGTTTTGTTACATAAACTAGCAAAGCCCAGAAATAGACTGAGGGAGGGGGTGCACATGAACTCTGTTAATTCCACCTAAATAAGGCAAACTGAAGTATGCTGAAGCTGTAGTTGCTTTGTACTTGACAAAAGAGCCCTACTATTCAAGCATACCCTTCACAACACGTCTTGCTACATCTATTCTTACGCTTGTGGGAGAGAAGAAAGAGGAGGAGGACAATAACTCCTCTACGGCCACACATGGGAACCCTTTCCCTTCAAACCAGAGAGAAAGCGACCCACACAAAACCCTCTTCTTCCTAAGCAGAGCTGGAGGGAGGCAGAGAACCAGCCTTCCCAAGCAGAGAGCTCTGACGAGCCGATACGTCCCGGCGTGCCGCTTTCAGGGTCAGCACGAGCTTTGAGCTAGCGACCCACTAGGATCCGAGCGTGCCGTCTTTCTTTTTCCCTAGGCACAAAGAATGCTGGTTCTGAAGCAACTAAAAGTGGCTGGCCACCCTGTTAGGCAAGCAATATGACCGTGACTCTTCCTCCTCTGCCGGTAGATGGGATATCAGCCCTTGCCCACCTCTGGAAGCAATAGCAATACAGATCCTACAGGCACAGGGCTAGGACAGGCACCCATCTCTCCTGACGCTTCTGGAGAGGAAGACTAGCTTAGCTTTAACTCTCTTCCACGCTGCTACAAGAATGCTGGGCGGACATGAGGGAGAATAGAAAAGCAGCCCTATATTTCTTTAATTTTATTCTTTGGAGTTTTACTCTTTTCTTTGCCATGTTCACATTGTCAGATTAGTTTATTTTAGTAATTTAAAATGTTATTTGATTCTTTTATTGTGAATGATTTTGAATTTTATTTTGAATCATTTTGAATTTCTTTCATTTTGAATGATCTTATACCTCCAAATGTCTCCTCCAACTCTGTTTCAGAAAGAGCAGAACGGGCCCTTTTCCTGCTGTGATGTGGCATGTTAGACAACCCTGCTGCTTGATGGGTGGAGAGCCAGGTTTCACGCCGGCAGCGGGGGTCTCATCAACTGCTGTTTGAGATTTGTAAAATTATACATTAGCTGATAGCCGAGATCTATAATTGCGCTATTAACTATGCCTGCCAAAGAAGGCAGTAGGAAGATTCAAGCCAGAAAGCCAAATGCAGACCATCATTCTTGTTAGTACGATCATTAGCTCTGTTCCGCAGCAGCATTTAGGATGCACTTTACCTGGGACTGGACTTCAAGGCCACCCACAGACACCAGCAGCCCGGCTACCCGTCTGTCACGATGTACTCCTGCTGTGGAAAACCCAGCGTTGACGTCTCACAGGTTGTAGTGTCTGCTCAATCGGTGGGTTTACTCCGTAGTAAGGTTATTTATGATCTGGACCGTGGCTACCTCCCCGCTCACCCTTTTCCCCCGCCGGCCGCAGAAGCAGCCGGGGAGCTCTTCTCACCCCTCCTGACACTCGCTCTGTATCTCAGAGCAGGAGGTATTACCCCTGGACGGCTCCCAGCTCTCCCAGTTGGCTGGGCAGAGCTCCAGTTTGGGATCCAGTTTGGGATTGCTGCCAGGCTTATCTTATCTGCGGAGGTTTTTCGCCTGAAGCCAGGCCTGAAGGGTTTTCAGTCCTCACGAGCGAGTGGGATTTTTTTGGTCTGACTTTTTACCAGAGGAGGCTACATCGCTCTGGGTTCCCTTTCTTGTTTTTATGTAAACAACTCTGTGTAGATGTGCCTCCAGGCAGGTATAGGTATACTTTAGGAACTGAATAAATGCCTCAGCTGCACATTTGATCTTGGCAAGTAGGGAGTTACTTCACCATGCAAGATGGAGATGGCCCTTGTTACGCAGGTAGATAAGAGCTAGTTTTCCAGAGCTACATCTCAATTCTAGCTTATACGTGGCAATGTTCCTATCTATCTGAGTTATCTGAAGCCTCTCTAAAGTAAGATCTTTCTGTTCGATGTGCTTGAAAAAAATCAGAGTTTTCATCCTTATGAAAAACTCATATTTTCATGATTGGGCCAGAGAAAGAATAAAAGGCATGCTTAGTTTCAGCGTTCGAGGGAAGGGCAATGCACGAGAGGCCACAGCACGACATTCAGAGAGAGCCCACAGCGACAGAGTAATCTGGGCACTAGGTAAGGCTATGCACAGTCCCGTTTCTTCTGTTGCCCTTGGAAAATAAAATGGGATCACCTTTTCTCCCCATGCCTAAGCGGGTCTTTCGCAGATGCAGTCTGACTGGCCGAGGGGGGCCGGGCACATTCATCCAAAACAATTTTCCGAGAAGTTGGTCTTTCAAAGAACTTGTGCATCAACAAGTAAACACTCATCTCTGTCCTATTTATTTTTTTTTTAACTTGAGAGAGGTGAGTCTTTCTCCCACAGTGAAGGAACCCTTGGTAAACTCCTGCTTGGGAGCCCAGCCGCTCCTAATATTAGCTTGCACCATTATGCAAATGCAGCTCTGGTGTTCCCACACTCTGGGAAGGGACCCGATCCCAGCTTCCCACCGCATCCAACGGCTTCCTACAGCCCCTGCTCTGCCACCACTGAAGAGCGGATCGCTGTCATCAGCGTTCGTCTCTACTTCAGTTCTGACTTGGGTTTTGCTAGCTTCTGTCGCTGGAGGTACTTGTTGCCGCCCCGTGTTTGAGAGTCTCTCTGCTCCAGTTTTCAAATGCAGTAAAACATTAATTGCTGAGAATACACAACATCAGCTGCTACATTTAAGAGAGATGGCGAAAGCAAGATTTTAATCGTAATGCTTTATCTCAATGTCTACATGTAAACCTAATTCAGTAACTTTCTGTTTACCTTTTCTGGATAACTGTATAAACCTGCTTAGCAGTTTCAAAAGACATTGAAAAACCACAAAACCCTGTTTTTTTTCATTTTTTTAATTTAATCTCCCAGCAAAGCCTGAGAAGACATTAGAGCTCCCGACAAAAAGCAAGCAGTCCGTTTCTCCACATTCAAGAGACATACCAGTAGCACGCTGAAACTCTTTTTCACTCAGGTCAAATAAAATATAGTTCCAGTTCTTCATTAAATAGAATCCCAGCCTGAACACACTGGAGCTTGAACGTTACGGGATTCCGGGTTGATAGCCCCTAATGCGTGGCTTGATGGTCCTGGGACAGGTTTTGTAGAACTAGTGTCCTGGCTGAGATGGTAACATGGTGCTACATCCCTGTGGAGGACCAGGTCTAGCAGATTTAGAAATCTCCCTTTTCTTCCCACCTCTCTCCGAAAGGCATCCTCACCTCCCCGGAGCACAGGAGGGGAGCAGCCGGTCACCCTCACTGCCTCTTTGCCGCCTGTCATCCATCCTCTGCATTGCTCCATGCAGGGCAAGCTCCATGGACAAAAGTTTACAGCCCAGTCTAGTTTCCCATTTCATTTTGCTCATCTGTGATGGTGAGAATATTTAAATATCCAAACAGGGAATACTTACGGTTGCCTGCCTGTTAGCACAATATTTTTACGCCTGCCTCCAAAACTGTAAACATGGGAATCAAACATCTGCTGTGCTTTCAGCAGGAGAAGGGATTACAGTGAGGTACAACTACTAATTTTCTTTATTTCTGGCTAGGACTTTTTTTTTTTAAATTGCTAAGTGTTTTAACACAATGATCTTACACACAGTATAAAAGAACTTACATTTAAATAGGCTTACAATTATTTTCACTATGTATTAATAATTTGGATGACACATGCCTTACTCTTTCATGAGCTGCCAGGGTAAAAAAATCCCGTCTAGCCCAGCAAACTTCTCTCTGCATGGCTTCACACCAGTGAACAAGAAAGGAATGCTCCCTAAATCTCCAGGCTTCACCTAAAGCCAGCGAGTGACTTTGCCATGTCTGCAAGTGGTCCCATCTATCAGGGTTTAAGACAGATGTTTTCTGCGCTGCAGCTGTTACAAGAGTTCGTGTGTTCAAACTTGTAAAGGAGTCAGGCCACTGCAGTTGAAATACATCTGCACCCAGTCAACTGAGTTCAGGTGTGGCTGAAAGCATGCCAAGTATTTCGGAGAAAATACCTATGGGGACTATTGTTCTTACAAAAAATGAAGGTGTGCAAAAGGATTTGTTCATTTCAGGCAGAATTTTCTTTATCAGTCATGTTTGGTTTTAGACAGATTTCTTGTGTGCTGTAACTTGGACTATGCTTAAGGGAAATTTAGGTAAACAAAGAAACGGTTGTTTCTGTCTCTTCAGCAACGTGTTATAATGTTGCCAAAGCTATCAAGCTTTCTTATGAAAATATCATAAAAACATTTCTTTATAATTAAGTATTGGGATACATATAAGGGATACGTATGACATGAATCATCCTTTTTTTTTTTTACCTTGCCCCGATCAAGATGTGGTACCCAGCACTTTGCTGGATGTCATTATGCAGCCACGCCTTCTGAGCAGCAGCAGTCCTTCATCAAATGCCTTTCGACGGGTTTTTTTTTTTTAGAGAAAACATGTCTTTCTGTATCACTGTCTGAATTTTGAAAGATGAGAAAAAGAAATTAATTTCTTTGAGTTCTTGGGGCTCACTGCCTTTCCTCCTGATGAAATTCACAGGATACAAATTTCCTTCCAGTGATGTAAGGAGGATCTTTCTGATCTTTCTGCATGCTCCAGCCAGTCTGCATCACTTTACTTTTGGTTTTGGGAAAGGGCTTCTGCAAACCTGCCAGAAGTTTTGCCCAGTGACTCCAACCGGTAAATTGCCATAAGCATGGGAAAAATCTCAAGAGAAAGCTGAGCTGAACCCTTTTCTACCCTCAGCAGCATCACGGCTCCTCCCGTGGTCTAAGCATCTCTCCACCTTACACTGCCATTATCCGACAGAGGATCTAGAGAGAATAAATATATTGTTAATTAAAAATGTTTTTATGTGACAAGAGAAAGAAAACAGCCTCGAAAGAACATTAGAGCGTTCTGTTGCCATCACTGCAAGACGGCATAGGACAGTGTGCGTAGCACAGTGCGGGGCAATAAGAGGAGGAAAATGCTGGGCAAGAAGCCGCCTTGGTTGACGGGGTATGTACATATCAATATTTGATGGAGGAGGGGAAAGAGAGGAGAAGGATTCAGAAAATATTTCTTTCAGTTGGTGCTATACTTCTTACGAAACAAAACCCCCACAAACTCAGTAGGAAAGCAGCATGTCAGAAAACTTAAGTGATCAAGTAGCTGTGAAGTCATTTAACATCTTTAAAATATTCTTCCCCTCCAGGTCATATATTACGAAGAAATACTGCTCTCCAACCCTAGCACGGATTTCTTTACTGTAAAATAAACTTGGATTTGTGTCTGACAATCAATCTTGGAAGCTAAAGTCCATATACACACAAGAGAGGACTGTACGCTTCCCCGTCGATATGCCATACAACAGAAATTAAAAGCCATGCTGTGGGGTAAGTGATTCAGTCCTCCTTCGATTTTCCTCTTTTGAACATCAATGCAGGTTCCACCTGTGTGGCAGATTCTTGTTCAGTGGGAAGTAGACGGTGTTTCAGTTTATACTTAGGTTATCAGACAGATACAGACCACATTTTAATTGATATATATTTTGTATTTGAAAATGAACTGTTTGCTGTCTGGGAAAATGCAGTTTCTAAAAAACAATAGTTACAGAAAATTTCTAATTTATGAAGCAGCTTTGTAAGAACTCAACAGTTTGGTTCCACATCCCTCAGGTTTCAGCAAAACCTGTGCTAGATAATGTAAGTTTACAAATTGGAAATAAAGATTGTTTTGTTTGGGTTTTTTTAATTATTTTTACTTAAACTATTGGCACTGGTGGTTCAGTCTTTCAGTCCTGATTTTTCCTTCCTTTTTGTTGTTGGTAGTAGACACAGGACAAAGAAACTGACTCGGCAGCCATGTCAGTGGCTGCATCTTTTTCTTTTTTGTTGCCTTTCCTTTTTTGTTCCCTTAGGAATACTTACTTTTCTTGACTCGACTCTTCATTTGTTGACTACTTTTTCTCCAACAAGTTCCTCCTCCTGCAAGTATAGCGCTCTGTCCTTCTTTTGTCCCTTGTTCTCTGACTCCGAAACAGTCCAAGAGATGAAGAGTCAAAGTCTCCACATGAGGAGAGGATCTCCTTTCTGCTGCCAGCTTAACGTCCTGGCAGAGGAGTAAAAACTCTTGAGAATCTGACTTAAGCTTCTTTTAATTATCCAAATCTAATGGGATCTTTATTCATTATAACTTTCACCTTTTTTGTATTTCTAGGATGATTTTCAACACGCGTTGAAGGTTTCCAGTGGTTTTCCCAACCGGCTCATTGCCCCATCATACCTAGACAAGGTACCGTTCAGCACTGCTGTGTCAGTCACAGGGATCTTTGTTGCAAAATTCAGATCTTAATAATTCCCGCACAGCACAAGAAGCCATGGATATCTCTTTTCAGAGGAGATATAATTAAAAGACACATAATTACTGTTAGAAAATATTTCAAGGAAACATTAGTGTTTCAGCATGTGATGTTTGTTTATAGGCAATATTCTGAGCAGTCTTCTAGGCTCCCCTAAGATTAAAATCAAAACAGGTCACCAGTGGAAAGATGCCTCAATTTGTCAGCTGAGCATCTGGTATCTTTGCAATTTAACACAGCATTGAAAACTTTTTTGTTAATGCTTTAAACCTAATCATACATTTGAATATAAATATTTTCTATGCACTGAGGTCAGCACAAACCTGATAAAATTCTCACTAAAGGGAAGAACATCCGATTAAGTCATATTGAGCCTGCTTATTAGATGGACGGGAGGCATTGCAAAGTGTTCACTCAGCAAGAAACGTATTCTTTCTGCAGATTTTCTAACAGAAAGGTTTTTGCTGTTACATCTTTATCAACAAACCTCTCTGGATATACTAGAACAGCTCTTTCAGTGGACACACTTATTCTGGAAGGAGTTACTTTTTTATTTATTCCGACAGAAAAAAGAATTTTTCTTTTCCAGAATATAAGGATTAACATGAACAGCAATAGCTGCCAAAATTCATGCCTACTGTAACACTGGTATTATTCCAAATGGAGAAGTATTACATTTTTTTCCTAATGCAGTTCTCTTGTAACACTTGGAGGAGATGATAGTTCACGTACTATAAAGGAAAGCCCTGACTACCTACGACCGTGTGGTACCTTTTAAAGGAATATATCCACTAGCCCCAGCATCATGGCCATACGATTTGCATAACAACTTTCTGCCTATCCAAATTCATATTTCCATTACAATTGTATAAGAGAGACTCTTAGTATTTTTCTCTGCTGTTAAACAGCTGCTGCATTTCAGGCTGGTGAAATAGTTCTACATATAACTTTCCTTTTTTTTTAATGAAAGTGCTTCGGGACCTCTCTAGCTGAAAGATGGCATAGAAATGCAAATTATCCTTAGCCGCATAACTCTGAATTACCTTTGCATTTTACTCTTGATCTGTATCTATATATAAAGCCATCCTGAAAACCAGTGACATTAGCCCTGCTCATATAACCGACATGCTTTTGGGGAAAATAAACAGATAGAACCGCCAACTGCTACAGGAATGTTGTAATCCAATGAATATTCATGCTGAAAAGTATCTCCTTTAATGAATTTTTCTGAGAAAACAATTTATTGTAATTTATAAGTTTAGAAAACAAAACCCAACAAATTGATACCTGAAAGCCTGAATGAATGTATGATGTCGTAACTCCTCAAGTTGCCTTTTTCCCCCTAGTTTTATTAACACAGACATTTGGGTTCACATCAATACTTGTTCTTTGAATCCTTTCATATAAGTTTCTTTTAGTAATGACTGTAACAAAACATCTCCCGGCAGAAGCTTGCAAAATATAAGCCTAAGTTACTCAGTAACGATAACATTTCTTCAAAACTGCAGAAAAAGAAACTCTAGCTGCACACAAATTAAATTTAGATCACTCCTTTGCAGACAGTGAAAGCCTGGCAGGCCAGGAAAAATCCATAAATGTGATTGCAGTGACAGAAAGTAAAACAAAAAAGAGGTCTCTGATGTCCAGGCAGCGCGTGCCTACGCAGTGCGGGAGAGGTCTCTTCACGGGACTGTCAGTGGTTCGCTCCCCATCCCCATTAGGTGGCTGCCTCCGTGACGAAGCTTTCAAAAAGCAATCAGACAAGATTTGAACAAAACCAAAACTCTGAACGAAAGGGCAAGAATAAAGTGCTCATCACAATTGTATTTAGCTACTTAGCCACACCAGCAATAGCGTCTCCAACGGTTACAGGTCGCCCATCTTGCTGCTACTACACAGATGTCAGTAAGGATTCTCATAAATACTCTCCCATTTACACGCTGCTTAGTGTTATGGCAAAACCATTGGTAAAGCTGGTTACTTGCAGGGATTGCTACCAGAACTGCAATACGAGTTAGTACAAACGGTTCACCTAGGTCACCACCTCTCCTGTGGCAGTGATCAAATTATGACTTCCAGGGGAGACTGGAGTACTCCTTGGGAGGTAGATGTTGCAGTGGAGGGCTATTTTGATAAAGATTTAAAAGTAATGCCCTTAACCACAGCACAGATGAGAACCACAGCAGTTTCTGCTCGTGCCTCTCGTTGGAAAGCAAGCAAGCAGTAGGCACCCTGAGGAGGGTCTCCAGGACAGAGGTACCAGCAAACCGAATCACTTTAGCGCTTGCCCACCTGAAAACGAAGAGAGGGTGTAGATGAGTGGAACGTAAAAGTACAAACCCGAATGTAAATACTAGTTTAAATACTTCTCATCTTGCAACAAATGTATCATGGCATCCTCAGTACCCACAGTTGCTCAAGGCTCTTGTTTCAGGGCTAAAGATAGCTCTGCTGGTAACATGAGACAAAATAATGGTGGAATTGTTTTACTCCAAGAGAAGCTGGGTACTAAGGAACCAGCTTTATTCCCCCCCCCCCCCCCGCCCCAGCTCCTTCCAGAAGATCCTTTACCATGAGCATTATCTCCTATTGCTTAATACAAGATTTAATGGGACCTCAGCATCTCTATGGCGGTTCTGTAAATACAGCACTGCCTCTGGGGTATTGCCACTGGCCCGTATCGTGTGTGCTGCTACTGCAAGTCAAGCAAGCCTAGGTTTATGTATTTTAAAATAGCAGACTTCTGTTTTCATGACAGAAGTTGAGACAAAGGGCTGAAGTCTCACACCTGAGTAAAGAAGCTTTTTAGCACTGCAGAAGACTCGCTCGGTTTTCCGCCAGGCCAGTCCTGAGTGATGCCAGACCTCCCTTCCACCCCACTCTCCTTAGCACCAGAACTGCTGTAGCTCCCTCAAGAGACAACGGTATTTCTGCTGAATTTCCAACCCTTAGGATCATTTGTGTTGCATATGGTACGCAAACGAGCTTGGTGGGACTGTGATACCTTTACAGTGCTCAAAGCAGTGTGCTGCACCATTCAGGATCTGAAAGAAAATTCAAATTCTGCTCCTAATGCAAAAAAAAAAAAAAAAAATTAGGAAAAAACCCATAATCTGTTGTGTCTACTCTTGATTGTGAGCATTAGCAGGCAAAGATTAGCACCTTTCCACTCTGCTTCTGTAAAAGCTCTTTTATGCAGCTCTACAGTGCCGAAAGGGCTGCAGATGCATCCCTGCCAAAGATCATGCAGTTTAGTGACAGTCTCGGCTGATGAGACACTTCAAGACCTGATGCAGCGCACTGAAGAAACACGGAAAAGGATGCAGAAGCAGCAGGCAGTTACCTAATACTATCAAGTCTCAATAAAAAATGACAAGCCGAGACATTTTGGCAGGCTTTCCGAATACCTAATAGGACAATGCTTGTGTAAACTGGTCTGGAAGCAAGGTTAAGGGAAATAAATCCACACCAGGAAAAAAACCCAGAAAACTTTAGAAGCAGCAAATTATTTCAGTTCAAAGCCCCTTAGATCACGTCTGACCATAGGGTGATAGAATTAGTCCCACTGATTGCTTCCACGAGATGCGATTCGGGTCCAGTATTTTATACATGGCCATTCAGCAGACGTGCTCCCACGGAATACATAAATATTTAATTTATTGGCAGGAGCGACTGCGTGAGGGAGTATTTGTGCCTACGGATTTGCTACGGCACTGAAATAAACCCGTACTCCTCCCTCACTTGCAGCAGAACCGAGAGGGAGCGAAACCCCGGGAGGGTCTGGGGAGAGGGTGCCTCGCTTTTACGGCGGAACCCGTTCTCCCTAAACCCACCGGTGATCGATCGCAACGGCAGAGGCGGGAGCGTTTTCGCACACACCGGGGCAGACGTGTCCGCGCACCGGCCTCCTTAGCTCTCCCCAATCCGTTTTTATTTCGCTACGAACTTCTCCCGACCCGGCCGAAGGGGCGGCTAAGCGGCAAACCGGGCCCCGCCGGAGGCCCCGCCGCTCCTCCCCGGCCCGGGGGGCGGTGGCGAGGGGCAAGCCAACCGCGCAGACGCCGCCCCAACGGCCGCCGCGATCGTCCCAACCGCCGGGGCAGTTTGCTGGAGGAGCGGGGCCGAGGCGGCGGGCCCAGGGGGCCGGCGGCCGCCCGCCCGCCCCCACAGGTGGCCGTGCCGTCGTCGCCCGCCTCAGCAGCTCCCCCTGCCCGCCGCTCAGCCTTCCCCCGCCTCAGCGCTCGGTTTGGCGGGGGGAGGGACCGCGGCCCGGCCCCGCCGTACTGCTGGAAGGCGGAGCGGGGCGGCGGGGACGGCCTGGCTCCCGGCGGGCGGCGCTGGTGCCGCGTTGCTGTGGGAGGCGGCGCCGGGCCGGGCGCGGAGCTGCGGGCTCGGCGGCGGCGGCGGCGGCGGCGGCGGGGCGGGAGGGCGGGCGGGGGGGGGGTGTGAGCGGCCGGGCAGGGCGCCCCAGGATGCTGCGGTTCCTGCGCAGGACCTTTGGCCGGCGGTCGATGCAGCGCTACGGGCGAGGAGCCGGGCGAGGTGGGCTCGGCGGTGAGGGGGACGAGCGGGACGGGGGGCTGCGAGGAGCCGCCGCCGCCGCCGCCGCGGGAGGCTTCCCCTCCTCGCCGCACCCCGGAGGGGTCGTGCACGGCGCCGGAGCGCCCGTCCACATCCCGGCGGCCGGCGGCAGTAAGCCGGTGCTGCAGTGCCGCGTCCTCCTCCTAGACGGGACCGAAGTCAGCGTGGAGCTGCCGGTGAGTAACGTGCGCTCGCCTCCCCTTGCCTGCAGAACAGCGCTTGCATCTCCCCTCTTCCTTCTTCCCTCCTCCGCATCGTCCTGCTGACAGGCTGACCCAGCCCCGGCCGCGCAGCGTGCGCCGTTCTCCGGGCGAGCCCGGCTACTTTCTTCCTCCCCTCCGCCGCCGATCCCCGCCTGCGTGCACCTGCTGCCAGGTGCGCGGCGTCCCTCCCCGCCATGACCGCCGCTCCGCTCTCCCCGCCGGCTGCAGCCGGCTGCGTCCCCCCTTTTTCCCCGGAGCGAGCGTGGAGGTGGGCAACCGTTCTCCCCCCTGCAGCGATGCCTTCCGCGGCGCCTCTCCCCGGAGGGGCCGTCCCTGTCTACCGCTCTGTGTCCCCCCCCAACGGCTTGGAGGAGGAGGGTTGGCGGGCTGCCGTGTGGGGAGCCGGCCGGGGCGGCCCCGCAGCACCTGTGGCGCCGGCGGGGAGAGCGGGGCGAGGCCGCGGCCGTGAGGCGAGGCCGGGCGGCGGGGGTCTGCGGGGGGGGGGGGAGCCGCCTCGTTCGTTCTTGTTTTCTGACCCCCCCCCCCCACACACACACCGCCTTTCTGCCGGCGGGAGAGGAGCGGGGCTGGCCGAAGGGCTGCGGGGGGCCTCGCTCGGGCGTGTGTGGCGCGTCGCCTTCCCCCTGAGGGATGCCTGAGGTGATTCTCTTCCCGCCCTCCCGCCGGCCGTGAGGGGCGGCCCGGCCCGGCCGGTGCCGGAGCTGAAGTTTTCCCCTTTTCCTGGTGCTGCGCTGAAGGAATGAGGAAGGGACGGTGCCGGCCTGCCGAGCCGTGTGTGCGTTTGCGTTTGCCTGCTTGGTGAAGTTGGGCCGCGTTTGTAGGGGTTTCGGCAGCCCCGGAGCCCGCTGTGTGTCCTCGTCTCTGTTAAAGGAAGCCGCGCGGTGTATCTTGCTAATTTGCAGAATTTAGGTTTTGCCAGACTTTTCGCTCTCACGGCTGCTAAATACTCTATACCTGTCCTTTTTTTGCTGACCCTTTCCCTCCCTCTTGAAAGCCAGGTTTCCCGTGAAATAATCCAGAAGTTTATCGTATTTGAAAAACATGTAATCATCTTTCCATTTCAACCCAAATAATCGCCAGCCAGTGAGCTTTGTCTACAAAAACAGATGGGGGAACTTACTAATAACGAGTGTGACAACCTGTAGTGTAAAAGAGAGAGTGGGTTTTTTTTCAAGAGTACCTTTTGAATCTTGCTAGGTGCCTTTCATATTAATAGTTATCTGTATACACTGGCATCATTTCACTAAAACGTGGAATTTGCCAGCCCTCTGGTTTCTGCTTAAAAGAAACCGAAGGGATGGAGTAAGACTCTTACAAGTGCATATAGAAGTATGTGAATGGAGCCACCTAGAGATACTTGCTGCAGAATTATCAGGCCTCCCTTGCCTCACCGCCTGGATCACGCATTTCCAGATATTGGAAATGCTAATACATTTCTTCCCCTCCCATCTCCTTCGCAACTTGCTGCAGTCCTTCTAACGTCTCAGCACGAACCTTTTCTAAAGAAGACTTGATGAATGTTATCGACGTGCGAAGGATTTACTTCTAGTGGTTTATGTAGATAAGCTCAGTAAATATTTTGCTTAAGGTTATACTCCCTCTGATTTATCAGGGTTCAGCCTTTGCTGTAGAGCCTGCTTAAGACGGTCTGTGGTTTTGAAGCGTCGGAAAATAAGGTAATAGCACTCTTCTTAATCCTTGAGCATTGAAAGTATATGGAAGTATCTGCTTGGTCCAGTAAAGCAGCCGTGGAGCACTCTTGCTTGAATTTCACCTCCAGACAAAGCCTAGACTGCCAGTGTTCTCAGAATGTGAGCTGCACATGTGGTGGCTGTAGTTAATTTGTCCAAAGACAGGGAAAGAAGTTGGTTTGGGTTTTGGCTTTTTTTTCACTGAAATCCCTAGACTGGTGGAGGACTCTGGAGCACGTAATAGCTGTCAATGTTTTGAGGATTAAAAACGGTTCTGTTGAATTACATATCTGTTCCTCATGCTTTTTCCCTTTCTTTCACGAAAGTAACACCCACGCTGAGAGTTAGAAAAACTGAAAGAGGCGTTGCACCATTTATAGAAATTGATCAGTAAAGTTTCTCTGAGCTTTGCAGCTCTAGATTTTATGGGATTAGGGCCTGAAAAGGAACGTGCTTTAATACTCAGAAGCTGTGGTACAGGACTGGTTAAGCTGAATGAATTGAGTAGCATCTTTTCTATTTTTAAAAAAGAAAAAAAAAATGTTGTACGGTGTTTTCTTCCCATTTCAGCTCAAATTTTATTGAAAGGGAGGGAGTGTGGGCTTTATTACCAGTGAGCAGCTTACCCATGAAATCAAGTGTGTAGTTAATTGGCAGGGGACTTTACTGTGCTGCTGATTGTGTTCACAGGCACTTATTTGGGGAGGTACTGGCATCTGTAAAAAGTGCTCTTTTTACTGCCTGCTAACATTACACCCCAGTTGTCTTTACAGTGGAAAAAGGACCTTGTTGCTATTAGAATGTGATACTCTTGCAACTACAACTTTTTAGGCAGCTATCTAAGACTTAGAAATAATTGAAAGGTTTATTAGATTTTTAAAGACTACCGGATCTATTTGTTTGTGTGGAGGAATGACAGAAAAGACATGACTGAGGGAAAACTTTAGCTATACGTGTAGAAAAAAAGTTTCAGGTTTTTTTGTTGACTTAATGGTTTTGGTTTTTTTAATATTCAAGTACAGCTAAAACCCTGAAACTTTTGTCTAGGTTAAATGTATTAGGTTCTGCCACAGTGTTTTCTCATATGCGGGGGCTGATGGTGGTACTGGAAAAATAAATCCTACGTCAGTAGGTTGATAACTATCTTTGGGGTTAAGGTTATCATTTATGTGATAGTATCTGTGTTAGAAACTGCGCATCTGGTAAGTTCTCGTCTGCTCATGGTGGAAACAGAAGTAGAGATCTGCCTGGATGTCCGAGTCCTTCCTTAGCTTGTTCTTCTCTAGACTGTATAGCAATATTGTGACCAGGGTCACCTTTCTTCTTTATCTGCGTTTCCGCGCCCGCTTCCTTCTGGGGCATTTGCACTTCATTCCTTTTACTGCATGTCCTCTGCCCTCGGACTACCCCATCTGCTAGCCTGCCCTCTACGGTGCTGTGTACTCTTTCACTTGTAGGTGTTCTCCGGCTTTCCTGAACTTGCTTCCTACCCAGCTGTCCCCATACAAATGTCAACATAAAATTATTCTGAGCACTGTAGATACCCCTGGATAATGGTGTCTGTACTCAGCTTCTCGCATGAAATTTCAAGGATTGCTTAACGATGCTGGCTTTTCTGTTCACTATTAAGGCCAGAATCATGTACTTTGAAAGTATTCTTTCTAAATAGAATAATGCACTGGATGGCTTTTAAAACCCAGGAGCTCCTCAGGGCCCTGTATTGAATGTGAGATGCTATTAAGGTTGGATCCGTTGTATAGGAGTGAGTGGCAGTTGACCAGTTCTGTTGCTGTGGGGTGATTTCCCACGGGAAGGGGGAGCATAGATGGTGTCATTACTTCCTCCTGACCTGACACCACGCGTCTGCACATCTGAAATCTAGTTATAAGGATTGACACAAGGAGAAAAATACTTAAATTAGAAACCATCCTTTCCTCCCTTTCACATAGGTATCGTCGTATTTCTTTTTACCGTGGAGAACCTGTTTAGTATCTTTTGTGTTGCATCTTCACTTACATTGGAGGCTGTTACTTGTTTGGATTTTGTAGCTCGGCTGTAGGTAGACGGAAGGCCACTTGCTCACTGCTGTCAAAACAATCTTGCCTCTTTTTCTGGA
The DNA here is from genome assembly GCF_026419915.1 of Harpia harpyja. Classification (NCBI taxonomy): domain Eukaryota; kingdom Metazoa; phylum Chordata; class Aves; order Accipitriformes; family Accipitridae; genus Harpia; species Harpia harpyja. Next base: position 5,075,625 of record NC_068944.1, on the reverse strand, counting down.
GGACTCATGACTTTAATGAGAGGAAAAACTGGTTATGGATGATGCTGTGTTCTTACATAAAGAATGCAGGGAAAGCGCATTGACATTTCCGCAGCGGTGATGATGCCTGCTAGTTAATATATAAACGGAATAGTTTATAGATGGCTCTCAGATGAGGCCAAAAAGCCAAATTTTTGTTGACTTTAAGAGGTGGTTGCTGGCATTTCTAAAATATGAGTCTCTGATTTTTAATTCGGTGCATTGTATGAAAGCTTAAAGGGAGGATATGAAAGATGGCTATTCAGTGGGACTGTCCAGGGTAGCAGGAATTAGTGTCCATTTTCTTAATGCCACTGAAAACAGTATTCTGTGATAAGTTGGGGGAGGGCAGGAGGGGAATGAACACATGTAGGGTGTTCTTGGGTTTGTGTAACCTAAGTGGGATAAAAAAGAGGGACCGAATGGTAAGCTTACTCTACTACGGAAATCCTCATCCTGCAAAGCAGATATAGGATACCTTACGTTTTCTGTGACATGAAGCCACAGCCAGTCAACGCACTCTCTGTCATAAATACTCCTTTCTAAAAATCTCCTTGCTCTGATAAATTTCTGTGCTGCTGTGAACGTCATTACAAAGACCTGTGTGATGTACTGGAAAGTAGGTGATGTTTAATGATTGGATTAATGAACAAGTCAAATACAACTCTTCAGATCTGTGAGTTGTTTTCAGACGGATAGCTTTTGTATTGTTTCTTTGCCTTCCTTTTGGTGTATCTGTTTTAATAATTGTTTCGGCTGCTATGGAAACGCTTCAGGATAGGGATAGTGAACGTTCTTCAATACCCTTTTGTAGTCTCTAATCTTCTATGCGTTGTATCCTTTTCTTGCTGGAGTAACATGAACGTAACAAAATTTGCTATCTGGCCTCTATGCTTACTTCAAATGTAAATGTTAAATTTGCTCTTGAGTAGTCATATCTATCTTGTACTTACTGGTTAGTGTATTTGACTTCATAAAGTTATAAATATCGGGAGAGAAGTACAACTCATTTTTTCTTTCTTTTATATCACACGTGATTTCCTAATGACGCTTCAGGAATATTAACTCTAAAGAAATGGACTAATATGCATGTAGACACTTAGGAGACTCCAGAGAATGACTTGAATCTAACTGAGGAGTTGCCCCCCCACCCAAATAGATGTATTACATCAGATGGGGAACAGGATTTTTTATTAATTCTTTAAAGCTTTTATCACTTACGAAATTGATAATATGCCGCCTTTATGCAGAAGTTACCTTTCAACAACATAAAATTAGAGTACTTGCTGGAAAATGTTAAAAGCATATTTGCAGCACTAGGAAGGCCTCTCATGTTCATGAACTCCTGCGGGCACCAGCACCTGTAATCCCCTTCATAAACTGATCAAGCTCCATTTTTTAGAAGGGCTTGGGTATTTTGCTTCTGCAGCTCATCTTGAAATGCCTTTTCATTACCTTACAGCTCGGATCAAGTAACTGTAGCTAGAACTTGATGTCTTCTGGCGGTAGCCTTTAATTATGTTATGCATGTACTGTATACTTGGATGCGTTGCTGTGTATATGGAAGGTGCGTGAAAAGCGTTCATAGTAGAATCAGATACTAAAAGCCAGGGACATACGCAGCCCCCTAGAAATAGGAATGAGGTGGGGTATGCGCATGTGACCGCAGCTTTGCTTCAGAAATGCACGATGTGTTAGGTTCTTGAGAGAGAAGAGGGAATTTTAGGCCCTGAACGTGCTCACCAAACATCCCCAATAAATCTGCAGCAGATAAAAGACATTTCAATAGTACATAGTAAAAGAGGGAGACGGTGAACAGGGTTTTGTTTTGGCATATGTTAGATAAATTCTGCTTGTGAGTTCCTTTAGTTATTTATGGAAGCCAATGTAATTTTTCAATGCAATACAGATAGATAGGGTAACAGGATCACTGCTGCGAAGTTGACAACGAGTGAGGGGGAGAAAGCCAATAATGGGAGTAGTATACTGAAAAGATAAAAGTATGAGCACCTAGTACTAATTCTCTGATGGAGAGCTTATGTGTTTGAAGAGATGGGTAGAAGATAAGGTTGTTGTATGTATTCTTTCGGAAGCCTCTTTACAATGGACTAGAACACACCTAGGCTGAGGAAAGTAACCGTGTGAAATGTCAATGTGGCTGGGCCTCTTGTTTGTTAGCACAAAAATGCATTTCAGTAGCGGCTGTTTGCACTGAACTTAACTACGCGGTCATGAACACTGGAGATGCTCTGAAGACCACCATGGATGCGAATGGAGATGGTCAGTAAGAAGGAAACTTTCAGAACAGTTAGATAATATGTGTTTATTTGTAAACAGTGTACAACTAACGTTTGGCTGTTTTTTTTTTTTCTTTTTTTTTTTTTTTCCCAGCGGTTGTGTTCCAGACTAGATTGCTAGGTAGCAAACCTGTAGCTTCAGGCTCTTAGTAGTGGTCCTGAAGAGGAAAAAGGGTGTCTTGGCATGTAAAAAGTTCTTATGAGGGAGGAAATAAGAGTAAAGAGACTTTGGAAGTGGAGCCCATATAGGAGAGCAAGCAGAGGACTGGTTTTGTTTGGATTACAGAAGGTAGTACAGGAAGAGACAGGCTGAAATGGTGAAGAAACTAGAAATGGTATGTAAAGTATGGAATGTATTGTCTAGCCATTTCTTTTCTGAAACAGAGGGGACAGGTTATCTCTACCCTTGCTTCTCCGTGCATGCTTTTCTTCCTCACGTGCTTCCTTCTGCTCCTACTGGTAGCCCCTCTGTAAGTATCTCTTTTCCCGTAGCTTTCTCTGAGAGGCTGGCTTCATTTAGTGTCTCTCCTTCTCCAAGCATAGGTCCATTTTCCTATTCAGGGCTTCTGTTTTTAAATTCCCAGCCATTTCCACCCACCCTTCTCCTTTGCAGTCTCCTCCCTGAGCAAGTCTCTATACTTTTTCTGTGTGGATATCATCTGTATTACTAGCATGATACCTACTGAATTTTCTTTTTATTAAGAGCAGATTTCTTTTAGTTTTGCGGTTTTTTTTTTTTCCCCCCGCTCTGTTTTTCCAATCTGTAAAAGCAGTTCCCTTTGCATCCCAGGAGCAGCTACACAAGCTGTGAAACAGTTCACCGTGGAGGGATCTCTTTAAAGAGCACTAGAGGTCTGCTGCCTGCTGGTTAGGGCCTCGAGTACAGTTCTCTGTCCCATTCACTCCTACCAGTTTAGATAATTTCTGTGGTTCCCTGCAGTTGTCGGAAATTTGGAACGCTCTTCAGTCCTGTTCCTTCCCCACAAAAATGCAATTTTCCAGCTGTGGCCAGGGGTCTGAACTGTGGAAGGTCCATCGCTGGCTCAGCCAGCTTGACTGGCAAAGTGTTCTGTCTGTCAGTGCACAAATGGTGCAGGTGACCACTTGTCCTGAGCATTCCCAGTTGTAGAGCAGACATTAGGGGAACATTGGTAGTGATTGGTGAAATAGTTAATTCAAAGGTTAAACCTCCTTCACTTTAAAAATGCATGGTTTCATACGAGACAACAAAAACGGACCTGAAAACTCAAATGGTGTGGGAAGGAGGTTGAGAGAAGAAGGGGGAACTTACACGTCACTGAATCTGTAGACCCTTTGCAAAGTAAAACATAAGGATAAGTACAAATAATTTCTTTTATTTTTAGCTAGAAGGATGAAGTCGACAGCTGTTAACTGTAGGTACAGTGTTGCTGGGTTAGTATTTTAAATTACTTGAGAAACACATGGGGTTTTTTAGTATTTGTTTTCCAATGCAGACTATGGTAAATGTTCTTTTATTCTTTCCACATTAGAAATAAAAGGGTTGGAGGATAATGAAGTGTTTAGAGTGACCATCTGCTCTTCATTTGACTTGCTATTTCCGTTTATTTCTATGCATCAATTCAAATATGTCGTGGACCATTAGCTATATTGTGATGAGATTATTTCAAAATACTTGTTGAAGTTCCAGGTTCAGACTCCAGCATGAAAAATATTAAGAGCTAATTTATATTGGCTGTTTATGGTTTTGATCTGTACAGATTCAGATTATTTCCCTTCCTTGCTGTTATGGAACCACAGATAGTTTATCCTTTATCCAAACAAATACCAAATGTCGCCTTTTTTTTTTTTTTTTTTCAGTATACTGAAAAACACATTGAATTGAGATGTTACTGTATTTCATGATTTTAATACATGTGGTGCAGTTTATATGATAAATAGAGACTGGAAATCCTAACAGAGGATCCAATTTAATGTTTGTGAAGTACAACAAATAACGCTACACAAATAAGTGCAGACTGTAGGTCCTTTCTTTGAAGAACCTGGGTTTGTATGGACATACCAATGTCAAATATACAGTTAGAAAAGCACAGTGTTATAACTTAGGGGTTGTGACCTGTAATTAAATTATTGTAGACTGCAACATTGTTTCCAAGGGTGACTTATCCAAGGATGAATTCTTTTGTGGCTGTTTGAAAGTAATGCTTTTTGACAGTAGTTCTTCATAGTACTAGTAATTGATTGTATGTGTTATTTTCATTGGTGTTTTTTATATATATATAATAATAATTGTAGACTTGAGAGGAATTTTGTAGCTTACCAGTCTTGGCTGGGAAAACACCTGTTTCTTTTTCTGCCTAAATTGAGACTAAACAAGGAAACCACTTCCCATTTTTAAGTTTCAGATTTCTTACTGTGTACATTTCACTATGTGAGGTCTTGTAGGTTATGTATTAGATGATAGATAAGCAATTTCTGTTGGCTGTGTTAAGCTTTAACAGTATCCTAGGCTGTGAGCAGATTCTCATTTTAATATTGATGGATAAAATAAACATGCTAACTGCATCACATCTTTTTTTGTTGGTGTTATGTCCGAACAAAATTACTTAATGTCCAAATGTTACCTGCTTTAATTGTGCAAGTGAATGTTTCCACATTTTCTGCGAAAAGGAACAGTTTTATTAAGTTTTTCTTCCTTCTCCCTTGTTCCCATCCAGAATTGGTCAAGGCTGGTTTCTGTCATTGAAATAAATCTCTTCCATACCTTGTTAGTGGTTCCTGGAGCTGTTATACGGTAGGATTTTAAATTCAGGGCTTCCACTTATGTAAAAAGACTAAACCCAAGAAATTCCATTTTTATAAGCAGATCTGAAAACGCCAGTACTCTGTACAATCGTTGTGTCGCAACAAAGATCACTATTCAGCAGAGATGCAAATCCTCAGTATGTAGGTTTTATATTCAGGCTACTTACTGAGTAGAAATTCTTCCCGAATAATGAACTTTCCATGAGTGCTTTGCTTTGAGAGATGATGAATGATGAGTCTGTTATCTCTTTGAATTAAGCAAGTAAGTGAAGAGTGGTGGTATTCTTCAAAATCGGTCGTATCACTAGGGTAGGCAGCGCCCTGGAAGTGTAAAGTCCAGTGGGCAGTATCTGCTTACCTTCTCTCACGCTGTGATCTTTGGATGCCGATGTATTTCTATGTGAATTCAGACGTCCTGCTGTAGCTCTGTGGAGGGAAGAGTTGGTTTAATACAGCAGCAATATAACTTGTTTGTTGTGGAAGTTTCTTTTCCTCCCTTTTCCTCCTATTTCATGTGTTGGGCTTCATTTAGGTTTTTTCTTTTTCTTCCCCTGCTGTTCAGCAGTGAAGAGAGAGGGTGGCAGGATGTTTTCGTATTTGTTACTGACATCCCCTTGCTCCAAGGAGGAGTGTTCCCAGCCCTGCTCCGTGACTGCTCCTGAGCCTGCGAGTCTCGTCTGCCAAGGCCATGTTGTGAGCTGCGGCTCGGAACACCTAGCTGCAGGGTGGCTTTACGTGTGCCCAGTGTCTGCCTTGCACAGTGAATTCTGCACGCAGCTCTCAGTAGCACGTTGGAGTCCTGGTCTTGACTTCCAGTTAATTAGATGATGTTGATTTTGATGGGTTTTCTTTTTAATGGGGGGACCTGCTTACTAAGACAGCAGGGATTGCCGATTCCCTTTACAGAGGCCAGTGAAGCCATTAAATGCTGACTGTAGCACTTTTCCTTTTCTCCTTTAAGCTGATTGCTTAAGCTATCATCTGCCTGTATGTCTGCTCTGTCTCCCTGCACTCCCCTCCTCTCATACAATGATATTTCACAGTTGGCTTTTCTCTGTTGGATGAACTGTTGCAAAATTTGTAAAATAGCAAATCAAACCCTTGGTTTTGGGTGTGAAAATGGGGGAGCCTTTGGGGCATCAAAATATTTGCAACAGTACTCAAATTGTTTGTTGTGAACAGTAGGGACTTGGAGGGGAAAATTTTTTTTAATTGATGGATTTTGGTAGTTCATGAAAGGTGCTTAATATATTTTAGGAGGTCAATCTATGAGGAATAATCTGCACAACAAATGTTTTTCTAGTGTTCTTAAATTTAGAATTGGAAACAAGCAGAGATTACCCACTGCCTTCACTTCTTTTTCCTCTTGAATTCTCTGAGCCATCCCCTCTTTTGCTGGTATTGCTTACAATTGCTTTTTTCCTGTGTAGCATGTTGATGCACAATTTGCATTATAGATTTATCCTATAGTGAAACCTTTCTGATGCGTCATTTCTGGCTTTAAGTAGTAAAGATGTTTACAAAGTATGGGGAAAATGAGGAAAGAGTTTGAGCATTTGTCTGTATATTAGCAAAAAATAGACTGAAGTTGATGACTGCATTCCTCGGAGGGGAATGGGAATAGAAAAATTCAGCACTGTGAAACAAAAACAAGTGGGTTTTGTTTGCTGCTATTGAAATTTGCCAGCAGATACTCTCATATTACAGTTTGTGTGCTTGGATATTGATGTATTTTCATGTTTGATCATAAAGTGTATTTTCAAAAAAAAGTTCAGCTGTTTTGGCAAAGATTTTGCTGTAGGAATATGGTTATGGCCAGGAAAGGGGACCTTGATTTCTTACACCCTCATGTTAATGGTATTAGATAATGATAGAAGTCTTTCTTCTAGAAGAGTTTCATCTTAATTTGACAGAGAGAAGCGGATCATCTGATAACATTTCCAGCATGTTCATAATCTGAAAAATTGTCAGACAAAGCAAAAAGATGTAGTCTTTCATAAATAGAAAATATTGTTAATTAGAAGTTTGTTTCAGAAAGCAGATTTTTCCCTGTTACAACTGTCAGTTTCTCAGCGTTTGTGTAATGCCAGGAGTGGAGAACTTTTCCCAGCTGTTTCAGTAACCTAAGTGCTGGAAGCTTTCTAGGAAGAGAAAATAGTCTGAAGAACCTCTATGGCTTCCCTGTGACTTTCAGGGGCTGTTGAAAGTGGGCAAGCTGAAGTGCAAGGATTTCCAAGGCATCTTACTGTTTACTGAAGTCAAAAGTTATTTCTTAATTTAAGGCAGATAGAGCTTTTAAGTAATACTAAAGTCTCCAGCAAGGTGTTCGAAAAAGCTGGTTTTTGCAAGCTACAGGGCAAATGAATGGTTAGGTTGCAAGGAAGATAGGGCAATATTTAAAGAGTACGAATTCCTGTTTATTGCATATGCACTAACCTCATTAATAGCATAAGGCTGTCAAGACTAGAGCAGCGCGAAATGACTTGCGGGAGCTACCAAATATAGATCCTGTGAGAAGTCCCAGGCCTGGGGAGCTCTTGCTACAGAGGGCAGCTCTCCAAATAGTGCCGCCTGCTTTTCTGCAGGAGCATTGGGTCAGACTCCAAGTCCCGGTATGTATCTGGGAAGAAAGCTTTTCTCCCACTTTTCCTTTTGTGAGTCTTAGAAAACTGCAGACTTTTGTACTAGTTTGTAAAATGGTGCAATGGTCGGTCTGCATTGCAGAGCTGATACAGGTGAGATGGAGAACAAAGTTCTTCTTTTGTTTCTGTGGTCTTGTACATGAAGTGAAAGCACTCATTGGAAACAACAACCAACCAGGTAGTTGACCGACCCTGTGCAATCCAACAGCAGCTTGTGGTGCTGAAAAAATATCCGTGAAGGCAAAATATGAATTCAGTGCAGTTCCGGAGGGACAAGATGTGACCACTTTGCCTACTTCTAAGAGTGTTGCCTGCTTTGCTTGAAGAGTATGTTCTGTGAAATTCCAAACTTGGGTAACCTCTGTCTCTGCAAAGATGGTAGTGGAAGCTCTTCAGGAGACAAACCAGGGAGTGGGAGACTGGGTGCAGGGCTGATGAGGGAATGTGTCCTCTGTGGTATACTTCTGTTTCTGTCCTATATGTGGACATAACCTGCCACGCTAATAAACTTGGAGTGGTTTTATCGCTAAAGGATAGGTTATAAATGCAGAAACAGGCACCCATAGTTAGTGCTAGGAGGCAAGCGTGCAGCTTTGGTTTCAGAGCTAAATGAATTTATGGTGTTATTCAAAGCGACTTTTGTATCTCAAAAGCCCTTATGAGGCTGCCGGTTCCTGGTGGCGGTAAGGAATGGAATTGATGTTTGAAGTAGCTAGGGTTTATGACGCACATTTTCTTTTTGTACTTTTGTGCTTGAGTAGGGAGGGAGGGAGACGGTTTTTCTTATGGCCTGACTAAATGAATACAAACTCATACATACTAACAGGACTTCTTGTTTTTACAAGCAATTATTTTTCAAAGGGGATTGTTAGAATGCAGGATTTACAGAAAATCAGTAAGATGATTATTGTTACCTGTTTGTATCTTTTTTTTTTTTTTTTCTCCTCCCCACCCTGCCACCCCCACCCCCGAAGCCCCAGCAGTTTGATCACCACTTTCAACAGAGCTACCACATTTGCTAACTAAGAAAATTTGCTTTGGGTAAGTGGCTAGCAGAGGTTCCAGCTGTCTCTGTTCCTGTTTGTTCCTCCTTTTAACATCTTCTGTTAAGCCTGTTACGATGATGTTAAATGGAAGTCAACTGACTGTTCTCCCTAGATATCATTTGGACTATCGCTCTTTAAATTATATTGGAGAGTTAGTCATATGGATGGCTTGTAAATGAATAGGTTCTGAACTGTAGATTTGTTTCAGGTCAGGAAGGATCATTGTGAACACTTAATCTGTTCTCCTTCCCTGATCAGTCTCCAGAACTTCTTCCAAGAACATGTTTTAAGCCTGTCACTTTTTAGCATATGCTGTCTCCTTGGATCTCATTCTTTTGTCTACCTTTAAGAGCCTTTAATGAGAAGCAGTTACTTATTCAGCTTGTGCGTGGACTCTTCAGAATAATAACAGGTCTTTTATTGTATCTGATATTTTCATGGTCCCTGTTATCCCCTGTCTTGGTACCCGAGCAGGCATGCAATGAAAAGTCCTGGGACTATGGGGAAAAATATTTTCCACATGAAGGTATGTGAAGTTCACATGCGAGCCACCTCTTAGTCTCATCTTTGATTGTCTAAATAGATAAAATTTATTTCTAGATGCTTTTCAGACTCAAAATTATTCTTTGTAGCTTTTTTCTGACTGTGCATAACGTGCAGACATTTGAGCTGAGCACAGCAATGTTGTTGTTATGGTTTGCTGAATGTTACATGAAATGGCATTGCTCCTTACTTAATGTTCCCTTGTTACGCATTCATGGCTCGTGTTTACTTTCTTGGCTGTAGTATTACACTGAGAGCTCATGGTCAGTTGTTCTTCTGTTGTTGCACCGGAGTTCTTACAGTGCTGCTGAGATCCAGGGCACTATCTTTGACCTAGTGAGTGTGAGCGAAACTTCTGTTCCTCTGTGTGTGACCTGTGATTTCACTGAATTCAGCTACAGTGTGCTGATGCAGTTCTGCATCCTGATATTTTTTTTTTTTTTTTTTTTTAAATCTGCCTATTGTGGACTACACACATCTATTTTAGTAATGCTTACGCTTGCTTCTGTCGGACTGTCTCATAGGCTGTGTTTTGAGAGTACAGGTGTTTCATGGTCAATACGAGTTCAAAGAGTTCTTGGCTTCTCGTTCCCATCCTAGTGCTGCAGGCAGATACCTGCCCTTTCAGTTGTTTGTGGGGCTGTGCTGAAAGGCAGGTCAGGGATCAGATCCAGGGATGTTTCACTGTAAAAAACGCTTTTGCAGCATTGAATGTCAGAAATTTGTTAAAGGTATGGCATAAGTAAGGGGGCAAGCAGTAGGAAAAACCTGACAGAGGGCGTGGGAGCTCTTTAGGGCAAAAGTGCTGTAAAAGCCCCTGTGTTGTTGAGTTGGGCCTTGAGGGTATAAATAATCACTTTAGGAATGGTTTGATTCATGTACTTAGTGCTCTCATAGCTTGATCATGTGAGTGCTCCTCGTCTGCCCCGCTAAAGTCAGGCAGATTAGTATTCAGTGGGGAAGAAATGCTTAGTTGCTGCAGCAACGTGGTTCGGTGACAGAAATTGTGGCAAGTAGCTCAAGCTGGATCTGCAAGAGCTCATCTGTGCCAAAGTCAGGTATCTTGCAGAAACATATTCTAAGGTTCCTTATTGCCACAATCAGATAAAAGCGTAGTCTTATGGAGGAAGAAGTTACACTTGTTTTATGAGACTTAATTTTCTTAAAATTCTGATGAGTGGTTTAAATTATCCTGCTGTTATTTAATTTATTGCTGACTGGACCCAGCCATCTCCAGTTTTTATTTTCAGAATCTAACAGGGAGCCAGAATTTATGAGAATAACAAAGCTGATACTGAAATTGGAAAGATTCTAGGAATTTTAGAGGAAGTCTCCTTTTTCTAGGTTCTGCCTGTGGAGTTTCAAATAGAACCAGGGCTGAAAAGGTCTTCTTACAGTCATTACTTGATGTGGATATCCTGTGATGGAGTACTCCTACTTTCCTTATCCCTTTGAGGCTGGCTGCAAGTGAGGTGAAATAAGGCTATGCTGTTGAGGGACAATGACATTGCATTGAGCAGAGCCTGGATTCCTAACCTGTCAGGGATCCATAAAATTCAAGTGGCCTGAGTTTAATTGTAAATCTTTATTTGTAGGTATTCCATAAATGAGTCTTGCCACTAGTACACACTCGGTAATTCTTGATTGTGAGTAAAATAGAAAGATAAAACATTTGAATTGACATTTCTAATTCCTCAATTATTTTTAGTTTAGTCTCTCACTTGGAAACAAACTGTGGATGAGTTTGACTTTATGGTGCATTTTCTAAATTTAATAATTAAATTGTCACATTCATGGAAAGAAACTTTGTTTAAGAACATGATCTAAACCAACACTCTTTAAGAAGCAGGTGGAAGTTTATTTATGTCTTGAAAGCACAAATGAACAGTTCTGGATCATGCTGAAAAAGTTCCAGTGGAAAATAGGCTTTTATCTCCAAATCCACGAGTTACATTAGAAAGACAGTTTCAACTAGAATGACAACTATTTTAAACATTTGAATAAACATGCGCTTTTTTTTTTCTCCCCCCTTTTTTGAGGGGAAAACCAGGGAAACAAAGTTTTGCTTCAGGATTTTCTTTCTTATGACCAACTAGTTGTGTTCTTCTGATGGCTTGTGGAATAAATCCAATTTTCAAAATGCTTGAGAAAACAGAGTTCCCAGGCCATCTGGTGCTTCTTTGTGTACATGCATGCCTGGATCCCTGTACAGTCAGGGGCATTGTGCTGCAACTGCAGGGTGAGGGAGATCAGCTTGAGTTCCTGGTCTGAGAAGCTCAAGGGTGAACGCATGCTGACCAGAGAGCTGGGAGGTGTTGGTTTTAGTGTTCATGGGTGAAAGTTTCAAATTTAAGATTTGATTAATTTTAATTTTTTTCTTTATTTATTTTAAGCTGCAGGCATTTGCTGCTCCTCTTGTGATGCTCCCAAAGCATCTTTGGAGGTGTTATACTGTCTGGGTAGTAAGGTGACAATATCTGTAATTCCCATCTGGACAGAAAGACTTGAGGCTTTGATAAACTGCTGCAAAAAGATTACTGGAGATTGCCTAAGACGTTACTGCCTTTAGCTGTCTTGCTCTGCGACTAAACTGGCAGAAGGACGGGTGTGCACCTGTGTCTTAGCCTGTCTGTTGAACAACCAGATACGAGTTTAAACCGTGAGATACAGCACTGCAGTGACTGAGATAAGAGCGTATGTTTTGCGTTGTGGAAGAAATGGCGATTTCTAGCAGAGTCATGGGAGCATGCGCTTTGTAGAGAGTACTGATCTGTTCAACAGCTGCAGCAAGAGTGCCGGTTTGGGCCTCCATCTTAATAAGGAAAGTCTACTCTTCTAGCATGCTTCACCAGCAAAGAGTCGCTAAATCCTTTGCTCTTGTAGTTACCATGAGCTCGCTGTTTTAGTTAACAGCCCTATGCCTGTAGTGTGACAGATGTCATGGGAGTCGAGCACTGTTGTGGTTCTCCGAGAAGCCGGGAGCAGCGGTCGCTTCCCCTGTCAGGTTTTTTGGTATGATTCTGGACTGCTCTTTCTGCATCCACAGTATTCTTCTGTAGGGATTTTTGTCTGGAAAGCCCCTGGAAACTACTACAGATGTACTTCAGGAACAAATTTTGAGTTTTATACTGGCCAAAATGGGATCTGAAACACTGTCTGCAAGAGAAATTGGATTGATAAACTACAGAAACATAGGACATAGACTGTAGATGCAAAGCTTCTTGACTATGTGAGATTGAGGAAATAAGTTCAGCTGTAGTGCCTTTTTATCTGGAGTTTGTTCTAGAAGCAGAATTTCACCTTACACAAATACTGGAAGTTGACTAAGGGTATTGCAGTGTTACAGTACAAAGTTCCTTTTGCTTTGACATTCTTTATTGGATTGAGGTGACTGCCTTGTCATAACCTCGTAGGGTGGAAGAGGTGAGCTTTCCTTGTGGAACACCCAATAAGCCTAAATTAAAAACTTACAGCTTTCTACATGAAGCTGGCCATGAAGAATTTAGTTAAGAACAGTGCTAAAGCACAGACAAAGCTGATAATTTACTAAAATACAATTCTGTCTGTGCTACAACTAACCTAGTCAGATTATAGGTATTCTAAGTATGTAGTAGTGACTTGTTACACACTTGTAACACAGAAGACCAAATATTTGTCATGAACTTTTCAAATTGATGGATGAAATTTGGTTTGATATTCCCGCAGCCCAAGTGCTTTAGGTTAATAGGGTGGAGAGGTGAGGTTGGGGAGGCAATTCCAAATTAATGAAGTTAAGCCCTCTGATTGCTTTGAGACTTTTGTTAAACATCTCTGCTGATTCTGAGGGGGAGGAAACAAAGTCCTCATCTGAATTTGTATGACTTGTCTAAACACACAAATTACCAGTTCGTTCTGTCAGTGTAAAAAAAAAAAAAAAAAAATCAAAATAGGCAAAGTTTAAATGCAATACTTGCATCTTGTGCGTCATCTAAAATGCTTTAATATACTTTATTTACAACTTGACCAGTCTTAATGAAGTAGGCATGTGCTTGTAAATTGGCAGACTTCTGTCAAATTGGTTTCACCCTTAACTGCTAGGTTCAGAGTCTGCAGTTCAGATAAACTAGTAGCATGAGGGCTGTCTGCAGTTGTGATAGAGTTGACAAATCAGCCCACTGTGCTATTTGTGTGTTTATAACTTTGTTTATATATATGTGTATATGTATAGAAGCTTCTATATGGTTTGTAATAACCAGGTGTTTAAGGGTAGGGAACTGACGTATCTCAACTAAATCTCAATGTACTTCTTTTCGGTTGAGCTGCATTGGCCCTAAGGGTTGCTAAAACCCTGTAGCTAAGCTCCTTCCTTTTCTCTAGAAAGAAAAGGAAAGCTTTCTCTGCTTATTGCCAATGCTGCTTTTAAGCTTCTGCATTTAAATATGAAACTTTCTTGCTTTTAGTTGGGTGTGCTAGGCGCCAAGTGTAAAAGCTTTATAGTACTTCTTGCATTGGGTAACTAGCTACAGACTAGAAAATGGTAAAGTTAGTTGCTTCCAGTATTTTAATTTACCATCTTTATATGCTTTTTCAAGGATAGTCTTGGTCGGAAAAGTGCCATTCCTGTAGTGCTGTGGAGTTGAATGTTGTTAATTGAATCTTATGTTAAGGAATCCAAGGAGAGGAAGAACAACCTCTTCTTTTCCTTTCTTCTATTCCTTCTCTCCTTCTGTCTCTAAGCTGGTCGTCCTTCAAATTCAACCTGATTCTCATTCAAACTAGACCTCTTCCTTCTTTGTTTTTGGATGTTTTTAGTATGAAGTTGTCACAGTAAATTATGATCAAGATTTCAGCTGTCATCCAAGTCTTGAATTTGCTATCAGCATGACGCGTAACCTGAATTGTTAGTGGCTTTGTATGTGGGTAATAGATTGAACAGAACTTAAAGAATATGCTCAAAAGAAGGAATTCAGATCATGTCTTTTCTCAAAGATACCATTTAAATAGAGCTGCTTTTCAGGCTGGTCCACCATTTTTTAGGTTTTCTTCTCATTGGTAAGGATCGGAGAGGGGTATCACTTTTTCTTAGTGTCATTTGTAGTTTGTTCTTTTTCCACATGTTCCTGAGCATTATTTGAAAGACATGGATGTTCCACTATTTTGATATGTAAACCTCTAAGAATCTGCCAAGGGATCACTGCGGCTTTCTCCACATTTCATGCTGTTGACACAGGAGACAGCTATTTTGCTGTGATAATCCTTTCCCACCAGATTCAACTGCATTGGCCAATATATTGAAGACTGTACATTAATGTGACTGGTGCTGTAGCTGGATTTTTGTCTTGGTATCCCTCTAACAGAGCTAACCTGTCTTCCCCAGTGATTGTCCTTGCAGCAGTTCCATATGCTTCGTGTTTCATTCTCTGAATTTGAAATGCTCTCTGTTCTGGTGCGCTGAGCTCATAACGTATTGTTTTCCAGCCTAGTGGACAGAATGTATACATGCATAAGTATGGGGAATGAGTTGGTCAAACACTAGTTACCTTCCCCCATCTCCAGAAGCATACTCTTTTCTCTTGACGTTTTGTGTTGAACTTCATCTTTGTTAGGAATGTTTCAAAGCTGGAACTTGGTTTTGTATGATATGAAGTGTGGTTTTGATACTTGATGACAGTGTGTTGGAGAAATGTTTACCGCCCATGTCTTAACTTTATCTGGGATCCTTTTTTTGAGGACTCTGTTTCCTTCAAAAACTAGACCTGTAGAGGAAACTTCATTTCTGTGGAAGGCATACCTTATGACTATCATCTGTAAAGCGTCTTTTAAGAACAAAGGCAGAAAAGTGATGCTGCCAACCTCAGACTGCTAATGTAATTTTAGACAATACTTTAAGCAAAGTAGGACTATTGTATTTGTTTTGATTAGATGAGGAGAACTGTTGTAAACTGGCTTCCATGGAGACTTAGCAAATAAAGTATTACTCGGACAGTCAAGTAGTAGAGACCTTTATGATGCCCTGGAGTTTGGTACTTTGCTGTGCAGTATTTGTTTAACCTGGGGGAAAAGATTTGACAACTTGTTCTGCTTAGGCCTTCCAGTAAATAAGACCGTGTCTTAAAGCTCAGTAAAAGAATAATGGTCAAAAGGTGGGTTAAACTGGTTTTTATAACCTTAGTGATATTTGGATTTAGTTAAATGGAATGTTAAGCATTAACACATGAAAAGATTAATGGCAAAATACCGAAGTTAGAAACCGAACAGCTTATAGCAATCCATTCGAAGTGCATTTTTCTAAACAAAGATGAACTCTCATATTTTTGTATTAAAGGCAGAGATTGCATTAACTCTGCTGCAAGCCTGTGTAATTTATCATAATTTGTTTATAATAGTAAGAAAGAATGTTACAAACCATGCAACTCAGCATAGTTGTTCTTCTTTTTGACACGTTGAATTTACATGCTCATGCAGCAGTGTTGACAAAAAAATAATATGTCTTCAATTTGCTGCACGCTTTTAGGAAAAAAAAAAAAAATCAACCTGAGGTTGTCAAGTGTGGGTTTCTCCCCACCCTTAAGAATTTGAAAGTGTTTGCTAACTTGCATAGAAATAGGTACAAATGTCAGATGATGTGAGTTGGGAAAGGTTTGGGTTTTTTTAAGTACTTAAATGCTTGGTAAATTTGAATAAAATCTACTGCATTCCTCAGTGATCTTATGCTTACAGAATGCAGTAACTTGGGTGTTTTTGCTCTAATAATGCTGAAGTGCACCTGTTGTTCAATAAAACTTCATTATGTATGCTTTGTGACTATCTAATGATCTCTGTTTTGAGTTACCATGACTCATTTGGGGATGGGCTGTGATGACAAACCAAACTCATGACACCTAACAATTTTTGGTTTTTACATTCTCTTCCTGAAGCTCTTGTGCTCTTCACGTGAATTTTTAATGACTGGTTCCTGACTTCCTATCTTAATTGCATGTTGGTGCGTTCTGTACTTGCTTTGGGCAAAGGAAACTCCAAGTACAGCTCTGGGACCTAAAGATCTACAGAGTGATAAAAACTTACTTCTAAATCAGGAGATAAATAAACTGGCACCAGGACTTAGCACAGCGTTGGAAAAACTGTCTTTGATATAAAAGCAAACCTGAGCTTGGGAATATAAATGATAAGGTTTTTTTTTTTTTTCTTTTTCTAAATAAAAGTTGCCTTTGTTCTTCCAGTGTAGGGGGTGTACTTGTTTAGTTTGAGGGGAGTACTGGAGGAAGAAAGAAAAGATTTGTGGTCAAAGCCGGACTTGCATTCCTGAAAGAAAAAGATTCTTTGATAAGGCAAAACTTGACTGATGTCATTATCGTTAGGATAATCATCTCCTGTGGTCAGGTAGTAGTCAAATAATTTCTGGTTGCCTTCACTACAGAGATTCTCTTATAGACAGCCAGGGGATCTTTGTTTTATATAAGTTAGGTTGAACTGTCATGCTTGCATTTTCTGGTGTTAGATTTTTTTTTTTTTTCCTTAAAAATGTTATGCTAACATTAGTTTTTAAAATCAGGGTTGAGATAAGGTTTCTGGAAACTAATGAGACTACAGCCTCTGCTGTGGAAGGTGTGGTGTAAAGGTTGGGAACCTTGTGTTAACTTAAAATGTCACGTGAATTAAAGAGCAGTAAAAGTGAGAGGAAGGGCAAAGGCAATAAGAATGTGACTTTGGTGGCTGGCTGCAGCATGTGCGCACCTCTTATGGCTCCAGATCACAAGCTCGCTTTGTTGACAGTCATCACCTCAGTGCACTTCTGCCAGTGTCAGAGAATGAAGCAGGACTCGTGCTTCCTGACTAATCACGCTGAATGTTACGCTTTGCTAATACCAAATGCAGGCAAAGTACATATCTGAAACATACTTCAATCCTGATTCTCCTTCCTAGCCCCTCCCTCCTGCAGTAATTCTGGTGTCTGGTAATAAAGGTTTTCACAAGCACTTTGTACAGTTTAAATGTCCAGCAAAGATAAAGTACAGATTATGATGTTACGTTGTTGAGAAACTGGGATGACTGTGCCGTCTTCCTTGTGAAATGAAGAATTCTGGCAGCCCAAAATGAGCACGAAGGAAAGTATTTAGTAGGGTGCAATATCTGAATGAGATCATTAACAAATACAGTTCTCCTAGAGTGATTTGGAAAAGTAGAGGCAGCTTATCAAGAAAACACCAGTCGTTAAATGCTGTTATTTATATTGTCCATTTAGCATGAGTGCCAATTTTCAGATAAAGGAAGCTGATGGGAACAGATTCAGGTCAACAGAGTTGGGTTTATTCCTGATGTTTAAGGGATTATGTTCTTTTAGTTCATGTTGTTAGAAGCTTTTTGCCAGGAAAATGCATCAAAGATGAAATGAATCAACAGTATGAACTCTATTCAATAGCTAAAACATCCTTGGCTGCAATATTTATGTATTAAAGTCGAATGCTTGTCTACTTTGCACAGGTCTTCCAAAGTAATTAACATGTATATATTGTTATATAGTAATTAAAACATCGGCAGTTTAAAAGCCTCTATTAAACCTATAAATGCCAGGCTTGAGGAAGCCATGTGCATGTGTGGTTGCTGGAGCAATTTGTCATTTGAATTGAGAATGAAGCCCCTATTGAAAGCAAATGAACTAGGAAAGAACTGATCCAGCTGTGTTGTAAATGAGCCTTAGAAATGAGTACAAGGCCAGTGTTCATTCATACTGAAAATGTAAGATAGCTGCTTGTGACACTGGAAGGATGTTTAACTGTTGCATGATGATTTTATTTTCCCAAAGGGTGTGAGGTAAGGAAGGGGGGGGAGACACTTGAGGAAAAGTTGTAGTGTGTCACCTTAATTAAGGGACCTGAGCAAGTTGATCTGGTGGTCTACTATCAGTCTTGATAGTAAATGTGAGTGGTCTCAGGGCTGCTATTTAAATAGGGGCTTGTGGTGAAAGTATGTCATTGCTAGTGTCAGTGAACTGTAGTAGTTCATAACTGAGTATTTTTACCTGCGTGGATCCATTTTTTCATAATGTACTTTTTGGGCATACTGAGATTGTGTTCTCTTTGTCCAGTAGCATCATGTATATAGCCCATATGCTCTTGCATTCCCCTTCTTGAAACCATGTTCTAGGTCCTATTTCATTCCAGTTCTTGGTCCCAGAGAGCTGTTTGACTCCACAACACTGTACTTGAAACTCAGGAAGACACAACTAAAATTTCTGGACAGAACCAGAGTAAGATATGTGTTTCTGAGTTTATTGTGGTGCCAACAAGCTGGGACCTGCTTATTCCGGTGCTCCACCCTTGTCAGGAGGCAAGCAGGCAGTGCAAACAGTAATATCTTAATAGCCCTTTCACCTGCCCAGAACAAACACTGGTAGACTATCTTGGCAGATGATACGCAGCCAGCCATAATGAATTTCTTTTCCGTAGTTCAGATTTGGTGTAGATCTGTTTCTCTACAGAGAAACTACTGAAGCAGGTGTCAAGCTTCAGACTGCCTTTGTTGTCCCAGTCTTCTCTATGCCTACTTCTTTTTAAGTACGGTTTGGGGGGTGGAGATTTGATAAAAGTAGACAGTCAGTGCTAGTCTAGCAGTCAACAGCATTTAGATGCCCCTCAGATTCACCGTCTTCCATTTTGGAAACTGGCTTGTTGAAAGAATAGACCAAGACAGGTCTACCATGCAACAGAAACCTTTTGCAAGATTGCATTACTGATAGAAGTAAGCGTTTTCCACCTGAGCTCATCCCTTACATTTCACTATTTAAATTTCTAGGAGGGGTGTTCTATGCTAGCTCCAGTTCCTGTGTCTTCAGCAATTTTTGTATTGCCAGTGTTACAGCCTATATAGTAAGCAGATTTTGAGCCCTGCTAATGTACTGTCTTCGGTTGCTCATTCTTGAAGCTTACTCCCTGAAATCAATTCAGTCTGAAGAGCTAGGTAAGCCACTGTCTGCTTCAGTTAACTTGGGTTAAGGTGCTGCTGTGATTGTTCTACCTCCTTTTCCTACACTTTCCAGTTGCTTAGCATGTTGGTTTTGTTTCAGTTAAACGAGAATGTTAGTTGTACTCATTCTTTCCCAAGTTACTTTTATGCCTGGGAGATCTTTAGGTCCATTAGTTTTGTTGGTAAGGAGAGGCATGAGCAAATGAGGACTCTGTTCCTGGTTTGTCCAAGGAGACTGCTAGCTAACAGAGGTGCTCTTTTCCACTTCAAAAAGAAGTCCTGGCACTTTCTGTCTGCATAAAACAGTGTTTGTGTATTGGATGTCTGCAGGGCTGCTGCCTCATCCTGGGTGTTCCTTTCCCCAAAATAATTCAGCAGGAGCCCAGTTCTTTTGTTCTTATTTAGGTGGCTAAAGGTAGCTAAGACTCAACCGATTCTTATCTTGCAGACTTTGAGATTTACTATTTGTTGCCACAGGTGGGATGAGAGTAGGCAGAATGTGAGGGAACAGATCTTGCACAACCTGTGGTTGTTCGGACTCTGCGCAAGTCTTACTTGGCTTACGTTCCTCCTCTTCAGCACGGTCGGTGCAGAGATGAGGCATGAGCAAGGGAAGGGGGACAGCAGAGACTAAGCTACATTTATATAGAAGCTGCACGCATCTGGGGTGATTGAGAAGTTCTAGAGTCTATGTTCTGCACAGGTGAGCAGTCTCCATGGACAGTGCCAGTTGGATCCTGTCTGAAAAGTCCGAGGTGCTCTCCTGGGAGACATGGAATCCACAGGGACGTGTTTTCTTTATAGAGACCCAGTTACTGAAGAGAGGTAACAGCGAGGAGCTTTTTTCCTGTGGACAAAGTGGCACCATGTTCTGCTCTTTCCAAGAGTGAGGGAGGGCATAGAAGCTGCTGTGGTGAGCACAGGTTCAGAACAGAGGAATGTTGCTGGGTGTTGAAACCAAAATGAGGTTTTGACTCCCTTATCTCCTGCCTGCCTTCTGATAAACATGGAAACAGCAGCTAAATTTCACAATTCTAACCTTTGGTATATGCCTTTTCATGTCATAATGTAATCTATTGTATGATAATTAGCCATCCAGAACTTAACAGAAGCACATAATGATTTTTATGCTAATTGTGCTGCAGACTTGATTTTATTTAATGGCTAAATGTTTGTGTATGGCAGGGGGAGGAAATCACAGCACTATCCACGCAAATTTGATGCATCAGTTGCAGATGGCTTTGTAACCTTGTCTGGTCATCACAAATGGCCTTTGGCAAGAAATTTTATAATTTGCACAGGTACCATGCTTGCCTGTGATAATCAGATGGGATTTCAGAACCTGCATATGTACTTACAGGGTAGGTTTTGCTATGTTTCAAGCTAAGGTGCAGATTTCTACTTCTGTTGTACTCTGACAAATAGTCCAGCATGTTCACTGTGCACTTGTGATATTATCTACTGTAAAGGACCTAGTAGTGCAAACACTTCCATCTCTTTTTAATCTATTGCCTTATTAATAAATTTTTGCTGAAAGCATCCAAAAAGATTTTTATTTTTTTGAGTGCGTGCCTCAGTCCTGTTATGTAATACAGGTATGTATGACTTGTTCAGTCGCTGAATGAAAAGATAGAGGAATTAACATTCCCTTAGAAAGATAATCAGTTTTCTTGAATAGCTGCTTAAATAAATGAGAGATTGTGTCTTACCCCTCCTCCCCTCAAAAAAAAAAGCTGAATTAATGGATGCTTTCATACCAGCCCTTAGGTATTCTGAATCTTAATTTAAACTTGAATGAGGCTGGAATGTTGTTTGTTCTTGTGTTTGTGTGTGCAATTTGAAAAAGACATTTACACTACAGCTCTTACTAGTGACACCTGTTTTGGTTCCTGGTTGTTCTCTTTTTCTACTCCTAAATGACACACATGCCAGGAAGAAAACTCATTTTGGTGACTTTCTTGATGTACTTACTCTAAGATGTTAAGGAGTTACGCTCTTAGAATAAAGGACCCTTA
The DNA here is from genome assembly GCF_026419915.1 of Harpia harpyja. NCBI lineage: Eukaryota > Metazoa > Chordata > Aves > Accipitriformes > Accipitridae > Harpia > Harpia harpyja. Next base: position 5,054,338 of record NC_068944.1, on the reverse strand, counting down.
ATTTTATTCCACATAAATATTTACATGTCAGTTTGATTTTTCTGAATACAGTAGATCTTTTCCTGAAAGCTGATTGCATTTAAAAAAACAAAACCAGTTTAATAATTTGGGGTGGGGCAGGGGGGGCTTTCATGTATGAGAATGAATTACTGAGACAATTGGAGCCTTAGGAATGATGGCATAGCTAGCACAGATAAATAGCATTTTTTTCCCCCAAATAAACTGGAAGGGTACGGAATACTTTTCTGCCAGTAAAGGTGCTAAAATCCCAGATAGCAGAGAATTTCAAAGTTTCAGTAAATTAGAGCATTTTGAGTATGTAGAAAGTGGCCTGATTGCTTGTGATAAAGCAGCAGTGCTTCAGGTGAAAGCTGAACCCACATTCCAGGATTATCTGATGTGTATTATCAAGAAATGTTCCTCATGTTGGAGGAAATATAAACTCAGTGCTATTAAATAACCTGGAATAAAGCAGGCTTCTACTAGTCATAGCTTGCTTGTAGCAGAGTGTAATATACGGGAGAAACTAATGTAGAAAGAGCCATTACAAACCTGAATCTTTCCATCTGAGTTTTGGGTGTTGAAATAGCAGAGTGATAACTGAGAATTTGCTTCCATACTTGGAAGCAGACAGACATGCACAGTGACCCAGAATGAAGAACACTATTACTAGCAATAATATTGGGAACAAATACAGCTTTTTATAAACTATGTTCCCAATGAAATTATTTGGACTTCCCGCAGGTTAAATTGAAAGCAGTATAGACCTCTGCCTATGCTCTACATTGTTTACATCTCAAAACTTCACAGACAGCTGTTTAACAAATTGGGAAAATAAGGGACTGAAGCAATAGCAAAACCTAGGGTTTAAAATCGGAAGTCTGCCTCCCAGCACTGAGTTATTTCTGTTGATTGTTGCCTTTTTTTTTTTTTATTTTATTTGTTTGTTCTTCATTTGAACCTGAAGTATAGCTGAAGGTTATGTGCCTTGGAGGGTGGTGATGTGTGCCCAAATTTCACTTCATTTCAGTTGGGTGCACACTCCTTTGGGGTGCCTTGTAAATGCCAACCTCTGTGTATGTGTGATTCTTTTTAATCTTGATAGCATTTGTTTTGTTCTATTTGATCTTGGCATGCATGTGTATATTAGCTCCCTGGTAGAGATGAGTCACATCTGAGACACTGTACAAGTGCGGTGCTGTTTATCAAGTAGTAATTTCAGACTTCATTTAAATATATTTCGTTTAGCTTGAAGGCCTGTGCGCCTTGGAGAACAGGCTTGACAAGATCTTGAAGTGTAAGTTGTAGCAAGGCAAATGTGATCTGTAAGTTTATAGCTCTGAAGAGCAGTATTAAGAGTTGATGAAATGATGCAGAGAACAGAAGAAAGATTTGGTAGAAGGTGAAGAATACGGAAGAAAACAGAGAATGGGTAAAGTATAAAAATAAGACCGTTGGGAGACAGATTGCTCAAGTCAGTCTTGAGAAGAAGAATATAACTTATAGAAGGAAAGTTCTGCTATTTACCTTAAAGCTAAGCTACTAAAAAGGATGAAAAAGTAAAAATTATGAAATAGAAATTAAAAAGAGGAATAAACAAGAAAAGAGTATTTCAGTCTTTTCTCCTTTTAAAATATGCCTAAATGCTCTGTGGCATTGTCCGTTCTCATGTATGTGTGGGTGAGACTTCAGTGGTTTGAACTGATCTGTCAGGACCTTCTTTGCGTTTTGTGACTTGTAACTCTTGCACTAAAGCACGGAAAGAGCACGTGGCCCCTCTCTCAAGTTCATCTTACAACAGTGGTAGGGAGACAGAATCTAGAAACCATTTAATCTTTTGTCTTTAAGAGTCATAGACTGGCTTGTTCTTTGGTAGGAAGTCTTACCTTCCCGTTCCTGTCCCTTAGCAAAAGCAACTGCCAAGTCCTGCACCTGGGGAGGAACAACCCCCTGCACCAGCACATGCTGGGGGCTGACCGGCTGGAAAGCAGCTTTTCAGAAAAGGACCTTGGGTTCCTGGTGGACACCAACCCGGACATGAGCCAGCAATGTGCCCTTGCAGCAAAGAGGGTGAACGGCATCCTGGGCTGCGTTAGATGGAGTGCTGCCAGCAGGTCGAGGGAGGTGATCCTTCCTCTCTGCTCGGCACCAGGGAGGCCACACTTGGAGTGCTGGGTCCAGTTCTGGGCTCCCCAGTACGAGAGAGAGATGGAGATACTGGAGAGAGTTGAGTGAAGGGCTGCTGAGGTGGTTAAGGGGCTGGAGTATCTGTCAGAGGAGGAAAGGCTGAGAGGGTGGGACTGTTTAGCCTGAACAAGAGAAGGCTTGGGGGGGAATCTTATCAATGTGTATAAGTACCCGAAGGGAGGCTGCAAAGAAGTTGGAGCCAGGCTCTTTTCAGTGGTGCCCAGTGACGGGACCAGAGGCAATGGGCACAAACTGAAGCACAGGAGGGTCCATCTGAACATCAGGAAAAGCTTTTTTCACCGTGAGGGTGACCAAGCACTGGAACAGGTTGTTCAGAGAAGTCATGGAGTCTCCATCCATAGAAGTATTCAGAAGCGATTTGGACACAGTCCTGGACAACCTGCTATAGTTGGCCCTATGTGAGCAGGGGGGTTGGACCAGGTGACCTCCAGAGGTCCCTTCCAACCTCAACCATTCTGATTCTGTTCCTAACACGGGCAGTTGTTAAATTAAAGAACAAGCTCACTCTGAAGATGACAAGGACTTAATACTGCAAAGGCATTTTGGACCACAGAAATGAAAGTGATGGTGTTCATTTACCCCTGATAGTGGGGCAGAATCAAGTCTCTTTGGACTATTTGTCAGTCTTGTTCTTGCAAATTATCAAAGGCAAGAGATCCCACAACATCCTTCAGTATCTTGTTCCTTTGTTTTAGTGTTCTAACTATTAAAACTTTATTCTCATCCAAATAATCTCAGCTGCAAGTTTAAACTTTCCTGTTCCATCCAGAACATCGCTGATCGCTGTCCTTTTCATAGCACACTTCTGTGTATTGAAAGAGTATATGTTTAGAGTGTTGTGGTTGGGCTGTGGGTTCCTAGGTGGTAGGCAGGATAGCCTTTTGGATTTTTGAGACAAACATCCAAACAGCCTTGTTAGTTGTTCCTTATAAGCCACATTTGCTAAAACCATTATCCTTGCAGTTCTCTCTTGGGTGCTTTCTCTTCATCTGTCAGCAGTTTAAAACATGGAGCCCCAAACTGAGTATGGGATTCCAATTGCGATTTGTTATTAGCACCAAGGAACTATAATTGCTTTCCAGACCTCACTGATTGTCTAAGATAACACTCCTCCTAGAAATGGGACTTGCGTTTTTTGTCAACAGTCTAGTATTGACCGTGTGCAGTTTTTAATCCACTGTGAGCACCCATTCTCCTCTGCTGTATTGCTTCATTGATTTATCTCCTTTGTATAGTATCTTATATTTGATGGATTTTTTTTTTTGTGTTTAAACCTCCTTTGGTTAATACTTACTTTACTAGTACCACTTTGACTTTTTAGTGTGATCTTCAAAAATATTATTGGTACAGAATTGTTTATTTTGGACACTTGCACCTAAGTTATTTGAGCTACGGTTTTGATGCCATCTATAAATGTTTAAAGGCATACCCATTCTGTCATCCAAACCACTAATTAAAACTGTTGGAAAGAATCAGAACCAGGAAATAACTTAAAATGCCCTTCTGCTGGTTATTCAGCTGCTGTCTTGTGAGTGCAGTTGATCAACCAGATGAGTCCCCACATCGCTGTATTTTAGGTCATATTTCTCGAACTTGTTTATGAGAGTATTTAGGGAAATTTATGTTGGGAACCAATTAAGATAGAAATATACTTCACCTGTAGCTCTGCTTTCAACCTTTGGGTTAATTGCTCTGTTAGAATAGAAAGAACAGGCTTTGCTGTGAGGTAACATCCATCTTAATCCTCCCTTTGGATGTATCTTCTGCATTGTGGTCATTTGGACTCTTAAGTGGGAGACCTGGATCCCTGTGGAAACCTTGAAAGTAATATGCCCTGTGGAAATACTTGAAATGCCCTTGTCTGAGGGAAAAGGGGGGAAAAAAAAAAAAAGTAATGTAATACCTATTATGTACTTCTCTTCCTCTGAAGAGAAGCCAAGTATTTTACAGTGAAACCCGAAATACGGAGAATTTGCAGAAATAACCCATTCTAACTATGGAAAGAGGGCAGTCCTCTCCTATTCTGATAGAAGGCACAAGCTGGAGAAAGTAGCACTTAAAAGTTTTGGGTTTTTATTTAAGTAGTAGGATGGAAGAAATAGTCTATCAATAGACTCCTAGCTTGTAAATGCAGTTGTCTTCATACTATTTGCTATAACATTTCCTAGACAAATTAACCCCCCACTAAGGTATGCTGAGAATAAATGAATAAAATTTAAAAATATTTATCCAGGATCTTTGTTCTAAGGGAACATGGTACCTGATTAGTATATCAGAGGGATTTTTTTCTTTGTTCTTCTTAGTGTGGATTTGCTTGCTAGTAATGAGTAGAGATAGGATCCAGTACTGTGGAAGGGCTTACTTAAACTGCCTTCTTGCAGTGGACCATTTTCTATTTTGGGAGCTTTTCCCATTGTATATATCTCACTGAAGTGCTACTGTGATATTATGGGGATTTACTTTGAATATTGCTGTTTTCCACTTCAGTGGTAACTTTTCTCATAGTAGAATTGGTTATGGAAGCAGCTTTGCTTTTCTGGTATCCTAGGTTGATAAAGGAAAAGAAATAGATTATTTTTCCCTTTTTAATAGTAGGAATTCTTGAAAAATGGCATATGGAAGATTGGTTGGCGTTAACAATGCAAAGCTTCTTTCTGACTGCTGCCTGCTTGACAGTGAGGCTGTACAGCTGCAGGGTCCTGGAGCACTCTGTATCTCTGAAAGAAGCGAGCCAGCAGGCATTTTTGAGGCTCGTGCTGCTAAGGTATAATTGCATGTGTATCCCTCCATCTGTAATACAGCAGAAAGATTCCCACCTTGGCCCCTTCTGGACAGAACTAGACACAGTAAAGCAGATGCTTCATAGAGTGTCTGCAAATCAAGAGATACCTCACGAGTTGTTCATTGTTATTTTGAAATTATGTTATTCCAGCCTTCTGCAGAAAATGCCGTTTATTCTTTCACCAGAACATGCCATCTACTGCAGAGATCTCTGAGCGTACATTAAGCATTGTTCTGTTGACTGCTGGTCAGTGCAGTATTTTTATGAGCCTTTCTACTCTTGTCAAAAAGGATTGGGAATTGAAAGAGCGCTCCCTCCTTTGTTGAGGGTGGAGAGATACTGTGGTGTGTGTTCTCATGTGTACCTCGTCGCAACACATTGACTGTTGTTTCTGTACTTTTCAGTACAGAAGTGCTTTTAAAATATTGGAAATATTTTCAAATCCTTCCTCCTATCAGTAGATACAGATACTCACTTTGATCATTTTGGTCACAGAACAACCTCTAACTATCTTGATGTGGAGAGGTGTTTTCCTCCCCTCTTTGAATTCAGATTTTTCTTTGGTGTAATGTAAGTTTAGAGGCCATAATAAAATGTCGTAAGGTGATACTTCATAAGCTATTGAGTTGGAAAATCCTGAAGTTATAAAACCAATTGGATTTCTCCAGTGGAAGAAAAAATGATGTGGTATACAAAGAGGTAAAGTTGCTTTCCAAAACTTGGCTCTTCAGAGGAACTTAAACAGGAAAATGCTTAGTATAACTAGAGAATATTCTTGTTGTTGGAGACCTTTCCAGATGCTTTCAGTTCATAGTCATGTGGGTTGGAATGATAGTCCAAACTTGTACTCAAAGCAGAGTCAAAACTGAATTGAGACCAGTTTTTTGTTTGAATTCAGGCTGAGGGCTTCGTCTTGTAGAATCTCCATCCTTGTAAGTTTTCAAGACCACTTCTCTGGGCAGCCTAGTGAGAGGTTTTCTAGTGTATGTAGTTGGAACCTTTCCTGTTTCAATTTGTGTCTTTTTCTCTTACCATGCACCTCAGCAAAGAGCCTGGCTCTGTCTGTCTTTGCAGTTACTTATGCTTCGGTATCAGAAGATTGCTCTTCTGTTTCCCAAATCCTTCTTTTCTCTAGGCTAAACAAACCCAGTTCCTTCAGCCTTTCTTCACAGGGAAAGTGCCGCAATCCCCTTATGATTGATGGCCCGTCGCAGAACCTATTCCAGTTATCAACGTCATTCTTATACTTGTCCCAAAACTGGATGCTGTCTCCCAGATGTGATTTAACAAGCGCCGAGTAAAGAGGAATAGTGAGTTCCCTCAATCTACCTGCTCTGCTCCTGTTGATACAGTCCAGTATGCTTGTTGGCCTTCAATGTCACTGGGGTGTGCTTCTGGTTTGTGTTCAGCTTGCTGTCTGTGAGGAGCCTCAGGTCCTTTTCAGCAGAGCTGCTCCCCAGCTAATCAGACCCCAGCCTGTACCACTGCCAGGGATTAGCCTGTCCCAAGCGCAGAACTTTGTTTATGTTTGAATTTCATGTGGTTCCTATTGGCCTGTTCTGCCAGCCTGCCTAGGTTGCTTTGAATGGCAGCCCTGCCCTTGAGTATGTCAGCTACACCCCTCAGCTTGATGTCTTCCAAAGGCTCAATGAGGATGCATTACAGTTGAGGAACTTGACTTGTAACTGGCCTCTAGGTAGAGTATGAACTGATAACTACTGCCTTCTGAGCCCAATCATCCAACTAGTGTTAACTACTTGGTAGTTAACCCATCTAGACTTTAATACACCAACTTGGATTCAAGGATGCTGTCAGAGACCGTGTTGAAAGTTGTATAGTCGAGGTAAGCATCAGCTGCTCTCTTCTCATCAACGGATTGAGTCATTTTGTCATAGCAGTTAATCAGGTTGATTGAGGATGGTTTATCCTTGGTAAATCCAAGCTAGTGTTTTTCCCTATCATCATCCGCTTTGTGTGGCCTGTAGTATTTTCCAAGAGGATGTGTTTCATGATTTTCACACAGACTGAAGTGAGGCTGACCAACCTGTAGTTCTTCCAATTGTATATTTACCCTTTTTGAAGATGAATGCAACTTTTGCTTTTCCCTAGTCATTGGAATCTTCTCCAATCTCCACAGCCTTTTCAAAGTGTCTCAAGAACTGGGAGTTACTGGGTGGATCTGAAACATCTCCTCAGTGAACGGAAGGGTCAAAAACTTCTTAATGAAAGTATTTGTCCCATGCTTGTTTGTAAAACCAACCTGTGTGACTATTTCCTACCTCAAAGTACTTGTAGGCAAAAAAAAACCAGTGGAGAAATTAAAAATGTTTTGTTTTGTTTTAAATGTTACAAAATGAGTTACAAAATGTACACTTTCAGAACACTTTCAGTTAAATATCTGAATGTCATATGTCATTCCCTTTTAAAAAGCACAAATACTTTCTGCCATGGCTTTCTGTTTAAGTCTGTCTTTTAATAGAATTGGACACAACCCCAAATTAAAGTTTTATCCAGCAGAGTTGCAGTGTTGTAACATGGTTTGAATCCCAGAGACTTGGTGAGGTAGGATGTATGGGTGGAACACAGTCATGGGTAGGTGCAGGCTGTTTAGGAGGGATCAGAAGGGAAAGAGAGGGAAAGCTGCACTCTCCTTGTCTGCGTACAGCTCTAGTGTGAAAGCAGACATGCTTGTTGAGTCTGTGGGGCAGAATCAGAGAGAAGGGAACACAAGCAATGTTGTTTCAGAGTTTTTACAGATTGCCTGACAAGGTGGAAGTTGCGGTTAATGCTTTCTGCAAACAACTAGAGGTCTGCTGCCCATTGTCCTCACAGAGGCTTTCAGCCGTCCAGACATCTGCTGGGAAGGCCTCAAAACTTTGGGAAGGCAATGTTGGAGGTTCCTAGAAGGTGTATTTGATGAATTCCTAGCAGCCAGGGGTAATGCTCTGTTTGAGCTATTTGACCACAAAGATGGAAGAGGCTGGTGGATCTTGAGTTTAAGTGATCCTAAGATGACTGAGTTCAGGCTTTGGAGAAGGCTGGGAAGCTTAGCAGTAAGAGCAGGCCTGTGGACTGTGGCCTGTCTGAGGATTTGCTAAATTAGAATCCCTGGGGAGGTAGTCAATAAGGGGCTTAAAAAGGAAATGTAAAAATCTTTTTAAAGAATATCAAGAGCAGACCATCTCATTTTCCATGAAGAGCAGGACTTTGAACAGAAAGCCCACTTGACTGAGCAAGAGGCTTCTTGATGAACAAAACCACAGAAAAAGGGCATATGAGAAATGGAAACATGGACCAGCAACAGAAGAGGAGTTTAAAAGCATTACTCAGGTATTTAAGGATGAAAACTTGGAAGGCCAAAGCCCAGCCAGAGTTAGGGCTAATGAAGATTCACAGGAAGGGCTTCTACAGTTATGCTAGTAGAAAAAGGAAGCTCAAGGAGAGTGCAGATCCACTGCTGAGGTGGGGGAGACAACCTAGTGATAAATGGTGTGGGAAAGATTGGTGTATTCAATGCCTTTCTTGCCTTCATCTTTGCAGGCGAGAGACGGTTCTCATACCTTTGTGTGTACTGGTACAGACTGGGAAGGAGGTGGGCAGATCACATTAGGGAGCAACAGGTTAAAGACTACTTAAAGCAACTGGATATACCGAGATCCATGGTGCTGGATCGAATTCACCTTAGGAAGCTGAAAGGGTTGGCAATGTGACTGCAAGGTGAAAAGTCATGGAAAAAGGATAATGCTACATCCATCTGCAAGAAAGTCAGACTTAACTCTGAACGTTGTAGGCTTGTCAGCCTCATTTCGATCCCTGGAAGGATCATGGCTTGTCTCCATTTGGGCTTCATTTCCTAATACATGGTCAAGAAATTAATACTTAATAGTGTGCATATAACAAGAGTATGCTTACCCAATCGCATTGCCTTCTGGGGCAAAATGGCTGGCTATATGAATGACATAAGACCAGTGAATATATTACCTTTTGAGTTTACTAAGGTTTCGGACACTGCCTGCAACTGCATTCTCATTTAGAAGTTGAGCAAAGTATGGACTGGATGAACAATCTGCTTAATGCATTGAAAATCAGCTGGACTATTATCAGTAGCTCGACATCCAGCTGGCAGCTGAGTGCAGTATGCCAAGGGTTGATTCTGGGGTCCATATTTTTCAATAACTAGTGATTTGGAAGATGACATATATTTGCAAATGACACTAAATTAGTGGAAGTGGCTGACATGACATACAGCAAAGCATAAATCCCAAGGGGATCTTGAGAGACTTAAGGGTTGGGCCATCAGAGGCTTCATGAAGTTGAACACGAAGTGCAGAGCTGTGCGTCTGAGGCATAACAATACCATTAATCAGTACAGGCTGGGAACTGGTAGGCTAAGTGGCAGCTTTGCTCAAAAGGACTGGGGGTTATAGTTGAAACCAAGTTGAAAATGAACCAGTAGTGTGCTGTCATTGTCAATGAATCTCGTACTGTGCTACATTAGGAGTGTGGCCAGCAGATCAAGGGAAATTATTGTTCTTCTGTACTTGGCACTGATGAGCCTACACCAGGAACATTCCTTTTGAGCTCACTAGTTTAAAATAAATGTCAAGAAACTGCAGATGTTTCAGTGGATGATTACCAGGGTGGTCTGCATGATCTGCAAGGGGAGGCTGAGGGAGTGAGCTTTGTCTGAAGTACGCTAGGCTAAGGGGTGATCCAATATTAGCCTGCAACTATTTGGAGGGCAGTTACAAAGATGATGGAGCCAAGGATGTCTTGGTAGTGGCAGATGATATAACAAGACCAAAGACCTGTTTTCAGCTTGAGAGGTTCACACTGGACATCATGAAAAATTTCTCCACTGGGAAGATAGTGTAGCACTGGAGCAGGTGATTCAGAGAAGCCATGAGATCTCTACCCTTAAACGTTTTCAGGAGTTGGCTGTTTGTTCGTTCTTTCTTTCTATCTGTCTGTCTATCTGTCTGTCCATCTCTACTGTGTCTGTGTCAGCAAGACAAAGGATATATTGGAGCCTCCTGTCATTTGATATTTTTACATTATTTTGGTTCGTTTTTCTTTTATTTTGCTTGGGAGTGTGTGTGTATAGATGTGAAACCTCTCTGAATTCAGTGGAGATGCTTTAACATGCTCTAGCAGCATGCTTTGCAGTTAATTAATGTACCTTCAGTGTGTAGGGGGAGAGGTGGGGAAAGAAAAAAACACAGTTGTGTGTCCCTTTGAACAAGAAAGCTTTGTTCAGCATTGGCACAAGCAGTCTTTTGGGCTTTGTCCTAGGGGAACATGTTATCTTTCTGGCTTCAGGATTGCAGTCTGGCTTTTCTTCCTGTCAAGGGACTGGAGTCTAGGCAGAGTTCTACTAGGCAAGTTTTATTTTTGTTTTGTTTTTTAATATTCCCCATAAGGATGAGAAGTTCCCTCCTAGTAATGGAGTTCTAATAGTGCTGTTGGGGAATCCTTAGTATCCTTATAGGCTTCATTGCTTCGAATCAGCCTCTTGACTGAAATGGGGCTGAGAAAGTGAGATCTTAAGTGTGCGTGGGTATCTTCACATGTGCGCTCATGCACACATTTGACTACTTTGGGGAGCTGGGAATTCCTCAGAAGCAGTTTTGTCTTAAGCTCCTTGTATTTCACTAAATCAGCATCTTTGTCACAAGGGCTTTCTCTGTCACTGATGGATGGGAATTCAAGTTCAGCATAATAGGAAGCAAGAAACTTGAAAGTAGTAGAGAGCTTGTGAATTCTTAAGAGTATGTTTAGTAATCCCTGTTTGTGGCTTCAAGAGTTAGTAAAGACTATGTATATTCACACCAGGACTGAGTTTACTTTCTGAGTGTAAACATTGGCTTGCTGCAGCAACATAGTCCAAATCTCCATGCTTAATATGCTTAGTATGAAATAATCCTCTATTCTGACTAGTACACCACTGATTATCCCCCTACCTTCATCTTAGTTGCTGCTTAATTATTATCTTTCAGAAGTAGTATGCCATACCTCTACACCAGATATTTTTGTCTGGAATTGATAGTAATTTTACAATAATCTTTAAGTCTAGCTATTTCGTAGTGGGCATGTGTTGGGAACCTGAAGCGCAAAATCCGAGTGAGTTACTCATGCATTTGCGTTTGAAAGCCGTAGCAGGGTAGTGGGCTGTGTGAGAGCTGTGCTTCCTTTCTCTTAATTTGACGCACTGGCACTTCAGAGTTTGTTGCACAATTTTCTGGAGCTGTTTATCTGGGCAATGTGTTGCTTGGGCAATCCTTTGAGTATGGGCCATTGATTCAGGGCTTTCTGCCAACTGATTGCCCAATCCATTTCCCTCCTGTACCTTGATTCTTGTCTTGCAATCTGTTCTCTAGTACAATTATTTACACGTGCAAGAATTTTGTTAGTTTTGGAAAATTTTTGTCAGTTTTAATAAATTTGTCTATAAATAGTCTGCTTTATTTTTCTAATGCCATCTTCTTCCCTCCTCTGGGGCCTCCAGATTTGGCTTTTCCATTTGTTTTTGTAGTTAAGCTACTTAAAAATAACTTCTTTAAACTACCAATAACTGTGTTTAGGCAAAAGTTAGATAGAATGGCTCCTCTCGAGTCTTACAGCTGTGCAAGGCCTATAGCATGAGCATGTCGATCATGTTAATGGTGCCCAACCAGGCACCATTAAGGCATGGTTGCACTGGACATTGCAGGATCAGGCAGCAAGATAAATTCATGACCTTAAACAGATCTTGTAAGACTCAGTAAAGTATGTATACCATCTAATAGAGAAAGGTGTTTGTTGTATTAATGCTAGCAATCCCTGTGGTTTCCAGGCTAGTAGAAGATGACTGGCTGGTTTCCTGTCTTTTCTCCACATTGTCTCTTCCCCAATTCGCATTCCTCAGTTGAACCTCGTAAGTGTCAAAATTTACACCTGCTTCTGTGGTTCTTGTTCCCTTCTTCTCACGTTTTATTGCTGTCTTCTCTTGACTCTTAAATGTTCCACATAGTTGCAGCCTTCGCTTCTTTCAGTTACAGTCTTTCTCCTCTACTTCACAGCAGTGACTTTGATTCTTCAGTTTCTGGATCAGTAGCAGATGAGATGTTAGATGTATACTCCTGGTATTGCATGCTTTCTTTGCCAGGTGGCTGATCTGCCTGCTATATTTAATACAGACAAAAATACTCCTTTTGTATTAATATCATAACATTACGTGAACAGAAGATTATTTGGCTCCACTAGCCCCTACCCTGTCTGAAAACGTCAAAGTAAGATTTAATCAGTTTATCAAGATGCTGGAAGAAGAATATGGGATCGATAGCTGAGCTGCTACAAAGTGCAAAAAATACAGGTGTCATCTAGAGCTGTTGAAAAAAATTAAGATGTGGTTTTAGTGCATGATAAAAATACGGTATGTGATGTCTGTTCCATTACATAGTGTTACATGTGCACCAGCATGTTCTGACATGTAAATGAAATGTAAATAAGACAGTTCTAGTTTCCTTATGAAGCTTTGTAAATAGCGCAGCATACCTGCTGATATCTTCCAAAGTGAGGAAGACATTTGCAATTTGTGTAAATTCTCATTTGTAAGTATGATGTAAATATCACTAATGAAAAACACCACTGAGTACTCTACATACTACACTCAGTTCTTTTTCATCTTGATAGGTTATATTCAGGACTGTTGGTAGATGATTTTTTTTTTTTAAGGGATTTTTTTATTTTGAGCAATGTCTTTGGTATGCCCTTTGAACCCTTTTTAATCTTTGGTGAGTCAGTCTCATTATGCAGTAGAAAATGATATGTGTTTAGTTTTTAGTATTAAGACTTAACAGCATAAGGAACTTAGCCATAGTGGTTCTAGCAGAGTTGTTCTGCTGTGGTTACCTTGCAGACCTCCTATTCTGAAATGGGTGCTCAACTTCCTGACAACTTCCTCTTTCCAAGGTGCAGGAGTTACTCCAGAATAAATCGTTTGTAGCACAACCTCTCCAGGAGGGAAGTGGAATGTCAGTTATCTTACAGAGGGATGCTCTCCCAGGCTTTCATGCTCAGTATCCAGAAGGTAAACAAGCCATAACTCATTCTTTCATCCATGTACCCCTTCCAGGGTCTTGAAGACAACTGGTGGCTCTCTGAAAGATGGTGTTTTAAGCATTGAATGTGTTGGTTTAAAACAAACTGGTTAGACGTGCACTTTTTTGAAAATTGTTATTTGATCTTGTGTTTCTTGGTGGGAACCAGGTGTATTACGCCAATGGATTTTTTTAAAAAATGCTTTTTGTAGTTAGGCTTCCATTTTTCAAGCACTTGCACTTGACTAAATAGATGTTTTGGAGTAGAATAACAGAGATGGTTGTTTAAGTTAGAGTTTGATGTCTACCATTATCCTTGTGCTTCAGCAAATTCCTACAATTTAATACTCGCCCTAGTTCACGGTTTATCCTCAAAATTCAAAACAACCAGCAGCTTTAACAGGGATGAAAGCTAGAAGACAACTGGAAGATAACATGAGAAAACCCTTTGCTTCTAAATGCTGCATTGTAAACAAAACTGCATTAATTCAGTGCAAGTTACACACAAAGTCAGGAGAGGCTTGTTACCAACGAACTGTCAATCTTGGGTCTGTTCACTTGCAGGAAACTTAAATTAGGGGGTGGGGGAAAGTGGGAGAGTTTGACTCACATGGGTTGGGGGGTGTGTGGGTAACCTACGTTTACATTTCAAGTAACATAAGCTTTAAAAATGCTTTTAAAGTGTTAAATATTTGCCATATTGTAGTTTGTAAATTTTATGTTTTCGTGATTCACCAGGGAAAATGGATTCACTGGGAATGAGAGAATAACTCAGGCTGGGGAAGGACAATTTGAAATACATGAGATTTCACAGCCTCTGGATGTTGTGAAAATGAGGCGGGAAAGCATTTGGTGTTGCTGCAGGCACGTGTGTGCTCCCCACTGACTCTCTGTGACCCATGGAGTCTTGGCACTTCACTTTGCGTGGAATCTCTGAGCAGGCAGGAGAGAGTGTTCTCACATCAGAATAACCTACGTTCTGGTGGGTTGATTGTGTTTGTATCAGTAAATATATTATAGAAAATATATATGTCTTTTAATTGAATGCCTATAGTTACTGAATAATAGGGTAGAGGCATTTCATCCTCTGAATGCTGGGGGTGGGGAGGGAGGGTGAGAGAGACAGACAAAGGAGCCATCCTGCTTCTCACAGAGTGAAAGAGTGTTTATCACTCATTGAGGACATGAGTTCAGTGGTCTGTATTGTGAGTAGAGAGTATTGCCTTTCAGTAACGATGAGTATAGCAGATCTAAGATAGCCTTGTCTTGACCCAGGTCAGTAAGACTGACTGAGGTGACTCCCTGCTCTCCACCCTCCGCCTGAACACGGGCTATTTTGAATCTCATACTGAAGGCCTAGTAATCTGTACGTGATGTATGAGAAGCCTAGATACCGAGGTCAAGACTGTGGGGTCTCTGAGGGAGGGTAGGCATTTGTATTGGGTTTACATAGCAAGGTTTTAGTAGCAGGGGGGCTGCAGGGATGGCTTCTGACAGAAGATGCCAGAAGCTGTCCCCGTGTTGAACAGAGACAGTTCCAGCTGGCTCCAAGACAGACCCGTCGCTGGCTAAAGCTGAGCCCATCAGCGATGTTGGTAGCACCTCTGTGATAACATATTTAAGAAAGGGAAGAAAAACCACTGCACAGCAGCTGGGAGAGAGAGGAACGAGAAAAATGTGAAAGAAACAGCCCTGCAGACGCCCAGGTCAGTGCAGAAGGAGGGGAGGAGATGCTCCAGGCGCCGGAGCAGAGATTCCCCTGCAGCCCGTGAGGAAGACCACGGTGAGGCAGGCTGTCCCCCTGCAGCCCAGGGAGGTCCACTGGTGGAGCAGATCTCCACCTGCAGCCCATCAAGGACTGCACACCGGAGCAGGGGGATGTGCCTGGAAGGAGGCTGTGCCCTGTGGAGAGCCCGCACTGGAGCAGGCTCCTGGCAGGACTTGTGACCGCTTTTCTGTTCCCAAAAGACTGTGCCCCATGGAAGGGTCCCGTGCTGAAGCCATTGCTGAAGAACTGCAGACCATGAGAAGGACCCACAGCGGAGAAGTCCATGAAGGACTGTATCCCGTGGGATGGACCCCATGCTGGAGCAGGGGAACAGCATGAGGAAGAAGGAGGAGCAGAGACAAAGTGTCATGGACTGACCGCTGCCCCTGTTCCCCAGTGCCACTCGGCGGGGAGGAGGTAGAAGAGTCAGGAGTGAAGTTGAGCCTGGGAAGAAGTGGAGGGAGGGGGAGGTGGTTTTAGTTCTGTTTTTATTTCTCACTATCCTACTGTTATTAATTGACAGCGAATTAAATTAATATTCCCCAAGTTGAGTCTGTTTTGCCTGTCACTGTAGTGATCTTGTACTTGTCTTGACCTGATGGGGCATATGGTCCAGCCTCATAACACCATTGCAGCCCTTTCCTGATCTCTAGTTTGTCGGCATCCTTGTGTACTGCATTCACACAAGTCACCTGCACACCCCAGCTTGGTGTCTTCCAAAAAGTCAGCAAAGATGTGTTCCATCTCTTACTCCACATGGTAGTTGGAGGTGTTAAACAAGATAGGTTCCAGGATATATCCCTGAGGAATTCCCTTTACAGCTGGTCTCCAGGTAGTGTACAAACCATTAATCACTACCCTTTGAGCCCAGTGATCCAGCCATCCACAGTAATCCACCTATCTAGACTATAATGTCCCAGCTTGGATGCAAGGATGTTGTGGGAGACCATGCTGAAAACCCAACAGTCGAGATAAACAACTTTTGCTGGTCTTTCATCCAAAATTTAAAAAGAGGGCATAATTTAAGATCTTCAGTGTGCATGATTGGCGAGTGATTGAGCATTCAGCTTATCACTCTGTTCATCTGAATTGGTTGTTTTCCCCCAACATATGGTATTTTCTATACAGTGAGATGAAAAACTGAGTCTCTCTTAATCTACAGACTCTCTGGCTGTATCAACAGTCATATGTGCTTTGTTACTCAGCCTGAATAAACTTCATCACATGCTGTCTCTTTCTGAATTGACACAGCTGAACAAGTGAGTTAACACTTGTTCTTCCTATGTCATTGGGAAGTTTGACTAAAAGACCAAGTTATCATTTTAAATAACTGAGACAGTAGCAGTTCAGCCACGTGTGACTGGCCAATTTGGAGTGTTTGATCTGATCTGTCTTGAGGTCCAGACTCTGAGAAAAAGATTTTTGCAAAAGTTGTCAAGCATAGCAAAATTTCTGTTGAGGTAAAATGCCCAGGTGGAAAGAGCCAGCCAGAAGGAATGCCCCATTAACCTGTCACAGTAAACTGGGAGTGTTGCCAGCTTAACGAGTTCTACTGAATCTCTGGAAATCACTGTGGCAATGGGGAAGTTTTCCTATGTTTGTGTGGTGGTCTGAATTAAAAGTGTAAGCTCCTATGGAGGTGGTGTTAATAAACAGGTAAAATAAGCAAACTGAAAAGCTGACGCTTTAGTTTTTTTACTCCTTTATGGTGCTTGGGTTTCATTTCCACTATAGTCTTTTGGATCCTGTTTTATTTTCCTTGACATGTAAATGGCCAGAATCCGTTTAATGGCATGGAGACAGGCAGGGCAGCCAAACCTCAAAGTGAAAGACAAAACTCAAACTTCCCTGCAAGTTACTACAAACTGCAGCCTGCTGCAAATGGATTTTCAAATCAAACCATATGTGGGGTAGCCTTCTAACTATTGCTGATCTATCTATACTCTCTGGAATGTATGTACATGCAGCGTGTACCTTTGATCATGTATTTTCATCTGTATTTTTGCCTAAAAAATTCCAAAGGCAGTCTTTCAAGGTATATCCAAAGGAGGTGCTGGCATACGATATTCCCTCCAAGCAGGCAGCAAAAATTGCAGCTTGCAGGGAACCTGACAGGGGAGGAGTCTGACACTTGTGCAGATTTGTAGTTCTTCTCTTCTGTCTGTCTTTTTTGAAAATGTCACTTTTCCGGATTCTGATCAATACTGTGCTTTTCTGCATACTAACTATGGTGTCAGAGATTTTGTCAATAATCACTGCTTTTATCTTCTCAGCCTCTTACTTACTTAACTTGATCGGGTTGGCATGAAATGCAAGAAATCAATTTTAGCTATAACCCAGTCTTCCTGGTCCTCGTGTTGACACTCAGAACTTCTAACTTAAATGTGGTGTTTCTTTAATTAAAAAAAAATGCAGACACGTCAGCCCTTGTTCATTCTTCAGAATGTGGATAAACAGAACATTGTGCTGCCATGCCTATTTCAGTGCTGTGAGGTGTCCATTTCTCCTTCAGATCTGAATATTTATAACCAAGCAAGAAGTTAAATTCTACAGCACAAGGAGAATTTATCTTGTCTCATACAATTCCTGAGCAGCAGTGAGGAGGTTAGACTGCTGGACTTGTTTTCAATATAATAAACCTAGGTCTGGCATTAGTTTTCTCTCACTGAGCGGTGGCATCATCTGAGAAAGATGATTCCTGTAAGCTTGAACTATTGTTTATTCTAACTTTCTTTAAATTGTAAGGTGTTGTTTGGGTTTTTTTTGTTTTAAAAAACCCCACATGGCTGTTCCTATTGCATCTTCTGTCTTTATAGAAAGAAATGTAATTTGTAGTGATCTTCTTTAATTGCATATACTTGGCTAATTACATTTGTATTTAAAAAGAATTATGTCTTCCTGGCTGCCCACTAAATAAAATATTTTTAGTGGCAAGCTTCCCTGGTCTTTCTCTGTTTTTTAAACTGCTGATTATAAACCTGCGGTTTAGGAGGTTTTACTGACTTTTCTGAATCTCTGGATTTCTGGCTCTCTTCAGAGAGAAGCAAATAATTGGAGTTGATTCTTTGGAGAAGTCCTGTGACTTAGTGTGTGAAAGAACAAAAAGTGAAGAGTGCGGAAGTCTGTTGGCTGTCTGAATAAATAGGTAACTTCTAAAAGAGTTTGTCTTTGCGTTTTAAATCCATAGAGCTTCTGAGGAAGGACCACCTTAGAGCTTTGTCCTCAAGTTCTAAACTCCCTTTGTGGTCACTGCTTCTATGTTTCACATCTTTGAACTTTGTTTACCAGCTGTAACTGTCAGGGTGATTAATAATTAATATGATTTATATGGAAGGTTTAGCACTTTATAAGACTTTGTGCCAGATAAGGGAATAGGTAATTAATGCTAATGTTAGTATGCACGTGGAATTAATTTTCTGCTATGAAAAGCGCCACAAATAATATGTATTATTTAAGTAAAAAAAAAAAAAAATAGGAACAATTGAATATGAATTATGTGAACGTGAACAGTATGCAATATTATGCTGGAGGAGAGGAGTGGTTCTAAGGAACCACTAAAAGTAAATTCCTGCAGCATACATGATGCGATATTTCTAAAGAAATCTGCACCTTTTTGCTTTTACAGGTCAGCAGGTGGTGGTGGTGGCGACCCTGGTGTATACACTCAAAGCGAGGACCTGTAAGGCATCGTGTAAGCTATCAGTTCTTAGAGCAGCCCTTCCAGGTTTTGCCTCCCAGCCACAACACGGCTTTGTGGCCGTCTCCTTGCCCCAATACCCAGCATTCAAGAAAGAAGCTTTTGGCACGACGGGCCCTGTACCAGGCTGTACAGCGTGGCCCCTAAGCGAATGTTTGTGTGAGGAGGGGGTTTGAAAACACTGTTAGCTTAAATTAGTAGTGATGTTATACTGATGTAATTTCCCCCTATAGGCAGTTCTTTACTAGGCATATAGCTGTACAGCTACACTGACAAACCTCTTGGGTAAGACTCGGAAACAGAACCTGTGACTTGGCCGGCTGGGGTATGAGGGACTCTGCAGGCTTTCGTTATAAAAAGTACTTTTGGCTTGTATTGCGTGTATGTCTGACGGGGCATTACTGCTGGTCTTAGCTGTGTCTACGCTAGAGGAAGGTTGCCATTAGAGCCTTATCAGTAAACCGGTTTATTGCAGACAGTCATAAAAATAAGTTAAAAAACAAGTTAAAAAAATTGGGAAGAGTTGAGTCAGGCACATACACATGCAAAATGTGTATGAAAGACGTGTCCATATGGAAAATTCTGTTTGTACAATTGCATCTATTTAACACCATTTCTACTCGTGGAGCATTCAAATGCAGACGTATAAGAAAGCAAAGATGTCTTTTTGAAACTTTGGTACTGCCATTAGCATAAGAAAGCAGAGAGTCTTTGCTAAACTCTCCTGGGATTCTCTTCTGATAGCATTTGCCTTTTTCTCCTTGTTCTCTTTTAGGTCAGTTTAGCTTGTGCTGGTGTTCTGTGTTATTTCTCAAATGCAATTTAAATTCATTACCTAGAATCTTCGCTAGCTCTGCAGCAAAATGGTACCTATATCCCACCATGGTTTGTGCAGGAGGGCAATGGGCAAGTCACGCAAGGGAAGCAAAATGTTACATTATGTGTTTGATGGTATCCTCTCTTAGAGGTGGCTGCCACTTCAACACCCACAGCTTAGCTTTATCAAGTTCTACCTCTTCCTGTGGGGATGAAGAACTGTAAATTATATTTCAAGTGAAATCATGTAGGTTAAGAAGTCCTAGCATGGGTTTCTGTTCTCCTCATCTTAGCTACTTTGTGTTTCTTCAGCTGTGTGCTTGAACCTGAGGGGCATGTAGTATTTCAAGCAGTTCAGGAGGGGGAGCTGGCAGTCTAGGGGTGAAAAAGAATCATCTTGCCATGCAAATAATCATTTTTTTAATTGCGCCTCTGAGTGTACAAATGTGATGGGGTAACCTGTCTGTATCTGAAATAACAGGAGTCTGGACCCACCTGGAACGTAAAGTTATAAGTAAGGATTTTTATACACCTTTGTTCTGTGGCTGATGGTAGTTTTTATCTGTTGCCTGAGGATCCCATTTAGAAGTGTTGACAGTGCTTTGCTCTTGGGAGAGGTCTGTGTTGCCAGTAGTACATGTAGATGATAGGGACAGTAAACAGAAACTCTCACCTTCATCTGAGTCCAATAAAATAAAAATGTCAGTGCTGATATTAACGTTGCCAATAGTAATTGCGTTTATAGGGCACCCATTGTGGTAGTATCTGCTTGCCCTTCATGTGGCTTTTGGAGAGATAAAAGGCTCTTCAAAGACAGCATGCCCTTCAGATGACCGATGACATGATTGAAATGTAAAATTGCCCTGCATAAAGGTTTCCCCACTGCGGTGGGTTAGCCTTAGCCAACAGCCAGGCTCCCACCCAGCCCCTCATTCAGTCCCCCCGTCCACAGGATGGGAGAAGAAAATATGGAGAAAAATTAGGAACAAGAAAGCTCATGGGTCAAGATAAAGACAGCTCTTTCCCATGCTCAAATCCACTCCTTCACTCCTGGCTTTTGTACCTGCTTCCTTCTGACCACCACCAGTGGGTCCATTGTGGAGATGGCTGGAACCAGCTGTGTCCAGCCCCGACATCTTCCCTGAAAAAACTAAGCAAGTGATGGAATTCTCCCTTCCAGATAACGTAGGTCTTGAGACATGATACTTTCATGCTCCTTTTTTCACTAGCAAAATGGACTAGGTGTGCTACTATAGTTCGTTGTTGAAGGACTGTACTGTGAAGCTTAGTTAGTGAAAGTATGTATGTCGAAAACAACTGTGCAAAAGTAGCTTTCAGAAAAAGTTAGCATTGTACACATCATTTTACAAAGCTGGTCCGCTTGTTGTTGTACTTGTCCACTTGAGGAAGAGGTAGAATGTGTTTCGGAGGTGGGGAAGGAAGTGACTGGAAGCAGGGATGGGCGAACTGGCAAAGGCAAAGGAAACCCTAGGCTCACCCTTCAAATCTCACCTGACTTTCTTGAATCTGTTTTATATTTTAAGTGTTGCTGTACATACGACATCTTCCCAACAGGTTACTTGGCATGGTTTTGGGCTCTGTAGTGATTGTTCTGCATGTAATGTAATTCCCCCTTTGCTATATTTTCTGTATATTCTCTACGATGCTGTGCTACCGTTCCAATCTTTGATTCATCTCAATGAGTTTGTATTTTATGAATAATTAAAAATCTTTCCTTCATTCCTATTGCAGAGCTTGAAAATAGCGTATTATTCTTCCCCACCCTTAATTCTTTGTGGTTTGGGTTTCTTGGTTTTGTTTTTCTGGTTTTGTTTGTTTGTTTGTTTTTTGAATACACAAGTGACTGCCCTTACACAGCAGGTAGAAAGCTTAGGCTGATGCGAGAGACTTGGCCAATGTCATGCTAGCATGGTAAAGGTATTGTGGTCTGACTAGAAGCCCAGTGCCATTTGGGTTTAGGTACATATAAAATATGGTGATCTATTTATTTGTTCTTGTTCAGGCTTCTCCTCCATACTGGTTCTATAGACTTTCTACTTTCAGTCCTTGCTGTCCTGTGGACAGGAGCAGAGGTGCTACTTGTCATTTGAAGTCATTAATCCCCATTTCCATCTTCTTTAGCAGGGAGTGAACACTGATTATTCTTGCCAATAATTGGTGGAGAGATGAGAGTTTGAGTGCTGTTGAGAAATGCTGCTGTGCAGCAATAGTGAGGTTTACTATACCAACTCTTGGGGGATTTTTTTCTTAGTATCTGTCTGCAAATTCTCGTTGGCATCTTAGTCACAGAAATCCAGCTCACTTGCGCTGTTATGTGCCAATCTACCCGCAGAGAGAATGTGCTTAAATGGTAGTGTGCTGTTTCTTTATTTGAGGTTGCCCCTGTCCTCCTGATGGGATGCGACTTTTGAGAGTCCTAGTTTTTGAGAGTTCTATTTTTATCATAGGCTTTGAGAGTAATTTGAAGGAAGTGGCTTGGTTTGTTGGTTGGGGGGTTTTTTGCTTTGGTGTTTTGATGTTTTTTGAGGCGTTCTTTAACTTTGCCTGTAAGCTTCTTTTGCTCGGGAAGTAGCAATTTTAGTTTGGGGCCTTGACAAAAATGACTGGGAGCAAAATGATTGTGCTTTCAAGGTTATAATAAGTAAATGCTGTTCAGGGGACTTTTTGTCTTCTGTTGAAGGGCTGGGGTTTTGGTGGTGTATGTATGCATTTGGCATTTTTTTGTTGTTTGGGGATTTTTTTGCAGGTTAAGGGGAGGTTAAGGTGATTTTGGCTCTTGTTTTTAGCTAATTCCTCAAAGGGGCTAGAATGAATTTTGTTCTGCTTCAGCTGAAAGTTCAAATGCATCAGTTGCATTTTCTTCTGGGCACGTTCAGGAATGCTGCTTGTTTCTATGGTCTGTACTACATTTAAACATAATTTGCATGCAGTAGCAGGCTCTGAAGCAATGCTGCTGTTACTGCCATGACAGGGTGAGAGGCTTAATGGTCATTTGAACAGTGTCACATTTTCAAGTGAGCTTGGAGCCAGAACTGAAAACTTGAGTCAGTGGTTGACTGGTAAGAAAATAACCTAATATCTTCACGTAGCTCAAGCAAGTTAGCCTCGTGGAAGTATGATGTGTTAAGAAATAACTTGCTTTTCTTTTAGTCTTAACACTGAATTTATTGTATATTGAAAGAAAGCAATATTTGCATAATTTCAAGCACAAAAATGCAACTCTCTCCACATTCTTAGGAATCTGTTCATTAGGTCCCCTGGGAGGAGAGTGGGGCAGGCACCAAGGTCATGGCTAGTTTGCAGAGAGCAGCATGCCCTCTGCAGAGTGTCATCTCTTGGAACTTGATGTCTTTGACAGTACTACCTATAGCAGCATTGCTGGGATGGATAGCATGGTTTTCAGTGCAGCTTTTGCAAGCCCAGCCATGGCCTCAAATGCGTACTTGGCTGAAGCTGTTAGCTATCATAGCAATTGTGCTGTATAATATGCAGCTCTTTTTAGTTAAGAGCTAGCTCTGATGTGCCTACAAGAGTCAGGATCCAAAGGATGACTTCACTGTAGTCACATACCCCCCCAGTGACCAAGCTTAGAGGTCGCAGAGGGTGATGTCTGTCCCACCTTCTTCCCAAGGGACCTCATTTATGAACATGAATCCATGAACAGATTTATAAGAATATAGAGTTGCATTTTTGTGCTTAAAATGATGCAAATACTGCTTTCTTTCAGTACAGGTGAATGTGTTTGAGAAACCAAGGGCTTGACTATCTAGAAGCATGCAAGTTAAAGGACAGGTGATAACGAGTACCGAGTACCAGGAGTCAAGGCTAATTAGAAGCCCAGATGGCTTTATGCATGTTTAGCCTGTAGTATGTCTGAAATGCTGGGAAACAATATTGCCAGTGATTGTTAAAGGGCAAAGCGAATTCTCACTACTAAGGAACATGGCCAGCAGATAAAGCCTCAGTTGTAGGTTTGAAAAACGAGTTCATAACAGTTCGGGTGTAAGAGGACCGAGCAGAACGTACCGAGCTACCCAGTTCCAGCAAATGCCAAGGAGAGGAAATGCTGATGCCATCAGAGTAGAGCAATATCAGGCCTGTGGAGCAGAGAATTGCTAGCTACAAATGCTCCTTTACTAACTTACTAGAAGCTAAAACCTGGGGTCTGTGACCATGAGATCATAGCAGCCCACTCTGCAAAAATATTTGATGTATAGCAGAATACAAAATCCTGTGCTTTCTTTAGAAAAAGAAACTAAATCTGCCCTACCTACTCATTTCTGCTACTACTCACTATTCCATTTGGGACACGTTAGAGTTAATTGGCTTTGACTTTTTTCTTGGCAGGAGTTTATTTGCCTAATTTTTGTTATCATTTTGTCAACTTGCAGGCTTTTTCATGTACCTCCTAGCCTATTTGACGGGTTGTTTTCTCAAGCACAACTTCAGCTATTTCTGAAAACTGTTAATAGTTCGTTTGTAATGCTGTAATCTGAGCTCTCTAGTATGACTCAACAATTTCAGCCACTCCACTTGGGTTCATGTAAATGCACTGCGCTTGGTTGCTACGTACTGCACTTCAGTTTGGGGAAGGTGTGCACAGAAGCTGTCCAGCTTTGCTGTGTGTGCTCTGAGAGCGATCGATGGCATTCTTGCACCGTATCTGCACTAAAATGGGACTTTTCTGGCTTGGATGTCCCCTTTTCATGCCCTTTGGCGAAAACCTTTCAAACGACTCTGGAACAGCTAAAATCAACACTGATCAGCCTGTTTAGACAGAGCCAGTTGGTGTAAAATGTCCCTGCCTGATGAATTTGCCTTTTCCCTCATGCCCACCAAAAGCATGTTAAAACCTGTTGCCTATTCACATGTCAAGTCTGGCAGAGTTTCTAATGAGAGAAGTTAATCTCTGTTTTGTCAGGTTTTAGCTGACAAGAATTTCTGTAGATTCCCTGAGACTGGAAGTCTTTGGCAGCTAAAAAGTTAGCCTACTTGAAATGTGGGCCATGCAGCCGTGTCTGTGGCTCTACAAGGTGCTTTATACCCATGCCGATTTGAGTCCTTGTAGGAGGACCCGGCAATAAATCCTCATTAAACGTAAAAATTTTCTTTGATGCTATGATTCATGGTCCCAAAGAAAATGTGATGGGGGGTTATTTAAGAAGGGCTTCCAGGGTACAGATTGGAGGAAACTGGCATGACTGCCGGGCAGGGCAGGGCTGACTGACATGAGAAACACTTTTTCTTTTATTTTTTTTTTTTTTTTTCCTTTCTCTCAGTAGTTGTTCATTATCATGGAGCTTCCCAACCTGCAGGTGTAATTCAGTCTTTCTAGGTTTCTTCAAGGACAAAGGGGCAAAAGGGAGCAGAAGTGACTGCCTCATGCTAGTTCAATTTTACCTTGGGTTGCGGCTGTAGTTTTGTTTGTAAGCCTGATGTTTGAAATGCCCCCCCTCCAGTGTTTGCCTGTGAGGTTTCATGGTGCTCACACAAGTTCTCCTGGGTTCCAAGGAACACTCCACCAAAAACTGGCAGTAGTTTAATTGTTGCTTTAAAAAAACAAAAACCAAAAAAACCCAAAAAACAACTGACCAAAAAAAAAATGCAGCCACAAAACCAAACAAGGTTTTGCAACTTTCCTTACATCACTGTTCCCAATTGTAGCAACTTTTGTAACAACAAAGTATTAACTGTATATAGTAGTATATGTATATTGTTTGTTGCTGTATTCTCCCTTTTTTGAGATGTAAGTTATGCAGGTCTTTTATATCTGACAGTTCTGAACCATCTGTCTAGCAAGGCAGGACTGTAAAGTATTCTTAGTTTACGGTTGGGTTTTTTTAGATTTATCTTCAAAAAATATGCACTAGTCAAAGGTCTGTAGAGAAAGTGTGATTTGTTAAATTGCAACTGATTAGATCTACTATGAAAATTTTCTTGAATGAAATCAGTTTCGTATTATTTATGTGGTACCAGGTTTTGAAAGAGGAAGCATTTTTTTAGCTTCTGTGTTATCTAGAAGGAGGGGAGGAGGAAAAGACTGTGAAAATCGCAAGTTTCTCATAATATGGACATGTTTTCCATTAGAGACCACTGCTATGCATATGTAAATCCTGAGGAAAAACCCTTCTATTTTGCCTATACCACCCATTTCATTCAATGCACAGGTACCAATTTATCAGTCCTCAATCTGACTCCCTAGATTGTCAGGCAGTGAAGAGGCAGAAGAAGGGAGAACAGGTCATCCTTTACTGTCAGTAGAGGAAAGGAGTTAGTCACTTTTATCTCCCCCTTTAGTGTAACATCTCAAAGAAAGTTTTTTGTCAGCAATTTGTTGGCTGCAGCAGCTTTATCATCTAAGTGGTATGAGTTGCTGGGAAAGCTCATTTAGTGACAAGTTAAATGTTATGATCTCCTGTAAGCTATGTATGTAATACTGCATTTTATGGTCTAGCCGTGCAGTGCAGAGCTATTCTCCGTGTAACACATATGTTGAACATTAACTACTATTTGGGTACAGAGGTGGAGTGTGCTCTCTCTGGTTTCTATTGGGTGTGTGGCAGTCGAAGATAAACGTACTGGCAGTTAATGCCATAAAGCAAGCAACCAGGAACAGAGTGATCGTAGGGTATCAAATCAGTTTTTCCTAATTTTGTGAATTCCTCACGTCTTGCCGTTTCTTTTTTTTATTGCTTTGGAGGGTTTCCTCCTCCCTCATTTGAGCAGAATCAGTTTAAAATCTGTTGTGCTTTGGTTTGGCTTCTTTTAACAAGTGCTGAATTTACTACCTATGAGAAAATACATTCTGGATACATTTTAGCAATCTTTTTGTTTGGTTTATGGCAATTATTGTACATCTAAAGGTGATGGTTTCTTAGCAGTGTACTGTTTTAAGAAGCTGTTGTATGCTCATCTGCTTTCAATAGCATGTTGAACTTTGATTAAGAATGGCTGTTATCCACCTCTTGCTCCCCCAGAATAATAAAGCAGTATCTTACGATGATAATTTAATGCTTGTTTTAAGTTTTTATGCAGCTTGTTTTAATGGAGCTCCTTATGCTGTTCCTGAAATTTGATAAGCTTTGATTTCTGTGCTGTTGCTTTGTTAGTAAAAAAACAAAACCAAAACCCCCAAAAACCTCAAATAAAACTTGCTACCTACACCTAAGCTTGCTTGACCTTGGAAAAATAGAGAGAGGTGAAACTCTTCATCTTGTCTTTTGCTGGAAAAGACAGATTTTAGACAGCTTGGAATCCTGGACAGGAGTTCTGTGTGTTACATTTGATGCTGCTTTTGTGCAGAAGGCCAAACTAAAGGAACTGAATGCTATTTAGCTCTCCTTCAGCTGAAATCAGGGAATTTTGCTACATTTGGGGATGAAGTGGTAATGCCTAATATGTTAGAGCTTAAAAAAAAAAAAAAAAAAAAAAAATTAAAAAAAAAAGGTATGTGAGGGACAGCAGGCACATAAGTGGTTCCAGATCTGTACTTTCCTGTGTAAAATACACCTGTAGCTTCAGTCTCTCACTGAGATTTATGATCATCTCATATATTTTTAGCCAAGGGTTTTTTTTGCTCAGGAACTTGAAAACTTCCTTCCCCAAGTAACACAGCAGGGTTTGCATGAAAAATTGGTTTGTTATTCCCACTTTCTCCTACCCACCTGTAACCTCCAAGCTTTGCTGCTTCTAGTGTTTGAAGTTGAAACACTGGGTATCCAAATACTTGGCTTAACCTCAGAACAAGTACACAGGCCAATGCAGCCTAGCTTTAAGATCAGCTAACTTGTCTACCCATAGCCCATGATTAGGGTTAGTTTTGTTTCCATGCCTTTGTGTTTCAGATGGCATGCCAAGTAAGAATTGTAGCTTTTTTTTTTTTTTCCCTTTTTCTGTTTCTCCATTTAAAGGCTGTAAATGTGATTGCAATTAGCAACATTATGGAAGGATTGTTATCAAATTCCATTAATTTTCCTCATAGTGCTCTTCAGGTCTTCAAGCTGTCCAGAATTTATTTTGCAGCTTGAGTGGTGGTATGGCACTGCATGATTGCAGTTGATATGTGATAACAACCAGCAGATTTCAGGCGGTGTGTCAAGCAAGCTTTTCCTGGAGAATTTGGCTTCCTGGGGTTTAAAATGTGGTGTAGGACACTTACAGGACATAAGCCTCTCCTTTCTCTCCTACACTTTGAGTTACAGTGAACTTTGAAAATTTTCTTTGAGAGTGAAGTCTGATGCTGTTGAAATAGCTGCAGGCAGCAGCAACATGTCACTGTATCTTTCTTGAAGAAAATAAAAAAGAAATGTCAATACAATCCTTTAGAATAAAAAGTATTACTATGTAGATATTATTTTCCATTGTGCATCTCCTTTTCCCCATTTGAACTTAAAAAGAAACCTGCCCAAACAAACCAACCTGCACCCACCCATTAAAAAAAACTACTTTCTTCTCTGTTACAGAAAAATGCAAAGGGCCAGGAGTTGTTTGACCAGATTGTATATCATTTGGACCTTGTGGAAACTGATTACTTTGGCCTACAATTCATGGATGCTTCCCAGGTTACAGTAAGTATAACTTCAGCTAATTTTTATGTTCTGCAGTAGTTAGTGTTGCCTATTATAAATGTATTACTGGTGCAGTTTCATGGAGAGATGTAGGCCTTAGGGGATATACTGCTGAAACAACTAGTATCACGTTTGGTTCTTGTACATAAAGCCAAGACTTTGAAATCAGTCATGTGTCATTATATATCATATGCACATGACTTGATTGCACATAAGTGAAAAAGCAATAATTGTGGGTGAAGAAAAATGTGCTTTATGTTTAGTAGACTCACAGTATTAACAATGGGTTAAATCTCTTGCAAGCAAGGGCTTCTTGTAACTCCTATCTTTGCTGTTCTATGCACAGATTATGTTGCTCTGTAGATTTAGTTTCATTTGCAATAGAGAACAATTTTCCTTCTCCCCTGTCCAATGACCTCCAGCATCTACAGGTAGAAGGAGGTGGGGGGAAAAAAAAAAAAAAAGGAATGTATTTACAGATGCAAGTAGATAGATATATTAATAAGATAGGGTTAAAAGACTGCAACCTTGTGGTTAAACTGTATTGCTATATATTTAATCTTTTCCTTTGTCTCTTCACCTTACATGCTGAGGTATTGGTATGACAGCAGCCTGGGTTGTGGATAGAGACTATGCAGACTTAGAAAATAAGTGTTTGCTTTTAGGCTATCTGGTCAGTACATAGCTGGTTTTTTCCATTTTATTCTGTGCTATTAGAATAAAATGATGGGAAAATGTAGCTGCAATATTGACATCTTGTGAGATGTAGGTTCTAACTTTATCATCTCAGAATTCTCAGCTTTACTCTCTAGCAAGCTTGGGTCAGTGTGATTAGGTCAGATCAGTGTTTTATCAGCTGCACTATCATCTGTGTTTTACCAATGACTTTAAACAAGAAACAGGAAACCTGTCCAGATACTATAATGACTTGATATTGAGAAAGGGAATCTATGCTTTTGGGGAAGACAAAACTGGTATTTTCTATTTAAACATTATCCTGATATGCCAGTTAATTTAAGGGTATGTATTTATCACTGGAAACTGATGTTTGAATGAAGTATGTCCATAATGGGTTTGGGGTTTTTAGAAAGTTTAGTGTGTGTGTGTGCCTGATAAAACTTACATTACATAAATTGTGTGTCCTTTTATGATGGACCTGATCATAAGGACACAGCTAATAGAGCAGAGCCTGCTCATAATAGGAAAAACAGATTGTATTGTCACCGATTGTCAATTCGCCTAATTGGGAACTTGATAGCTAGGAATAGTTACCTAGCAAGGAGTTCTCTAATGTTTTGAAAGAAGGGAAGCAGAAAGGGAGAGCAAAACATCCCTTCCTAGCAAGAAAGAGGGCAGATCAGAAGCAGAAGACCTGGCAGAGGAAGCAGAGAATGCTCATTTTCTTATATATTTGCAAAACTGAAGGGCTCTTTTGAATGGTAAGAAAAATGAATCAGAGGTGTGAACAAGTATGTTTTCCGTAGATAGCTCTATCCCTGGTGTTCAGGGCAAAATGTGCCTATATGTGCAATCGTTTTAGCTTGCTTTGTGTGCTGTTTCTTTGCTCTGTATTAGTGGGGGGAAGTAAATCACAGCATCTACAGTTACAAGAGGGATAAGGGCTATGAGCAGCTTCTGGGGGGGGCCTAAGAAAGCCAACACTGGTTGCAGGGCCTTGGTAGTAGGGTTATAGTTTCCTGGGTTAAGAGGAGTGTTGAGGGCAGAGTTCTTCACCTTCACTGAAGCGCAAGGCTGAAAGCTCTCGTTTGTTTTGGTTTTTTGTTGGGTTTTTTTTGTCTGGCTTAAACTGGGCAGAGTAGAGTTTAGAAGGCTTCAAGGCACAAGCTTTTATCTTCCTCAGCACCCTGTGCAAAAAGGTTCCATGCTTTAACAGCCTTCCTTGGTCTGTTTTGAACTTGTGACCCACTCGTTTCATTTGCATAGCAATTAACGCATAGCCTCCATGTGCTTCTGCTTAGTGCCAGCCCAGCCACACAGTGGCAATTGCGGGACTGGGAGATTAAAGTTGTATAAATTCCTTGAGGCTCTAAGCCTTTGTCTTTACTAGGTATTGTTAAGTGCTAAACATCTTTAAGCCACCATTATAAATAAGAGAGCGCGGAATAGTCTTTGAATAATAGAGATTGCTTCCGTGTGCTTCAAGGCCAGCAGCTTTTGAGTGCACTGTGTTTCTTGCAGTCCTGTAACTTTGCCAAAGAGTCAGGACAAGCAGTGTTGATAGCTGAGATTTAGAAAAGAAAATCATGATTAGGGCTTATCTGCTTTGAAAGAGAAAAAGACTTTATTTGTTTGAGCAGCTTATTTTTAATACCCCCCCCCCCCCAAAATTTTCAATATAACCAAAAAACATAAAGTTGTGAAAGGCAAGATGTCAGCAGTAAGGCAGAAAATACCGTAAAGCCTATTCAGTGAGCTCTGCATCAGTTTGTATCTTGAACTCTTTGAAGATATCCATGAATAGAAGGATGTAGACAATCATCTAGTAGTTTATTCTGAAGCAGAGCTTTGTGTACTGCTGTATTTTTAAGTTATCTGATATTAACTCCAGAAGTACATATACTTGAGGGGGAGAGGAGTTGTTAAGTATTGTTAGTGTGTGGAAGAACTTGATGTAGTGGAAAACTTCTGTTCATAAGTGGGGTTTAAAAAGCGGCACAGATACACTGCCTGCTGATGTACAGCACCTCGACTGATCACAATTTATAGGTTATAGTGAGGAATAAAGCTGCATCTTACTGTAGTTGCATTGTAAGTGCTTTGGACCAACCCTTTTTTTCTACCAGACTCAGTAACAAAACTCCTGAGACTTAGCGTTCTGCAGCTGTTCTACTGGTGGTTCTTTCATTGTTCTCATCCATTTTTAATTTCTATTTTTGTGTATGTTTTGTAATGTGCATAATATAGTAGTACAGTGGGACATACGCATATATTGGAGGTGTGTGCTCAAAAACTTTACTTTTTGCGCCATTGAAAAAGGTTGGAGACCGCTGCTCTAGGACAGCTCTAATGAGTCTGGGAACATTCTAAGGCCCTTCAAATGTTTCCATCGTCTTGTAGTAAAAACCCTGCTCTGCTTTTCTGTTCCTCCTGTATGTGGAAGAGAGGGAAGGGGGCGCGGGGGAGGAGGAGTGAAGGAAGGAAATGAGAATCAAAGAAATAATTTCTTGTTCAGCTGTTACAGGACTACAACAGAGAAGCAGTGCTTGGGGTGATAAAAGTGTCACTCTTATATAGGAGATCTCTGCAGTGGTTTAGAGGAAATGTAAAGCTTATTGGGTTTTTAATTACTTTTACTATGGTGTGTGTGTTCTAGCAAAGCAGGAAGCCTTGAAAGCTTTAGTCGAGGTTGGAAATAGCAATAATAAAAACTTGTGAGACCATACTGTCGAAGTTGAGTTGCCACGAGAAAGTATTTTATTCATCTTTGCAGAAACTCGTCATGTGCAACATATTCTATGCAGTTGTCTGTCCTGTGATAGCAAAACACGGATACCCTCCCAGCCCCCCTGTTTTACAGGAATTCAGAACAGGAGGATTGTCCATGTTGATTAGCTTGGAATTTGCTTCTGTTTCCCTCATGACTTAGTTTCTGATCACAAGTACAACTACAGAGTAATTGAGGGGGAAGAAGATTTAAGATACATCTTTAAATTTATTTTTTTCTTTTTACAACTGAGCTGCTATAATCTTTGCAGTATGAAACTTTAATTGGGAATGCATGGAAGCAAAAGAATTAAAATCCTACTTTTCTTACATGCGTCTCAGTGATCCTCTAAGTCCTTTATGTCCGATCTCTAATGTCACAAAAGCCCCTTGGCTTAAAGGAGGTCCATAGGGTACAGCCGTTCCCAGCTGGGTGGGTAGATTGCGCTCTGCAGCCAGCTGAGCCGTTTTGAGGGTGCGTGCACACCCCCGATGTATCTGGCACATTGGGAAGCACTGGATTTGCAGCGCGTGTACAGCAAGACTTTTGTGCGAGGACAGCCCGTTCCTCCTGCAGGTGCCCATGGCTACGATGGGGGCCAGGGTTCCCTGGGGAGATGAGAGCCAGGACCGACCTGCAGTAAATTGTCCTGTCAAGCCGCATTTTCATCTGAACTTCTTAATATTGACCAATTCCTAAATTGGGTTTTGATTCATTTGCTGTGAGAGGTGAGAATTCAATGGAGGGAGGAGATGGAAAAGAGCACATAGAAACTAAAATAGGCTTTTGTGAAAGCAGTGTTCCAAGTACAAAAATAGAAGGGAAAAAAAAGGGGCAAGAACTGTGTTGCCCAGACTGGTCCTAACCAGCAGCAATGTGTCAGGACCCACTGATCCGGACACTGAGATGCTCACCCCTATGGAAGGTGGCCTTGTGGCCAGGTTTTACTGGGAGGGTCAGGATCGTGTGTGCTTCACAACCTAAGTTTTCAACAATGCAGTGGGGGGGGGGGGGGGTGAAGCAAGCTGGACAACAAATTATAATACTCAAATGCCTTTGTTTTCTCTACACATCACGAACTAGACTCCTGGATGTTTCAGCAGGTATTGGGTCAGGGTCTTGGAGAGACTTGGTGCTTCATGACTGCCTCTGCTGCATCTGAATTTTCTTTTAAGGGCTCATTGTCATTCAAATCAAGAGGGTTTTTTTGACTGCTTGCTTTTGATATTACTGCTGTGACTTCTTAAGGGTGTGAGGGATGTGGAAAAATGAGCAACTCAAACCTGTCAATTAGCCTCATAGTGTGATAGCCAGGAGTCTTTTTCCTTATGTGCTGCTTAATACTGTAACAACAAGTGCTCGTTAGGCAGAACAAAATAGGGACAAGTCTTATTGTTCAATACATTGAATGTTGGGAGGAAGGGAGACTGCGTTTCCTTAGTTGTCTTCCACAGATTTAGTCAGGTTTGTTACAAATCCTTTCAGTTTATTTTTTGAGTGTTTGGGCACAGGCTTCAAAATTAAAGGTAACTTACTTTTTATTGCTAGAATTGATCTGGAGTGACATCAACTTTTGTTGTCTGTATAATAAATCTAATGAGAATTATGCTACACAAGGCAAGGTTTTTATATAATTTCGTGGTTTACTTTTTTTATTCCCCCCTCTCTGGGTTATGAAGTTTCACTGCCGAGAAGAGAAAGGGAGTAATCTTGTATGTACTGTTGTTTTGTGTGGTAGTGATTGTCTGTGTTCACGTTCAATTATAAGTTCTGCTTCTGTCACCTCATGTCTGCCAAGCAAAATATTCCTTGGGCTGAAGTAGGTTATCACATGTAAACGAATTAAGATAGGATGATGGTCTTGAAGGATGTCTATATAGCTCTCCATCATTCATGTGTAGTCTGTCTGGACTACAGATAAACAACGTCACATATCAGGATGTTTCTGAGATGGCTCTGTGCAGGCTCAGGCTGGGACAGGCAAGGCTTTTATGAATGCCACAGATTGGTCACGGTGCCTTGTGATATGCTGCTCTGTATGCAAAAATAATACTCTAGCTGAGATTTTTCTTTTTCAGTTCTATCTTTCAGTCTTAATATTCATGGTGATAATTAAAACATTACCATGACAGGATTTGAAATATGTGTGATATTAATTTTATGTCTAGTTTCTGTAAAGAGCCATGAAAAAAATGCCTTAAAGTAATCCCTATGCGGCATGATCCTAAATGTATTTTCAGGAGTATGAAATGGGCAGGTGCAAGAGCTGTATAGCAGCCTTTTCCTGTTAGGAGATTACAGTTTTCTTTCACTAAAAGCTAGCTGTTTATTAAAGCAACTTGGCAATTAATTTGGACTAAAAATTAGCAGGTATGTTCTCAAAACAAGATAAATGTTCTGCAAAATCAAGATCAAAAGGCAGATCTTGGGAACTTGGCAGAACGGGAAGGAGTTTCTGCAAATAAATTTTTATGTTGTTTTGAACTGAAGGGGGCAAAATTTTATTGTGGCTAAACCCAGTTTGTTTTAAAAAAATCCTTCTAGACTTTCTGTCATATTAAATTCAACTGAAATCATATGCCACAGATACGTTTGAAAGAAATATTTTTTAATTAAACAGAACCTCTTTGTTGCGGTTACAAATAATTGTGGCTCTATGACCCTAGTAGGAACAAAGGGGTGTAATCCTGCTGCCTTTGGTGTCACTGAGAGCTTTTTACTTTTGACTTCAGTGTATGCTGTCCTAGCAGCTTGTCTCTTTAAGTGTCCTTATGACCAAATTCCATTTAAGACAACACAGGTATATTTCTATTAGTGATGAACTGAAGCCTTTATGCTGTAGTCTTAAGTGAGTCCTTTCTGGAAAAAACTAGCCTCCAGTTGCTTCTGCTCATCTGTTAGCTTTAATTAAGTTAAAAATAAATGAGAAAATTAAGACAATGAGGCTTTTTTGCAAATACAATTTTATTTATCACTTCCTGGTAGACAAAACTGTGTTTTAATTTATGGTCACTGCTGAGGGTGCTGTAGGGGTCAAGCCTTTTATGAAGGTCAGTAAGTACATATAGGGCTGTCTTGTTCTCGGAGCCTTACCAAAGGCCAGAGGTGTGAAGCATGGCTTGAAGCATTGCACTTCCACTTGCAGAGCTTGCTTTCAGGAAAATTCCAGTGCACGTGGAAACACAAATGGCTGGTTTTGAACACACTTCACTTAAAAGCCTTATACTAGCTTTTTCTCTGCTCTGTACAGTAGTTACAATTGGCCAGAAAGTTACTTTTATAGCTGAGGCTTGGTGCTCTCACAGAATGGATGCCATAGAACATTCATATTGCTACAAGTATTAAAGGTTAGAAACAGAACTAAGCTGGGGGGGGGGCAGGAGATGAAGGCATGGGGATCATAAAACTGGAGTCCACAAAAACCAGTGACTGAACATACTTAGGTTATGACAAAGATGAGTTGACACTACACTTTGTCATTGGAAAAAGATGCATGCACTTGAGTGGTTTCACAAAAGCACGCAAGGGTTAGCAGAGTGTGTCCAGTAAAGATGAAGTGGATTCTTCAGAACAGCAGCGTTTGCAACAGAGGAATAACGGATGGCGAGCCTCAGCACGGATGGGATGTTTGATTGATACATTTAGAAGATGCAGGAGAAAAGTACTCCTCCTTTGTTTCAAATGAATCGAGTTGCTGGTCTTACCAAGACCTCTGGAAGGGCAGGAGGTGGGAATAGCTGAAGCATTTGAGAGCCTTTTCATGAGAAGGGGAACCTTTCACTGGAGTGGAAGCTGGAGCTGAGTCAGTCCAACTGTGGAGATGAACAAAGAAGGACCCTACTGTCTCCTGATAACAGTGGTCATGGTGTTTCTAGGGAGACATGGTGAATTGCAGAGGTGGCACAGGACAGCTGGGTGCCTATTGTTGCTACTTCACAGAAGCACGTTTGCAACAGTCATCGACATTTTATAACTTGCAGTACTATTTGTAGGGGTCCATGACTGCAAAAGGAAGATGTGTGGAACTGCATACAGTGAGATTTTTGCAAGAGCCAGCTGAAACTACTAACTGCATTTAAGAGGTTGCTTACATCATGTAGTGGTGAATCTGGATGCTGAACGTCAGACTTCTGGATTGAATGTGTCAGTATATTTAAAAAAAAAAACAAAACAAAACCCTTGTCAAAACAAGGCCAAAGTTTTCAGGAGCTGTTGTGTATTGAAACTGTGATAAGAGGTATCCCCAGCCACATTGTTTTATATGTTTATTCAGAGACTGTTTGCATATTAGAAATGGTAATAACTGGTTTCATGAAGGTTCACGCAAAACATTGCGTTGCAAAATTTTCTCTTGGTTTCAAATTATTTCTGATATCATGGTAATTGCATGTGTGACTTGCTTGTGCTTTTTGTGGTTCCATCAAATAGTTATTTTGTAGGCCAATAATTCTGCCGGTACTGGGCCAATAATACTGCCAGTCCATGTCCTCCTACCTCTGTATTTTTATTTTGTGATCTGTGTGGTGGCCACATCACGCACAGCCATGATGTGCAATGTGGCTTGAGGGTAAAACGGGTTCTTGCTTCTGAGGAGAGATGAGTTTAATGTTTGCTGTGTTTATCTCCTGGAGCAGTCTGCCTCTGGCTGTTTGGGTACGGAGAATGAATGATAGCTTCCTGCCTAGGCTATGGTCTCATTTAATGGTCTGCGCAAGTAGTTCCTAGAGTCTTGTTAGTTATTTTTAAACCTTCTTTGAAGTATTTACACTTAAGAATAATCAGTTTGAAACTTGCTGTTATTTGAGTTTTAATACACCTAGGACACCATATTCCAAGATTGGGACTATCAGCTGTTAATTCACTGGGAATTTTAGTAGTTCAGGTTGTGCGGTGCTTATTTCTGAACACGGTACTAACGTGAGCCATAGATGAAAAGTTATTGAAGGATTTTTGCCTGTACTATAGATGTTATTCATGTTTGGTTTTACTTAACATGAAGCTAAAGTTTTCTTTTAATGGAATCAGTATATTTGTGAGTGGTTTATCTTTAGCCAAAATAAATATTGAGGAGAGAGACATTTTTGTAGCTAGGTATTTGAAGCATAAAAACTTAATCTGCCCTGGAGGTGTGAAAGTAACAGACTTGTATAATTTCAGTAAAAAAAGCAAAGTTTCAATGTTGATATTGTTTCCTTATCAAAAAAATTGAAATTTCACAAAGCTTCTGTGAACTGCTGTGGTTTCTGGTGTAATTCTTCATAAGAGAGCAAAGTAGAGACAGAATAAATTACTTCCAACTCTAAGGAATGTATTTGTATGAGCTGCTGTAATGTTTTATTTCCACTCTGGTAGAGATTTCTCAAATTGTAAGGATGGATTCCTTGGCAGCCTCACCTAAGGGACTCTAGCAAGTCTCATGCAAATAAAAGCACCTTCAGAATAATTGTTCCATTTCTCCTTCTTTCTCTCCTTTTTTTGTGAGATTTATTTACCTCAAGGATTGTAAGTTGTCAGACTCTTCTGTACCTGTGATAAATAAATTTTTGCCTTGGCTTAGGACATACTTAGTAAATAAATACCAGCATTACTATCCAACAAATAATTTTTCACATTTGTTTAGCCATGGTGGCATGGTGTTAGTGGAATGATAAGTAGTCATTCAGAGATCCTCCTTTTTCTGAAAGCATGAATGCTTCAACAGGGAGGAAGAAAGAGTTTTTTTTCTCCTAAGATTTTGTTCCATAGTACCTAGTTTATTATTTTGAAATAAATATATACATAAAGATAGAAAAACATTTATCTCAAGGAAGTCCAAATGCTGGTTTATTACCTTGTGCGACAGGAGCATTTACATGGGGTTGCTTCGCATCAGATTGCAGCCTTGCGTAGGACGTTGCGCAGAAACAGTCAAAGATTTAAGCTAAATTTACACCAGAGAGTGTTTATTGCTACTCTTCTGTGGATGCAGCTTGCATTGATGAGAGACTGCACGAACTTTGCTGGGAAGCATACTTTTTTGTCATCATAGTTGCATCTATTCAAGATCTTTTGCCATTAGTTTAAAAAGGGGAGGGGGGGTATGCATCAATGTTTCCAAAAATGCTTTTAGTGGGGGTTAATTCTTCATCCTTATCTTGAAAAAACTTGGCTGTGGAGCAATGGAAGGCAGGACAGTACAGGTTCTGGAGGTTCTCCATCAAACAGGGGCATTGAAAGGAGACTGAAACCCAGGGGTTTGGCCTGCTGTCCTCAGGGGCACTTGGGCAACAATTAAACCTAGGGACAAAAGGGTATTTTCCTTACACACCACTGCTTTGTGGCTTTGGATTTTGAGGTTTCCTCTCTGGAAAAGTGAAACTTCTCTGGCAGTGCTGATGCATTTTTTTAGTCAAGCTTTCCCCCATGAAAGAAGGTAAGTTGGTAAATGTGCAAATAAATACTTTTGCAAATGTGTAGAAGTTTAGCAAATAAATATGGCCATATTTCCTTCTAAGAGATTTTTATCTGTTAAATTTTACTGTAATTAGTTTATTGTGTCAACAAAATCTTGAAATGGACCTGCTTTTAAATGTGGATTTTCTTTTTTTAGCACTGGTTGGACCATTCAAAATTCATTAAGAAGCAAATAAAAAGTAAGTACCATGTCTGCCAATTTTGTTACTTCCTTAAGAATTTGAACTTAAAGTATTTGAATGTGATTGTGAATGTTTAAATATGGCCTTTAAAGGAATAAATATTTCTTAGGAAATAGATTTAATTTAATGGCTAATTGGCTGACTGTAACATGTCTAAATGCAAGAGCATTTATAAGCAATAGACCAGCCTTCAGTAGCCCTCGTTAAACATGTGCTGTTTGTCTGAGGCAGAGTAGGTTGCCAGGTAATGTCAGCCTGATCTGTGAAATCAGGTTGCCTGGACACAGATTGCTGTTTCTGTCACTGCTTCTGATCCAGAACAGATTTTCTGGGTTTTTTGGTTGGTTTTGGGGGTTTTTTTTGTTTGTTTTTTTGGTTTTTTTTCCCCAAAGAGAAAATGGCAAATACTTCATTGAGTAACGGTTAACCTCTTTTTTTGTATATTATGAGTAAAACCAGCAGAAATACCTGCTGTTTCATCAAAGGGAGTTTTGGGTGGAGGGGTTGGGTTTGGCCACTGAGTTTTTTGTTGTAATCGGCTAAGGCAGGCAAGTTGCTCCTGGATCTCTAATAATCTGGTTGCAGGCTTGGATACAGTACAGCATCGGCACTAACGGTGTTTTGTTAATGTACTGCAGTTGGCAACAGCCATAGGCCAACTGATAATATCGCTTCTGTGAGATTAAAATACAGCATTTTGCAAGGAAATTGTTGACCCCCTTGCAGGACCTCACAGAGATGGGTCTTGATTGCTTCAGTGGTGCTTTGCCTTTCTTTCTGATAAGTATCCAAATATCTAGATGATTTTTGTAAATGGTGGAGTTCTTCAAAGACCTTTAGGACACTTTGCTTTTACCCCGTGGTGTGTTGGTGTCAGTCTGCTAGAATAGATGGTAAAGATAGCTGCTATGGGTAAGGTTTTGGTGGTTGGCTTTCTCTCACCTTTTCATCACATCACAGACTACCTCAAGTGACTAAGTGATTTGCAGGTGCGCTTTCTGCAATAGCTTTGTCCTTTTCTTGATCTGTCTTAAAATGTGGAAAATCAACGGTTCTGTGGCACCTTCAACCAGTTTAGTTGCACTGGTTTGTCTGTGTTTAATCTGTGAAGGGCCTGTTTTTAAAATAAATTGGCCAAGCCCTGCCCTGAGGAATGCTGAAGAGGGAAGCAATTTGATGAGTGTTGTAAAGGTCTGTCTCACAACAGGATACTTTTCTTTACCTTACATTCAGCAGGTGCTTTGAGAAGAGTTCCTCTTTCATGATGGATGTTGCTCACTGCTCTTTTTTTTTTTTTTTTTCCCAGCAGTGAGCAGGTAAGAGTCATTATCTTGCTGATGCAGACCTTACCAGTGGTGCCTAACTGTCAGCCTAGGGTACTTACAACCTGTCTTCTAGGAGCTATTGTTGGAGCCAACGTCAAAGCTCTAATTGTTAGAGTTTTGGCTGCATATTGTTTAGTAGAATGAATCATTAACAGGCACATATATACTGTGTTGATGCCGGGTTACAGAAGACCTTAGAAAGGCGTGAAAAAGAGTCATTTTTTCCAGCATTTAATATACCAGCAGGCTGTTAGTCTGGAAGGTGAGGCTTAGGCAGATAAGGATGCGTTGGTCACAGTCTCATCGTAGCTGGGTAACATTTTATTATCTGTGTTACATAGAAAGTCAGACCTAGCGTTCACCTTCTGGCATTAGCAAATAACAATTCTTACAACTCCAATTCCTGGAATTTGTTAGCTTTCTGTGTTCATGGGTGCCTTCCAGAGTCCTTGTCAGCACTTTCACCTTATTTCTCTTACCTTTTCTCATTTGCATGTATCAATCGAAAGCCAATCTATTAGGTGGGGCTTTTTTGGAGTTGTGTTTGTGCCTGGTAAGAAGCATCATCACCCTCCCCCTTCCATATCCACCTGCCCCCAGCGACAGGCAGCGTACCTGGAACTTGCTGTCATTCACAGGATGCTGCGGGACTTTTAACAAAAATGTGTTTGCCAAATGGACTATTGCTTGATTAATCTAATGATTAGAGTATCATAAAGTATGGTAATCATCTAATCTTTTTTTCATGTATTTTTTAATTAAAAAACATGAAATATTGGCTTCTTTGAAGAATTTGAAAAACATACTTAATTTTGGGTTTCTTGGGTTGTGGGGTGGTGGCTGTTGTTCTGCCTTAGCAGAACTGCAACTAGTGTAAACTTTTTTTTCCCCCATTTAAAATCTCTGCATATACAGTTGGACCTCCGTACACGTTGCATTTTCGAATTAAGTACTATTCATCGGAACCGAACAACCTTCATGAGGAGTTTACAAGGTAGGAACTATGCATGGTTAACTGGGTGACTGGCAGAGGGGTAAATACGACATCTAAGGTACATGGGGGTACTATAAGCAGGTGATTTGAGCTTTCTTACTAAGAGTGGTCATTTTGTCTGACTTCTTAGGTGTTTTCCTACTGTCAGAGAAACATAACCTTTTTTATTTGCTGCCAGAAACCATTCATGGGCCTCTCCCAAGTGTTTTAGTCTATAGGAGATGCTGTGTTCTGGTGCTTTGAAGTTAGCAAAGAAAGGCAGCGTTGGGTGGGGAGAGCTGCAGCTGGGAGACAGCTGCTCCTTACACCAGCGACACCTGCCATACCTCTGGGAGGACTTTCCATCGTGTCCTGCTAAAATACCAGTGCTCTGCATTGTCCCACTTGCTCTGAGACTTGGGGGTGATTTAGTAATGGTATAAAGGCCACAGAATTGTGGGAATAGACAGCTTGAGTTCTTGGTTGGTTGGCTGAATCTCACTTCGCCACGAGTTCTCTGTGGTGCAAAAGGTGTAAGGACTGCATTGTATAAAGTCACCTTAGAATACCTGGAAGTCTTTCGTTTCATTCTGGTGGGCTGTTTTCTGAGCTGTGAGGACTATACCTTGCTCAGTTCGAAGCACCCTGGTGTGATCTAGCGAATATTCTGAAAACTGGGAAAAGAGCAGCTGGAGGAAAAGGGTTGACTTTTGTATCTGCCAACTTTGTCGTCTTTGTATAGTAATCATCTATCTTAATGTTATTTTATCTTTTTTTGTTGTTCTGTTTCTCACCGTAGGGCACTTTCTATGTCTTCTAATTTGGTTGGCAATAATCAGTGTACTCCCAGTCAGCCTAAGATGTTTAAAGATTGTTGGTTGTTGTAGTTCGTGTGCATGTGATGTTTACATTAAACTTATGCCTGCAGGCATACGTTTACTGTCTCCTATCTGCTGTGTTGACCATGTATTTTTTTTTCACTGCCTGAGACAAGATCAAAGAGCTAATTGTCACCACCTTATGATACTGACATGGAGGCTTTAATATCCATTATCAGTTTAGTGCAGCAGTGTTAATTCAATAAAAGGTAATATTGCCAGCTGATGTATAATTAACCTATAGAACTCCCTGCCGCTTATGTAATTGAGTATAAGATCTTAGAGGATCCAAAAACCTGGATGATTTGGGGGATTCTCTAATGAGAAAATGCAGTTAAATTAGTAGGAATAATATATATTTTCTGAAAATGGATGTAAGTCTTCATACATCAGGGTGATGTTGGACAAGTATTGCATTCTCTCTGTGGTCAAATTATTCCATTACTGTCTACCACGAGATTTCTTGCTTAATCTTCTGAAGTATATGATCCTAGTCACTGCGAGATGTGGGTTTCTCAGCTATGTGATCATTGCTGTGATCAAGTAAGACATTTCCTCTGTAAGTATTAACCTCTGATGTTTTGTGATCTAATTATTGCTGAAAGGTGACATTTCAGAAGACTATTTTAATTAGAAAAACACTTTAGTCAGCTAAATTGTCAGCGTTACGAACAATTTTTTTTTTTAATTATAAGCTTGACAGAAGACCACTGTGAAACTATGCAAGGAAAATGAAAATGAGCTGGAAATTGATTTTACAGTGAACAAATAGTTGCATTTTCCTTTTTTGTTGGGGAAAGTAATTTTGAATGTTGCTGGATTCTTAAGAATATTTATGCTGGTTGGATCATATTTTCCAGGTGGCTTGTTGAGTAAAAAGTGAGGATTAACAACTATATACTCAGAATTATTCCAAGGCGAAATCGAATGGGAGTAAGAGGAGGAAGAAAAATGATCATTAACAGCAACCATGAACTGGCCTGGTTTGGGGGGGTGTTTGAAATTCCTTGTGGAGACCTGTTTTCTAGTAGACTCCAGTTTCTACTGAAGCTGTGAACATCACACTCTCATAATTAGCACAGTAATGGGGAAGCATTGAAATCCTTCACCCACTCTATCTTTTTCCAATTTAAAAACACAGTTGAAATCCAGTGCATTTTGGAAGACATCTTTTGTCACTTTTATGGGACTCGATTAGTTAGTTTAGTCAGAAAACCAACAGAGGAATGTGTCTGTACATGTGTGTTGTGGAGAATTTTCTAAGGTATTTTACTGATTTGGAATATCAACAATTGAGATGGCAATGCTTGTCAGAGTGCAGAAAAGGAGCAAGAGTAAGCCGTACCAACCAGAGCAGAGCTGCAGCCCTGCACAGGCCAGCTGACACTGACAGAAGCACTGCCCAGATTTTTCTTGCAAATTTAGAAGAGTTCAGGGGGTTGTGCATCGTTAGGGGAAAACAGCAAGAACAGGAAATATACTTGTCTGCCCTTAATCTCTGCATGCAGATACCCAGGTTTGTGTGGCAAGTCAGGTA
Organism: Harpia harpyja; assembly: GCF_026419915.1. NCBI lineage: Eukaryota > Metazoa > Chordata > Aves > Accipitriformes > Accipitridae > Harpia > Harpia harpyja. Next base: position 5,011,608 of record NC_068944.1, on the reverse strand, counting down.
TTAGACAAGTAGGTGAATCAGAGAAGTGACACAGAGCTGGCATGGATAAATCTGATTCTGCTTTAGAGTATCATGAGAAGTCTTTTTAATCTTCCTTTTCATATCTGTTTTCCTGTCTGATTCCAACGACTCATCCTTCACCATGTTCACAGCACGTCCTCTGTGATGAAAAACACTTGGTCTTCATAGCATCCTTTGTAAAGATAGGAGAAGTTGATGTTTGCCTTTACTGGGTTGACTCAGTAGTGCTTCATGCTTTATTTTCTCAAGCCACTCATCGTCGCAAGCCTCACCCTGCAGTGTCCAGAGCAGTGCAGAGCCTGCCTCTGCCATCCTGTCCTGTACAGAGCTCTTCGTGACCTGGGGCACTTCTGCATGCCGCAAACCCCAACTCTCGAGCGGCTGTGAAACATGAAGCATGCCTAGAACTGAAGATTAGCAACAGCTTAAAATACTGCTAGTTTGAAGGCTGTAAATTCCTGCTTGGCCTCCTAAATAAATGCGTGGGCTCTATGGAATTCAGATTGCTTTTGTTCAGAACTTTTCTGCTATTTTAAGTGAAAATTCAGTCTGAGCTTTTCCTTTTTGCCCAGTTTGGGCTTTCCCCATGCTCAGTATTTGTGTTTGAGAAGGTAGCCCTGAAGTCTTCATGCCTTTATCTGCATTTTTGGCTCTAGATTCTCTAGTTCAATTCTTGCATGAATTGGGCAAGACCCAGTTCAGGAGAACACTGGAGTGTCAATAATAACATTTAGGTGGCTGTGGTGTATGCTCAGATAGAGCACATCTCTAAACAGCAAGGCTTTGGACAACGTCCTGAACACAGCCAGTAGGTAAAAAATGTTCTCTTCTTTTTGATTTTAGTGAAAGCTATGGGAACTTTGAAGGTTGCAGGGTGTATCTGAGTGATCCCAAAGGCCCCTTTTTTTTAAGAGCGAGTTAATGAAAATGTTGTGACTGCTCAATGAATTGGAATATTTTTCCAGCTATTGGGGCTAGAAAGATGACATTATATATACTTTTGACTTCCCTAATTTTTATTTGTCAGGTACCTGTTTGTATTACAGCTCCGGCAAGACATTCTTTCAGGGAAGTAAGTATATCTTTGCTCTTACAGCTGTAATTTACGGTATTTATAATAGTTAATCTCTTAGTGATTTAAAATTTTACTTTTAACTGCATCATCTTTTTAATTCTTTATGATATTCCTGCACAGATTATAAACATGATTTACAGTTCCACATGCATTTTTTTTTTCCTTTAGAACACAGAGATAACATGACTTTGTGTGCATCATGACTATATTATTGACAAATAGAATGGGTAAAGAGCTTTGATGGATTGACCAGGTGATGGACATGTATAAAGAGAGCAAAGACTGTCCTGGTTTTTATGACTTGAAAATGTAACATGGGCTTACCATGTTTTTCGGTATGGTAGGTAAAGTAGAGGAGGAAAAGATGATGAAGTGCAACACTTTCTGTACAGGTCAACCCTGCAAAAATATTTTGTGTGTTTATAGTCTCACCCTGGCCAATATATTCACACCTGCTCTTTTTTTTTTTTTTTTTTTTTTAAATTTCAAACCCCCAAAAACTTAAAATGCTATGTTCTAAAATATAGTGTTGAAGCAAAAATGGTTTCTTAGTCTATTTAATGTTTTCTCTATTAGTTCAAGCTTGTTTTATGGTGGAGCGTATCATGTGTTTAGTAGTAATTAGAATGTACCAAATTAGGAAATAATCATATGCAAGTAAAAATCAATTGTAGATGTTTCATATCATTAATAGCTTGTGGAAGTTAATGTTTCCATTTCTTATATTAGACTACTTTTCAGCTTTATTGCAAGAAGCATTCACTGAGAAAAAAGACATGATTTCTATAGCTTTTTTTTTCTTTTTAAGACTGAAATGCCCGTATGAAACTGCTGTTGAACTAGCAGCTCTGTGTCTTCAAGGTATGCAATCTTTTGAAAGTGGTTTGTCTTAATGTATTAAAAAACTCACCTACTAGTTTCTTTTCACTCTTTGTTACTAATGTTTTCTCACTGATGATATATAAATGCCATTCCTTTACCTGAGGAGAAGAATTTTAGGGAGATCGTTTTCCTGCCTTCCCTTCATTCATAACTTCTGAACTACGTGAGCCAACGTTGGCACGCTTGCCAAGGGGAAGGAGCCTCAAAGGCATGGATAGACAAAGATTTCAGGGAAACCAGGGGCTGACTGGGGAAGACAGACACCAAATAGTTCCCCACTGAGGGAGAAGCTGTGGTGTGTGCACAGTGTTACTACTTCAGCCACATGGGAGATGGTTACAGAGCGTGAGGGAGGAGGTGGCAGGTACTGGAGAAGAGAAAATTATATAGAAAGGTAAGAACTAAGAGTACTTCTGTGTCAGGAGCAAGGGTTACAAGATAAAAAAAAAAAACCACAACAACCTTAGGACACTAGGTTTCATTAGTTTATTGTAGGAAAAACGGGGGGTTTTTTATTGCTGCGAATACATTAATACAAATACTCATTCCATTTCAGGCCGTTTATTTTGCAGATGGGAAGAAAACTTGTGTAATGAATTCCAAATCAAGTTCATTTTTTTCTGAAAGAAAGTGCAGTGAGCTGGTCCATTCTATGCATATCAGCAGCAAAACGGATCGAAATGAAAAATACTCTTCCTGTTCTGCTGGTGGTTGGCAATGGCACATGGAGTGCTTAGGCAGAATCTCTTAGTTTAATACAGCAATGGAGATAACTCAGTGATTCTAGATGGACTTGACAGTCAAAACTGGGAAGTCAGTTCCGAACAGCAACAGATGTAAATCTAAAGGGCAGTGGGTTATTTTTCTGCGCCAGTCTGGCACAGCTCTGACTGTTAGGTGTGCAAAGAACTGCCGCAGGCAAACTCTGTTCATCTTTTTGAGATGGAGAAAATCTGGAGCCCGTATTTGATTTGCTGCCTCCGTTTCCACAGATAAAAACACCGGTAACCTCACCCCTGGTCTAAGCAAGGACAACCAAGCAAAGAATAATAGGTTGATGCCTCAAGATTTTGGGTAGTAACTGACACCTGTGATTACTGTGTAAATGTAATACAATAGCTATCCATCATGTTTATAATGTCTCCAACTAGGTACCAAAACTAACACTTCTTGACACTGTCTGGGGGAAGACACTTTTATACTTTCCTGCTGTCTTTTTTTCAGTTCAGTTTTCCACTATTTTGACATCATCACAAAAAGTTTCTCCAAAGTTATTTCATTATTGCAACTAATTTATTATCTCTGCTGACATATGCTATAATTAGCATTCTTTGGTATAACGTTTGTTACATTTTATTGGCATTGGAAACTTAATTAAGCAGAAGAGTTCAAAGAAATGTCAAATGATTATTCCCCCCTCAGCAGGTTACATTTACTCTGTAAAATCCAGTCTTGCTCCTTAGTGTGGCTTTCCTAACAGTAAAGAAAAAGTTATAAATGGCTATTCAGGAATTGGTACTCTAAGCCCTCTGAAAGAAAAGCCTTTTCTCTTGACGGGACAGCTTTAAACTTCATACATTTTCTTTTTCAAGGAAGTTGTTCTGTTACAGTAATTCTTTCTTTGTTTCAAACAACAGTTTCCAAGGCTGGTGTTCTGTGCAAATCACCATGCAAATGTAAATTGTTGGTTTGTTGCCAGTCCAGTGAAGAAACTTCCGTAGCAAATAACATTGATTTGCAGTATGGGGTAACTTGTGAAGCAGATACATAAGCGTATGCTTTGCTTAGGGATTATCTGCAGAAAGGTTGTCATCAAACTTGAATCACCATTGTTAGAATAAGTTAACTACCTCATGAGTCTTGCGTGGCTTTCGTATTTAACTAGGTATACTTTTGAAACTACTAATAAAACTCAAAAGGAAAACTTTTTCTCAGATCTCCAGTTTTCAGTTCTAATCATAAGACATCTTCATGGGATAGTGCAAACTTTTTTTTTTTTTCCTTCTGTAAAAGAATCAACAATATATTTACAGACAAACATATTTTTCCAGTTTTCAAAAACTTTCTAGGAAACTTCCTTTTAAAAATGTCCCCCAGTTTATGCAGTTATTAAAGAACACAGATAATGTATATAAGCAAGTTACGTAACACCTCCCCCTGCCCCCCCCCCCCCCCAAAAAAAAAACCAAAAAGAAAAAGACCAGAGAAGGGGCATGCCAAAGCATGATGCTTTGTCATAAAACTGCAAATGAAGAGACGGGTCCTCTGCTGTGCCCTTGTGTTGAAAAATATTAGTGCTGCTGAGCCATTCAGGGAACATAATTCCACCAGGAAAGACACTAGGGAGAGCATCCTCCTATGGAGCCGCGCTTCCCCCTTCTTCTGCTGCCCTTCTGCCCTGTGTGGGGAGCTGGTGAGACTCTTACTGGCTCTTACTCTCAAGACTTGTTTCTTAGAGATCAAAATAATGACGTTGTTTGTTTGCCTGAAAGTGGATAAACAGCGAGTGCAGGTATTGAGAAACAAGGGTGGTATTTTTCTTGTACTTAATACTTCTGCCCTAGCTTCTCTGTGTATCTTGTCCTACGTGCTCACGGTTCTTCTCACCCTTACACATCCTCTTTATGGCACAGTCAGCCTTCATTCCCCACCTTCCCTCTCAGTGAACTAGTAGAGAAATCTCCCATGTTTTTCCTAGATAGTTGTCAACACATCAAACTTCAGGGGAAGAAAAGTAAGAAACTGAAGTCCTCCTTGCTAATGTTTGTTGTGGCTCCCTCTTATATAGAGGAGACTGGACTGCCAGTAATTCTTAGCATCATCTGTGTTAAATAGGCTTCCAACTTAGATGAAACAGCAACAGAGCTGCGATATCTCTGTTAAAGACATGTAGATAAGAATACTGTAACTCACCATGGAAGATTACCGTTGAAGAGAAAAAAATGTGTGTGAGGCGGTATTTAGAAATGAAGATCGGTGAACTCGATCTGTTTAATATCCTGAGGAATGCTAAATGCTTGAGTGAAGTTCAAGTGCTCAAAACCACCTAGTAGGTGTATCAGTCAACAGATTGCATTTTGAATGTAACTTCCTATGTTCTAATGTATCATGCTAGGTATTTTTGAAGACGGAGAGTGAACTAAATTTTTGCAACTGTTACGTATAAAACTGCCCTGAAGCAAGAAAACTTGTTTTCTTCAAGGGATTTAATTTCCCCCTGTGCCTTTTTTTTTTTTTTTTTTTTTTTTTTTTTTTTTTTTTTTGTAGTAGTAGTAGTCAAGAAACCCTGACTGACAAAGGCCTGGTTTGGAATCACATCATATGTCAGGTGACACACAGTATTGCTGTACAGTGTATTTGCCACTGATGTTTGTCTCACAGTCCCGAGGCAGTGACGTTACAGCCTCTTTGTATAGCTAAGAGGTTCCAGGAGCAAAGCATGTCGCAGGCGCAAGACAGTTAGGGGTGTCGGTCACTGAGATGCTTGGCGCTCGCATCTCCTGCTGAGCTCGGTAGAGTTTGCAAGTGTTCTGCTCCTAGAAAAGAAGATACCATGCCCTAAGCAAGTAAGTTGAAAGTGACACCTCAATTATGTTAATGCTTTGTCATTTCTTTCCTTAAAAATTACTTAATCAGAATATTACACCACCACTGTGGTTTAAAAAAAAAAACAACCCACAACTTTGTCACTGGTTTCTTGAGACTAGGTATTACCTTCATGTTTTGACACGAACAGTAATGTAACAAAGCATGCAACAGAATGGGAAGAGTTTTGGAATGAAAAGTATGACCTCATTGCAATGAGAGGAAGTTTCAAAGTAACCTCTTCTGAAACAGTAGTGCATTGATTTTTGGTTTTAATAGAAACTTTATTTCCTTTAAATGCTTTAAAATCCAGAGAAGCGGCTTTAGTTAAGCTGGTTTAGTTCTAACATTCTTGAATGTCAGAATTCTGTACCATAACCTTACACTGCTCCTGCAAATGCATTTGTCTGACTTTTGCTGTAAAATCTGACTTGTGTTTGCGGGGGCAAGCGGTTAACTTACAATCTAGCTTGAGTTTGCCGGGGCTGGGGGGTGTTAACTTACAACATCGGCACAAGTGCATTCTTCTACAACATACTTAAAAACTTACAAACTATCATTGTCTTTGTGGAGATTATGGAATTAAATGTTTCTGGTCGTCCCATAATCTTTATGTTTTTAATTTTTCCATTGGTTGATTGCAGCTGAGCTGGGAGAGTGTGAGCACCCCGAGCACACACCAGAACTCGTGTCTGAATTCAGGTTTGCACCAAACCAGACTGAAACAATGGAATTTGACATTTTTCAGAAGTGGAAAGAGTGCAGGTAGGGTACCTTTGTGGGAGTGGTGTCTCTAGCAAGAGGAGGTTTTCTTCTCTTCCAAAGTCAAATATGTCCACAAGAACCCCTTCAACAGATGTGAAATGATGATTATGTTTGTCAGTTGAGAAGTACTGTAAATAGATTTTGAGCCCTCCCCTTCCCTAGAAATAGCAAGTGGTAATTAAGGAAGGTTGGTGGGGTGAGTTTTACTTTTTTTAATTTGTTTTTATTTAGATCATTTCATAACAGTTTAAACAGATCTTTTTCCTGTTTATGTTGGAAACAGTTCTCTTTCTCTCTTTTTCTCTCCTTTCACACATGCACATATAAAGTTTTATGTTCAGGGTAGTAGCAAACTCTTTTTCCTGTCTTTTGTTAATAAATATGGTACATTTTGGTGATTCTGTCTTACCTGAACTTTCATCCTTATTGGCAATTTTAGACCTTTTTCAATTTTTGTCCCTCTGATTTATTTTCATTTGGAGAGAAGAGGGTAAAAACATAAGCTAAGCTTGAAATACCATTTAGTGTCATTAAGATTGAGGACCCAAAGGAAAGGGTTAGGGGAATGAATTTTAAAACATTTAAAACGGACAAAAATGTCTTACCATAAAGCATAAATAAATTTTATGCTTTTAGGGGAAAGAGCCCGGCGCAGGCTGAATTGTGCTACTTGAACAAAGCTAAATGGCTAGAAATGTATGGTGTAGATATGCATGTAGTTAAGGTAAGATCCACGTACTACTTTATTTTATTAATGTGGGGTCCCTGCCCTGGTGCGGGTCAGTCCCTCGGGATGTCCTTGTTGTGGTGTTGCCCTGTGGGCTGTGGTCCCTCAGAATTCCCTCCCTCCTGCAGGGCTCCTCCCAAGAGTGCATCTCCAGCCACGTCCCCCACAGTGTCCCTTTCCACATGCCTTTTCCCATGTCCCTCGTTTTTTTTTTTTTTTTTCCTTTTGTGCCTCCTTCCCCTGGCAGCTACTGCTTGCTGTTAAACACGGGTGAGCCGAGGTGTGGGCTCCCCTGGCTGCAGTGTTGGTGTGGGGCCGTTTCCACATCGGAGCCGTCTGGGGCAGCACGCAGCCTCTTCCCACGCAGGGCACCCTGCAGCCTCCTGTTGCCAAAACCCGCCAGTTTGCACCCAATACAGATGCATATTCTTCTGCTCTGTAATGTTAAAAAAATACGCAAACCTTATTGTTTAGTTTAAAGCCTATGGATTTTGACATACTACTGTAGTAAGATTTACACTGCTAATGGCATAATTGATTATTGATTCTGTTCTTGCTTGCAGGGAAGAGATGGTTGTGAATATGCTCTTGGACTGACACCAACGGGCATATTGATCTTTGAAGGAGCCAACAAAATAGGCTTATTCTTTTGGTAATCTGTTTTTGTGTTATATTCCTTTCTATTAAAATGCTGAAATCTTTCTCCTTTATGTAATGGGATCTTGACTACATTTTGTAATATAGATTGAATCTGCAAGGTTAAAATATCAAGGTTAAATCTGAAGGTAAATTGGCCTGGCTAGAAGTACTACTCTCAAATGTGAATTATTTGTTGAAAAATAGTGACATTTCCAGTAAATCATATTTCTATTACAATTCCTGAAGTGTGTTCCAGGATTGCAAATCCCCCTTGCATTTTGGGGGATGGTCCTAGATTACAAAATGCCATTTTTCCATTAATTTTCTTTTTGCTTCTTGTGTTTAGGCCTAAAATCACAAAAATGGACTTTAAAAAGAGCAAACTAACGCTTGTGGTTGTGGAAGATGATGAACAGGTAACTTTCTTCCCTTACTTGGGCCTGATCCGACAAAGTGTGTTGTGTGCTCAGGCTGGTGAGAACACAAGGGAGGCTCAGCACACTGTTGGCCCAGGCTGTATTTCTCCTGCCAAAGACAGTAACTAATACCATGCATGCCAACTTCCAAAGCTTTTGTTTCTGCATTTAGGGCAGAGAGCAAGAGCACACATTTGTTTTCCGGTTAGACAGTGCCAAAACGTGCAAACATTTGTGGAAGTGTGCAGTGGAGCACCATGCTTTCTTCAGATTGCGAGCCCCAGCAAATAGTAAATCTAGTAGATCCGACTTCATAAGGCTGGGATCACGCTTCAGATTCAGGTATTTAGCGAAGTAACAGCAATATATTTGTGTTTATACAAAGGAGCGGGTACAGCATCCAGCAAAAGGCAGTAGTTAACTTTGTTTATTTCTGTATTTTAAGTGGGCGGACAGAGTATCAAGCAACACATGGGACAAGATTACGCAGGACTAGTACATTTGAAAGAAGGCCCAGCAAGCGATATCCTTCTCGAAGGCATTCAACTTTTAAGGGTAAATGTTTGTACATGTGTTCACTGAACCAGTCATGCAGGTGTCCTGTTAACTCATATAAATGTTGTATTACAAGCATAAAATCTGTACCACAGTATAAAAAGAAAAACATGTCAGACCACCTAAAAAATCAGACTTTACATGTTTTTTTTCTCCGGAGTCAGAGTCCGTTGTTCGTATCTACTGTTTTTAATCTCTGTCTACACTTAATTCTTCCATCCCCCATCTATGGAGAGGAAGGTACCTATGGTTTCTTTTGTTGCTCTGTTGAGGAGGAAAGAAAGTTGCATCAAACTCAATGAGGGAAAGCATGTAACATTGTCTTTGAAGAAGTGCAGTTGTCATGTAGAGTGGAGCAGTGTCCAAAAGCCTCACTGACTTGCTTATCTAGCCAGACAGTTCTAGGGTTATTGAGCAGTCTCATTATGCAGTTGTTGCTGCTTTCGTGACAGTAATGGCACGTTATTCACCTGTCCAGACTCTGACCTTAACTAGTTTTCTCTGGGACTTGAAATGTGTTGAATTTGAATGGAATGACAAGGAATTGATTTCCATTGTGGTTTTGTCATTTGTCCTTCAAAACTTCAGCTGAGATTTTTATTCCTTGTAGAAAAACCTAGGAAGGAGCACTGCAAGACAACCCCCTCTAAATTCTGTATTACCTGAGGCTGGAGGTGTAGTTGCTGTATGGAGCAGGATGAGCTGACATTCCCTTAGGATGTCTTTGCACTCCTTTGTATTCCTAGAATATGAATCTCAGTTCCATGAAAAGTCCTTGTGGTGGTGTTATGGGGGCACTTCTGTTTCTCATGTACAATAGGGGGAAAAGGGTAGCAAGCATGCATGCTTTCTAGAGGCTGTAACCCACCCTACCCCCCCCCCCCCCTTTCCTTAGTACGTGTCAGTTTTTTGCGGAAATGCAAATTTATTAAATTTGTGAGATACTGTTACGTGATACATGAGAGTCAATGATATGGTAAGTGTGGATGATTTCATAAGTGGAAAAATGGATTATTTTAATATTATTTTTACAATAACAGGATTTGTCAGACCTGCAGGTTATAACTTGGGTCTCAGTGCTTCTGTACTTTTGTCTGTGAGATGTGGGGAGAAGGGAGAAAGTGTGGTTTATGCTCAGTTTAGTTCGCTGTGCATAGCAGCCTGGCAGAACTTCTGTCACCCCCAGATGATCTCCCTCCAGAGAGCTCAACAGCATGTTTGTTAAGTTAATGCAAAAACTCCCTTTAGATTATTGTCTTTCACGCATCTCTTGGCCATTAAGACCCGTACCTAGTTGCAGCCCACAGGCATTGGATTCTGTCCTAGCTCGGTCTCTTTGAGACTTCTACAGTGTCTCATTAAGTTTGTCATCCACTTTCTGAATTCAGCAAAGACTTGGATTTTCAGCTGTATCACTCAGCAGTTTTTCAATGCTCTTGAGAAATAGCTGTTTGTCAGGAAAAGGAAAAGATACCTCCCAGTTACTCAACTGCCACCTTCACTGTTCTTTCCAGCCCGTCCAAAGCACAAGCCAAGACCTTGTTGCTCAAGATTGCTCAATGCCTTCCTGTATTCTCAACTGATGGGCTTTTTTTGGCTACCATCGTTCACTATAATAAGACACAGGCCATTACCAGCTTCAGGAATACTCTGGTTTCTGTAAGATGCAAAATTTCTGTGAGGGGTAGCTTCTGATTTCCGAGGGACTCGATGGTATTGACATGGTAGCTGCAGCAAGGTGAGAAGAGTAGTGTTCTGGTTGTGCAGAACTTACTCTGCCAAAAGTCCTTCTTTTGTGACATTTGGGAAGAATACTCTGTCTGCTGTCATCTTTGACAGGCTTTGCCCCTTGAAGAAACAGAGGGAGGTTTGTGTCTGCCTCATACTTCGCGTACTCACACAGGAATGCTAGAAAGCACAGGGCTGCAGTTGTGATTCTGACGCATTTGTGCACATATGTCTGTATGAGGATTTGCTTAAGCTGTAGTGTAACATCCCAATCACAATAGCTGCAAAATGACTGATATTTCACAGGTCTTAAGGTTTTTTCACCTGTCTTAAGGTTTTTTGTTTGTTTCTTTTTAAGCAAACAATCCTGTGAAAGCAGCACAGCTGTGGTAAGTGACTGCCCAAGTTCTCTCTACCTCTCAGTTGCTGTTGTCAGGCAAAAAGGATTCTGAAGACCATTTCTGCATTAGGATTTGTCGAAGCAAATTCTCTGGTGTGAGATGAATTGCTTTGGGATCTCTCATTATTCAGCACCAGATTTTTCTTGGGGACTGCCTATGAGACTTTAAGTGCTTCCATTTTTAAATCTTTTTTTCCTTTTTGTGTTTGAGATCAGACTAAAGTTAAACATACTTCCTTTCTGCTCATTGCTATTATGCTAACTTATCTAGCATTATTTGTTCCTGTTTCATAAATGGAAAATGAAGAAAAAAATTTTGCACCCCTTTTTCTTGCACTCTAATTGCTGTGGTGTATATCTTGAATAAAATATTGATGTCCTTAAGAATAAGAATTTTATTTCACTGTAATACTTCCCTGAAGAGTAGAACCCTGAACTATAGGAAATTGTGACATAGATGTATTGATTACATAAAAGCTCATTTTTTTTTTCTCCCTTAGTGCTAAAAATACTCCTGAAGTCCATAACTACCAGGTAAGAGCATAACAATTGTTGAGGAGAATATTGTCATTTTCTTATTTAGTCGTAAATATTTTTGCTCTAGTACAGCTGGTTTGCTCCCCTTTCTTTTTCACTGGGGTGAGATTCTTTGAGGTGGTTCAGAAATGAACAACATCACATTGGGAGTTAAGGGGAAAGCGGAGGGACTCTGCTCTTTCTTCCCCTGTGTTCTTGGATGCTCTGTAAGCTGAATACACTCCATTTGCCACCTTCTTTCCCTTCCCTTCCCTTCCCTTCCCTTCCCTTCCCTTCCCTTCCCTTCCCTTCCCTTCCCTTCCCTTCCCTTCCCTTCCCTTCCCTTCCCTTCCCTTCCCTTCCCTTCCCTTCCCTTCCCTTCCCTTCCCTTCCCTTCCCTTCCCTTCCCTTCCCTTCCCTTCCCAGGTTAAAGCCTTTGGGACTGTGAATATGATGGACCTCAGGAGACTGCTCTGTGAGCAAGCTTTTATGTAGAGCAGCCTCTCAGGTTGGATGATCCATGACAACAAGTTCCAAGTTGCAATTATCTCCCCATCACAACACTTAAGGAGTTCATTGCTGGTCAAATGTTTATTTGTTGTTTTTTGTTTTTTTTTTTTTTTAAACAAGCTCCTTTATACACTTCAGTGAAAAACCTTGCCCATTTTTTATCTGCGAGACTAGCAGTCAGTGCTACTGAGAAAGCAAGCTGTGCTTTCATCCAACCTGAGTGTGTGCACGAGAACTTAGTTTTAGCACTTGTTTTTATTAAAAGCCTCACTAGTGATTTTGTGTCACTGTTTCTTCTCAAGATCTTATGGATATGAGAGAGAAATGCTGTCACCAAAGATAGGTGACCTTCTGAAGATTGCTATTACAATAGTAACCTTTCTCACTCTCCACCTTTGATTAAAGCTGACATTCTTTTGATGTGCTTTCTATGAGCAGCATTTGGTGTGCCAGGTTGTCTCTCAAACAGCAAAGCAATTTTCTTTGCATTTTCCCATGAGTGTGTCCTAATGAGCAAGCTCATCACCAAGAGGTCTCATGTATATGCTCAATGGCACAGGAGAAGGTCTGAAACAGTGGGGTTTCTAGGGCTCACAGGGAGCATGTTCCTCATGGCCCCAGGAAAATAAAAAGTTAAAGTTAATAGGGAGTTTTTATATGATTTAATTAACCAGGTTCAATGTTTTCACTTGCAGCCACAGTATCATCCAAATATACATCCTGCTCAGCCACACTGGCATCCACATACACCTGTGAATGTGAGGTAAGCAATCTTCACTTTGTGAAAAAGACGTTTACTTCTTTCTTTATCTTAGTCTGTTGGCATGAAGCTTTGGTGGACGTATTGGGCAATTTTCTGCACATGAAAGCAAACAGAAGTTAGAAATACGTGATGTAGAGGCAGTATTAAATAATTTCTGTTTAGATTTTGCTTTGGAATGTCCTAATCTTGATGAAAATTTTTTTCAGGTTGATTTTAATTCAGAATTTGAAATACAACTTCAGTGTATTTCTGTAGGGAGTATGTAGCATGGGAAGATTCTTAGTAGCTTCAATAAAACTAATTGCAATTTGATCAGTGTTTAATCTCCTAAAACAAAGAAGAAACTCATTTTAGGGTAAAGTTAAGTTGCAAGTGAACAGGTTCTTGCATTGCAGCACTTTTTTCATCTTTTGCAGAAATATATATGGAAAAATGACATGTACGTGGAACAGTGTAATGGCACTTTACTGATAATTAGCGTTAGTGAAATTATAACATTGAGGTTTTGAGAACTGTTTCACAAAAATATTCCTGTATGTGCTGTTGTGCTACTTTCTCACCATACTTTTTTATTTTGTAACTACTAATGAGAGAAATTGAGTGAAAAGAAATTTTGGAATAAATTCAGTCCGAGTTAGAACCAGCTTGGTGGAAAGCACAGTGGAGGCATGCACCTGCTGGTGGATATGTCTGTACATGTACATGTGATAAAAATCAGCTGCTACTTTATCCTAATAAAAAGTATCCTTTTTAGGTTACTCAGTTTTTTAGACAAATTATTACTGTCTTGACTGGAAAATACCAATACCCTAATCTTCATTCCAATTCATCTTACATTTTTATCTCTATATTCTTACATCAGATATGTAGACTTTGTTCTTAGTGTAGGCAGGCTCTGGAGATGAGGCTGAGCTTAAAATGGATGAAAAGACAATTTGGTCTGAGTTTGAGTCTGAGAATGCAGGGAAAAGGCACATATGTTATTAGAAATACTTATTAGGCAGAGAAGCAGACATACTCATTGTCCTCTCAAAATTCCTGCCATCAGCAGTAAAACAGATACTAAATTTATGCTAGAAACAGAAAACTTTAAATTGGGTAATTAACTTTGCCTGTACTTCAGCATTCTTCCTGTTTTGAGGGTTTACTTGTCCATTTAATTCTGTGTGATTTAAGATGTACAATTTCACATTACAAAAGAGTGATTACTGAGGGAGGTTAATGATTTTATAAATCATTTGAGGTTTTGATGAAATTTTTCGAAAGATTTCTTCGCTCACGGTACTAGTCTGTAACATTTTAAAGCCAAATATTTCACCCTGGAGCAGAGCGATACTGAAATAAGCACAATAATGTATTGTAATATGTGTAGACAACCTCCCCCTTCAGCCCTTCCACTGCCTGGGCAAAGATCAAGGTCAGTGAAATATGAACAATGGCTTTTAAATAGCTAGGCTTGTAAGGCTAAAAAATGTACTGAAAAGCTCAGTCGTGCAAGCTCAGTAGAAAAAGTGCTTAGAATTTTTGTCCCAGTCAGGTAGAAGCGTGTAAGTGTACGGTTGAAGTGGAAGCTTCAAGTTATTCTTATTTGGAGTCAAAGTGGAAGAGTTGGATGTTTTAACATCTTGGATAGCTTGATTTGAAAAAGCTTAATCCATCCAGCTATGAACTTGAGATCAAACCACAGATGCATGAAATTCTTTCTGCTGGACATGCAAGTCTAGAATGGGCCAAGGGCTGAAATGAAACTACCTGTGCAATACATCTTACATATGGGGGTTTTGTTGGGTAATTTGTGAAATAATATGTGGAATTGCGTCTCAGTCTTCCTTAGTAAAATTCTTTTGGTGAAATTATTTGTTTGCAGTTAACTTAATGTTCAGTCTTCTGAGAAAATTCATTCCAATTAACAGTTGTCATTACGTAACTTTAGAATATCTCAAAAAAAAGGTAAAATCTAAACCTGCCTGTATTTCTGCTAGCATAAAAAAAACGCTTAATAAAATAAAAAGTGCACTTCAGTTTGGTAATAAGGGAATCTTAAACATTGTGGTTTCCTACATACTGGTCAAAATTTTTATGTATTTATTTACATGCACCACCCCCCCACCCCACCCCCCATGATTCAGGAGGCACTGTAGGAATGATTGAGGTTAATATCTCTAAGCAGCAATAAGTAATGAACAAATAAGGAAAAAATAATTTTTCTCTTTTGCAAGTTTCACTACATAGTCACAGAGGAATACCTGTACTAACTATAGACTCTAGGCGTTCATCCTAACAAAATGTGACTATGTAACTTACAGGCTGCTTCAGTGTAATTAACTGCACCAGCACTGAAGGAATGGCAATATTTACAGAAGAGCAGTTCTCATTCTTAATAGGATTGCCTTTCTTAATTTTTTAGACCTTAAGGATATATTGCCATGAGCTCAACTTTTTGCATGATATGGTTTATTTTACTTGTTGTACGCATTTAGTTTTCTTACAGCCTCCTCCTCCCTCAGGAGCATTGATGCACGGCACTTGTCTATAACACTAGAAAACAGAGAGGGTTTTTAATGACTGAGCTCCAATTCAAAGCCTTTTGAAATCAGCTAAAAGATTCCCAGTTGCTTCGGTGGCTTCTGCATCAGACCTATAGGTCTGCCACCTTTTCCTTCCCTTACCGATAGCTGCCCATCACACCCTACTCATGCTTAGCACTTGCTGGATGAACTCATGTTACTGTGTAGCACTCCTAAGTTTACTTCCATCTCTCACTAACCAATAACTGTGCAAATGGTACAGGCCACCCTATCATGATGACAGGCCATATTGGAAACCCCCCACAAGTGGAGAGGACAGCAGTTTACGATATATCCAGGAACAGAACCAGAAGAATTTAGGAGGAGTCCAAAGCATGGTGTACCAAGATAAACTCATGACGACTCTCTGAAAAACAGCCATCTTCATTTCACCTGCCATCTTAGACGATCATTGCATTCCATGGTCCTTGTCTGTCTGCAGTATGTTCAAAGTGTATTGTGCAAAAAGTGCGTGTCTTTGTATGTACATCCATCGTTGTTTCGTGTTCATGGACATTCTTGGGAAAAGTATTTTCCGTATCTTTGGAAAAAATCTTGAAAAACCTTTTGTGAAAGCTGGTAAGAATTTCCAGTGCCCGGAGACCAGAAGTATTTCTGGAGATTTACATTCTACCGTACTTTTGAATCTGTGACCCTCTGCCTGCTGTTGAAGATCAGCCATTTGTGCCTTAGTTATTTTTATAACCTTGTTTCTTTTGAGTCAAATTAATAGATGAAGTTTGAGAAACTTTGTTTTTTAGTTGACGTGCAAATAGGAGATTGGAGGGAGTTAAAAACAGAATTCACGCTGGCAATCAAAATGGCTTGTGGACCACCAACAAAGGGAGCCTACTGAGGTAGTCATAGGTTTGGGTGTCATTTGTTTTTAATTTTTGTGTTCCACAGCAAAAACAGAGGTGCTTGCCTAACTTTGAAAACAAGTATAGGGAAAGAACACTATAATAAACTTCATGGAGTACGTGTATTCCTTTTTTTTGACTTACTGATCATATTGATAGCATTCCCCAAAACCATACCTGCTGCTATAAAGGCAAGAATGTTAAAAATGAATCCTTGCTGAAAGGGTGCTGCTGTCTTCTTATTTTTAATGTGATTATGGAAGTGAACTATACAATCGCATAAAACTACCTACCGATAACTTTTCTCTGAGTGGATTCAAAACCACAACTCTTAATCGGTACACTACAAGATGACGATGATCTAGTGAAATAGCTCTATTTTTTTAAAGTTAGACGTTTGCAAAGTTGAATGTATATTTTACAAACCTAGGTCTTTAAATAGGTTTGGCTGGCATTTTGATCACTTGCCGATATTTTTTTTTTTTTTTCTGTTTTTTATACTGGAAATCATAGTGCCATCTTCACTCGTGCATTTGTTTTAATTAGGCCTTACATCTGTGGTCTCTCTGAAGTTGTTGGAATGAATGAATCTTCATTTGGGATATTTTAAAAATTAAGTAGTTTTTAACTTGATTTTGATAAATACACATTTATAAATGGTTACAACCATGAATTTTTTCAGAGCAAATTTGACAGTGTATAACTTTTGTGAAATATATTTGTTTACAAATTCTATCTTTTAATATTTGTTTTGATCTTTCCTGTATGTGCTAAGTACGAATAAAAATTTTCAATCTTCTTGTTCTGATCATGATGCATTATTGATTTCTGAAAGATTTGGGGGGAGGGGAGAGAGATACGATACACATTATGCTTGTACCTGTTTTGCCCTGGAATCACTAATGCTGTTCTGGATCGACATTTTCTGTGCAGCCTCTAGAGAGCGGAAAACAATAAAGCAATTGTGCACTGAGATGTGAAAATGCCAGAGTAAGCCTAAGGTGGGTAATCGCAGAGGCTGACTTCAGTTTCCCCCAGCTAGTCTTCCTCTGTTTTAGCAGAATTTTATTTGGGAAAGGAAGAAAGCGAAATTTGTTGAAGCCACTGGAACAAGAGCCTAGTTTAGCTGCTGCTCTGGATGCCTTCTGGAGGAGGTTTTTTTTGAATACTCGCGTTAAAGCGGAGCATTGTTGCTTTACAGTTTACACACCTACGTTCATAATACAGTATCGTTCTTGTCATGTAACTTCATTGGTTTCTGTGTGGTTTGTTGTCAGTGTTCCTCCTCATCACGTGTTGTTATCTGTGGTTTGGTTTGTTGCTGAAGGTGCACTGAATGAGGGATCTCCCTGACAGATCGCAAGAAAAGACAGCACAAGGCCTAACCGGTCCTTAAGCGTTAAAACGCCTCGTGCGGGAGGTCTGCACAGGGTGAAGAACAACCTGTGGGAGCTGTCTGCTCTGCAGTTTGTGTGGGTCCCCTCGAGGGAAGCACTTGTCGTTCTGCTTCTCTGGAGAAGGCGCTCACGCACTCTGCGCTCCCCTTTCGCTTTTTCATCCCCCATCCTCCTTGCTGTCTGCAGAAATCTGTACCAGCAAAGCCACCGAGCGATCGGATAGGTAAGAAGGGATCCGTTTCTCTGTCCTTCCTTGCTCTAGTCTTAGCTGGCTTCTTGTAGCAAATGGGCTGGGATGTGGTTGGGAAGAGGGAGCTTTTCTACCTGTTTCTTCTCGGACCCCAGCATTGCTCTGACTGACCTGTGCAGCCTACATCACCTGAACAAAGGTGGTTATGGGTAGTATCCATCTGGTTGCTTTAAATTTAAAAGCACATTGCTTTTTTTCCTAAAATTAATACACGCTTTCCTTAAAAAGTATTGGTTTTAACGAGTGACTAATACAGGCCTTGTGATGTTAGGAATGCAATTTTGCGTTTGAAGCAACACAAAACACTGCAGGTGAAAACCAAATTATGTGGGGAGAGCAGAGAGAGGAGAAAGGTGGAAAATGTTTGGTTAACTCAGCTGTTAAATGTAGTAGCACCTTTTGTTTAAAAATAAAATATTGGGAAAGCTCTGGCAACGTAAATCAATACTGCATCCTAGATTTATGCTGCTACAGAAAGCCACTGGTAGTTTATAGATGCACAAACTCAACACAGGGACTTGATAGCCCTGGTATGTGAGTGTTTATAGATTGTGTTGAATTATTTTAACTAGGAGTTCTTCATGAGGAAACGCCTCACAATTTTTACCAAAGAGTATGTTACACAGTCATTCTAGGTACAGAGAAATCAACGCATTTTGAATGTGCTCTAAATATACAGGGAATTTGTTTAAAAAAAAAAAGCCTTGCAAACTGCCTGAAGGAGGTACCACGTTCTGAATCCAAATGAAGCATGTTCT
Source organism: Harpia harpyja (assembly GCF_026419915.1). NCBI lineage: Eukaryota > Metazoa > Chordata > Aves > Accipitriformes > Accipitridae > Harpia > Harpia harpyja. The sequence goes on along the minus strand of NC_068944.1, from coordinate 4,993,194 downwards.
CGGGGGTACCTGTTGAACTCTGTCTGCAAACTTTCTCCACCCCCTTCTGAAGTCTGTTCGTTGTGCAAGTCTGAAATCTTCTTTTTACAAGTCCAGCATACACTTAGAAACTCTTCTGTCATCAGATTACACGTGATAAACACTATCCTCGCATCAACCTGGGGGGGACGGGGGGCGACGTGTGTGAATACAGTGGCAGCCATCTGAGAAATTACACTGATCTGAAGTCCAGCATGTCATCAGCTGCATTCTTCCACGCTCTGGAGAATTGCTCGATACATCTTGGCTGAGGATATCTTCTGATCATCTCTCTGCATACCTTCCTCCTGCGTTTAATAAAGCTGGACACCAGTTCTTCCCCAGCAGAGCTCAGGCTCCACTCTGTGGATTAGGATTTGCAGGGGAGTTACTTTTGCCCTGTAATAAGTCTGTAATCCTGCGTCCTCTCCTCCAGGAACTGCTGGGGGAATCGTACAGCTGGCAGTTCCACATCTGTAACTTAGGCTGAAATATATCGCTTTTCAGCCCCAGTCAGGCCCTGGCATGCAAACTAATGAGTAATATTGAATACTGAAATACAATACTGAAAGTGTTGGCACTTTTGGTAAATTGTTTTAGTGTGGGCTTTTTCTTTAAACTTTCATTTTCAGCTATTTTTCTCTAGCTGATGCGAGTCACAGGCAAAGTGAACAAAGGGATTGGGTTTTGTAACGCATTTCCAAAGCTGGCAGTCAGGGGTTCGCACACTTAAGGAAAAGAACGGACAAGTCCTTCCAGATCCTTTTATCAGTGAACCCATGTGCAAATTGACCAAAAGGTTGCTTTCTCACATTGTGGATGGGAACAAAGCATATATTATGGCCCTGTGATGTAAAATGTCATTTTTCCTTCCTTCTGGATGAGTGTTGCAGAAGATGTCTCTTCAGCCTGCAAGAGAAAGAGTGTTAGAGCTTGCAAGTAATCTTGAGAATGGAACTTCAGCTGCTGGCAAGGAATGAGCTGGGGAATGTCTAAGATGAGGAAAAAAATGAAATTGAGGATATCGCTTGCTTCTCAGGCGTCAAAGTTGGCTAGATGGAGCCCTCTGAGGGGGAGGAAGAAGACAGTTCAGCACCACAATCATCTGTTTTCAGAGGAGGTTTTCCACAAGTCGTTCCAGTTTCTGTATCAAGCAGGCAGGCTACTGCTACCTAGCTAGAAAGAGAGAAGTTTTAACACTAGATCTCTGGAAGGGCTGTTGATGAGTGGTTTTCCTCTTACTCTGCTAAGGAGAAACAAGGAAAGCAGACTTGTAGGGGAATGCTGTCATTGCAGCATTGCTAATGGTAGCCAAAGAGGCTGTTCAAGCTAGAGCTGTTACAGACCAGCTGGCATTAATGGGCATAAAATAGGAACTGTATTTTTTTAAATTGATCTCAGACTGTGCGTGTTGTGCTTTGAAAAGGGACTGATGCACCAGGACCCTAGCTTCTTTTGTTAAGACTGCTAGCCACGAATCTTCTTTGAGAGCCAGCTTGAACCAGCACTCTGCTGGTCAAGCCTCTGCACCCTAACCAAACCTGTGCTACAGTGTGAGGATTGAGATTTTGAACCGTTTCACAATAAACACTTTTTCCTACTTTACAGTCAAACTGCAAATGCTTGGAAAAACACAGTGCTCTTATGCATGTTCCCAAGTTTTAGTATCGAAGAGCCTGCAGGAAAATCAGTCCTCCTTGCTCAGCAGGCACCAGACACACAGGAAGATGCAGCTTTTGGACAAAAACAATACTAGTCAAAGTAGGTAAGAAAAAAAACGTCAAGGGATGGACCACGCATTTCTGTCTGCCTTTTGCAGTACATTGCAAAGCAGTGTGTGGTAATGATGAAGACCTTGTTCAGCTTCCCTTGTTTTCCATGTAGTGTTGTACCTTGAAGTGACTGGCCAAATAGGCTTCCTTTCCGAGCGTATGTGCTGTTGCTCTTGTTGCCTCTGTGTCACAAAAAACAGATAAACACTTGATTGAGCTGGAGTTCCTCCCATGATATGAGTCACTTCCAGTCGTAAAGCTTCTGCAGACTAAATGCTGCTCTCAACTACATACTAAGGACTCTTTCATGACTGTCCTTTAAAGCAAAACAACTTATTTTGAAACAGTTGGTTTTATGAGTGTTAATCTGAATTTAGTTGTAAAGTTCACAAGTCAAGCCTCTCTGGGCACTGTCCACTGCATATATTAGTAGGTTGTTACAGAAAATGCAAGCATGTCTGTAATAACTTGCATATTGCTTTTAATTTCTGCATGTAATATACCTTGAATTTTGAACAGGAAGAAAAGGTGTGGGTTGTTTTTTTTTTAAAAAAAAACAACTCTCTCCCCCATCCAACTCTCCTAAAGATGACAATTTTTTTATCTCCCCCCCCCCCCCCAGTCTTGACAGACTTGGCACACAGATTGATGGAGATGGGAAGTTCCAAAAGCCTGATATCTTAGGCCCAATGTTACCTCTTTGTTTTGTGTTTCTGGAACAATGGCTTTCTCTTGACTTTGTGGGACTACTCTTTTGGTTTGGTGGCATCTTATCTTCCGTGATCTGTTGCATGTGTCTCTTCAGAATAAATCTAGTTCATTTTCTCTCTAGCAGAAGAAGCATTCATGATGACTGCCTTAGTCATCACACCTTCCAAGAGCTGAGGAATCTGCTAATTTAAAAATGAGATAAATATTGAGCTAAGGCTATTGGGGAACCAGTGGAAGTGCCCCTAGGGTTCTGTTTTCAAATTGCCACCACAGTTACGTTTCTGCTTTTGATTGTTTTTTGTACTTTTTATCTTTTAAGTTTGTAATGTCATTGTTTTTTTCCTTTTCCCTCTTCCTCTTCCTCTTCCTCTTTGTAGCACTAGTAGTATGACCTTCAGATTTAAACTATCAAACAGCAAAACCTGCAGCTCATCGTATCAAAGATGAAGATGTATTTGATTAAGCAAGAACAGATGTTTCATACAGGAACAGTTTGGAAAACCTGTAGTTCCTGGCTTAACAATGTCATATGTTGATGGATTATAAAAAACAGTATTTTTTTTTTTTTTAAACGAGGCAATGAAAAACATCTTTTACTTCTGTACCGTGAAGAAACTGAAAGAAGTAGCCACACCTAATTAGTAGTAGGAAGTACTGATCTAATACAATTAAACTCCAGATAAGAAGCTAATTATTTATAAATTATTTTTTTCTTACTAAACCCATAACAATCTGTGCTGGAATTATAATCACGATGGTTTACCTGCCATTACCAATTTCTGCAATTTTGAGAACCTTAGAGAAGTAGAAATACAAAACATTAATACATCTCCAGTGCTCTCTACATTGTTTAATGATGTAGCAATGAACTCAGTAGCTAAACAGATGACAAAATAGCTGTGTTGCTTTTCATCTCCAGGGGCCAAGCCCCTGAATTTTGAGGCCTTGCTGGCAGGCAGCAGGGCCAGCATCGTGTGTCCCTGAGCCAAATCTTTCTCATCAGTAGGAGTGTAGGAGTCAGACGGACAGGAAGGAAGAGCTCGGACAAAAACTGGGCCAGGGAAACGGAAAGCTCAAGTAGAGGGTTTAGGAAAAGCAGAGTTTTACAGTGGAATGTGCAATGGGAGAAACTGGAAAAGGAAAAGCAATTAAGTCTGCTAGAGACTGTAGGAACAGAGAAGAGGAATGAAAGAGGCAAGGGAGCTCTGAGACTTCAGCATCTGTGTCTTCAGCACCTGGAGCTCACTGAATCAATAAGCAAGGCTGATTTGAAGCAAGGCTTCAAGGAACTTGAATGTAAAACTGGATGCGGCTTCTGTATGAAAATTTTGAGCCCAGGACGGCTCCATTTGTTGTTATTCATTTTCAGATTCTACTGTTGTATTTAACGTGTTTTTCATTCGCAATTTCTGACTTTAAAAAGAAGTCTGAAAATTGCTTTTAAGATCAAATGAACAGTTTCTTGCTGTAACTCAGATAAGGTGCCCAAGTGTTGCAGTGAGAACAGATAGGACAGGTTGCAAGTTTGTGAATAAGAAAGCCCTCGCTGTGCTGAGTGACTGATTTTGTGTTAGTTTTACCTGTTAATACTGTCTTCTGAGCAACTAAGTGAAAAATTTTGTCCTGCCTTGATAAGAGTTTTTACTTGCTGCACACTGTACCTGTTCAGTGGCTTTACTGGTAACGTGTTAAAAGGGCAAAAATCTAACCTGAAGTCATTTGTCTGGCAACAGTGTCGGGTATGGTTATGCTGGACTTTAAAGTTATGGCAAGTGACTGAAAATTCAGAAGACTGCGTAGTTCTTTGTAGGGCGTTGGCAACATTCAGAATACAAATAATTTAGAAGCATGAAACTTCTACAGTTTGATTAGTTTCTTTAAAAACATGGTTTTTTTCAAGGAATTTCAGCTTTGTAGGGAGAGAGACAGAAAAGAGGTTTTGTCAGATGGGAGCATATCGTTAAGGGAAGCCAAATCCAGTGGATTGGCTTCAAGGCTAAAGTGATTTTACCTTCCTAATCTGCTAGATGTGAGGCTGCTGTAGTTCCTGGTTCCCAGCCCAGCCTGTAGAGATGCTGATCATGTATTCCAGAGATGTAAATACACACAGAGCACACATTCAGCCGGCGGTGCAGAGCAAAAGAGGTGGAGAGCAGTGCCTTTACCAGCACCCGCAGACACAAACAGCAGCAGACAAACATGGGGCAACACAGAGAGCTCAGTCCTGTATGCATACGTGCCCACAGAAAATAGGACTGCAGTTAAGAAGATGGCCTAGACTGCAGTGGTCGGGGCTTGACCGGCCAAGCGTACTGACCAGCAGCTTGCTTACATGTGGCTGGTCCCTTTTCTCCCCCTCCTTTCCATTTTTCCCATGCTTGTTCTTCCCTGATGCACATCCATTCTCCTATTCTCTTCCCTTGTCTCCTCTCAGTTACCCCTGCTTTTTCCCTGCATTGCTCCCAGTTTTGCTAAGTCCATACTCAAATTTCCCAAGGCTGCCTAGGTAGTATGGACCTTACGTGGTATTACTGATACGGTTTCCTAGGCAGTGCTGGCCTTGCAAGGTTCTTCTCCCCAAAAAGTCCCTGATACTCCCCTTCAGTGCTCTGTGAAGTTTGGGCATTTTTCACGTAGCTTTCCCGTAACTACCTGTGAAATCCGGCAATCCTTTGGGGCGTGCTCTGTAATGTTTGTTAGCTGCTTAAGCTTTCGTCTGTTATGTCCAGCAACTTCTTTTGTCGCATCCCGTGGTTTCTCATGTTCTTCTCTGTTAGCTAAGCCTCAGGCCTGTGCCTCCTTCTCTGTCTGCATGCTTCTCGTGTCTGCAGATATGTGATGCTGAGGAAGGGGGAGAGAGAGACAGGGATGTGCTTAGCTCACAGGACCCGAGTTATTTAATGGGTTAAGTGGTGGAAGAGGCTGTAGCATGGTTAGCGACCCGAGATCAGCTGCGAGCTGTCTCGGAGGTCTAAGTTCCTCGCTTGGTTTTGCTCCCATTTTAACCTGAGTTAGCTTGCTCGGGTTTAGCCACCCCGAGTTGTTTTATTTCCCAAGGACAGGCATACATTGTCTGCCTGTGACTGAAAGGGGAAGGCAGCACTGACTTGGGGGAGGATTTCATCTGTCTAAGAAAATCTTGTGTCTGCTTTTCAGAGTTTTTCTCATCTGCAAGGACATCTGGGACAATGAATTTTTTTGACAGGTGATTAAATATCATTAGCTATCGTTATCATTAATTAAAACCATTTGTAAAGGAAGAAAAGCAAGTTTAGTTCCCCAGTGGGCATATTTTGCATGACAGTTTTGCAAGGCAGTATTTTTTTTAATGATCTTTATGTAGATAAGGTGAAATCTGTGAGGACAACGGCTTTGTCGAGTCGAGATTTGTTTCTTGGTATTTTATTAGAACATGCTTTGCTGCAGGCTCTGTTCTTCTTGTGGAGAATTTCAGATTACTCCTGCCTCAAAACTTAATTCAGCATCTTGTAATGCAGAAAGCTGCTGCATATACTTTTATCTCCTGCAGGAGAAATTCTCCCTGCTCCCATCACCATTTCTGAATACATATTTCCCCATTGCCATTTTCTCTTTCCTTTCAAGATTGGTTTGTCTGTCTGGGAGAAGGCTGCTGGCTGCCCGCTCTGCTTTCTGAAGTGTCCCTAGGAATGGATGGGGACTGCGGATCATCCCTGGCAGCACAGAGAGAAATCTGCAACGCATCTTCCCAGGCCTTCCCTAAAGGAAGCAACTGGGCCAGCTCTCCTGTCATCTGGTGATGTCAGGGCAGAGCATAGAAGTGTAACAGCACTATCAGCTTTGATTATACACAGTTTAGGAAGCCAGTTCTGGCCAGCAAAGAGGTCTTGGTTACATGGTGCAGGAAAAAAAAACCAAACCCATAGGTTTGTTTTTAATGATCCCAATCCTCCTTTACTTAGGAACGCTCATTGCTTTTGTATGTCCCAGTCCTTGGCTGCGGAAATGAAACTTCATCCTCTCTCCTTCCTAAGCAGTCCTCCTGCCATGGTCTGTGTTCCCTTCTTGTAGAATGCTGGGTCCTGTCAAAGTCTTTTGCTTCAATCCAATGGTTCTGGCCATTAATCACGCAGAACCCCACCTTCTTTCTATCCCCCTGTTTTCTCTTCCTTCCTCTCCACAGGGAAGTTTCCAGAGTATGCAAAATTCCTGGGCTCTCTGTGCCACTTTGCGTGCTTTAGCAACACAAGGGGTGTGTGAGATTCTAAACGGGATTAAAGCAAGTTTGGCTAAAAATTCAGTTGGGTTTGTTTGGGGGTTTTTTAACTTCTTTTGAAGCACGGACAGGGAATAAACCCAAAGTCTTTTTTTATTTTTATTTTTCCCAAAGGGAGAGACGAAGCCCCCAAAAATGAATGTTTGGCTTAACATAGCTGTTAAGTCTCATCCCCCCAGCTGCCACACTGAAGCTTCACGTGCAATGGCTGCTTTCATTAGACTTCTGAGAGCCTCTCCTCCATGCATACACATTAATATATGTACACATTAACATACACTTTAACGGTTCCACTGACTGCCGTTTGGGAGCACATCTAAAGCCCATTTTGATGTTGGAGAAGGTATTGTTACGATATGGTGATGGGTGAAATGTCTTCTCTTAGGGAGTGAAGTGGTTGAGGGAGCCTCCCAACACGTTCAGCACAAAGCCTGCAGCGTGGATTTGAGCTGCTGAAAGCTGTGCGGGTCACCGTCAGGCTTGCTCTGAGCTGCGGATGGGGGAGGATTGAGAGGGGTTCTGAAGGTGTTTGTGTAAAGTTTGAGGATTTTTAAATATTAGAAAATTGCAGTGGTTTGGTGCAGAAGCAGCGTTCAAAGCAAAGAATAGAGGTGGGTGTGGTAATTGTTGAAGATTGTCTATCACAACCAGACCTAGAAGCCTGGGATTTTCTAAACCACCTTTCAGCTATAGCAGGGAGGGTGTAAACTCAATGCGGAGTCATTCAAGGGGCATGATAGTTTGAGCCTGCTTTCTGCTATTGCTCCACCAGCCTTTCCAAGGAGGGGAGAGGAGAGAGCCCCACCGTTTGCTCTCCAGGTGTAACTTTGGACAAGTGGGAGTTACCTACAAGAAGAACGTGGAAGAAGGGGACATAGACAGGGTGCAGGAGTAAGCCTGCTCTGGGACGCAGGTGAAAGATGTTTATGCAGGTCTACACGGTTATGTTCTACAAGAGAATGAAGATGGCAGCTGGGAGGATGGTATGGAAAGGCAATTAATTTTTAAAAAAATCTCTTGTCACTCACAGGTTATGTCAAAATGGGAAGTTCTCTCACACCAAGTCTGTCACGGATGAGAGTAAAATGCTGAATGGGTTAGCATCTCATCTTGGCACATGAGAAAGTTTAGGATGCAGCTCAGGAGGAATGATAATATGTTTGTGCTGTTAGGTAGGAGTAACCTGCTTCACAGCTGAGGTTGTTGGGGGTGGAAACCTGGCCAGTTTAGGAAAGGATCTGGTGTTCCTGAGGATCAGAAGTTGAACAGGAGTCAACAACCCCAGGCTATTTAGGAAAAAGCAAATGTCATGTTCTGATGTATAAACAGGAGTACGTCCCGTAGGACGTGGGAAGCAATCCTTCCTCTTTGCAATGCATTTGCAAGGCCTCAACTGGAATGGGGTGCCCAGTTCCGAGCACCACAGGTCGGAGGCAGAGCAGGGTGGACAGGTATGGCAAGACGTATCAGAGGTGTAGGAAATGTGTGACCTGTGAGGGACAACTGAAGAATTCAGAGCTCCTCAGGCTCTGAAAGGAGATGTGAAGAGCCATTTTCAAAACCACAGGTTTCTGTAGCAATACAAACCTGTTCGCTGTGTCTGTGGTGGATGGGAGAGGAAATAGCAGGCTTAAATTGCTGTAAAGGAGACAGGATAAACAAAGAAAGTGAGTGTAGGCATGGTGAGACACTGAAATGGATTGCACAGGGAGGTCATGGAGTCTCTGCTAGTGAAGGTGTTGAAGATTCAGTTCAGCCTATCAGTTGGGGTAACAGAAGCCTGCTTAGTTCAGCTTTGAGGGGAGAGGTGAATAATTCAGTCTTTACCTTTCTGTTCCCCATTTTTCTATGCTCTCTTAACACTGTTGTATGCGTGAGTTGTACACTAGAGGTGTGGTTTGGTAAGGCGGTAGGTGGCTGGAGCACATGAAATGTGGGAATGTCAACTTTCTTTTTGTCTTCTTTCTTTTAAAGCGAAGGGTAAGGAGTATAAAATTGTGATAGAGGACTAGTAATGCAAATAAAATTAAAAAATGGAAAAAGTAATCAGAAGATACACGTTATTTGCCCCGTTCCTTAGTAGGCTGCCTTTTTGGTCAGAAGAAAGTAATTACGTGAGCTTGAGGCTAAAGGCAATACCAAGTGTCTTGTGAAATTTGAGTGGCTTTTTTGAAGGTTCAGCCTCTGGCAACTGAATCCTCAGGAGTGCTTTGCCTGAGGGAGGGACAGAGAAGGAAGAAACATTTTCTTCCTTTACATAACAGCCTGTAGGGCCCTGCCTCATTTCCCTTGAAGGACAGGAGTTGGTTGTGTAGGAAGCAGCTGGAGCTTGTTGAGAAAACTACACAGGTAAATAACAGAGGAAAAAGAGGAAACCTGCAGGACAGCTAGTTGACTATTAAAAGGTCGAACAAACATGTAACGTTGACATACTAGGAGGGCCAAAAGACAAATACAAGAGAAAGGATGAAAACCTATACTTGTCCATGTATGCACATAGTCTGAGAGCATTACTTGGTGTCTGGGGAGCAAATATGAAAACCTGGAGGGCTTAACATATGGTCAGAATGTTGGTTCATTGAAAGTAGTGATTTTTTTTGCATCAGTGGATTGGGAAGGATGATGAGGATGCATCTATTCAGGTAAGCCAGATAGAAGCAAGCAACAGAAAGAAAAAAAATGGCAAAAAGATGCACTGAGGGGAAAGGTCTCAAGTCTCTAGATTTAAGACAGTGGAAGAACGGAAAAATAAGCGAAAAGCAGATGTGATATACGGTAATAATGATACCACCTTGTAGGAACTGCACTAAGATGTCCAACGTGCCCCTAAATTATATAGTAGAGTACACGGAAAAGGGATGTGGACTACTCATGATATTTTTGCTTGGGTACTGTCAACTCTTCTAGTAGACTGGCTCTGGGGCTGATGCAAGCCCTGTTGTTTAAGATTGTTCAGTAACTCGTCAGTCTAGTAGTGAAGGTATGGGTGCAAAAGTCTTCCTCAGCCCAACTCCACATCCATGGGAAGTGCAAGAGTTGACGGACCACTGAGATGAGTTTGCTTCAATATCTGTTAGGTGCTGTCAGCCCTGGAAGAGTGCAGATGACCGCATCCTTTTAAATGGGCCGGCAGTTTCAACATGGGATTTCACATCAGAGTGCACTGCCTGGGCATTGACATCCTAACTGGAGCTTTGTGACTTACTGTCCTCGAGGATTTCAGTGCATACCTGAGCATCAGCTTTGCTGGGCTCGCTCTTTACTTCTTTGAAGTAATGGTCTCCCTGCATTTTACATGGTGTGGGCACTCCTCTCTGGACAGTCAAGAAATACTTCTAGAGAATTTGGTGCGTGTTTGACCACATGCCAGAGGGGGTTTGGCTCATTCAGTTGCTCATCTCATTCCCATTTTAGCATGGAAGCTACCTCATGCCCATAGCAATATGAGGAGCCAATGTAAGGATTTGGTGTGATCTCATTCATTTTGAAAAGACCGGTGAAAAATCTGCTAAACCAGCCTGCCAGCGGGTGAAGTGAAGGCAACTCCCAAGCACTTGGGGTTTTGTGTCTTGAAAAAAAATTGAATCATAGATTGAAAAAAAGGATGTGCTGAGGCTCCAGCCCAAAGCTGATCTTATTTGCAATAAGGGTTTTAACCATGTGAACAGAACCAGCTATCCTTGCGGTCAAAAGATGTCACTTCGATCCAAGGCGCTTGAAGGGAGAGTGCAGGAGAGCTGTTACAATTAGTGTGCAATCTCATTAACCTGTACCATTTTCCCCTAGTAGGCACTTGCTTGATTTGATTATAACAGTGAAGATATAGTGCAGTTTCAAAAGACAGACGAGTCCTGGATTATCTGAGCTCACCAAAGCTGTCCCCTGTGGATCAGACACCTATTTGTATTGTTTCCTCAAGGCAAATAAGGCATCAGAAGTGCCTTTATTGGCAGTCATTGCTACGTGCCAGGAACCTGCCAAGATTAATATACACAAAATCCCCCTCCCCGCCTCCTGCTTTCAAAAGTAACCAGCATAAAAGTGTTATTCAATTACCACCCAGTCAGAAACCTCATGTTGTCAGAAGTTGTTACTAAGAAGACAGTGGTTATTAATGATGTACCAAGTTGCGTGCTTCAGCATATCTTTGGAAATGATACAGATGTGTTTATTTGCAGATGACTGGTTAATTTTGCTTTGAATCAGTAAGTAATCTGCAGAGAACATATGTAGCAAGTAGCTAGGTATAATTTATTCATTGTTCCTTTAATTTATCTGTTTGTCTTTATTCCATATTGTCAGGTTTTCAGCTGCTGTTAGTAATAAAAGCAAACTGAAAACCCATGCAGCTGAAGATATAATTTCTTTCGCATTTTTCAGAAGGGCAGGGGATTCATCTTGGAATGAATTGATTTACTGCAACTAGTGTCTAATGCAATACTATAGAATAAGTTAAAAGCTTATAAAAATTTTAAGCACTCCTGTGAGGAAAGCACATTCAAGTCATTTGCAGTATCTGTGTAGAGTTATCTCAGTCTTTTTTGGTTGCTGGCACGGAGAGAAAATATCGTTTCTAGAAATTCATTGTCATTTCAAACAATAAAATGAAACAGCATCAGTTAAAACTACTGAAGAAAATGAACAGTGTTATTTGACACCTCTGAGTTAGAGATGATGAATTAAAATTTCAACACGTCTCCATTTCTCCATATATTGTAGACTGACAACAGTTAATCTCCTAACTAAACATATGCAAAAAAAAAAAAAAAAACAAAACAGTTAGTTTACCAGCACAGGTGTGATTCCATTTTGACCAAGTGCTATTTTGTATGTTGTTACCTGTAAAACCTTTTATTCCCAATGGGATGTTTCTCCATTTTTTTCCCAAGTCACAAATTTTTCATACAGCTATTTTGCACCGTAAATTTGGAGGCCCGAACTTTCTCAGGAATGTAACGTTATTCTGGGACTGTTCCTTGGTCTGCTTTTCTGACAGTTTCTCTTTAAAGGAGTTATTGTTTGCTGCCTGACCGCTTTCCTATGTCAGGCGAAGTTACTAATTCCTGCAGGACAAATTTTTGTGTTTTTGAGAATCATATTCCATAAGTCAGAATTTGACTCAGCGTAAGAGTCTAGCAGAGATTACGTAGTGTGTAAAATCAAAAATAATTCTGATCTTAAAGTCACGCCAAACAAGCAAAGGCATCCTTTTTCCTCACCTTATGAGTCTCCTGTTAACAGAAAACTGTGAAGATTTGGGATACACCTCGTTCAAAATTTTATTTACAAAAAAGCTCTGCCTTTTTTTCCCAAGAAAGTTTGCACTCTGTCTCTCCAAAAGTACAATTTGTCCTACTGTTTGCCGCTCTAATTTGAACTGATTTATTTTGTAGCTATCCCTTGAACAACAGCGATCTGCATCAGTTCAACATTGAGGAGAATGGTGGAGCACCATATACCACAAAAATGCCCGCAAGGCACCACCACCACCACCGTCACCACCACCACCACGCGAATTTTGGTGCCCTTGCTCCGGACAGCAAAGACATTGTTTCTGGAGTTCCAAACCCAAACAGTAAGTCCACTGCCGTGAAGGTCATTTCAGTAACTGTGCCGCTTTCAGATTTGTCTCTGGCAAGGAGGCAAAGGCAAGGAAAGGAAAACAACACGCGTTTCAGTTTTTCTCCTTGAAGAGAAGAATATGCTTCCTATTATTATTTGCTAGCTTTGTAGTATGTGCAAATGAGACAAGATTTGCAATTCCCTGGCTTTGCTACAGGGTTGCGGGATTTGGTGTTAGATTGGTGTTCCATAGCTGAACAAATACCCAATTAGTCACAGATACTGAGTCTCTAGCTACTTGGCACAGGCTATTTTTTCATTGTTACTATTTATTTGTATATTTTCACAAACCTATCCTTGTCTGCTGTTGTATTTTGCTGATCTGCCCAGCTGGCCTTCAGCCCTCATCGTTTGGATCTGACTCTTGCTTTCGTGTCTGGGCACAAACAGCAGAAATTTTGGAGCACTGGACAAACAGTATCTTATTCTTAGTTTGGGTAATGGGGACAATTCCTGCTCAGCCTTACCTGCCACGACTACAGTATGCTTGCTTGCTCGGCGGAGGAATTCTTGGCTTGTAGAAATCAAAGAGAGGAGCCTTTTGCAACTTTGGGGAGTTTGGGTGTAAGTCTCCGCTGCTGAACATGTACAGGCTTTTTTAAGGCTACATAGCTTGGCCAGATGCTTGTAGGTCCACGCAGGAACTGGAAGAGAAACGTCCCTGCCACTGAGCAATCCTACTTCTTGCTCTCCAAATTTATGATCTCTGCACTCTTCAGTGCGTGGGATGCTGAAGCTGTGTAAGAATTTCAGAAGATGGGCAAAACGGGGTAGGATCTGTTATTTTCCTTGTCTCAAGGGGACGAGAAGTCCTTCCTTTGCCCAGTTTTTGCCTTTTATAATTGTAAATCACCCTGAGATAGGCATCCATTATGGAAACTGTCAGCCTGGACAGTTAATCTGACAGCTTTAAAATTCCTGAAACCAGGGTCTTGTAACGGACGGTGCTGGGTGACCTCGACTGTAGGCTGTCCCACCTCAGCAGTAATGCACAGGCATCTACCTGCATAGGCACTTTAATCAGACTTTGTTTCAGAAACATTTCCTTTAATTTTCTTTCCCAGGGAGAGGGAGATAACAGTTTTTAGGAGGGAAGCTCAAGAAATAAAAACGCCAGGCGTTGTAGACGTTTAAGGAAGGAATCCTAAGCAGCCATACGAGTTGCTTGCTGGGTCTTTCAATGAAGCTACTCCCTTAGGAGCAACCTCCAGGAGACGTGCTGGCTTTTCGTGGGCTGTACGCTCCTCGCTGGTGTACCTTCGTGCTGGGAGGTGCGTGGGGCTGCCGTGGCTGGAAAGCCTCGGCCGGTCTCCAGCTCCCCATGGCCCTGCCGTGGGTCCCGCCGAGCCGGGCCCACCAGAAGGTGATGAAAGAAACAACAGCAAAACCCACCGTACGGGGTGTTTATTCCCGCTGTATGTCTCCTCTTAGGCTGCCTTCCTCCTCCTTATTGCTGAAATTAACCTTAGAACAAAGCTTAGAAAGGCAGAAGTGCAAACATGGGGAGCAGTTCTCTTTCTGCCCAGGGAGCGTTAACCTGCGAGATGAAATGTGGCTTGTCTTAACGCAGGCATGCTGCCCCACGGCCACCCATCGCTGGTCCCTTGAGGAGACCTGTACCCGTCCACCCGGCCGGAGGCACAAAGCTGGTATTATTTCCCTTGAAAGGCACCAAGCTGATATTTCCCTTGAAAGGCACCAAGCTGATATTTCCCTTGAAAGGCTAGTCCGCAGTTAGACCCGGCGTGTTTTCGCCCTTAGAGCCGCGGTCGTATGGATAGGACCGTTTCCCTTAAAACGGAATCAAAGTTGTTCATTTGCGGTTTGGGGTGACAGGTCTGGGTGCCTTTTCGAGGCTGGTGCTCGGTGGGCTTGTTTTGGTTTGCTTTGGTTTTAATGGCTTCGTTAAAATGCTGCTCAGGCTGTCTCAGCTGAGAAAACCGTCTTGCAGAGAGCTTGTGGAAAAGGCTCGTGGTGTATATGCTGAAACGGTTAGGAGCGTGCTGGCTGCCAGTCGGTTATCTAGGACGGCACACGTGGCAAGTGTGTGGGACAAGAAAAACTCGGGCAGAGAGGAGACACTATCAGGGACCTGCGTCGGGGACACGGGGGCTGATGTCTGGCTCCAGGCTGTGTGGAAAGGCCACTGCTGGGAAAGTATTTCTAGGAAGTAAGTGGTCACTAAGCTGGGAACGCTTTTGGGGAAGAGGGTGCTTGTGACCAAAATATCTCAAGTGGGAATGCCTGGAGAGCCAAAAGGTCTCATGGGGGGAATACGCTATCCTAGTGGAAACTTCCCCATGAGGCTGCGCACACCAGCACTTCGGTTCAGCTACCTTGTGGTTTTCCAAGGGACCGTGGGCAATTCGTGATTTACTCCAGTTCCTATGGACTGGACTCATCTCCGAGCTCTGAGGTGGTTTTAAATTCATCTGAAGTGGAACGTGGAGCGACCCACCGATACGTACCTGGCATCGGGTCAAGAGAGGGAGAAAGCGTCTGCCTTTCCTCCACTTACACCTATTCTGATAAATGGCAAAATTCTGGCGCAATTCACAGGACATGGGCAGGAGAGAGGGAAACAACAGTATGCCCGGCCAGGTTTCCCTTTAAATGCTGGTGCATGTTTCTCAGCAAACACACGGCCTGGGATTTTGTTACAGAAAACAAACCCGGGCCAGACCTGCCTGATTTTTCACATTCCGAGTAATTTGTCTACTTCAATTACTGGAAGAAGTGAAATCTGGTGAAACAAATCTGACGTGTGTGTTTATGAAGGCAGTTCAGCAGAAGATGTTTAGAAGATGTTGTTTTCCTGCATTCAGCCTGATTATTGTATTTGCGATGCTGCCCTTCACCTCCAAGCTAACGTAGACAGATCGCATCTTTCTATGCAGCAGATCTTCCCCCAATGTATTCGCAGAATCCCGGTCCCAGGGACCACTGTATTCAACAGAAATTAGCCTTACAGTGCCGCACAGAGAGGGTGAGCCTCTTGCTAAGCCTAATTGGCATGGCAACGTTGTGCATGGATTATTATCAGGTGCACGTGAGCAGATCCACCGGCAGCAGCTGGGACTATCACTGAAAGCAGATGCCAACAAGTATCCAACGTAGCTCGCAGAATTTTTGTAACGGAAAATGATGAATGAGAAGAGGGGGCCCAGCTTGCCTCTTGAACTCTGGGCTGAGCTTGCAGGTTATCACTTAAAAAAAAAAAAAAAGACATCCCTTATTCCTGAACTGCTCGCTACAAAAGTCCTTGTGTAACCCTGAGCAGAGAATGGTGTAATACAGACTTGAGTTTCAGGCTGAAAACAGTGCTTTGAAAAACCACAGTGCTGCCAGATCCTTGCTTGAAATGAAAGCCTGGTTTTGCCAAGACTTAATGCTGACTCAGGAAATGTGTGTCTTTTGTAGGACTTCAGGTTTTTGCCTTTTTTTTTTTTAATCTATTTTCAAGGTTGAGATAAAGGGCTAAACCGGCGAGCTTGTTTTCCGGAGCTCTCCCTTTAAACAAAAAAACCAGCTTAAAAGTCAATTTTAGATCATAGCAAACCTGAATAATTTAAATAAGGCACTTTTCCCCCCCTCTATGTTCTCTCTCAACAGGAAAATAGAATGACTGTGTTTCTTCAAAAAACCAAAAAACATTATCGTGTCTTATCTTACAGCCGTGCTAATTTATTCCCAGGTATCATTGGGCAGTTTCACAGTCTCATATCCACAGAAGTGGCTGTGATGTGAGAAATGCTGAACTCTGGCATCACTAACTTGTGATGAGAGACCACCAAGGGGAGGTCGATGCTGATATTGTAACCCCTTCTAGGACGCTATTACCTCAGGGTCTGATAATGTTTCAGCAATGCCAGAAACAGCTTTTTGCTTCTATCCCTATAAGCTGGATTTAGCAGTTTGTCTCTAGTCAGCAAAGCCCTTAATGTATATTTAAACAGCTGTAGAATTAGATCCTGAATGAGTAATATTTGATATTCTTAGGACAGGTTAAGAACCTGGTCCAAACCAATCTGCAGTCAGTGCAAGGTTTTTATTGATTTCAGCAGGCTTTGAATCAGACTCCAGAGAATACCGGATTGTTCCCAACTGTTATTACCTAGAATCCATGGCAAAAAGAAATACAGGGTGACGCAGAGATTAGTTAAATCATCACATGATGAAGCTCATTTTTCTCAGAGTACTTGCAAATATACATATATATGCCACACCATCCCCAAGAAGTTGGCAGAGGTCTTTCAGGGCTGTCTCAAAAAATATTTTTCCTTGTCTTTCTGTGTCGGTGGCTTGCTCGAAATCTCTGTTGACAAAGCACAGCAAATTCCTGACAACAGTCTTGAAGAGGCTGGCATATAAATAAAGATGTCTGAGAGAAGCCAAAAGCTATACTCTGATCTCTTTACACATCACATGTTCTGAGAGTGGCACCTTAGCTGCATAAATAATCCCTCTGGTGTCAACTGAGTTTTAGAATATAGGGGGGGGTTGGAGGGGGGAGGTGAGGAGAAAAATGTCTAGCCCAAAGCTGGCAAAAGCCCTGCTAAAATGAAGGGATGGGTGAGAAGGAGGGGGGTGAGGAATTGTTTGCTAAATAGAAAAAGGCAAAATGACGTGACCCAACAGGCATAATTATGAAACATTTTAGAGGGTCTTACAGGGAAGATGGTTTGCTGACTGCTGTCTCTTCAAACGCAGTTGAGTGTCTTGCTCTGCAATTCTTCTGTAGCCTCCCTTCAGACTGTGTTTCTTCTTTCTTTCTTTCTTTTGGGCATCTTTTTAGAACTGAGCTCAGGACTTCCCCTTCTTTATGATGAAACTTCTCATCTGAAGAAAATAGAAACGGAGAGTGTGAAGGTGGTTGGACCGTGGCCAGCCCTGCACGTCAGCATGAACAAGGTATAGCATATACATATATACTTTTACATATATATGCCAGAGAGCCCCTTTGTCACTTCATATTCAAAAGCTGCTGCTTTTTCACCTCCAATTCAAATCAACATTCATCTGCAACTGCCTTGCTTTTTAATCACCTCTCACCATCTCCTTATGGGACTAGCATTTGGTTTTTAGATTTAGCATTTCCTTCAACTTCGCCTTTTAAAATTTCAGAAGCTGCTGCAACAATGTTATGATGTAGTTTTAGTTTAGTTGTGAAGAGTTAGTCATCTAGGCAGCCCAGAGCTGTAAAAAAATAACAACACTTTAAGTGATAAAAAAAAAAAAAAAAAAGTTGTTTTTCTACATGAGGAGCCCGTATTACGCCTTAAAACCCCCCTGGCATCTGATGTTAGTGGGTGTTTTATGAGTGAGTTTTTGCAAGGGTGGCAAAACAGCCATGTCCCACTGTTTGTGCCAGAGATCAGAGGCCAGCAGGTCGGTGTCTCCTGGTATCCATGTGAGGCAAAATCCACTGTGCCTGCGCCGTGCAGTGCCTTGAGCTGAGTCTGGATAGAACCACAGAGACCTGGACCTCTCGTCTGCAGCCACATCAGTCCTGAGACAGACCCAGTAAAGTCAATGAGAGCATTGCAACTGGCTTCAAATGAGGTGCGTCTGGCCCCCCAGTGACTCTACAGACCTGTTAAAAGAAAGGTGGTGTTTTGAGAGTTTTCTGTCAGTTCAAGGGAGAACTCAATTAAATTACTTCACCTTGGTTTCACAAACAGCCTTTCATTATTGATATTATTTCAACAAGCATTAGAGAAATTAAAATCAAAGGAGAGGTGGCAAAGTGTATCAAAAATACAAGCACAAAGGGGCTGTGTATCTTCTACGTAGCATAATCTTTCTTTTCTCTGGATGAGAGAATCCAGGAGATGGAAGTCAAGGCTGAAAATCCATGAGTCTAGTGTTTCTAATAAAAAGTGAAATCTTGGAGTATTTTTGCTTGAAGAACCGTGTCCAGGGTGTGTCATGGGGTGGTGGTGTAGTTCAGCTGTGGACTGCAGTCCTTATGCCTTATGAATGTGGTCATGAGGCAATGACCTATGCCGTGACTTTTGGAGACTGCTGAATGAACAGATGAAGGTGGAATATTTTAGACTTTTTCCCAAATCTATTTGGTTATCAGCTGTGAGGAGCTGTCATTTTGTCTGACTGGTTGATTTGAGTGGGGATAAAAAGTTAAATCATAAACAAACTGGGGTGAAATGGAAAATAAGTCATCTTTTTCCCATGGACATTTCTCCAAGTTCTTCTAGAAATACTCTTAACTGGTAATAAGTACAGTTTTTTGTAGGCAAAGCTAATTAAGCATTGACATAGTTTGCCAAAGGAAAATTCTCCATCTCGCAGATTCATCCAGTGAATACCCAGGTCTTGTGAGAGGAGCACTGTAGTTCGGATGTAATTACTGATACTCTGTCTGAACCCCAGCTGAGAACATTCACTTAGGTGCAATGTCCAAAACATGCTTTAAAGCACTGTCCTACACTATTGAGCTTATTGGCAGCTCAGTTTGGCATATATAAAGGGCTAAAGTGAAGAAGTGAGAGGACTTTCTCCGTGTTGACCACAGCGCACAAGTGGATAAACCAGTCGGGCCTGTGTTGCACAAAAGATCCGAACAGATAATCTCAGTGGTACCCTTGTGATCTCAAAATGAGTAGATTTATGGTCTTTTTTCTTTCTTTAAATGAAAGCTCCAAACGTTTTGGTCCTGTATTCCACCATCCTGTGCAAGTAGTCCCAATAGAGTCCCTGCAACTTCTGCCTGGCAAGGCCTGACCTCTGATCTTCTCACTCTTCTTCTCTGAAAATCTGTGGAAGGAGAACTCAGCTCTTCTATAATTAATGGTTTTCTTTGGCTTGTCCTGACAGCTCTAGAATCTTGTCCACAGTCAGATGGATTATTTATTTAAGGACTAATTAGCAGAACGCAGTATCGTAGCAAGTCAGCGCTTCACAATAAATGCAGCTGCACAGTAAACGCAGCCTGTGTCTGCTGTGGTGAGACTGCCATCAGTCAAAGTTTAGCTGATGAAAAAGCCTTGCAGTGAGCTCCAGGAGCTGCTAAATGCTTTTGTTTCTGGCAGAAGCTCAGCAGAAGGCGAGGCTAGAGACATGGGCTGTCTAATGAAAACCCTCTCCTGGCAGTCATAGAGGGTTTGGGTTTAAGAGCTGGGCAGTGATCCCATGAACAGCGGTTACCATGTGAATGCAAAGGAGGCCAGTCCCTCAAAATTTATTAAAATTGCCATTTTGAGCCGTCTGAAAATTGTATGTGCTCTTGAAACAGGCCCAGAGTCACCACTGGAAAGCACCTAGTGATCAAGCCCTCACGTTACAGGCTGTGGGTTGTGACCAACAAATCATCCTGAAGTTCTTTTGGCCCCTGGCTTGTGGTTTCTTCTTCAAGCACCATTTTCTGACCTAGATCCTAGTGAAATGTGTACACAGAGCTCGTAAAGCTAAAACAAACAAACCTCAGGTCTTTGAGCTTCGAGCGGAGCCTGGAGTCGCCTCAGCAGATGGCTTCTCCCATGAAAGAGAGGGACATGCCGTAAATATTGGGCTAACCCTGGGCTGAAATGCTGTGGAGCATTGCCCGGCACAAAGGCAGCGGGGCAGGTTAGACAGGATTGAACAGCCCCGAACTGTGACAAGCGTTTTTTGCTGGGAATGTGGCCTTTAAAGCTCCTTTGGTTATGGTAGTTAACTAGCTACTCAGTCCAGCAGCGAACAGATTTTAGCGAGTGGTCAGTGTGTCTAGTTTCTGCCAAAAAAATGAAATGTTAACAGCTCTCCTGCACCACTCCGTTGATTTCTATTCTACTAACTGCTTTTTATTCCCTAGTTTTGCATCCTCTGAAATATTATGCTTAAACAAAACCAGTGAAGCAGTTACAAAGCTGCTTCATTTGCTCTATTTCTGGAAATAAAGCAACGGTTTCCACATCTATTGCGGAGCCCCAACTTTCACTCCCCCTCTTCCTGTTGCTAATTATTATTTTTTCAAGCAAAGTGCTTTGGGGCTGGAATTTGTTAGGCTTAATAATCAACCCATAGGAGAAGTAAGAAGAAATTGGGAAAATTAGATTCAGCAGTTAATTAATTTGATTGTCCGCTACAGCAAACTTCGTCTCGTGGGAATGAGGACTGGAAGCGTCCAATCTCTTTTCCAGAGCTGTTTGGTACAGTGGACATGTCTGTCCACCTACTGAATGATAAAAGTCACTTTCAACATGCGTTTCATGCCCTTTGGTGCTAGCGGACTGCTTAATCTCCAGGAGAGACAAGCCTAAGTGTTGTAGCTGTGAATGTATTTCTGATGTTCTTTCTTGCAAACCTTTCATTAGAAAAATATGTTCTCCCATCTCCCCTTGCTCCATGTGTGTATGTGTGTGTGTATATATATAATATAAAGCCAAGAATGTATTGTTAACATTTCTGAAATCTTGGCAGTCTAGTAATTATTAGTCCAGATGTCATTATTACATAAAAAGAAAGATACTAATAGAGTTCAGATCGTTTCTACCCCTTTTCCTGGTGTTATGCTCACCCTTCCCCTACACCCCTGGGTCCTAAGGTTGGTGATTTCATTCTGGTGGGGTCAGAGGGGGTGTTATGATGGCCATAGAATCATAGAATAATTTAGGTTGGAAAAGACCTTTAAGATCATCGAGTCCAACCGTTAACCTAGCACTGCCAAGTCCACCACTAAACCATATCCCTAAGTGCCACATCTACACGTCTTTTTAAATATCTCCAGGGATGGCGACTCAACCGCTTCCCTGGGCAGCCTGTTCCAGTGTTCCATCCAGTCACGTTCATGGTTTCTTCTTGCTCGCTCTAGGATCTACTTTGCGTCCTTTTGTATATTTGCAAACACGCTTTTCCATCTTGCTCTTTCTTCGTTGATATGCATCTTCACGTTGCGCCCAAAATTTTCTATACATGGAAGCTTTTCCATCTTGCTCTTTCTTCATTGATCTGCATCTTCACGTTACACCCAGATTTTCTATACATGGTGGCTTCTACTTATATGTGCTAGATACTATGTCTTCACTCTCTTCATTGCCCCGAAAACCAGTTTTGTCCAGCTCTAGGTCTGCACTTCTTTAACTGCCCATTGGTAAGTTGTTTATAACCGTGGGGCCAGCCTGTGCCCCTTGCGTTATCACCCGATGCCCGCGCTCCTCTGCACCACCTCGTGTGTCTCCATTTCTCAGGGCCTCTGTTATCATACCAGCCCTGTGTTGCTTTGTACTACATCATTGTGTTAGAGTCATAAATATCTCATTCTACAAAGAATAACTGCTTGTGTTACTTTTTTCTATATAAAATTATTGCTGTTACCGCTAAACCTAGTAAAATAAAGCTGCAGGCAGATTGAGAAAGGTTCAGACAGAGCAAGCCTGATGAGCCTCAATGGCTTTGCAAACTTTGTTCAAAGCTTATGGCCTTTTGCTAGCATGCCAATACCATATTACAGGGCTACCCAGTTATGCTACTGACTGATACCACTGCAAATCATACCACTTGCAAAAAAGCCGTGGAACTACCTGCCCGGAGCCCAACTGCAAAGCCTAAAGCTACCGCAGTTCCAAAAATCGTTGGTGGTTTAAAAAACCCCACAAAACCAACTCACTTTGTTGATATATCTGAGACTGTTCTGTATGATACGCTGATCGGAGGGTATACCCCAGGGAACATGGGTACCATGAGCCAGTAAGGCTATCATGAAGCTTGGCACTGACAGAGGCAGGATCTAATAATATTGAGCAATAGCATTTTATAAAATAAATTTGATACCAGGAACTAAAGAGGTTTGCTCCAAGGATATAAACATAACAAGATTTATTGGGAGTTACGCCTTTCATTAGACCGACTGATAGTTGACCTGAGGAAGGTCTAGCGTATCTGACAGCTTAATGAGGGGCTTTTTCATTTGTTTGTTTTTCCAAATATATTTTTCTAATAAAAGATGCAGCTTCTGCTTGCAAACTTTGCCTCAAATAAGAATAACACATAATCATACAGGTCTTACCATTATGGTGTCTGTTCGTAATTGGTGTTAGCTATCACATGGAAAAAAATCAATAAATCTCCTGGTGGAAAGGGAGTGAAAGAGTCTGTAGATTTTCATGCACATTTGCAGATGCAGTTGAGTCCCAGGAGACAAAAGGATTTGATCTTACATAGCTAATGTGCATTCAGAACCTATATATCTGTGTTGTCTTCATTAAAATTTTACCTCCCACTAGTAGTGGTGACTAGCAACGAAGAATAGACCTGCGTTCCTAAACAAAATATTAATTCTATTCTGCAGATGTCTCCAGCTAAATACGTATTCTAAACATACTGTTTGGCTAAGAAGAGACTATTGATAAATTCACAGAGGCCAAAGATCGTGAATCTTGCTCTTGGTACACAGCTTGATGTGGAACAAAGCATGAACCTTTTAAAGCAGAGAGAATGGAAATGTTAAGTACAGGAGTGGTATTGCTGTGTTTCTTGCAACTATTTTTATATTCTGTACATGTACTTAATATTCAGTTAGCTTTGCAAACCAAAGCCAGTGTCATCATTATCTAACACTGTACAAATCTGCCTTCAGTTCTAGTATCAGCAAATGTAATTGAATTTAAAGTAAATGTTTGGGAGGAGAAAAGCAAACATAAGACCTCAATTATAAGAAGAAAAAAAGGCATTTAGTTTTATGCGTGTATATATCTGAGCTTCTTTAACCCACTTATATCAAACCCATTTAAATACAATTCTCCAGTGTTCTCCTTCACTGGAAAAGTAAAGTTCTGCATCAATGGTGAAAGTGATGTGAACATATTGCTATTTTTTAGCACCAGCAGAACTGGAGATGGAAAATTGGAGTGTTATCAGGTATCTTAACTTAACGTTTTTTTCCTCATTTCTAAACCTTTTAGGATAAGCTTAGATTGCAGTTTTAAGCAGGAAGATTATTTCTTTCATATGCAAGTTTGACTCTCAGACATTCGCTTGAAAGGGGCATCTGAAATTCTTTGAAATTACATAATAAGAGATGATAAAATTGGAAGTTTCATTAATATTATGCCACATTTAGTTTTCTAATGACTTCCACATAGAATGCTCTTAGTTTATAAATGAAAATAAAATTTTAATAACTGCCAACCTGGTACAACATTTGAATACCCAGCTGCTATCTTTATGCTTCACTCATCGCTGCAAGCGATAAGGATTCTGGAAATGTAAAATTTCTTTATTATTCAGCAAAGTAAAGTAGATTACAGTTTTCATTCTTGCAGCAATAGTATATAGAGATTCCTAATGCAGGCAGGTTTTAGATCTTTGATTTTCTTATAAACCAGTGAAATGAACCGTAGAAGGTACTGTGTGGTTTTGTATAGTCCTTAATTTTTTTTTTCTTTTGCCTTCTTGATGACAATTATATTTCAGGAGTTAAATTGGGCGATGAATGGGCTTATATGTAAAGATCAGTGGCATTAAGGAACAACACGAACTTATATAGATGCTTAGAATTGCTAATAGTCTGCAGTAAGGATGCGCTACTTTGTTCTGTGATTTGAGTTCCCTTTTAGTCTGGATCTTCAGTGTCACTGACTCTATGTGCAATAGTCTCAGCTAATCAGCTAGGTGAGAGCAGAATTCAGTAATGATTCAGGATGTGCTGCACTGTGGCAGAAAAGTCCATCGTTGCCAAGGCAGGCTGGCAAAGAAGCCTTTCACGTATGTTCAGAAGCGTCTGGGTCAGGTTGAGCGCTCCCATATGGGGTTTGGGTGCAGTCAGCATTTCCACTGGGGCAGAGGGAGGTGGTGGCCTTGGGCTACTGGCTCAGCATCTGGTGAGCAGGATGAGACCAAGCAGCGATTGCAGCAATGTCTGCTCCTCACGTGTGATCAGTCACTGAAGGTGCTGCTGCTCCTGGTGGGGTGCAAGCAAAGCAAATTTTGCTTGCTTGAAGGTGAAACCCTTAAAGTGTGACCCAAACGAGGGCTAAAGCAGAGCGGAATGCCCGGGAATGACTTCTAAGAAGTCTGCAACCTCCAGCAGCACCAAGAGCAGCTTTTTCAGCCAGGTCAGTGAGCATCAGCGTTTGGACCTCTCGAGTTATGAGAATCTCCGTGTGAGACTTGCACATCAGATCCCACGCTGGGGACAGTCTCCATTACGTGGAGTCATCTGGTATAATCCTGAATACAGCAGGAGATTTAGACCTTTTGAGGGTTCCCAGCTACAGGGCAGCCCCAAGGGCTTTTATCTTGCTCTTGGTCAATGTGGGGAAATTGGGCAGGGGAGGAAGAACATAAGGACTGAAAAATATCCATATCCATCTGAATAACAGATGGATGGGACTTTGGAACTTTTTGAGTTACGAAACAAGCTTGTGTCCTAAACAAGCATCGGTTGTCTTAATTTAGCTAGTAAAATACAGTTGCTTAACCTTGCTTGACTGAAATGCTATTCAATTAGTATCCAGTGTTAAAACAAAGGTGGGATTTTGCATGGCCTTTAGAAATGCCACTGCTTAGTGCGTTGTTCTTTCTGCTGTTAGAAATCAATACACTTAAAAGTTGACAATAATAGCGGCCCTTGTAAAGTGTGTAGTAGTGCACTGTGGCTACCAAGACTATTGGTGAAAGAAAAGTTGTGCTTTCTTTACAGTTGATTTTGTCCTTGTGAGTATCTCCACTTCTCAGCTGCATGAGTACCCCAGAAAAGACACCTGTGGCAAACAAATATTTCATGGGTTTTTTATATGTTTGGCAGAACTACCGTTATATTCAAGACTGAATAGATGACGACTGTGCCATAAGTTGCTCCAGCTAGATGCTGTCACTTTTCATTTTAAGTATTTTCTTCTTCCCTTAGGAAGAAAGTGGGGAGAATGAAAAGTCGAAAAGTATCTTCCACTAAAAATAGTAAATGTGGCTCAGCAAATAAACATGTAAGAATTATTAGAAATTTGCCAGAGAAAAAAATCTCATGATGAGCAATCCTTTAACAGACGGTTATTCAAAATCATACCTAGTAGCTACAGTATTTTGCATACAGAAGTCTGCTAGACCAATTTTGCTTACACATGAGAAATACCTTGCAGTGTCAATAAGAGTTCTGCAGAGGTCTGGCTCTTCCCCTCGCCAGTGTTTGCAGAACAGTTTCCTCAGGCAACATAATTGCATTTGTGATCTGCTCCACTTGCAGAAAGTGTCCCCCGAATCTTGATGTTCCCTTTTGTCCGTGATTGTTCGTGGACCTGAGAGTCAGTAAGATTGTAGTTACTGTCAGCCAGTGGGATGCCATGGAGGAGGGCAGAAGGAAAGATAAAGGAGGCAGGTTTTGAAGTTAAAGGGCTAATCATACGGTAATTTCAGTGGCTAAAAAATGACCGGTTCAGTCTTAAAATACTTTGCCAGAGGTGAACCTCAAGGATGCGCTGAATCTGATTTACTGATGCTTTGTACTTGTTTTGGCTGAAATCTGAATGACAGCATTACGTATCTGTTCTGTCTGGGTGTATACAACCACTCACTCTTTGCAGCGATGAGAGTGGAAAATGAATGCATAATCTAGGCTGTTACTCAGTTGTAATTCAGGTCTCACTTCCACGAAGAATAGGAAAGTTTACAATGGCTGTTATGCCATTGCCCAATTCTTCTTTAAAAAAATATAAGATATTACAGTTTGATTGTTCAAGAGTTCACGTTTACAATCCTGGTCTCATTCATACCCCGTTTGTTTATACAGTAATATTACGTTGTCCTTTTTTTTTTTTTCTATTTGTTTTCTTTTCTTCATGGGAAGTTTATTCATGCTGGTATTTCTGCTGGGTGTAGTTTGTTCAAGGCACAAAACCTTTAGGTCATGTTTGAACAGGTCACTAAACTAGCTGTCCTAAGGCTTTAGATTTCTGATCCAGATCACTGCGTAGGTAAAGGGTTGACATCAAGTGGAAACAGCAGCAGCAATGTTTAAACTCCCTGGATTTTTCCTCTCTTTCTGATGAAAGAGATTTTGCTTGGCTTGCAATTACACGGAGATCCCTTCAGATCCTTCTGGTTAAATTTGCAAAGCCCCTTTACATTCTTAAGGTGGTGTAAGAAGTTGAGTGTTGTGAACTTTTCCCTCTTCTGCCTGCTGGGGGATATTTTGAGACAACGTTTGCTTCCTCCGTGTGATCACAGGTTTGGGCAACCACTCCAGGGCCTGGCTGGGCTTTTTCCATGTATCTTCACTCCACAGCAGTTTCTTGCTTCTATCACTCAGGCTTCCCTGAGGCTTTTCTTGTCTTGAAAATAGTATCAAGTCATTAAATATTTTGAAAACTTTTTATTCTAAGATGTATCTATCAGGGTACGAACATGGAAGTTTTATCCAGTATTGCTGAATCAAGTTGCTACAAGTAAAACTTTGACCTTTGAACATTTTGTTAACTTATCTTTCTAATAGATGTCACTGTGCTTGTGTTTTGTATTAAATATAGGTTGAAGACAAGAAAGTATCTGAAAAGACTCTTCATGCCCCTGTGTCACCTTCATCTGTACCTGACCATATGAAGTGCAATATCCTTAAAGCTCAAGTGGAAGCTGCTTTTAGAGTAGGCGCCCAGGTAACCTGTGTTAATATTTCACCTTTCTAGTTTTGGCATAGCTTGCACGGATTTTCAAAAATCACGTCGTTCCTGAGGAAGCACCTTATTTTGTCTCAAGTATCCACATTGACCTAGCTTTCTCTAGCTGCTCTGAAGTTTCTTCAGGTAACTCAAAATGATTGATATGATGGAAGTAGGAAGTTTGTCCTAACTGACATGATTAATGCAGCTGAGAGAGGCTGAGAAAATAGGAGAGAAGGCCCCACGCAATCTCCATGTTTTGATTTTGTCACTGCAGCTTTTACTTATTTTGTAGCTGAGACACGATAACCTCTGGAGTTTTCCGAGGCTACCCACCACTCATGGAAACTGTGGTTAAGGGTTTTCTAAAGATAATATCTATGCATCCAGATGCAACCTTGATTTTAGGGAATTAACTTTAGATGTCTGAATGTGAAATGTTAGCTAGTCTATTGTTTTCTTACTTGTTCGTGTGCTCTTAACTAACTATTAAGCTGCTATTTTCACTGCTTGGTCAGTGTTTGCGTCCTGTTTGAAAAAACACCACAAGTCCTGTAATGATGTCATGCAACTGAAAAATGCTGCTAGATGGCCTGACTGTAAAAAGTTAATTTCCCAGTCAGAGGTAAACCTAAGTGAAACCTAAAATATGGGATTCTTTTCAAGCGTAATTTGTGGCCAAAAGATAATGCCATTGGTGCCAAAAATAAAGCCAAATAGAATGCTTTAGGAACAAAAGTAGAGGCAGAAAGATTGGTATGACTCTTATCCCAAGTTCCTGTGGTATCCTTGTGCATACTATTCTCTTTGAATACAAATTATGTTGGTGTTTCCATTGCTTTGTTTCTTTTCGCAATAACATATCAGGTCAACTTGCCCTGCAAAGGATTTTGTTAACAATCATCTTTGTGTATTTGTTGTTCCCTGGCAGATCTTTCATCTGAGAGCTAGATTACATCTGGGCTAGCTAGACCTAAGGAAGTATCAAAATTTGGTTATTCTGACTAGATTTCAAGAACAGAAACCATAAATCTGACAGCGTGTGGGGAAAGGAGGTTGGGTTTTTTTCTTTTAGTAGTTGCTTAAAGCAGTCCTCTCACCTCTCTGAATTCAGCGTTGTATCAACTGTGTTTTATGCAGCATGTTTCTCGTTTGATTGCCCTTGGGTTTGCCCTCTGTTTTTCCTGTGTGTCTTTTCTACAGCATGTCATGGTATATTTCTCACATTTGTATTTTCTCCTGAATATGCTTAATAGTCATGTTTGACTGGATGGTTAAAGACTGGAAGCACTGTGTGCTGCTGCATTCAGAATACAGCATTACTAAAGCAAGATAGGAAATGTGCTTTAACATATGCATCTCTCAATGCCCTGCCTTAATTTTTCACTCTGAGGCTTTCCAAGGGAGAACATCCCGGGTTGCTTTTTCATGCATGCCATAACTGTATTCTTCAGCTGCTGCTACGTTGTAAATAAGTTTCAGAGCAAGCTGGGCATTCCTTTTTTCCTTCTTACCTGTGTTGTTTTGCACAAGGCTTTAGCAGTCAGATTGGGTTAAGTAGGTGTTTGTAGGCTCGGCCTCAGTGAGAAAAGTCTTGTGGTTTCACAGGGGGAAGGAGGGGAAAGAAGACTGTTGCAGGATAGCACATATTGTGGAAAAATGATGGCATACAGTTCAGTTTGAAATCCCTGAAGCTTTCAGTGCTAACGAGGTATGGATTAAGAGTTACAGCCAGTAAATTACGATGTCACCTTAATCTTGGAAATCCTCATTCAACTCCCTGCTTAGCCACAAAATTGCCTGTGCAACTAGAGATGAGTTCTTCTGCACTTGAGCTCCCCTCCTGTCATGTATGGAAGATCACCCTTCTCAGATACATTGCAAAAATAAGCGGGCAGAGACTGGGCAATGGTCAGCCTTTACAGTAAGGAGCTGCGGCTACACAAGCGCTGGGAAGGGTAGGCAAAACGCTCGTGGTGAAGGAATGGTTGGAAACACACCATCTATCGCCTAGAAAACGGGAGGAGGGAAGGGGGCTATAGGAGGCCCCGATAAACCAGCATACCATAAAACCACCCAGTTATCTTCTCTACCCCCCGCCACCCAAACAACTAGCTGAATACCAGTAGCTGAGCCATTTCCCAGTGGCAGTTCAGTCGTCTTCTGGGAAAAGCGAGCTGGGATGACATTACACTGCTCAGAGACTCTTACAGCATCTTTTGAGGGAACAGATAAGAAATGGTTTCTTCATGGAAGACAACCATTTAACTCCATTTATTCCTCCAGGGCTGTGATCCTGCCCCTCTTTGACCCCACGTGACATATCCTGCTGCCCAGTATATCTGGAGGACTAACCGTGTTATCCTCTGCCCAATTCTATCTTTTGACACCAGTTCTATATTAAATCCCTGAGAAGTCCTGCCTTCTGGCCTTATTCTTAAGACTCCAATTTCTCATCTCTTGTTTTCTGTACTGTCATATTTCGACTTACAAGGCAGCCAGAGCAAGAAGTATATCTAGGTTCTGTGAGGCACAGCCTATATTCCTCGAGCTGTAAAGCAAGACAGGCTGATTTTCCTCATGTACAGCATAGATCTTCCTTTATTTCATGGTATCACAAAAAAGATGAGGATTTACTCCTCTGCTTTGTAAAAGGCAGAAGAAAGAACCAGACTCTGTCTTTTATGCACACGCTATTTGAAATGAAATGTTCTTTTAAAGGCCCCCAAAATCTATCGTCTAACTCACTCTTTATGAAACTTCATGGGGCATCTTCATTATACAGTTAGGTGTAAAAGCATGAGAAAAATATTGGTGCACTGTAGGATCAGATCCAAAATTAACAAACTGTTGCTTGAAATATTTGTAACAGCTCTCTCTCTAAGCAGTAGGAATCTTTTCAATACCATATGCTACTAACATCAGGATGTGACAAGTTTATGAAGGCACCTCCTGCATGTAGTAGAAGAAGAAGCTG
The DNA here is from genome assembly GCF_026419915.1 of Harpia harpyja. NCBI lineage: Eukaryota > Metazoa > Chordata > Aves > Accipitriformes > Accipitridae > Harpia > Harpia harpyja. The sequence goes on along the minus strand of NC_068944.1, from coordinate 4,963,254 downwards.
TTCCTTGTTAATTCTGAGAATGGAGTGAATGTTTGCAAGTGGAAAACATAAACTGGGACAGAAATTTTCTGTAGCTTTCTTTCTTTATGACAGCTAGACACCAACACAAGAGAGAGCCTTAGAAATGAATGATTCCAATGCTTATGATTTAAAAAATAAAAACGGGGGAAATTATGCAATACATTTGAAAATATACTCTGGAAGATGGTCTCTGCACTGCTTCATTTCAGAATTATGCTGAAGAGCTGTTTATCGCATTCCTAGGGGGCAATACACCATCTCCCATAGCTACAGACCTGACTTAGAGACCGAAAATTTGTAAGTTTATGGTGCCGATCACTGAGCCCTGCATGTGGTTTAGAGTTATAGAGCAGCAGGAAACTAACACGAGTGAGTTTGTTTATTTGGTGAAGATGGAAATAATTTACGTGCCATTCTGCTAGCTGGAAAATCGAACTAAAGTGTGCACGGAGATACTGGGAGCTGAATCCGGGAGCACGCTGCCGCAGACATCGCAGGTGAGAAACATGAGGAACCCACACACGACTGTGGGAACCTGTGGTTTGCACAGGGCATGCCGTACGGTGTCTGTAGGTCTAGAGCAAACGAGTAGTGTTTCACAACACACCTTTCAAACTCTGCCACAGGGATCTGCCACCTTCTAGCTGACAGACTGCATATCACAGTTCCCACATAATTAAGCTCCAGGGGAGCACTAAACACTGTGAAGCAGCTGACATCTTTTCTTTTTTTTTTTTTTTGCTTCCTTTTTTTGCATTTATTCCAGACTCTTCATTTGAGAGGGAGTGGTATAAAGCAGCAGTGAGGAGCTGCCAGAATACAAAAGACCAGCTCTCCCTGGCATTTAAAACCCCTCTGCAGCTTGCATGAGTCAGTGCTGATACCCTGTGATTGAGCAGACTTGTTAGTATCACAAAGAGTCCCTTTTGCCAAACAGTTCATGGCCCAACTGATGGAGGAAAGATACTAGCAGGTTTCGGTTGCTATTTATATCCACTTTGGCTCTGGGCAAATCCTAATTATCCTTAGAATTAAGCACACGCTCCTGAGCAAATGTACAGCTATCTCAGCAGGGCTTTTTCTTTTGGCGGGCGGTGTGTGTTGTGTTCTAGTAGTTTGTCTTCTACAAGTGGTGTTTGTATTCTCCACCTGTTACCCAAGCTTTCCTAAATCCTTGGGTCGATGTAAGTCTAGCAGGTTAGCGCAGGGAAGGAACCGAGATCCCGTTTCTCATAGATTTCTACTGCAGCTGATTTTTGCATTACTCCCGTCTGCGGGCAAGGGAAAGCCACGCTCATTTTTAAGATAGTTTTTTGCAATGCAGTTTATGGAGGACACACAGAGGTGACGTTACCACCGAGCTGTTCCGCACTGAACATTACACGCTGTTTGTTGAGAAAAAAGTGGTGGGAAAAGGTAGTTTGGAGATGCGGAGTTATTTACAGAGAGCATGCAAAATCCCATTCGCTTCTGCTTTATCAACCCCAAGGGAAGCTCTTGGCTGGCGGGAGGTATCTTCTATCAGCCAGGTTTGGGTTCTTGAGCAATTGATTCCCCTGCCTTGATTCTTAGTAAACAAAGGGACATTTACACTGAACAAAGGGACGTTCAATCCTCTAGCCCCTTTCACACACTAACTTTCTTCACAAGCTTATACACATGTAAATTTTTAGGCCAGGTCGATAGCCATCTCTCTCTCTTTCCTCCCTGTCCTAGAAACAAGTACAGACCTATGATCATGTCGGTCTGCTTTAAGTATTGCAAATATGTGAGTAAGTGCAGGTTGCTTGTGCTATCTAGAGTTGCCTCAGGGGAAGGCCTGGGCTGTGGTACCGAAAATGTCTCGGGACACGCAGGGGTACCCGTGTCATCCTGCAGCCCGTGCTCTCTCCATAGGTGCAAGCCACGGCTGCAAATGTAAATGAGACTGGGACCTATGCATTATTTATGGTAGAAAGGGTGCATAAGTGAGGTGACTCACAGCGCTAGTGTGACTTAGCTACATTTTTGATGATTCTTTGCCTTTTTCGTTGTGCTGTCTCCTTTAAGGACAGATTCAAGCGTAAGGACTTGTCAACTTCAAAGTTCAGGTGCTTTTGCCATGTATTGCTAGAAAAAATGGGCTGTCTTTATGTGAGCTGGGTCTTTGGAGCTTTATTCACTTAAGGGGATCTGGATTCAAACCCTAATCAGGTCATGAATGAAAATAGAGTAGGTGAGGGGAAGACACTTGAGGATTTATAAACTTATGCGATCTTTCTTATAATAGGACTTAAACAAATCCTTCTGGATCCCCAGAGGAGTTCTTAGCTTTCACTATATGTTGACTTAAGTACCTTGAAAGGATCAGCTTTTCCAACGTTTTAACCTCTTTCCATTGTGAATTAGATGCTATTTGCTTCCCTCTCCTCCTTTCCTCCCTCCCTCCCTCCGCCCATCCTTATTCACAGCACAGAGCTACTGCACAATTTGACAGTCTTCGCACAGAGATCAGAACTGGAATTACGTGAGTATAACAGGTCACAGCTGAGGTGTTCAGGCTGTGGGGGAAGCTTGCACAGCTCCTTATGTACACGATGCCTTCCTTGCTAAAGCTGTTGCTGTTAGTCACCCACTTGGATGAGCAATAAACTCACTGGCGAATTTCAGGCTAAGTAAAAAGAAGCAACCGCGCTGGGACTCTTGACTGGAACAGCAGCGAGCGCAACATCACGTCAGTTATAATTGCTCATAAGAATGGAATTTAAAAATGGCTCAGCTTCAAACCCTCTGTGTTCAGTCACTACAGGGAAACAGGTTTGCTCAACTTTAAAAGCGAGGCTGCAAGAAATGAAGGGTGTCAGAGGTATAAAAATACAAGATTTTGAATGTGTGTGGGCCAGGATGATCAATATATGATACATGGCAGCTCATTAGAAGTGTGTCAGCAATGATACCTCAAAGTCGGGGAAGGAGCTGAGGAAATGATGCAGCAGCCTTGCTGAGGTACAGAAGGGAGGGAGGATTTAGATAAACGGAATGTGGGAAAAGGGAGATCTTGAATTTATTCCCTGGGATACTGGAGGCAAATGTGGCAGTTGTGTCACAAGACTGTGACAACACGTTGTGGGTATGTCAGCTATGTCTCCTAGCTGGCATGTCTGTAAGTGCTAGTACATGATTAGACAAGTACTGTTAATTGCGGTGATGTGCAGGAGCCCAGCCATAGGCCAGGAGACACATGGTACCAGGCCCTGTTCAGAGGGAGAAAAAAAAGATTAGTCTGTTCCCAAGAGACCTAACCGCGATGCTTTTCTGCCTGAAAGGATACATTTGACATATTAAATCACCAAGGTAGGTTTACCTTGGCAGGGCGTTCTTCCCGATGATGTGTTGCTTAGCCTGTATTATCTAATGAGATCAACCAACAATCGGCGTGGCTGACAGATGACAAAAAAGTTGATGAAGGGCTGAAAAATTTGGTACGCTTCAGGCCTCCTTAGCACCGTTGTGGAGCCAGAAAGAGCCAAGATAGAGAAGTATTTCCAGGCCGCTGCAGCGAGAACCATTGCTTCCTTACCTTTGAAGATCTCCAAACGTGTGAAAGCTGTGTTGCTCCCCCTTTCTTTCTGCAACTGGGAACTTTGTGAAATTGCTAAATAAGAGAAATCATATGTTTCATATAAGCCTTCCAGACCCATGTCTTTCTCAGATGAGAACCTGACATCCCCCCTTGGCTGCAGTGATCACATTCTTCATGCAGTCTTTTTTGCTTATTCAAGATATTCCTATTGCGAATCAGATGGGGTGAGAGCCGCAGCGATGCCCCTTGTGACGGAGGAGAGGCACAGAGGGCACTAGCTCCCCGAGACGCTTGCTTGAGGTTTGAAGAACACAGCCTGCCTCGCACCGTGCCCCGCTGGAGACTCAGCAGCCCACGGTCCCAGCCAAAATTAGTTGTCTGTGCAGAAGCACAGAAGGCTGCAGCCAAAGTTGTGTCTTTCCTGCGTTCCCCCCAGCGCAACCAATTCCCATTTCGAGGTCCCGTTCCCCATCATCCTGGGGCTTAACTCATCCTTCAGAAGAAAATAGGAGCTGCTGTTCGCTAGGCAAATCCAACCACCAGGGCTTAGGAATTCATACGTGGAGTTGCTCCCACGGGCCAGAAAACTTTCCCACCCCTGCTGGAAAGCTCAGCAGGGTCTGATGTAGTATCCCTGGAGCATCCACTCCCTCTCTGAGGCTCCAAAGGAGCTGGCTGCTGGGACAGCAGCAGGGGTTATGGGTACTCAGGAGTCGACTGAAAAGCAGTCTGAAAAATGTCAGGATCAGCCTGGCAGCCCATAGGTAAGATCGCTTAGGCAAAATTTGGTATTACTTAGAAGTTTTTCTCCTCTTTTCATCTTTTGGTGAAACTAGTATTTCTTAGCAATCATCTCCGAAGAGAGCCTGTACAATGGCATTTCTGTCCAGGCATGTTCCTCGTCTCTAGTATGATAAAGTAATGCTTTATCTTCGTTTCTAACACCATCCAGAAAGCTAACGGCATATGAAATTGGAACATTAATAATTTTTCTTTTGCTCTGGGCCCAGTGCAGATAAGAAAAGAGAATGGCATTGTGTGGATGGATTATATGGATCGACCTTTAATTTTGTTTGTTTTGCAGTGTGGTAACCAGAAGAGCCAGCTTGTTTCTGTTTGGGTAGTTGTTAAATGAATCTGCTTTTGTATAAATGAAATTTCCAGGTCTTGCTGTGCCCTGAAACCTCTCCCTCTCAGAGCAGCAGCCTCTGGGTGAGGAGAGAATCTGCCTTAGTTAAGATCTGAGCAGCTCCGTGCTTCTGCCTCTGTCTTCTTACACGGCTCAGTGCTGTATTTTCTGTGGGTGACAGAGCCACTGCCCAGCTCTCCATATATGTTCCCCACCACGTACGTCCTGCTAGCCTTGCCTAAAGTCCCGTGTGGAAACCCAAATCCTGGCCCTACCACATGCACTTGTTTTCAGATGAAGGCAAACCATCTGGGAATTATATCGTGAGAGTTGTGTACAAGTGTAAGCCTTGTTTTACGCTCACATCTTTTCAGTAAAGTTGAGGAAGTCCTTGTGTGGTTAGTGAGTGTGATTTGTGGAAGGCTTAGCCTTCCAATGCAGAGAAGGCAAAAGAAAGTGCTAATGGAGTCACAGAACTGAGAAGAAACCAAGGATCAGCTATTAGGGACTAATACAGTGAAGCCCTCTCAACTGGCTAATGAGGTCCGTGGCTTATAGCGTTTAAGTAGGTGGAATTTTAATCATTTAATTCCTGGTCACAGCCCCTGCATTGCATCCTTGATCTCTGTATTCTCTTTTCTATTGTTGTGTTCAAGTGCATCTTAAAATGCAGCTCAATTAATTTGGTGAAAATTGGAATAAAGTAAAATTTATGATTTTAAAAAGTAGCCAATTTGACACATAATAAGCAGCTAGCTTGTCAGGCTTAACAATAAAATGTTGTTAAGACATCAGCATGGAAGAAGAGACTGTGTATTAAGTTTCTGACAGCTGGATTCATGTTTACAGCTTTCAGAAACCCAACAGCTTTATAAAAAGCATTATAGTTTCTGTAGAACAAAGAAATATTACTTCAGTGCTCATCTATGCCAACAAAGAATGATTTTCAGTGCTTTCAGTTCCTTAAAAACATTTTCTTTCCTTTCAAGGAAGCCCTAGATTTTGCATAAACATTATGCTAGACAGAGCTACTAGAAGACCAGTAAAAAAAAAAAAGGTTTCTAGAGCTGAGCTAAATTTCTTGAAGTTACGAATTTATTAAAATACAGAAATTGCACTCCTAGTCCTGAAATTATTCACAGTGTGACGCTAATTCACTGAAAACCTTAGCTGCAAAACATTTGGCGGCTGAGTTACAATGGTGGTGATGGTGTGATTATGTCCCACTTTTATTTGATTCCTTAATGTTTAAAGCATTTGCCCAGGACCGAGGAAACCTCTGGCTGAGGGAGATGAATCCCAAATACGTAAGAGCACTGTGTTGGGGTGGAGCTTCTCCAGTTCCTACTGCTGGTCCTGTTCTCCTCTGAGTAAACTAGCTGTAAACTAGCTTTCTCTGTGTAACCTAGCCCCCAGGAGATGGACAAACCTGCTGATGAGGTTCAGAGGGTCCCGTCTCTGCTGACGGTGGTTTTGGTATCAATATCCAAGGTGCAACAACTCTAACAAGAAGGGTTATGGAAGCAACCATCGCCTCAGGTACTCGCCTGGGCTGGAGTACACCCAGGACAAAGTTCACTTTCTGCCACGCTCCCGGTGGTTCCAGTTTAATTGTCCATACAGTTAATTGTGTGTACAAACTGGAACAGTCTGTTCCCACCATGGCTGATGCTCCGGCGAATAATGAGCTGGGGAGTGGCCATGAGGGTTTTGTTCTCTCTGGCACAAGGGACAAACAAATCTAAAACTATCACAACTTGGGCGATTTCCCCGAGCACTGAGCATCCCTACTGATACTTTGTAGTTCATTGCTAAGGTGTAGAAGAAACTCAGCTTTGATTTTCTTTCTTTTTCTTACGAGTACCCTCAAATGAAATCTATCAATTTGTGTCGAATGGAAGGTCTCACGTCAAATTTACAGTATTTTTACATGCCTGTAAAATCCTTTGATTTGGATTTGATGGATTTGAAGGAACCTGTCTCATCCTTTTTGAAGAGGATGAGACTGACACATTTAACTCAGGTTGATCTGGACCGATGGCCTCAAATTGTTATGGTTCAGATATTGAACACTGAAAAATCACTCTGTCGTAGGACCATATCAGTTCCCTTCTATCCATTTAGCAGAATGGAAATGTCAGAGCCTGCCAAGTCCGTTACTGATTTGGAGATACTCTTGTGTCTTCAGCCAGTATTTTCTGTAGAGGGGTGCAGTGTTTTACACAGGAATTGTGGAACCCTGCATCTCAGTTGAAGAGTATAACACCTGCCCACATTGGTTGTTTTCTGGGTAATCAAGCAATTTTCATGTAAGTCATTTTGCAATACTAGTATTTTCAACTCTATATACAAATGGTATGTGAGAGACAGGACTGTAATTTAGCAGAGAGCAGTAGTGGGTGAGATTTTCTGTGAATTGCATGTACAGTGTGATTATATGTGGGGGATTCTATTTTTCAATTAATTTTTCAAAGACCAAATGAAAAGTTGGCATCATTATTTTGATTAGACTACATAAATATTTATTCTACTCCAATTAAAAGAACAACTCAACTACAGTATGCTTGCCTGGGTTGATTTTTGTTATTTCTGCTCAAATGCTTTCTGGAGGAACCGTAAATATCAGTGTTCCTTTCTTTCTCCTCCTTTATCCCTATCCAATCTCTTCCTAACACTATTGCTCTGCACATTGTACGTTGTAGCTCATCATAGTGAATCTCAACCGTAAGAGGTGAAAAAGAAAAATTACTGTGCCTTTTAAATCTGGGCAGAGTAGGCATTTTGAGTATTGCAATTTTCTGGGGAGCTTCCAGGAATATTTTTTTAATAAACATATAATATAATAAAAGTTTTATTATCCTAAGTGTATAGATGTTGTACTAAACTTTGACTCCTTCTTTTAACAGGCTGTGAAAGAAGAGACCTCTTTTGTAAATCCCAGTAAGACCTCCAGCCTGCAGGACCCTAATGTAAGGTCTGTTGCTTCTTGTCCGTAGGGAAAACATCAAATAAATGCATGATATAGTGAGGCATTTTCCAAACGTTATCTCAAACAGGTGCTACAGGTCAATTTGCTCATCCCCAAGCTGCTGTGTAAAGTTCAGCAAGTGATGACCCGAGGAGAATGTGTCTGTCAGAAGGGTGCTTATTTTATACACATATATCAGATATAGTTGAAGAATTAATAAAAGCTCAACTTTAAAAATCAGACCGAGTGTATATATTTAAACAATTGAGAAAAGGTCAAGGTAAAAAAATCAGGTCTAGTGACAAACTTAGAAAAGCTTATATAAAAATAAGTCAGTTTTCATAACTTTTGTATCAGAAACGTGCTACGTGTCCAAACTGAATATACCCGTGTTTGTGTTTTTCTGATTTGTGCAAGGTTTTTTTTGCAGAAAAAAAGGCATTTAATATCCAGTCTTCAGAAAAATACCTCATTTGCAGGCAGTAGTAACTACTTTGGATTGTACTTTTAGTCTGTTGATAGTGGATAGTAGTCTTTTTTGAGGTGGCCATTTTGAAGAGGCATATTAATTGTAAACATTATTTGAATGGCACAGTATGCTGTCTTTCGGCAGGTCATTAGAGAGGAGGTTACACCATGGGTATTTGGAAATTGCCTGCCTCTATATGTGTGGTAGTGCCATCACTTTGGACATATTTAAAGTCCAAATCTAAGAGGGAAGTTTGATGAAAAAAATTTATGGGTTTAAAGCATGGCAATCACACTGCCTGCTAATCAGCTAATTATGCTAGTGTATATGCTATATATATGTAATATACATATGTACTAGAGCACTAGTCATGTCATGATTTTATTTTATAACTTTCTGGTGGTGACTCTTGCAACCGAAAGCAGACATCTAAGCATCTTACAGAAAAGTCTGGATGAGGGGGGTAATGAATTATGTCTGACAAATTAAATCATTCTGAACTCAAAAAGAAACAGTTATGGTTGTGAAAATTTGTCAACCCTTTTTTCAAATGTGTATCTTTCCTATATGGTGATAAATCAGCAATAGTCTTCAAAAAATATTTCATTTAAAATTTCCTTTCTGATTAGATTGGACTAGCAGAGCTGCTATGTTTGCTTAGTGAAAGCAGCTACCTTTTCTCCTGTGCCATTGCCCTTTTTAGATCTCTACAAAACTTTCTGAGGACCACTGAGAAAATCCATCATATATGTTACACAGTGACCTCTTTCTTCATTTAATAGAAGTGGGTTTCATATACTGTCTTTGCCACAATACCCTTTGTTGGGTTGCTGTCCCTTCCAGAAGCAGTTCAGGAGGACCTGGTTTGTAAAGCCCTGTGTGTTTTGGAGCGTGGCTACAGACTTGTTTTCCATACTGACCTTTGCTGAACTTCTGCATAATATCTGTAGGAAAGCCTTCCTATTTTACATATGGTAATAGATTCTCTCCTGCTTCATCACGCTGAGCTGTAAATTAGCTGTGTGCTTTGTGAGGTGAAGTACTATTCAGCATGAGTTAGGATGGCAACCTGGCTGCAAAGCTAATTTTACTATTTTCTTTTGCACACATCCAAGCTTATAAACTCATAAAAGCCACTTTGGAGTTCTCAGTAAGCAGCAGTCTGGTGTATATTTGTCTAATATTTATTTTTATCTAGCTTATGTCAAGCATTGTTTCCTCTACAGTTAGTTGTGCCAAATGAAATGGTATTGTTTTATTGCTTTGTGTCTGTGTCCTGGAGGTGCAAATATACAAGTAATCAATGCTCAGGGCTGGACTAATTTTAACAGCCTGCGTTCAAAACTCAAAAAATAATGGAAAATAAATTCAGTGTCTAACCAATTCTCTTTCTCTTTCAAGTGGCTTCCCTTTCTGCAGGGACATATGCACCTTTGCAGATAGCCAGCATGTGACCGATTTGCCAATGACATCCTCTATAACCTCTATTTTGTGGACTGGGATGGACATAAATGAGCCTTTGCTCTGCTAGGAATTGCATCCGAGTAGAGCCAAGGGTTAGTTCATACTGGTCAGACAAGTCACCTGGGAGTTCTTCTCTTCTTTAGTTGAGAAATAAACAAGTATCCTTTGTAAAAAAGCCCTCCCCATGGAATATAGTTTTTATTCCTGCGAGTACCCATGCAGACATTCCTGTAGACAATACCTATGTGAACGTTTGAGGAATATTTGTTTGCCGAAATATCTTGCCAGTTGAAACCAGTATCTGTCACAGCTATTTAACAATACTCCACTCTTTTCATGCAAGGGATTTATAGCAGGGACAGTGACTTTATGTATTTGATTACTGATGACTGTACAATGCACTAGCAAAACGTTCTGTTTTTTCCAAACCCAAGACACTGGGAAATTTGTTCAGGCTAGCTAGTAAACAAACATATGCAGTTTTGATCATTAACTGAAGCATGAGTTGTTCATACAAATAGGGAAATAGAAGGTGAGGAAGGAGGGCAGTAGTGCTTGTTCAATTAAACTGTGCTCTCTTTGCTACCATTTTGTCTGCTCGTCCATTGCCACTCTGAAGATTACGCTTCTAATGAATTAACTTCTCGGCTATAGCCTGTAATCCCCCTGAGCAATTATTTTAGCATCTGCCACGGCAGACTCAATTTGGCTAACAATTGCTATAGCTCTTTGTAGCATTAGTTCTGGTTCAACTAGTAATTACTCATATGTATGTGTGGTATAGCCACTTTCGCTACGAGCAGGTCTCCAGTCGTTTTGGTGGGCATGGCCTTGGAACGATGTTGTGCTTACGCAAAGTCGTCATGTATCAGTCAGTTTATTCACCTGTTTTCTGTGTCTGTTGGCAAACCGTGGATAGTTCTATATCTAAGTCATTTTAAATATGGGGAAAAAAAACCCACAGCTGAAGCTGAAATTGCACTATTTTGTCAGCTTTCAGGAAGGAAAAGCTTGTGAAATTTGCTCTGTGGTTTGGTGCACAGGCTGGAAGCGCAAGGTTGTCTCCTGATCTTCCTGTTAATAGCTAACCTGTGCACATCAGATTAAGCTGCAGGAGGATGTGGAACCACAGAAGAGTACAGTCCTCTCTCCTCCTTGCTTTTGGAGAGCATTGCTATATGTCTCTATAGCCTTCCCTCCTCTGGATAGGACTTTTTTTTTTTTTCTCCCAGACTGTTTCGAGTGCTGGGTCCCACGTTCAGTGAGGAAGAAGCTGGTGACTCAATAACCCAATACGTGCTGCAGTGTCCTAACTTATACTCTCCTTAATCCTCAATTAAGACTGATATAGTGCGCTACGAATTGGGACACAGTCATACATTGCCCTTGCTGACCCTGCTGCTTTGCTGATAACCCCTAGCAGATCCGCAGGTCTGGCCAGTGGCAGTGGGGGAAGTTGTACGGTTACTTCGGCTGGATCCATCCAGGCTGCAGACGACAGAGCTTTCAGCTGAACAAAGTGAAACGAGAGCAACTAACGGGAGGGGAATTTCAAAAGTGGGTTAAATAGGAGAGTTTTCTTGATAAGACACAGGAGTCCTACCAGGAAGAGTTCGACGTGTCTTTGTTACAGCTCTGTTGTAACAGACTTGAAAGCACACACGTTTTCATCGACACCCAAGTAATACGTACAAAGAAGTGCAGCCAAGCTATATAGCCGGGGCGTAAGCATTTTGGACAGAGCAGAACATAATGTTGATTTATGGAAAAAGAAATACCTGAAAAAATGCGTTATTTATATATTTGCATTATTTTGCTTTTTATACTGCCCGTTTTGAATCAAGAAGAGATACAGTTAGCTTGCAGTTACCACCTTGCATAGTGAGGCATGCTTTGTTAAGGTGTGTAGTAAAAATGTGTTTGTGGGAACATCGGTCTAGTTTGGAATTTGCAATGCCAGTCATTTTGCAGTGATTTTTAACAGTATTTCTTTTGGGATGTTGGGCCCAAGTCTGCAAGGGAGGCAGCGATCATAGTCCTTTTTATGACCAACAAGAGGAATTCATCCTCCACTAGAGCTAGAAAAGCCTTTCTAACAGAACATTTTCTTCTTTAGTGTTGTAAGAGAAGGACCTGTCATGGTGCCGAATGGGCCAGAAGGGGTTATGAGGAAGTAACAGCGGTATTTCCCTGTCTTTTAGAAACTTCCTTCCACCCAGGTATCTGACTCAGTGTCCAGATGGAGGTGTCGAGGGAGAAGTGTTCAGGGAGAATTCGCTGATTAGATATCTAATTTAATTCAGGTTTGAGATTACTGCATGTTCTTGTATATAGTTTTGGTAAGGCTCTCATCACCTGCCTCCAGCTGAGATTCTTTTAGCCTTGAGAGATCAGGGTTCAGGCTGTCTGCCAGAACATTTGTATAATGAAGGAAGTATAAAATATTGTAGGAAATATAAAAATGAAAATTGTAGTCACCCGATTTCTTATCACCTCTGGTCACACCCTCCTCTTGATCAGAGGCCCACCCCGTCTAGTGATTAGGGGTGCGGAGGTTTCTCTCCTGCAGCATATCAAGCAAATGTGAATCACATAGTCATCTCTCTACCATTTTATAAACCTCACCCATTTCTTAGTAAAGGGATGAGCTGCTAGAAAGATAACCTCTTGAACTTTCTTTCCAGAAGTAGACCACCTAATTGCCAGCCTGCTTCATTTGTTAAATGTAATAAATATATGGCTAAGCACAGAACCCCATCAAGAGAATTCCTTCCATTATTCCTTTCCTTATTCAAAGCTTTGCCAGACAAAAGGACCATCTGTACAACTTCCCCAGTGCCTATACACGAACTTCTCCTGAAAACTCTTTGAAATATCTGTTTTCTTTCTGGCTGTGACCACCTGGGTAAGCCTATAGCGTGTATATGTGTGCGCATGTGCACACAGATTCACACACACAGAGTTTGACTATATTTAACATAAAGGTCTACACTTTTCTTATTTTGTTCTTTTCTTCAAGTGTGTCCGAATGTAATCCCCAGTATAACTCTGCTGTACCAGCTTCAGGAATTCCAGTGAGTGAAGAATTAGACCAAAATAGTCCAGATGTCAGGAAGTGCTAGTACTGCTAATGGAAAAATTAGGCAAAATACTGGCTGTCCTTGGGCATAGCCTGTTTGCCGAGCCAAACTTTCATCTTGGGACAAGTCAGACAGCGGAAGCGTTAGCAAAAATGCCTAAAGTTAAACAAAGTTTGGTAAGCAACTGAAGTCAAATTTGTAAGACAGGAATTATCTGGCAACAGGATTTGCTGATAATATACTTTTTTTCTTCGTGGTCACTTGGAGTTCAGGAAAGTTTAGACATGATACATGTCTGATTCAGGTGGTCTGGCTAAAGGTCTTCAAGAGCTGGTACATGTGAACACTAACACCTTCTTCATCTGCTGAATGTTAGTCTTCATTTTGTGAGTAGTTGTTTACCGTTACACACACAAGATTATCCAGATGTTAAAATAGATACACTATTTTGAGGTTATGTTTTGGAAAATTGAAATAGTAATTGACGTTTTTTCTGAGAAATTTTAGTTATTTATCGTAGAATTATAGAACTGTTGATTGGAGCGGACATCTGGAGGTCATCTAGTCCAGCCTCCTGCTCAAGGCAGAACTGTGACCAACACTAGATCAGGTCAGCCATGGCTTTGTCTAGCTGAATTTTGAAAACCTCCAAGGATGGAGATTATGCAGCCTCTCATGGAAAATACTGATCTAATGTGTAAACTCGAGTTCCTGCATTTCTGAGGCAGGTGCCCAAGTGTTGTTAGTCAAGAGCCCTCTTCAACTGAAGCCCGCAAGTTGGCTGGTCAGTTATTACTGTTCTTGTCGCTGTTGCTGCTCGCTGTCGTGCACCATGTGGTACATTTATGGACTGCAATATTTATTTTCCCTTATAACATGCTTTTGGATTGCTACCAGCTTTGGCATGCTTTACATCCCACATGGTTCAGGATTTGTCTGCGGATTTCTTTCTGTTTAGACCAACTGCTGCATCACCCTTTGTTGATCCTTGTTATCCAAATTATCTCATCTTTCATAGGATTGCAAATAGCAATATTCTTCTTATGTGGGAGTAGGTATAAGCACCAGCTGGTGCCTTGTGCATTCATTTATTCTAATTTTCTTTGTAAATCTTCCCATCCAAAACCAAATTATGCTATTACTTTAAGACTAATTACATTAGAAGCTGCTCAACACGTAACGTAAAATTAAATGTTATCTCACAGAGCTTGATGATGCTGCACACCAGAAAAGAAGGGTGGAAGATATTAAATTATATCAAGTTATACAGGGTACAGATGAATCAGGGGAAGTAATTGCAGGCACTCTTCTGAATGCTCAATGCAGAGTAAGCTTTGCTTATGCAGATTGTCAGAATGTGATTCCCCTGCTGTGGCTCATGCATCTGATGTACGCTAGGCTTTTGAGTTTGGCCGCCTTTCATGTTACGTGAATACGTCCTACACCTTTTCTGACCTAACTGATGATACTTCTTACATACAACTGTTGCGTATCATCAAGGGAGGAGTGTCACTCAAAGTGATGGCTGCATTCTTGTGTTTTTCCCTTTCCTTTCTCACCTGCACAGACTATATTAACATTTGAATTATCATCTCTTGGTATCTGAGCTAATGTCCTGCTGACGTACCCGGTGCTGTGTGAATCTGAACCAGCTTTTTTCAGAGAACTTTGGCTCTCTGCGGGTGCTCTCAGGATTGACTGTATAAGCAAGGTGCAAAGCGTACTGATGTTTGCCTTATGTGTACACATTTTCGAGCTGAAACTAACACCTTAGTATCTGTCTTTATACACACACTTCTAGTGAATGTCAGGGCAGCTTTCCAACAGCATATAGGTATGTGCACAGGGAGTTTATTCTAGCTTATCCAACAATATGTGCTCTGCACACTGACTTCTGTCGGTGGCTCTGACTTGGGACCCTTTGGAATCATAAGACAACATTTTTTTAAGAAAAAAACCAACTTTCTCTTTTTGCAAGGAAAGCTAGGATTCTGGGGTGGTAGTGGTGTTCTCAGAGAAGTGGAATTTATTGTACAGCTGCTTATCAGCTGCTCAAGACTTCAAGGCACATGAATTGATTTTTATTTAGAAATTTCAATTGATAGAGACGGCTGCAGCCCACAAAGCTCTCTTGGACACTATATCTAACAGCAGTTCTTACAAAGACTGCAAACCAACACCAGGTCTTCAAGTCTGGGGCCTTAACCATGGACAGTTTCTAGGTAGGTAGTTTCTAAGCATCACAGAGCTGAAGTTTTGAACCAGCTGTCCAGCGAGAGCTGTGGTAAGAGATGTCCATGTTGACGTTTGGAGGCTAAGAACAGGCACATCACCTGGATGATTATGGACAGCTTGTTTCCTCAAGTCAAAGACTTCAGTTCCCTAGAAAAATAGATATATACAAATGAACTTTCAGGCAGGTCAGAGTTGAAGCTGATCAAAAATTATATGCTTGGTTTTACCTGACATGAACTTCAGTGAATTCCAGCAGGTTGTGTTTTCTTAGAATCAGAACGGACTTAACTCTATGAGGCAGAGTCTGAAGCATAACATTTAAATATCTCCTTCTAAATGTATTGTGAAATATTCTAGAAAAACTAAAAACATTATCTATGTTGACTTCTTCCTAACAAATATTAATTGCTTTTAAAAAGCTGCTTTTTCATTCAATCTTCATCCTAAAAAATAAACAGTCATTCTCCAACTGAAAAATTTCAAGCAGTGTTTCCAAAAACAAAGTGAATATCTAAATACACATCAGGCTGGCCTAAATCTAGTGGACAGGTTAATGGATCTGCTATTCTGGCTTTCTACAAGAACCTCACCCAGTAATTTCTGCATCAAAGTCATAACTTCAAGCTGAACTCTTGCATACCCTTTGCATGCCAGTCTGCATTAAAGATTGCAGATAGCACACCGAGATAAGTTCTTTGACTTCATTCTGAGTATTAAAGACCTCTTTGACCTGTTGCCTGAAGTCAGATGCTGATGAATTGCTTGTAAGTGTATTCTTAATCTCCGAGCTACAGAGAAAGGAGCAGTACTCAGAGCTTTCAGATGAGGTTAAGTTGATGAAATACCCGACTCGAGGTGCATTTCTTGGGCTGTGTCCCTTAAACTGCGCCTAGGCTCTTTGGAAACTGCAGCATTTATAATGGCTCTCCTGGTTGCTGTATGGAGAGGTAGGATTTGTAGCTCAGTTTGACCTTAGATACTGGGTGTTGACCTGAAACATTACTCTGAGCTGGGGGAAAAGAACAGTTTCTGTATCGTCATTATCTGTTGGACCACAGGAGCATCACATTTTTGTCTAGACTGCAGATGCTTTTTCATTATAAGGACAAGGGAGGGGAGGGAATTTTTTCCTTTAAAAGAAACAGAACTCAAGTGAGGAGGGTAAGGAAAGTCCACAAGCTGTTTTTGCATTAGGCTGCTGTAGCCAGGAGCTTTGTTGTACATCTGCAATCTAATTGGGGGGGGGGGGGGCGTAAAAAGAAGAAAAAACCTTTATTCATAAAGTTTGATGCTGGCTTTCAAATGTCCAAATAACGTTTTGGAGAGCTAACCTGTCTTCTGAGAAAAGCTACCTTATCAGAGTGAAAAAGCACATACTATTGTTTCTTAACTTCAGATGGCTGTAACTTTGGAAAAGAAATAAGTGTGAAACCCTTAGAGCACAGACTTAGAAAAGATTTGCGTGTTTGCTTAGCTTTTTAGGCTATGTCTTTGCTACACAAGAGAATGCATCTATCAAACATTTTTCCTCTTCTTTCCTTTCTTCCTTGCTTTTACTTCCCAAGATTTCACTACCACATTCCCACTCAAAGGGAGTTCTGAAGCCAAAAATCAGCCAGTGGGTTGGTTTGGGTTTTTTTCCCATGAGTCAGCACCTGAAGGCAGGTCAACGTTCATGCAGTATCCTTGTAAATCATGGGGCTTTTAGCCTTTACCTCTTGGCCTTAGTCTGGGAGGACGGCACAGAGATTGTTCCAGATGGCGAAACGGGCACAAACAAAAGCAAGGAGGATAAAACCTGTTAAAGAGAAACGCAGAAAGCGGGTTCCCCCAGCAGACTTCGGTGGTTTTAAAATTCTGAACTGCATCCTCCGGGGAAAGAAAAGTTATTTTATCCCTTTCAGCTTTCTGGGTGCACAATCGTTTGCTCCCGCACGGCCCCCTTGCCACGTTTCAAACAAGTACGGAGGTCTGCCCGGAGCCAGCGTAGCAGGGGACGAGGAAGGCATGTCAGTCTGTAGAAGCCACGGTACCCAAAGGGATGGTGCACAGCCCTGCAAACCAGTCTTCCCATTACAGCTGAGCCAGGATGGGGTGGGACACCCCAAGTCCCTCGGCACGAGCACGTACGTCACGTCCCCGCGGAAGACTCGAGCTAAATCAGGGCACATCTGTGGTCACTTGAAATGTTCCACAGCGTATGGGTTTTGTGAGCAGTTTTGCTTTCAGGAGCCCTGTCGGCTGCTACTCTGAGAACAAAACAAATTTCTCGGTTTGGGGGAGCATCTCTCTAGAACTTGTTTATGTTTCTGGGCAGGCTTGTGAAGCTGGTTCAGTAGAGCGTGCTGGCTGCTGCTCAGG
This sequence comes from Harpia harpyja, assembly GCF_026419915.1. Taxonomy (NCBI): domain Eukaryota; kingdom Metazoa; phylum Chordata; class Aves; order Accipitriformes; family Accipitridae; genus Harpia; species Harpia harpyja. The sequence continues at coordinate 4,945,965 of NC_068944.1, read as the reverse complement.
AGTGTGCTGGGGCTCTCGGTGCGCAGGCAGTTTCTGATGACCTGCCACTGCATGCTGACATTCGTGGTTGTTATTGTCATTCTCACCAGGAAGCAACAGATTTTTATGTAAGGTGCCAGGTCATTGAGTAACTCTGTCTTGGTTCAGTACCTTCATTTTTATGCTGTAGTGGTTGGATACTGTTGCGGGAAAAAGGTTTCTTATGAATTAACGACATTGAAACAGAGCCTTATAAAGGAACTCTAATACGCTGAATGTTTTCTTTTTCTTTTTTTTTTTTTTTTTTTAAGTCTGAGTCCCGCTGATCCTTCAACACTTTGGGGTTTGTTCAAGCTAGATAGTTTATATGGGACTATAAACTACAAATGGTGATATCTGCACATAATGACTCTATTTAAATAGCCAAAATAATTACAAGGCTTCTCGTCAAGAATTGTGTCTTTCCATACAAGATAATATGTTCTGGCTGTAGAATTCAAAAGGTAACAATAGAAGTTATTCTGCTTTATAGTCGCTGCTTTTTCAGGAGTATCAATGAGATCTTTTTTAAGAGTTTGTGTGATATTAAAAGCCTGCCATTTTTAAAACACAGGTCAGGCTCTGAGTTGATCAAACTGAGCACTTCTTGCATCTGGTTGCTGTTGTGAGAGTAGCAACAATTTTGAGCATGTTCAGACTGAGGAAGGGTGTTTGGAGATGAAACAGGAGCTGTCACGGATTTTTTTAGGCTGGTGTGGAAAGAGCTAACCTAGCAAGGTTTTACTGAGGGCAAAAATCCAGCTCTGCAGTTGGTAGGACTGGTCTAACATTTCATTTTGTGCTTATGGTAGACTGGATTCAGTCAGCCTCTACAGGTGGAGGCATTGCCACTGCTCCTTTGCATTCAGAAGCAGCTTCAGTTTACACCCTAGCTAACCTGCAGCTTCTTGAAATGTGCAATTAAATGGTGCTTGTGTCTTTCCCAGAGGCCTGATAAATAGTGGGAGAAGGATAGTCACTGCATCCAGCCTCTAATAAAAATGATGGTAAAATTTTATAATAAAGGGAAAGAGATTTTTGCTCTTAAATTTGTATTGCTTTTGCAAAATAAGCGAGTGGGATACTTTACTGGCATGATACGAAATACAAGTAAAGTTTATCTGAGCAGTCACAATCACTGAAATAAGAGTAGGTGTGTCTAGTGTTACTGTATCTTGGCTTTTTATTTTTTGTTGTTCACTTGAAAATTTGCAGCATTCAAAGGAAAACAGTAAGTTTTTCATCTATTTGTTGGATTAGAGAATAGGTCCTGTTTGGTTCTCAAACACTTTTAATCACGGTTGAGTGAAATTTTTCATGTGAATCTTTTTTCAGATTAATTCAGACTTAGAACTTTAAAACATTTCATATATACAAATCAGTTTCATAACTTGCTTTGAAATCATTATAAACTGCTTCAGTTACAAAATTGCACAATATCTTTTCAAACAAAAATTTGATTTTGGCAACTGAAATAGCTCCGTCGAAAGTCCCACATCCTCCCCTTTTTTTAAAAATTGCAAACCCTGAGAATCAAAAGGAGACATATAGACTTTGTAAAATGAAACTTTTTAAAGGAACTGAAATTGTAATTTCAAATTTTCCTTTGTGTGAAAATATCTGATTTACTTTCATTACAGATTATAATGTTGTCTTGAGAAATGTGAAGCAGCCATGAACTGGAAACAGATTTGTTACCAGCTTTGCTGTTCCACACTGCTGTTGCCTGAGCCCCTTGACAGTATTAGTGCATCGCTTGTTATCATTTTGAGGAACTTTTTTGTTATCGTTTTGAGGAATTTTTCAACTCACCTGTAGTTTATACCACTATTTTTGTTCCTGCTTTCACTGGGTTGATGAAAATGTTTAAAACTTGTAAGTACCCTCTTTTAAAGGTGTTGGAGAATTGTGAGGACTACTCTTTCAGAGCAAGAATTTCAGCTAATGTATTTCAGAGCTGAAAATAGTGGCATCGCACACATTCATACCCCTTGAGGATTCGACCATCAGATCCAGCTGTTAAATGGGTCTTAACATATTTATCCTGCTTATGTCAGAACTTGAACTGAAAATTAGTTTGGGTAAATTGAACTCGTAATTTGTCTTAGCTGTTGAAAGCTACCGTTGGTTGAGCAAAAGTTGTCTAAGAAAGGAATAGCTAGAGCAGTCATCCACTCTGAAGCCCGACTTGATGAAAATGACATTGGGGGCTTCCATCATGATGTTGATTCACAGATTTCCAGGTCAGACATACTGACTTCAAGATTAAAACAAGATGGTTTGGGCTTTTTTCTTCTCTTATCCTCCCCTTATTTGCCAGCCTAACAAACTCAGCAAAAGGTCTGAAAATCTGGCTGGATTGTTCTGCATTAATCTCATTGCGTATCTGAGATACAAATGACTGACCCTGAAATTGGAATTTGGGAAGGGGCAAATATGAATCTTGCTGCTATCTGTACTGAATTCTCGAAATTAATGGGATTAAAAAGCAGGGAAAAAATTGACAAAAGTTGTTGCATGAGAAGTGGAACTAGTAGAGTCGCGTTTATGATTTATGTATGTCCGTTGTACTCTTATGCTTCCCATTGCTCCATCTTAAGCTCTGTGACCTCCCCAAAGACTAAAAAACACATAGGAAAACTGAAGATATAATCTGAAGGCTGTACCATCCCAGTGGGCTCTGTTGTAGCTGGACAGCAGGTTCAGAAGTTATCAAAGAGAATTAATGAAGCTTAAAACCCGCAGGAGCATCAGAGGGAACCACAATTGTGACAATTCAATATGCTTCTCTTATTATAGCTTTAGAAGGCTAATACGATGCAAGTAAACTCGAAAAATTCAATCTAAATTTATAATATTAGAGACAGTATTGTGCCACTTCTGCCAGTTGTGGAATGTACCTCAGTGCGTGAAGCAGTCCCAACAGCAATCAGCAGGGCTGCTTAAGTACTAACTTAGTATCTGATTTCAGATTAGATGGCAGAATACCATTTCACAAATTATTAATCAAGACTTTCAAATTACTCTTTTAATGTTTGGAATATTTATTATGTTTACAGAGTTTGCAATACACATATGGTGTATTTAATCATAATGTGTTGCTTCAAATAAAAGTAGTATTTGAGATGATTCATGTGTTTTCGTGCCACTCAGGCTCATGGTTGAAATGGTTTCCTCCCAACATCATGAAGATCTTGTATTTAGTATTTATGCTATTTGTATTCAAGCCTTAGTTAACTCTACTGATAAATGGTTAAAGAGAAGATCCGTTTATCTGGGTCTCCTTATTCCCATTTCTATCCTCTGCTGGAGCTCTGCAGATGTATTTCACATTCATGAGCATCTGAAACATGTCTGAGTTTTGCCTTTTTTCTAACAAGTATCCTTTTCTTGGATCAAATCCATTAGTTATTTCCCTTCTGCTGCTCTTTCAAATGCTGAAGGATAACGTTTAATTTCAGGTAAAAACTATTTTAAGCAGAACAGGTTTCACAATTCATCAAATAGTTTTTGTTAAAGGTATTTTTTGTAAAAAAGATTTCTGACGTGACTGAATTGCTGGGCTGTTATTAAAATATTGTATTTTGGAAACAGTGACATTTCCACACGGTCTCTTACATAGGCTCTGTATTTGTAATCAGTTGCTGCTTTTATTAATGGTATGCAATGCACAGGAGGGTGAGTTCACACATCCTTTTCTGTTCATGCACACTGGCCTGTGAACTATAAATGGAACAAAAGGATGAACTTCAATGGGCACTTGCCACTTTGCAAGATAAATAAGTGTTGATGAGTTAGAACTTTGTTGATATGCCTGGAGTAGTTTAAATAAAGACTGTGCCACATATATTTTTCTTGTTATTTTTAGAAGTCCAGCTCCAGTGCGACCTGAAACTACGCCGTCAACTGGCCCTACAGAAAAGCAAGAGATTAAAGTTTCTCGTGTGAGGAAGTTAACGAGGCAGTACAGTTTGTGAGTAACGTATAGCATTATCCTTATGTTTTTGCCTACCGCAGCTGAAAATGCAGGGGGATGCTAATTATTGCTCTAGCTGTGCCTTCTGAAAGGCATGAGTGCAATTACATGATAATGATCTTATACTGATACCATTCCTTTCATCACTGAGAATCTTCAAGCTTTTAATACGAAATGAATTTGCCGTCCCTATGCAGTTGCTAACCCTCAGATTGCAAGCCCCTCTGCCTTTTTCTGAGCTTATAGGTTAGGAATTAAAAACCTCTTTTCCACATGAAATGTCAAAGACCTGGTGTGAGCTGGAGCAAGCTGCTCTCTCTGCTTAATTACAACCCCATTTGCAAAATGAAGAAAACAGTCCTTAGCTGTAGGGTGGTCAAGCTGTGCTGTCAGCCATTCCCTCTCAGGAACTGCACCCTCTCTCTCTGATTTTGTCACATGCAGAAATTGCTGAGCCCGCTACAGCTACAGCCAGCAAAGTTAAGTCTCAGTCCTGGCAAGAGTGGTCTGTGCCTATAGGGCTCTGGCATCCCACTTACACATAATTCATCCGATCTGAGAGTCTCTATAGATGTGAGGTGCTGAAGAGACGTGGAAATCAGTTTGTTGGTTTGTCCTTCGTATGAAAGGACAGACAAGGCCACCAGAAACTAGGGGAAAAAATGGACAATGTCAGCATAAACTTATTAGTACAAGAACACCAATGCCATAATGAAGAAAAAAATATGTATGCTTTTTACGCGGAATGGCAACTGTTAGTCCCTCCAGCAATTTAACATTCTAGTGTCACTAAATATATAGCAACATTAGCAAAAGTTTTCCTTCTCTCCAAAAGTGTTCTAATAAATATTTACATGTAGTTATTTTCTGTCTCACTATTAAGAACACTGGCTTTTGTTATGGAAAAAAAGTAACAATCTACATCATCAAAACTGAAAAAATATTTAGGAGAAGAAACAGAAGAATCAATCAAATTGCAACTAGGAGGAAAATGAGCAATTAGCCAAACTGGTATTTGTCCAAGAGACCAAGGCTGACGTATGGAACGCACAGCCACAGCGTGGTCGGCAGGTCACATAACGCGCTCTCTTTTACTATGATACATCAACCAGTATGGTTTGAAAATGAGATAGGAGATGGGAATTGACAACTCAAGCTGGGAGGAGAACCCAGCTTCCCTTACTGCGTGCTAATCCTGAAGGCAACGTGTGACAGGGAACTTGGCAGCATTTGGTAGGAGCAGTTTCCCAAGGCCTGGATGAAGTCTCCTCACTCACTCTGCCCAGACAGCAGTGTGCTTTTCTTGAATGAGACACCACTTCTACTACCTCTTTTTCTACAAGCCAGGGGAAGGAAATCTCCTACGTATTTCAAGATGCATCTGATTTTTCCGGTTTTTCTATAATGCAGGGACTTGTAGGTAGCAGTCAGCAAAGGAAAAGGTTGTGACACTGAGAGGACCGATTATTTGATGCGCTTCGTATGGCAGGTAGTGAACGGGATGCGGTGGCTGATTCTATTCTTTGAGCACACCGATGTGTAAGGACAGGCAAGAAATTCATGTCCTATGGCAGGTCTAGTTACAGGTTTTGTACACACACTTGGAAAAGTTTTCGATTTAAGTTGTAACCTAAACAGGTTGTTAAACTTGGTCCTCAAACACTGCTACACAGCAAACAAAGAGAACAAGGTTATGCTGCGTAGACAATTTTGCTGTAAAGGATACCTTGGTGATGTTATGTATGCAGAAGCAGAAAATTTCCCATGGGACCATCGAAGTAAGGTAGTAGGATAAGTTGGTGTTGAAGATAGCAAGGCTAGCGAGAAATGAGTTTTTAAGAGTCTGGGTGACAAAAAATTGCTCTAGGGTAGGTTAGGGCTGGAGAGGGTGTGTTTACCAATAAATAGAAGCTGGTGACCAAAGGAGAGGTATAGGTAATAGGACATAGAATAATGAAAATCAGTATCTCAAGGGGGCATCCCTGAAGTAATAGCAAAATCATCTATTACTAGATCATTCTTGTCTGAGAGAGTGTTTAGCCAATTTGTCCTCAAAGGGCAAAGAGAAAATCTTTGGGCCAGAGACCAAGCACCTCCCTTTTCTGTACGTGAACAGTCAGCCAGTCCCCCAGAGCTGCTGAGCACCTGCAGAACCCGTGGCCCGAGAACGGCACTGAGGAAAGGAGGAGAGGGTAAATGAAAATGAGTGAGAGGTTGTCCTAGAGAGAAGGGCAAGGATGCCAGGGGCCATTGGGAGTAACAGTACCACAGAGAATTCAGTAGTGTCTGGGAAGAGCAGAACTTGGGAAGGCAAGAGCTGAAGTGACAAACAGTGCGGTGGGAGGCAAGTGGAATGGAAAGGAGACTAGAGGCAGGGTCACGCAGTGGAAAAGGCAATGGTGTTATTACACACATGAGAGAAGAAACATTTAAACAGTGTGTTTTAAAAAAAAAAATGTATTTATGTATTCAGGAGTGAATTCTCAGGTTTTGATCGGTGAGTTTTTGAGGAACCAGTTTTGAGTATGTCTTGCCCCCATGTGGATTTTCAGTTGTCCACTGTTAGGCGTGAGGAACGGCGCATAAACGCATCTAACCACAGGTGTCACCTATGCTATGGCCGTGTGTAGGGTAAAAGACTCCCTACTTAAAAATACGGGCTGTGATTTTGTAAATTTTTTTTTTTGTAGACCCAAATTCTATCCACTTTAAATTATCTTGTGTCTGGAATGCAAATATGGGAAATGCAAAGAAATAGTGAAGGAGTATTGTGAAAGGAATCCAGTGAGGAAGGCGGATTCTCAGTCTTCTAGCTAGCGTGCTACTAGCTTGATGACTGATAAGACTGGACCCTAACCCTTAGCTTTGGTTCACAGACACTAAGAAGCCTTTCTGAACTGGCAAGTTCTTGACAATTTTCCGCTTCCCTGTATGCAACAGAGCAGCTTTACCCAGCAAGGATGTGGAGGGTGCCAGTATATTCCTGCTGAGAGTGGGGAGCAAGGTCTGAGAAAATGTCAGCTGCATGTTTCTGAAAGAGAGATTAACTAGGTCAACAGCCCAACTCTGGCTTGCTGCATTAATAAAACATCTATTGAACAGGTCCAAAAGATTTTGCATTTTCTTTCCAGCATAAAACCAGGGTATTGTACATGCTCTGGTGCTGAAATCTGTCCTAGCCCAGAAGAAATAAAAAAAATGAAGCATGGAAAAGATAACAGTAATCACCATAGCTTTATATCATAATAAAAAAACATTGTTATCACCCAAACAACCCACCGTAAGGCTGTGTACCCTATATGTCATGTAGTTTTGAAGTACTGTGTTGCCTAGGCATGCTGCCTTCAAGTAGCACTAAACCAAGTACAGTTCTGTTCTGGAAGTGTCTGTCAAACTGACATGGCAGGCTTCTGTGCACTGTGACTACCTAACTGGTAGTTAAAATTGGTGCCATTTTATGAGCAGAAATAATTTTTCCCCGTGCTTTAAACTGTCAAGCTGTAGTCTCTCCTTTTCACACATCATCCCCAGTAATAAAGGTTCTGTAGGCCAAATTGTGACTCTGTTTACCTCCATGCAATTGAATTAGCAGTTGGAAACATCCTGACTCAGGGCTGACTGATCCCAATGATTTGTAGTCAATGGGGCTCTACAAAAGTAAATGAAGGTATAATATTCTCTACTGGCTTTCATTTAGCGATGACAGTAGGTGAGAGGGAAAGAGCTCAGCTTGACGTCCTAGAGCCCAAGGGAAGCATGCAACCTGGTTTTAAATAAAATGTTTTCTCTGTAGAGGGAATAAATGCGACAGAAAAAAGATACCCTCTCCAGAATGTTTCTAAAGAGCTCCTTTTTTGGAGTCAAAGTCCTTTAAAAACAGTTTGAAAACAATAGCATAGACTAGCTGCATAATGGGTGTCAAATCTCCTGCGGTCTAAAGCCAGTAAAGCAGTCAGTCCCACGGATGGATCTAACCAGATCTGTTCTTATCAATACTGTCAACCTCCATAGAAAAGAATAAATGTTAAAGTAGAGTAATATCAAGTAAGTTCATTTATTCGCATATACATACTCCACAGAAACACTACTTGCACATCATACCCATAAGGTTTCCATTTGCAGATGAGACTTACCTAGCCAATCCACTTTTGAGGAATCTTTAAAGCTTAAAAAAATCTAATTTACTTGAAAAGTTAGCTGCATTACAGATGGAAGAGTAAACAGAACTTCACTCCAAAGCACTACAGCTGACATACAGGTTACCAGTGCCTCCTCCAGCACAAATACGGTCAAAGTCCGGTGACTTTTTCTGATGAGAAGATCTGTCTGCTTTTATCAACTGCAGTGATGAAGATGACCTTCCTCCAGCACTGGCAGCAGCAGCAGCGGCATCAACACCTGTGTCTTCAGCATCTCCCGGCTCACAGAAAACGTGCACACCACAGACGTCAGAAGGACAAACACAGGTTTCACCTGGTGGCAAGGTAATATGCAAAGAGATGAGCTTATGTCAGCTGGGAGAATTGCAGATAACACGTTTTCCTTAGATGGAGTAATTCTACATTTAGGAGTAGTTTTTAATGCAGAGTTGTAGTAATGTGTTTAACCTGTTGTGTAAGGAAATATTTAGAGCCTGCTCCAAGACCCAACTAAAATCAGTAATAGTTTTTCATCAACATTAGGAGGCAGTGGATCGGGATTAAATTAATATTTACCTTGATTTCAAAAGTGCATACTTGCTGAGTAGCCATACTTAAAAAACATGGTGTGAAATTTGAAATCCATTTGGCAGTCTATGCTTCAAGGCATTAAAAAACCAAACCCAAAACAACCAACAGAATTACAGAAACGAAATTGTTTTTTCAATGCTGGGTTTCTTCTTTGCCTTTAGAGTTCTACAGATGCTGGAAGTACATTTGCTTTGGAGCCAGGTGACCTCCTGATGGATTTCACAGAGGCCACACCTATGGTAAATAGTTTCAGTTTGCAACCAGGAAAATGTAAAAGTTTTCAATAATTTGTCTGCAGCTAAAATGAATGGGATACTATGCAGTGTGTTGGATAGTACACGGGAATAAAGTAAGTTTCCTTGATATTCAGTGATACTGAGCATCTGTCAAACTCGGCTCAGCATCTCTGAAAATCAGTCCACATCAACAAATACTATGGCTGATCTTCTGAATGCGATTTTTTTGTTGTTGTTGGATGACTTCTTGTTTCTCTCTCCTACCCGGGTATCTTTGCACCTTGCTGGACTGGTTTCACGAGCTTCTTTGTCCCTTTAACGTAGATTCCTAATGTGATCATAGATTTGCTTTTGGGAGTTGTCTGAAAAGTCCCTTCTTCTCCCCACAAGTTTTGTTCAGACCTTACCCAATAGCCAATCCAAAGACGTGTACCTGCACTTTCATGTTTCATTAGCAGAGTGCTTTGCTTCACTTTAAGGCAAAAAAATCTACAACATGTTGATTATTAACTTCTTTTTTTAGAGGTACGTGATTTGTATTTTTGCTTGAAAGCCAAGGAGAGATGCTGATCCCACTGAAGTCAAAATGCCTCTTGACTTCAGTGATCTCAGGCTTTCACCTCAGATTCCCAGCAGATCACTTGAAGGATCACAGTATGATCCTTAACTATCTCCAAGTCATTCTGCATTGCAAATAGCTCTAATGCCAGATAGCTCCTCTGCTGTCCAAAGCCATTTTTGCTGTCTTTGAGAAACCATATTTAAAGCACCTAAAAAGCATGACAGGGACAGCACTGCATTTTTGGCATAAACATTTTTTGTCTTAAGGTACTTCTGTCCTGGGCGTTGCTTTCACCGCACGGTTAGGTACTAGTTTACGGTATTGGAAAGGTGTTGGGGGGATGTGCCTTTTGCTTCAGAGACAGTATGGTACCTGTCTGTAAATAACTGCTCGTGTCCCGTTACCGGTGGATGCAGGCTTCCCTTGCAAGTCCGAGGAAGTGAAGGCTTATCCCTCGCAGGCCCCTCGCGGCTTGCAGAAGGGCTGCGAATCTTCAGCCGTGGCTTTTTGGCTTCAGAGGCACGTTGAGGTGGGCACGAGGTGTGCTGTGCCTAGAGGCTTGCTGCTGTGGATGGGAAGACAGGTTTGATGCGGGGGACTGCGCGGGAGCTGGGGAGACTGTCACTGGTATACTGCAGCTTGGGAATGGACACCAGCCCTAGAAGGACAGATTGTTTCTTCACAAAGTCCTTGAGGGCACTCGGTGGTCCCTGTGTAAGTTCAGGGTGTTCATTAAGCACGTTCTTTACCTTCCATCAAAGTGCTCTCGGCACCCGCCTTGTTCCTGCTGACAACCACCTTCTCTTTGCCCTTCAACCGGGTCAGCTGAACAGTCTTTGTGCCCCGAGACTTTTATACTGCATATGCTGAATGTCTGAACTGCAGCAAATTGAAATTTAAGGGACCCTCTAGCTCCTTGAGCCCCTGGGTCTCCTTGGTGGGAGAACCATTCCAGCGCTAGCAGCTGCAATGAGAGCACAGCGCTTACTGCTCCTACATCCACCGTATAGGAGGGACCTGCTTTTGCACCTGAAAATACCATTGCAGACTGAGGAGCGTCTACGAAAATGAGGTTTACCTGGAATCTCCTTGAAGTGCCAGGTGATGAAAACTATCCCATTCCAAAAAGCGACAGGAAGAGACGTATCTAAGCTGAACAACACACACAGCTCCCCCAGCCCGCCCCGTACATTTCTGCGGGAAGGGAAAATGAAAAGGGAGCAAAGTAAAGAGAGAAAGAGGTGCAGCATTCTGCAGCCTTTGTTTGTAGTTTGGGTTGACAAGTTCAGGCAGACCAAAACCGAAACTACCTGAAAGGATGTTGCAGCAAGGTAGCTGTTGGTCTCTTCCCAGGTAACAGCTGATAGGAGAAGAAGAAACGGCCTCAAGCTGCGCCAGGGGAGGTTTAGATTGGCTATTAGGAAAAATTTCTTCACTGAAAGGGTTGTCAAGCATTGGAACAGGCTGCCCAGGGAAGTGGTTGAGTCACCATCCCTGGAGGTATTTAAAAGACGGGTAGAGGTGGTGCTTAGGGACATGGTTTAGTGGTGGACTTGGCAGTGTTAGGTCAACAGTTGGACTCAGTTCTATGATTCCATGCTTCTGTATAGGTTAGATTGTCCCTCTCTGTATTAATAACATGTTTGTGGCTAAACTGTAAGTAACTATCCTTTGGAGTTTACTAATAGAGTTCTCATTCTAAAAAACATTATACCATATCTTACTGTATTAATCAGAATTTTAAAAAATGAGTCATGGAGACTTTAGCAACTGACCTGCTCTAGATAACATAGGTTTGGGATTTTTTTCCATTTAATAGAAGTCAGCATTACACACTTTTCCTTCTCCAGCTGTGGATACAGGCTTTTTTCCCTAAATATTTTACCCAGTCATGCTTTCCCCTTTCCTACCCCACCATCCGCTGACATAATTTATCACACTGTATGTTCATAAACTAACCTTCCATGACTTTCTTGGTTTTAATATTTCGGAGAGCATGTACAGCACAGCATCAATCAACCCTTTTTGTTTTGTTTAATGTCTGCAAAAGTCAGCTTGTTCTCTACAGAGCAGTTACTGTTTACAGACTTTTCTCTGCAGTTTCGCTGGCTACAGACTGCTCTCAATTGAGGTTTGAATGAAAAGTTTACTCTTCAGGGGAAGAGGCTCCAAACAAAAGCGAGCTAAGGGGAAATGCGTAACTTTGAGCCAGTCTGATTATTTAATAATTCTGTTGTGATAACATGTGCTGTCATTTGAGGGTCAGGATCATGTACAGCTGAGCGTCGTGTTGCTGTCAAGTTAGCAGTGGTGTGCTGGGTTTGCATGCGATGTCCTGGCCCTTGGGAATTTGCTTGCTAATTGTACCCACTTGTTGCACGTTCAGTGACAGGTACAATATCTAAAGGGGTCATTCGTGCTGCCTGGTTTGGGGTATTTGCCTGAGGTGATAGGGCTGGAAGTTCAGGTTCCTACATAGTTAGGGGGGTTCCTGCAGAGGGGCATTCAAACAACTGTCTTCTCTCTGTCGTCTGGACTAGAGAGACTAAGGCACCTAAATTGGACACCTAAAATCTTTTTTTTTTTTTTTTTTTTTTTATTTTGGTCATGATATCTGCTGCCAAACTTCCCCAGTTCACTGGAGAGCTGTTAATTTGAAGCAGTTTCAGACATCCTCCCTTCTCTTCTATAACATTACTGGTAGAGAGTGATTAATAGTCACTGACTCAGCTGCATGATCTTTGTTGTTTGATGTCTAATCATTGATGCTTCTTGATGGCCTTGGGTTTTATCCGTGTTTTGCTGCTGTTGCCTGTACAGTGGAAGCTTTAATACATGCTGAGAGTTACAGTTAGAAGTGGAGCTCACAAAACCAAATTAACTTATAAAAATGGAAGGATTAGTGGATGGATTGGATTAATAGAATTCATCCAGGCTGCCATGCAGGGATCAGAGCAGTCAAATTTGTCTGCTCGGTCAGCCTGGAGGAGCTACTGTGATATATACAAGAACCAGCTGATGGTCACTTAGTCACCAATACTTAGACAGCCAGTAACAGCAGGGCAATTGTGAGGCAGACTGATTTCAGGAAATCATTTTGCAGGAAAAAGAATCTGCATTTACTAACGCAGATTGCCTAGAAGGCAAGGTATCCTTTTGTGCTCTGCACTCCTCAAACCACACGGTTTATGCCCACTTGTATTCGTTTTTCAGGTAAATCCTACAATTAATTGACTACAACGCATTACTCGCTGTCCTTAAAATCATTATAACATGTGCAGAAGAAAATCCCTCTCTTTTTATACCATTCCATTGTGACTTTGAGCACTGTACCTGGCTTGTATGTAAACAAGATTCAATCCCTCCTGCTTCTGTGTTTCAGAAAAGAGCTGGATTTTTTAAAAAAAATACAGCATTATATATGAAGAACTATAGTATCACGTTATGAGCATTCTTATTGTGGTTTATTAAAATTAATTTTATCAGTGTAGTAGGCTCTTTCTGCCACCAGTCTCTCTCTCCCCCTCCCCCTCCCCGCGTTTCTAGCTTTTATGGAACTGGAAATCAAAGCTTGAGCTTCAAGCTATTCCATTCCAGCTTACAATCAGTATGATCTGTGACATGGCTATGAATGCAGAGCTTTCTTGTTTAATCACAGAAAGCTCAGTCCTAAGACCCTGAGAAGGTAACAGCTGCTGCGCCACACTGACAAATACCGTCTCGACCAAGAGAGTTGGTTGTGCAAAGATGGTGTGCGCAAACTTTGGTTTGACCTAATGGAGTAGGATAAAAAGAAATAAGAATGAACAGTTTTATTTACAAAATGTAGCTATTCCTAAACTTGGACTAAAGTTTGTAATGCAAGGTGGGTGAGCTAGGACTAAATCATGATCACATCTGAAGAGATAACAGAGAGCACCAATTTATAGCTGGCTGTATACTTGCAAACTATAGGTGTTCTTATTTCATGCTGTAGCAAGTGAGTAAATTTCTAGAGCTTCACCTGCCATCTATTGGTGGAAAACGGGAAGTACAAAATTATTTGCCTTGTCAACACTTGAGATGCAACATTTAAGGGGTATAAATTATTGGTATGATAGTTTAAAAATGAAAAATAAATGGTCTTCAGTGTAAAACTAGATATTTTTATTTCGGGTTAGTTGGAAACATGTATTTCTGTTTCAGTAATAGCATTACTAGCGTATGCAATCCTATTCATTGAAAGCAATCTCACTGAGGCTGAAAGAGTACAGAATTTGATGCATTAGCATCTACCATTTTGGAAACGAAGTGAAGGTAACCAGGTCAAAAGCCAGTCATCTCAGGGTGAAGTTGTGAGAAGTATTAGCATCTCGACAGAGGTGACAAAACATCCTGGCAAACTCTCAGTAGATAGTTATAGTGAGCAATGGGTAGTGAATAGAGGAGAATGAGTAAAGAATCTTTTAATTCCACTCCCCTTTAACGTTTGTTATATTGATAAAGAAGAGTTGGTTGGATTTTAGTTGCTAAAATTTCATGACAATTTTGCAAGGTTGCAATATGCCAAATAGCAGAGTAGGAAATGAGTTCAGTATTTCTTGCCTTCATTTCGAAGAACTTTTCACTTACAGTGCAAAGCAGTTTTTCAGTGGAAGACAGGCAAATGTATCAAACTCTAATACCTCCATAACCAGTCCTTCTGGCATTGAATTCTAAATAAAAGTGGCTATAATGGAATTACAGACTAATATTTAATAAGAGCATTAGATGGTATGTATCTACCATCTAACTGGCTGAATGTGTAGATCAAGTATATCTGCATGCCCCAGAGGTCTTTAAAACATCTCAGTCAGAGACAAATTTGTAAGTGCTTTATTTATGGTGAACTACACACCGAAGATAAAATAGGTCTTCTGAAAAAACTTATGAAGGCTGTGATATATTTCAGAATTAGCAGCTTTCTACTTTTACACTTTCATAGCAAAAAAAAAAAATTTCTTAGTACAAGATGAATTGGAAGCAATAACTATGACCTGGATTCAAAGGAGAATGTTCAAAAATGCTATTTTCCAAGCCAGCTTCTCAATTAACAGTATTTGCACATTCAAGCTTAGATGCAATGACCAATTATGAGCAATAGAAGAATTATTTGCACAAAGAAGCAGTTTGCCTGTTATACGTACAGATAAGAACCAAAAGCAGTAAGCAACATACCAAATGTACATTTACTCCCCGTTTCAAGTTCATGCCCTTTAACTCCATATTAAACTTAGAAAAAGCAAAGAGCAGCAATTGCTAAAGCAAAGAACTTTAATACAAAAAACTTGTAGCAACAGGAAATCTAGTTGCGTATGGACTCAAGGAACACTCTAAATTTACTGATATCGCAAAGGACCATTTTTTCTGCTGCAAGAAAAGGGCATCAGCTAGATAAGAACACAATTCGAAGGGCTGCACTGTAATGCCCAGTCAAACTGAGTATGAGGCATTTGGCTGGGGGTTTGCAGAAAGCGCTCAGCGCTGCATGCGGTGCAAGGCTTCTGGGAGCACACAGTCTCAATCAAGCAAATGCAAATTACCTGAGCATCATTTAGGTTATATGAAGCATGCTAATAACTAGAGAGGGGACTTAGCACATTTAAAAACGATCATGGCACTTGGGCAACCAGAATAATGAGTGAGTACATTTTGGATTGGACTTTCACACTCCCCGATAGCTGCTTCTTATAGTCTGCACACATAAAGCATTATAAATAGGACTTGCAACTAATGTGTAGCTCTGCATGTTCAAGCACAGGGCTTTACTGGTGGATGCCAATCTCATCAGCAGTCTATTGAATTACTAATATGCAAGATAACTGAGTGTCAGGCTCAGCGACTGCCTCTTGGATCTTAGTTTAACATTCACTAAAAAATGTAAAACTCTCTGACCGCTACTCAGCTCTTTGAGGATTTGCTCCCATTCATCTGTTACAGAAGGACACACAGAGCCAGTGAAGAAACAAAATGAGAGCATGCTAAAAGGTGAACTGTAAACATCTAGGTTTACTTTTTATTTTGCCTTAAGTGATTTAAGTTCCTTGGCTCAATGAATGTTTTTTCCCCCATTATCTGTATGCTGAGCAGAACAACTCGGTGCGCTCAGTAAATGTATGACAAATGATTTAACACTTCCCTATTCTTTAACTAATTGAAAGCAAATTTTGCAAGAAATAAAAAGATCCACAAGGTGAAACCCATTGCTGACTTTGCACCAGTGGACACCGTGATAAATTGGATGCGATGTGTACATGAGCAAGAAAAGGTACCAAAAAGAGGGGAAGGTGTTAAGTGGAAAAAAATGCAGACGTGTGATGCTGCACTGTGCCTACCTTGTATCTTCTAATTCACTGTTTTTAAATAATGAATGGCCCACTGGCTAACTTTTTATAAACCTTGAGATGAAGGTAAAGGTGGAATGTCAGAAGGTAGTTTGGATCAAGAGGGCATAAGCTTTTCCCTGGAGAGGTGATAAATTCTGCCACATACAATTATTTGTAGTCACCTCTGTACATTTTAAGATGCTGTCTTAACCATCCTCTGGCATTCCATGTGCCTGCCCCATGCCTGTAGAAATTATAAAATAAGCAAACGCCTATCCATAAATCTGGCTTCTGCCAGACGGTGCAGGCAGAGCTGGTCCTGGAACTTAAAACCTTGCCTGGACTCCATAGCAGGCCTGCCACATGGTGGGAGCTCATTTGGGAAGACATTTACACCAAAAGACTGGTGGGTCTTCTACCACCCGTGTGCCTGCAGGGAGATAGAGCCAGGAAAACAGCTTAGAGAACCGCTAGTGCTCTGTAACTAAAGTCTGCGGGATGGTTGCACGGTGGCGGGATGTTTGCTGTGCCTATACGGCGCGTGGTTTGATGGCCATTTACAGACTTGCCTATGAAGCTGGAGGATTGAGGTTGTGGTGTCACAGCTGTACGCGTAGGTCTTTCTGTAGATGGGTGCTGCATGGTCTCATCTGTCCCAGCCCTGTGGTTTCACAGATGGTTCTCCTGAGGACTGTGGGAGTGATCAAGTGCGTTTGCAAGCAGCGTAGTTTCTGGAGTATTACTCCAAATGGGACTATTGTGGCTGTTGAAGGTTCATCAATTTATGAGAAGGAGTCTAGGATGCGCTTGACTGCAATAACAGTGACTTGAGGCCAACCAACAGGCAAGATCCTAGGGAGACTGCTACCTAACAACGCAGAGCATCTGAAACTGCCAAACACCGTAGACAGGGCAGTGCAAGACTGTCTGGGTGCTTCTCTTTTTGTGTAATTAGTGCAATATAACCATTTTTAGTCCAAAGATTTTCTAAGTGTCTCTGAAGTGATATAGCTTGCCACCACTTCAGCAGTGATTAGGAAAGTCAGAAAACTTGAGGATCATAAACATTATTGTAGCTTAAAAAAAAAGACAAGAAGAAGAAGAAAATGCTACCTGCAATCCCTTTCTTCTGCCTCCTGTCAAAAACATGATCATTCCATGACCGTAGTGGCTTTCTCTTTTGCTTGAAATCAACATCAGAGTAAGTGAAGGGGATCAAGTAAGTGCAAGCAAACAGATTTTAAACTGGCTGACATCTACCTCCTGCCACAAGCTGAGAAGGCAAATCTTTAGCAAATCTTTTAGAACCTGCATATTGTTGTAAATCAGGTCTGATATGTTCAGTCATACTTTTGCTCAATTTTGGTTTTCAATTTCAGATTATTGCTTTACTTTTCAAGTGAATGGCTTTAGCAGCAGTAAGCAGGTGTAACATCTGCCTAAGAAGAATAAAAGTGAACAATAGATAGACAGGGCTTTTCAGACTTAGAGCATCAACTTTTGGATGTATTGGCTGAGTCTCCTTTTCTACTCTACAGTAATCCGTGTAATAGAAAAATGTTCAGCTTCTGTGCAAGTGCCTACTTGAAACTAGGTATATCTTCTTATGTTTTCTCTCAATGAGACAAGTATAGTCATGAAGTCTCAAGGTCTTTTGATAAAGGCATATTAATCACCTTTCCTTTGGCCTGAGAAGTACATAATTCCTTTTGTCTCAGCAGCTGTGAAGTTCATAATCTCTCTTCCTCACTTTGATTAGTGACAATTGCATTTAGACTCCAGTGAGTAACTATTGTGTGTTTTGTTTTCTTTCCAACCCACTAATGAATTGATATATGTGTAATTCTAATTCACATTTTTCCAGTGTGATAGCAAGTGTGATGCTAACTGCTTGGCTGTTCAGTGGAATTTCAATTGAATGCCTCCAAGCTCCAACAGAAAATGGAAACATCTGCTTTCCGAGCTGTTTTTTGACTGGCTGGGTGACTCAGTTTGTAAAACCAGCAAAAAGAGCAAGTAAACTTTCTTTTTATCTGCCACTCAGTTGAATAATCGGAACTGATAGGAAATCTTCTTTTTTCTTCTTCTTCTTTGATTAAAGTAAAATCTGGTTGTCTATATTTTCTTTGAAAAGCCTGTATTTTGGAAAACATCCTGAACCAAATGTCAGAGCGCAGTAAGAAGGGTAGAGAGAAGGATCAGGCCAGTTTGAAATGTTTTCATTTTAGCAGTTGAGAAGCGTTTCAGTTTCAAGCAATGTTTGTTAATTAATTTCAATGAACTCATGTTTCCAACCAAAATGTCGTTTCTAAATTAGGCACTAAAAACTCCTCTGACAAAATGCTGAGTGAAACCATTTTAAAATGTGGGATTTTTTTAAGTGTAGAGAAAATGGAATCAGCACCGTTTCTTTTGTAACACATTCAGTTTGAATAAATAGGCATTTTCTGATGAGAATTCCTCAGCAGTTCCAGTAGCAGTCTCTTCTGGTGAACAACAAGCGGCACCTAAGTGACCAGAGATTTTCTCTCATGGCCTATATCTACTGATTCGTCCTCTGCTTTTTACTGTTATTCACAACAGTGGGAAAATCCCCTAGCAAGGCATAATATTTATTTAATTTGTTGTAGTCTGTCTACTAGTAAGCAAAACCAAAACAGAGACCCAGTCATTGGCTTGTGAGATTTACATCAGGACAGATCTTTTGCTTTGACTTTGTACAACTCAAGGAGTGGCAACAGTAGAAATAACCAGTAAGTTGAACCGATAACTTGAAGTTCGCATAAATCTCAGCACGTCTGTGGTAATTCCACAGTTTCTGCGCCTTGTCCCAAATATTGTAGATCATAGAGGAAAATTGTAATTTAATTGCGGAAGGAAGAAAATAGGAGTTCTCAATTCCAGCTAACCAACTATCACGGTAACTGGATTGAAAACCACTGAACTCAGTAGAAAGGGTCCTCTTCTGTTCATTACCCCTTCTGTTCATGTCACCCTCTGAAAAGCAAAATGCTAAACTGTTGTGGGCTGAGGAAGAAAATTTCTACAGAGGTAGATGTGCTGTACATCCAATTTAAACCTGCTGAATAGAAAAGAGTTCTTGCATACTCCTTAGAGTTATTCCTTGGAACTTGGCCGCAAAACCATTGCTATGGAAGAACTGCGGATTTACGGCTTGTTTTCTGGCACGGCATTCATCTCACGTTCAGCAACCTAAGACCAAAGCCCCCCACCCTCTAGGAGGAACAGCCAGGGAGGTCAGGAAAGCAAACCTCTACGAAACTCTCTTAGCAAATTAATGTCGTTTCTTGTTCCTCTGCCAAAAAGTTGGCTAGAGTCTTGCAAGTGCTCTGACGCTGCGGAACGTCACCTGGCCGCTTCTGGCGAAGCGCCAGATATTAGCAGGATGGATTTTGATGAAGGAGCTGCCCGCGCCATCCGGCACGCACACCAAGCCATGTGCACGTGCTCTGCCGAGAATCCTCTTGGCGGTGTTGGAGATGGGAAATCGTGTGCCAAGTACGGTGGGCTTCTGACCACCTGAATTTGCACGCAATTCGGCACTCATCTCGTGCTGCATCCGAGTTGAGCGAACTGTCAAAATCAATAACCGTGAAGCTCAAGTGCTCACGTCCAGATAGAGTTCCATGTGTTTGCATCAGTGGCTGAGCTGCCCAGACTTCAGACAAAGCTCGTTCTCTTCAAAATGTCTGTGGTCAGCAGAGCCCATGTTTGTGTGTGCACAGAGGGAGCACTCAAAAAGCAGCAGGCACAGATTACAAAAAAACCCCAAACCAAAACCCCCAAACCAACAACAAATCAGAATGACGCCCGCCCAAGAAAACAGAGTATCCTGGATCTTAGCCTTCGTCTATCCCAGGGCTCCTGGGGAGAAAATAAAAGTAATCGCTGTAAGCGCCCTCATTGTTCCCCAGTTACAAAGTTGGCAGGACCAGTTTCTGCTCCTCTTAGATTTTAGAAAGACTTCAGGGTTTTTCTGAGTCAAATGAGTTAACTCTAATCTTCCCAGGGACCGTAACATCAGCAGAGGTTGCCAGACAACAGTGCGTTTCGGCCTCTTCCATCACCACGCGGTGCTGGGAAGGGGCCTTGGAGGCAGCGGTCCTGGAAACACGCCTTGCAAGAAATCCCCAGCTCCCAGTTTGGCTTCCCAGTGAGCTCCTGCTGGGATGGGCAGGAAGTCACTGACTGGGGACCAGGATCTATCTGCCTGTGACATTTTATTCGCAGTGTGTTTCTTCCCCTGAAGAAATGCCACAGGCAGACCTCCAGGGAGAAGACTGTCGTTGTTTGGCCTCTCTCCCATTTCCCTTTTCTTTTCCCGTTCACTGCAGCATTATAATCTTCTTCAGTCGCTTTCACAGAGATGTCTTTAATAATGGATCCCCTGGACCCTTTGCCCAATAAACAAATTATGGGGAAGCAGAGCTCTGCTCAAATGATAGAGCAGCCTTCTGGCATTGAAACTGCTGTCATTCCTGCGCCAAGCAGAGGAGTTCTGTACTTTTCCTCTCGGTCCAAAGGAGACATTTCTGCTGTAATTAAGGAATGGCGAGAGTGAGCTATGTGCTAATAGCCCTAATCGATTGGGATTATCCCTTGGCTGGGACTAATCTCTTTAGCTATGGAACATGCCTGAGTACAGTGTCTCAGACTGGGAGACTGGCTTTTAAGGTAGCATCCCAATTTGTTCTTGAAAAGATGGAAGCAAGCTGAGAAAAGGAACAATACATTTACTTTGATACTGGATTGGTTTAATGAGGGACTCAACAGATACAGAGGCATTTGATGTGTTTCATGGCGCTGAACTGGCAAAGTATTACAATACAGGTGTTTGAATCTGTACATGTATATGCCTAATGAGCTGTTGTGTTTGAACAGAACAAGATTTTACTTGCAGTCAGGACAGAATCTTTGTGTTTTTTCAATGCTTGGTGGCTGGCAATATGAATGATTCCATAGCCAAAGACCTGGGGTTATGAATAAATAGGTTTTCATATGTAACATTTATCACAAAAGATTTACTAGATATGGGATTGGATTTGTTCATGCACGAATCTTAAACCAAGCAAAACATTGTTCCTTATAGACTTTCAGCTTCTACTTGAGTTGGTCTTATTGACAGAATCAAATAGTTTTGTATCCACTATATTTAAAGCAGTGCTCTGTTTCCACGATGCGTGTTGGAAAGGGTGGCATATTATGATGGGAAAGGATTATTGTTATGAAGAAGTTTAACTCAGAGCAGACTTTTAGAGTAGTGAGGCTGGCAAACTGGAGCACAGCACAGCAGTCAGCGCTCCTATGTGTATTTGAGGAGAACCTAATCCATGAAGGGTCACCAAAATTTGTAGACACATGCATAGATGAAGGCTGCAGTAGTCACTGGGACTAGTCATGTGCTGAAGTTGAAAATACGCTCAAGCGTCCTTCTGGATAGGTATATAAGTAGTGCACCAGTTTGTAATTTTAACGCTTTTTCTGCAGCTCCACTGACTTCAATCTACCTGTACTATTCTTTTCCTGTAGAATAATGAACTGTATAAATGCCTGGGGATTTTGGGAGAGCTCAATAGCCCAGAAAAATAGGACAGAAAATTAATGCAAAGTATTTCTTACTATCCTGACATTCAAGGAGACCGTGACTGGTTGAGTTTCTGGACACTTAAGGACTTTCAGCCAGGTTTTGCTCTTGCAGAAGTAGAGATTGATTACAGTAGAAAGACAAACTATTTGTTTGTGTTGGACAAGGGTCAGGCAGTGCACTGTTTGCATCAATCTATCATAACTTTTCAGTGGAGGAATGTGATACTGATGCTTTTGAAAAAGTGCATGTATGTTACGTGGTTATTAGTCAGCCTTCATTGAAATGTCCCTGGCTTTGAAGTCTCCGTGTTAATGAGGCATGGTGAACCAACAGTTATCGGATGATGAGCTGTCAGTGTCTGTGCTTAGAAATAATCAGGAGTGGCTAGTGGTGAGTCTCCATCTGGTACAAAATGCATGTACAGTCTGCTTGCTGGCAGTGAAATTGGGAACTATATGGCTTACCTGGGGCACTCTCAACTAGCAGGAATCACAATACTCACTTCCTCCTCTTCGTGTTATTCATCTTTAGTGACTTTCTCCTGTGACAACAGCCTCCGTCTGCGGAAGATGCCACTTGATTTTGTTGGCTGTGCAGGCGATCTAGGCACCTGGCACTGGATCATCGACTTCATTGGTTAAGACCGAGGGGCAAAAAGGTAACTTTGCATTAGCTGTCCTAGCAATGCAACTGACTTACTCTGCAGCAATGTTGGAGAGCAACCGTATCCAGCGAGTATACCTACTGCTTCTTGTTTGCTTCGTTTCCGTGTTTTAAACAAGGACCAAGAAAATGCTGCAATCTTTAGTCTGCATTTTAGCCAACGCATCAGGACTGTGACATCATTTTGCCTTGCTACGTTTTCCTCAGGGGATGGTGACTAGGCTGATAACACATGCTGAGGCTATGTTTTGCTTAAGCTTGCTCGCCTTCGCAGCGTCAGCAAAAGAGTACTGAAAATCCTGAAGACTGAGAGCATGGATACTGTCTTGCTTTGGTCACATCTGAATTGTTCTTATTCTGTATTCTTTTGAAGAATGTCTTCTCAAAAACAGTCTCAAGGCAAAGCTACATTGTAAAAATGATCCAGGACATGCATTCCCTTCTGACGTGCTGGAGAGATGCTGGGCTGACTTAATAACATTACTGCCATCGTCCCCCATCCCCTCCCAATATCTCTGAAATCACTTTGCTAGCAACCCATAATTACAATCCTTAGAGTGAAGATCAACAGAGTACTCCGTCTTTAAAGGCAGCATCAGAGGAATACTAGCATCAACACGATTTGCAGGGCTGCCCTTGTAAATTAGTACAAAAGTTGGCCTGAAGGTTCAGGATTTTACCCGGGGCCTATCTTAACTACTGTGTTTTAGGTAGACCTGCTTGTAAATAGTGTATAGCTTACACTGTAGCCACAAACTGCTATGCGTTAATTATCTGTGAAATGCTATAGCTGCAGCAAAGCCAAGCTTCAGCAGAGACTGAACCTCATACGTCACTCCCACGAACTCCCTTGAGCATCCATTTGGGAACCAGAATTCACTGGAGCGCAGCCAAGGAGCCACGCAGCCACCTCCTGACAACGCCTCCGTGGTAGGAAGGGTTACACAAAGTCACTCTAAGTTGGAGGAAGATACCTGATGGAGAGGAAAGTACCATCCCTGTTGTACAAGCACCCAGTGAGACATGGAGAACGTGGTGTATGCTGCCGGAGCACGTTCCACGACACGTGGACTCAGCCTGCAGCAAGGTCCAGAGAAGGGCTGGCGTGTGTCAGTGGGCAGAGGAATGGCAAGTTCACCACTTGAGGGGACCCCAAGAGAACTTGGCTTAGCAAGGATACTGTGGAATGGACGTGAATTTCAAGGTGGAGCTTTCTCAGTTTACCAAAAGGAATTAAGTGGTACCTGTGGGGAGGGGGACTCCGTACTGCAGTCCTGTGGAAACTCGCGCCAAGATAAGTCAGATGAGTCAAACAGTTGGATTTACTTACGGTGGTTCTTAGGTGTCAATGAATGTTGTTCAAAGTGTTTCTTTGAACTCCAGTCTCCGCCAGTTATTTGGAAGATGACCAAGGGAGACCCAAAGACCAGGCGGAGCTAGGAGGGAGATCTCACGGTGTTATCTCCCCAGAGGGAGCGACAGTAGGCAGGGAGGTTCTGAACACACACTGTCTCCCTTGCACAGAAGCCCATTCTCTTCAGAAACTTCACATTGGGTGCCCCAGGGTGTTTTCAATAGTACGTTTCTGCAAAACTGCCCCTCTTTAATATGTATGAATGAAATCTGTCTGCTGACTCTGACACCTGGGTATCATTTCAACAAGTGGAAAAAATCCCGCATCCCATGGAACGAAGGTGGCCTGTGAGGCAATGCGCGTAGGATTCGCACCATGTGGTTCGTCAAGGCATTTAGTTCACAAAGCCTTTTCCAAGACTGACTAGCCAATGGTATTGCTGATTTACATCTCCATCCTCTTACAAGTTTATTGGACTGCACTGCTTTGGTCTGATTTTTGCCCCGTACATCCAGGCAGTGATTACACCTGCCTACCTATCATGCTGGTTTTGCTGCCACATGCAAAGGGAGAGAACTGGGGTTGACATTACCTGAGTGATCGATCATTGGAGCCAGGAACTACTCCCACTTTGGTTTTACATTTTCCGCCTTATTATTCATTTCAGCCACTGAAATGGTATGACAGCAGACAAGGAGCTTTACTGAACAATTGCAAAGTCCAGGATCATATCACTGGTTTTGGAAACCAGGTCTAATGGTTAACCGGTGCTTTTAAAGTCACATCACACGTCAGGACTGGGAAATGCTACAGCAATGTAGCTTCTGCAATGCTGGGAAATGCTTCTGCAATGCTGGGAAATGCTTCTGCAATGTAATCCAGAAGTTTCGGCTGCTGATCTTTTCTAATTTTATGAGTAGAAACAAACCTCTGTGCTGTATGGATGTGATGGTATTCAACTTATAGCATGTATTTTGAAATAAAGCACCACAGAATATTCCTCGGGCTATATGTGTACACTGAGGGCCATGTGTTAGCAGCTCTGCTTCTGCTGTGACGCACAGGAATCTAACGAAGTGTTTGGCCTAAAGTTTTTCTTCCATCTGGCCAGTATACAAAGTGACAGTGCAAACCCACTGAGATCACACATTTTCTCCATCATGTTTTAAAGGCCTCCAGCCGAGGTGCAGGGGATGGGAGGGAAGCGAAGTGTCAACAGCACAAAATCTTACCAGACCTTTGTAGAAGCAAAGTAAGTTGTGGCAGGGCAGTGAATATACTGACTGCCCCCAATGTAAGAGAACATATCCAAATTAAGCCCACTTCTCCCAAAAGTGGTACTTTTTTGTCACAGCAAGGACATTTGTAATTTTCCCTTCTGATAGAAATACCAAAAATAGCTAATTTTATATCAATTAACTTGATAAAAGTACTCTTTCTTTGTGTCCCTCCACTTCCATTTGCTTTTATGAGAAAGTTACAGGTTTTTTCTCCTGACCCATCTAAAAGGTGTTTCAGGAGAGTACAATTGTTTTTACTGAGATTTTAAATTCTATCCAGAAGAACTCTTTGCGCAAATGTAAAGAAAAGGGGAAGGTTCTTGTCCTGTTGTCCCTTTTCTTCCTTCACTCTCCTTCATTCTTCCTTGCAGTATAAATATCAAGGAAAATTAGTGCTGTTAATTCTTTCTGAGTGTGGCAAAGATACCTCCAAAATATGTCACCCCAATGGACAGCTAATAATGCAACAAGAATCTTTGAGTACTAGCAGAAAATTGGCCACAGAGGAATAAAAATTGACTCATTTTCCCACAAAATCAATGTGACTGTTATATTGACTGGTTTTCAGATCTTTCTCCTTAAAGATTACTTGACCACTGGACTTGTCGTGGGACTGTGCCGATCCTTTTTGTATTATTCTTTTCTTTTTTTCCTTCTTTTTGTTAAGAGTCAACTGTTCTTTTAAGCTTAGTAAATACTCAACTTGCCAAGCTAAATATTCCGGACGAGGAAATACTTGTCGAAAGTAGTTCTGCTATGGTAATGCACCCTGACCTTTCAAGCAAGGGCCATTTGAGGTTGTGAAACAAGCCCTCAGCATGTGAGATGCCGCTGGAACGCAGAACGCCTTCACTCCCCTTCATGCCGTGCCCCTGTGACGTGACGGTTACTTATGGGACCTGCCTTAAAGGTTGTTTTATGGTCGTGACTTGGGCTGCAAGACTGTTTCCACCGCTGCAGAGAGCAGGTGTGCTTGAAATCAAGTTTTATACTTAAAAGTCTGTCTGTGCTGTTATCGAAAGTACAGCTCCGACCTCTCGTTGCTCGTGATATTTCTATAGCCCCTGTGCCACCCGTTAGTCCCTTTCGCTCCCGTGGAAGAGCCTGACTGTGCCAGAACGTGCTCATCTGAGCAGGTCTGCAATGCGGACACGACTGCTGCTCCAGCTGCCGCCGCAGGAATTTTTGTGCTCAGCTGTAAACTTTAAAGCTGTTATTTCTCGTTTTGTCTTATACCAAAGTAGTCGGAATACCTCAGCAGCTTGTCTATAGGCAACCCACGCGCTAGCAGCTACTGTGTTTTGCTAGTCTGAGCAGCCTCAATTCAGCTTCACGAGACTGTCCTGCACACAGAGCTGCCCACCTCCTCTTTCCTATTCCCTTTTCCCCTCGTGTTTGCAATCCCAGGTGAAGCCTGGAAGCTGCTGAAGGTCTCCAGAGGCTGGAGGAATGGCAGGTTTGCGGTAGGTGCTGGAGATGGCTCTGCTCTTCTTCCTTTCTCGGTCCCCGGGTGGCATCTTTCAACAGATGCTGCCGCAGCAGAGAGAAGAAAGCACCCAGGAAAAGTTTAGAGTCTGCTTCTGCCACGTGAGTCAGGAGACGTTTAAAGGTATGGTATGTCTTCCTCCGAGGACAGGGAGAGAGGCTATATACTGCGTGGGCACTGTATAACATTTAGGTCTTCACTTCTTGTTCTGGTCAGAGAGTTGTTTTGCTTTTTGAGCTACTTTGAGAGTTTTGACTCCATGCAATAAACTTTATCCCAAGACAAGGGTTAGGAAGAGACTCACACATGACGCTGCTTTCCTCGTGTGGCGGGGTGGGAATTACAGGGTTTTCTTCCTCTTCCCAGGTGCTGGCAACTGCTGCTGTTATCAGCACGCTGCTGGCCATGGTGGACATGCAGGACAGTCAGGCCAAAGTATATTCTCGGGTGAAAAGACTTTTCAAATTTCCAAATTCAGCTTCACATAAACCAGTTGCTTCACCGATGCTTTCCACGCTACTCTCTCCCCATCCTGCGTATCCTCAGTCTGAAAAGTGTTCTGGAATATACAGAATTTTTCTGCTGTTGCATGGATGAGGAGGACATTGTACCTAATTCCTTCTCAAAGGAGCCAAGCCATCAATAGATAAGAACCTCTTGCCAGCGCTGAGGAGACAACAGCAGCGTTGTCTCTCTCTTTTGCCTGTGGGAGCTGGCAGCAGCACTCATATCAAGGCCCGGGCCAAACCGATAAACTCCGTTGTGCCATTTGAGTAACAGTGGTCTCTTCTCAGACGGAAAAAAGATGAGAGGAAGACAGTAAATCCTAAAGGCTGAGCAAGGGTGGTTTCTGTTTGTCACTCCTAAATTGAACGCAAGTATGGTTTTTTCCCCTCTGTTCCTTAATTTCTGTTTTCAGTTTCTTTAAAGTGCTGGAAATTGGTGGGTTTAGAACCTAGAGAGCCTTTCATTTATCGAGATTGTCTTATTCCCAAGACTAAATAAGCACAGCTCCCCGAGAGAGGAACTCGCGCTGATAACTAAGCCAGATTAACCGTTTTTTGCCGTGTTTTGATACGTAGGCTGGCCTTAGGCACATCCACAGATGGCAGGACTGATTTTGCAAGAGAGCATTCTGCATGGCTGTGTGCCGCAGTGTGTAATCAGGGCTGACTCCTCTTGCGGGCCTCTGGTCCCAAATCCCAGTGGGCTCTTGAATATCGTTCTGCGTCATTTTTCTTTTCTGTATTCAGTAACCGCGCTTCGTTTCCTTAATGAGACCAACCTGCAAAATTAGAGAGATTTTGGCTGTAGAATATCAAACTCACGCTGCATATGAGCAACCAGCTTCCCATCCCTGTTTGCCTTTGGCTCAAATATTGTGTTTGTAATGGAGTGCGCTTGTATTTTGTACTGCAACGTCATATTGTAAACCCTTTATAACCTGAGAATGACAACCTGGGCTCGTGGGTATTTGCTGCCTCTCAGAAGAGTGAGACGCGCTACGGCTGTCCATGTTTTGCGTTGACAGACTTGGCTCTGGGTATGAAACTTGCAAGGAGCTGTTGCTTCAATCCAATGAGTAGGTTCAATCGGCATTGTAGCGTACATACACTTTGCTAACAGACGTGAATATAGGACTATAAAAGGAGTGTGAAATTTTCTTTAATATGTTTGCATAGAAAATAGTGATTTAAAAGAATTTCTCCCTCACACAGTTGTTTGTTCATTTGCGCCTGCGTAATTGACTTATAAACACCTTTATTCTGTTAAAAAAGGTATTTACATGTTTAAGTGTATCTTTGCTATCCATACTCTTTGGGTGTAAGAAGCCTGACAGTTAATGGCCAGATTAATTCCACATGTTTGCAGAAGTGGGCCCACAGATGGCTGTTAATTTCCCTTGGCATCCTTATAGCCAGTATGCTTCTGTTATCTTATTTACAAAATAAAGACTGTACACTTACTTAATTATATTTGATGTCATAATTTCAGGTTTTGCTTTGGCCTACGGGCTCAAGGCCCTCAGGGTAGCTTTCCTCATTATTAAACAACAGTTATATATCTGTAGTTAGTGAATTATGCTTGAAGACATTCATAACAAACAAATGCACAGAAGTTTCTATAATGAAGTGAAAAACGCACCTTTACAGTGAAAAATGTGGTTTTCCAAATGGAAAGCATGAAGTGCAGTTCAAAACTGATACCTTTATTTGCTATTTTGTCATCTCTCTGAATGAATAAATAACATCTGCATTCTAAAGAGGAAAATCACGAGAAACAGCATTCACAATGAAGTGGGACAGAGATTGTTGCTGCTTCTAATATTTCTTTAATTTCAGTTAATGGTTGAAGTGATTTTAAGGGCAGAAGCGACTTCCAGCAGGGCCTGGTCACACCAGTGACCGTACGCTCATGGACCAAGCCCTGGGAGCTCTCAGACTTCTCGGCACATGGACGTGTTGGTCTCTCACCCCTCCGGGCGCTTTTCCAAAAAAACCTCCTAAGGTCATCCGTTATCCACAGCCCTCCTCTCAACACAGGGCCTCGTAGCTGCCCGAAACAAACAGTTGTCCCCAGTGCTTTTTTTGTATATGGTTTTCTTTCAATCCCACTTTACGTGATTGTTTGTCTGACTTTGGCGGCAACTGTGGAACTGAAACTTTGGAAATCTAAAATACGTAAAGCACAATTTCTTTAGCCAAAGTTCCTGCGCTGCAGAATTTGCTCCTGCACTTCATATTACACATTTTAAAATGTAGTGCTGGCTGAAGGAAGCAGATGATAATCCAACGGCTCTTGACAGAATTGGGAGATATATTGTATGCAATCAGCTCCGTATTTGCACAACAGATTTAATTACATGGTAAAATTAATTTATCGAGTTTTCATATTTATGCTTTGACTATTCATCATCAGATTTCTGTATGCATTTTTGGAGGGGACTTTTTTGGTCTGGTCCAAGCACTGCTGAACTGCTCGAATTTGTTGGATATGTCACTGTAGTTGCAATGCTTTGCTGCTTTTTTTTTCTTTTGCATTTTTATGCTCTGAAAGTAACATCTTTTTCTTTATCTTTTTTAAAGATAAAGACATTCCCTGCTGATACATCTAATCCTTTTTTCGATCCTTTTACAACAGTACCACAGTTTTCTGTAAGTAGAACGTGCAACTAAAAAACTGTGTATTTAACACAATTCCAACTGATTTTTTTAACAGTGTCAGAAACTTATGCGCTAAGCAGTCCTCAAAAAAAAAAAAAAAAAAATCCAAGTAGAAATTAGAGTGCAAATCAGTTAAATATTTCCATTATACAAATAATTAACTTGCCTGCATTCAGACATTGCTGCTTACTAGACACAGGACTAAGAGTTAAAGGTCAAGGCTCACCGCTAATGCGGTTGGTCCCAGAATGTTGTTCAGTTCAGGACTGTAGAGGACAGTTGTGAAGCTCCATAGCCTCTTTCCAAGGAGCAATAAGGGAATGGGAAGACTTAGTCCTCTGTCTAGCAATTGCATGGCCTCCTGCCTGAAACCGCCTGCTGTGCCATCACAAAGAGGGGCCTGATTTTCATTGAATTTGCATCTGAATTTTAAAAAAGAATTATAGTTAGTGTGTTGATGACTACAATGGTATCCTTGTATAAACTCCCATGTTTACTTAATAACTTGAATCAAGTATTGAACTCAGTTCCTGTTAAACTTTCACAGAAGTTGGGATTTGGGGTTTTTGGTAAGGTAAACTACATACAAACAGGAAACAACTATTTGATAATTTAAAAAATAAGTCCAATCTAAGTCCTACTTTAGGGGTAGAGGCGTTATGCAGTAAGTGTGACAAAATGATCTACTCTATAAGAAACACTCTCTGATTACAATTATAAACCACAGTAACTGACTTACAGTTTTTAAATTACATTTGCAAAATGAAGCATTTCAGACTTTAACCTTAACTTTTACTGATAGCAGCAATCTATATGTGGCATATAATCAGAGATAAGTAACTTCAATCACTGTTGGGCCATGTGCAGTAACTGTCTGCATTTAATGATTTAAAGAAAGAGGCTTTTCTTTCACGATAAACCTGATCATGGGATTTGACCTAAATGTTGTTCTTCTCCAAATAGGTATTTTAAAGCCAGAGTTAGTTAGGGTCCCTAAGCTGCGTCAGTGCCACCGTTTAGCTCTAATTAAAGGTATCCAAAAATACACGGGAATATGTCGCAGCAACTTTTCACTAGGTCAGCCAAGTCCGGATAGTACAGTTGTGGTAAAAGCTAAACCAAAGTTACAGTGTTTGTGTCTTTCATAGTACTACTTTACCTAAGCAAAAAGATACACCCAGAATAGCTTTCCCACTAAGTAGTAATGATTGTCAGGAAATTATTTTTCTGCCTATGACAGTTATGATGAAAGCAAAATTTAGGAGGGGTATATAAAATATTTTTTCATCATTGGGGGGATAGAACTTTAAAATATAAAAAGAAGCTACCTTGATATACTTACCCACAGCAATTTCCATCTTGCAAGAAATGGCTGTTTCTTGGCAAATTCAAATGTTGAGATTTTTGTTATGCTCTGTCGGGAGAGAAGCAGCAGAGTAAAATTCAAACTAATCTTTCTGAAATTCCCTCTTCTCCCCATAAAGTCCTGTTTCCCTGGGGAGGGTGGAGGGCAGAATCCAGATCACAAATATTTAAAACACCGTTACAATAAAAATCTAGTGCTGTGCGATCCATCATATGATTCCATACATTCCTTTTAGAGAGTTATGTACAAACATCTGTGGTAAACGAGCAGCTACCTAGAGGACTGCATAAAGAAAGGAAAACAATTAGGAAGGTTAATTAGACTTTGGTCCTGTGTTTCACGGTCCTCCATCCCAGCCCAAAGAGATGTGTTTCTCCCCAGCAGCGTTTCAGTTCATCCTGATGCACGGGCTCTGCCGGGGGCTTGAAGATAGCTGCCCTGCAGGTGGGAGCTGTAAAGGAAAGGTCTAAATCAGTGCTAGGACTTACTTACAGGTAGATCTAACTCTGAATGTTCTCCAGTCACACACAGTCCCAGATGGTAACATTTGTTGATCTTTTTCCTTGTTTGTTTGGGTTTTTTTCTTTTTCTTTTCCTTGCTTTCCTTGCTTCCCCTTCACTTTTTTTTTTTTTTTTTTTGCTTGGAACAAAACATTGAAATGTTATTGAGGGGAAAAAGGTATGAACAGTGACATTTGGAAGGCTTTACCTTTTGTGTAGGGCTTCTAATTTGGTGGTGTATATGCAGCTGTGTTGATTTTATCAGAGGAAAAATTAGAGAACTTGGCTGCCTGGAATATTTAAAAATAAGCTTCATGCCAGGAACCCCTCTGAATTTCAGAGATTTCCATAGAGAAATGGCAGGCTCGATGACCATATTCTCAGGCTGGTATGAGTCACATAGATTTAAATTAATGAAATTATATCTGTTTAGACCAGTTAAATATTTGATTCAAACATACTGTGCAAGCAGATATATATAAAAAGATGCTTTGGATATATACTGTAAAACCATTATCCAGAGCAAACACTCTTTAGCACTCAGGGCAAATCTTCAGCAAGTGTAATTTCTCATCGCTCTGCTGATTTCGGTAAGGCTGGGAGAATTTACATCAGCCTCACAGAGTGGTGCCTCCTTCTCATGCCGTAAAGTAAGATCTGGCAGTTCTCAGAAGACAGGGATCCTGTATGAGGAACACCAAATTTGATACCCCTGCAGCTTGTAAGGCTGAGTTTTAAAAGTTGAACGAGAGAGAAGTTTGGACAGGTTCTATTAGCCAGTATTTACACACATAACTGGCCAGGGTTGGAGGGAGAGTTTCTTTAGTTGGTTTTACATTTTCCATTTTACTAATTTTGTGGAATTAATGGAATTCCTTTTGCTTCAGAGGTTGTTTTGGAGCATGTCAGACAGGTTGAGCTGAAACGTCAGCAGAGACATGTTAAAAAATGACAATAAGCAAGCAAACCTAACACAGCCATTCTTTCCTGGGCTCAAATAATTGTCCCGCTGATTAAACCGATTTGTGTTTAGCATTGATCCTGTGTGGCTTGCAGAATTGGAGGAATAATTAAGACAAAGAAAAAAAAAGTTGCTGTTCAAATAGCTGCTCCCTTATGATGGTGACTTTTCTTCCTCCCTGCCTTAAAGTCTGAACCAAGTTTAGAAGAAAAAGTTGGCAAGAAAGAAATGCAGCCGATACCAGTAGGAGCATATCCTAATGGTCCTGACATGCTGACACACTGCAGTTGCTCTGTGCTTTTCCCAGGTCAGGGTCATCCACGCACCACAGGCGCTAGCCACTGTGGTTTGGCATGAGAAATAGTCCGTGCCGAAAAGCAAGACGGTGGTATTTCATTTTTAGGGATCCTCCCCCTCCAGCTGTATAGGCTGGCACAGTCTCTGTTGTAATACTGCAGCGCTGATATGCCTCACCTGAAAGGCAGGAGACAGTTGCTTGCTGTTTGTCTTAAAGCAGCCCTTCCAATATTGCCTATCAGTAGATACTGCAAGAATATTTCACGTTCCAGTTAGCAAATGTGGGAAAGGGATGGACACTTTGAAACCCGGACTCCTACAAGCCCGGACTCCTGGCTATTGCAAAACACAGATTAGTCGGAGGACCCACCAGCAAGTTGTATAGGATTTCTGAAGAATAGCCCAGAAATCTCCTGCGGTCAGCATTCTCCAAACTGATGAGGTCTTTTATCCGAATGCTGCCAGTCCCGTACGTGGAGTTTCATCTCACGTAGCGCATGTTGCCATCAGGCTTGCCCCTCAGGCACGGCTCTGGAAGAGCCACGGAAAGAGGTGGCTGTTCAGCATCCACGGAGGTTGCACTGAGCAGCTATAGCTACAGCCCCCCGTTTGTTCTCGTTATTAGTTGTTATTACTGAGTGTTTGGCAATGAATTGGATGGTGAAATGTAGCAAGAGCAGTAGAAGCTAATCTACGCTTTTTTTCTTTCCGTGTCTGTATACTTTTTTTTTTTTTTTTTTTTTGTAGGCAGAATTTACAGACAGCAAATTACAATGCTGTGCGGTGCAGTCATCTCCTAAGATAACGCTGGTAACTCCATCGCCCGTACTGAGATCTTTGGCAGAGACTATACCAACTCCAACGGTCCAGACAATATATACGTCGCATAAACCGATTTCGCTGGCAGACAGGTACTGTGCAGTTCTTTCACAGAAATACTATGATGCTCTCTGCATTAAAGGAATCAGCTTGATTTCTCTTTTTCTATCATAATTACCATAAAGTGACGTTTCCCCTGATAGCAAAAGATTTCCTGTTGCTGCTTGACACCTACTTCAGAATAGGTGGGTTATGTAAAGAAATATCTAAAACACATATCTGCTCTGAGAAAAAAACCTGCCTTAATTAACTGCTGCAGCCGGCAGCGTACCATTTCTGTGGCCAATGGCCTGGAGAGGAAGGGTTATGAAGATATTCCTCAGGCAAGTCATTTTGTCTGAACCAGAAATGTTTTCTTCTAATAATTACTGTTGCAATTTGTTTTTTGAAATTAAATGTCCGTGGGGGAAAGCTGAGGTTGAGACATGCCTGCTCTTCTAAATGAAAAATGGGCACTGGTCTTCTTTCTTTTACCTCTTTTTTCTTTTTTTTTTTTTTTAGTAATGTCAAGCTACAGTGGTCTTTCTTGTAGTTTCTTAGAGAAACAACAAGCCATCCCATCTTTCCACAGGCAGCCTGCTTTCAGTTTTCTATTGTTCCATCCTACCTGTTTTGCATGCTGGCTTCTTATTCTAGAATTTAATCAAAGCTGAATTTTCCAAGCTGATAATTTACTGAATACAAATGTAGGAGTGGATATATTCAATACTTCTGGAGCGCAAAAAGGTCCTAGGCTTATGTTGAAGAGAAAAGTATTTCTTTGGCATGATAATAGATGAGCCTTTTTTACTTTTGGATTCACAGTCAATTCCCGTTTTCATTTGTTAGCTGTTTTTTGCAGATGTTGGTTTAATTACACCTGCACGCTTGTTCAACATTGCCAACTCATCCAAAAATTTATCATTCCAGTGAAAATGTAATTCTGAAGCTGTAGTGCTGAACTCAGCTTCTGTAAGATGTCTCGAACACAAGTGGGTGATTCCACCCCTGCTTGCCCATGAAAGGACTGCAAGGTTTCTGCACTGCAGTTTAAATCTCCAAACTGTTTTACAAGCATTAGATACTTAACTCTCAGAACAACACAGTAAACAGGTTTTTGGGTTTTTTTTCCCCCACACTATTTCTTAAGCAACGGAATCACTAACCCAGGGCATTCCCGGTTGCAGAGCCTGCGGGCTCTGGAGTGGTTCGGTGTGTGAGAGCGAGGGCTTCAGGCTCTGCTTCCCACACCCCGATGTGTGCAAGACTGTAGTAAATTCAGCGTATAGAGATGTCCCCCAATATCCGACCGTGCTGAGGAGCAGAAGGCTGTAACACCAGTCTTTTGTGATGGCATTTACTGTAGGTGTTTGATTTTGAGAGTCCTAGTCCGGCTTCCTTTGAAATCAGTAGCCTTTAGCGGGGGTAGAGATTAAATCCTAAACTGTTTTGCCATGTGGGGTTTTTTATGTCCTTTTTCTTGCTTCTGTTTGCTCTTCAGAAATATCAAGTGGTACTTGGTTGTGAATCAGGCATCAGTTATCAGCCTTTTCACTGAATCGAGTCTGACCTTTTTTCCCCTCCTTTGGTATTTTGAAAATGTTAATTATTTTAAATTGAAATCTGAGACTTATTGTTGTTCCCATAATTGGCTGTTTGTGCATTAATTACACAGCGCTGAGACTCTGAGGCGTGAACTTGAGAGAGAGAAAATGATGAAAAGACTCTTGATGACAGAATTATGAAATTCGCACTTCCGTCAGATGGAGAATGGATTGGGGCCTTTCATGTGCCTTCTGTCTGTTTACATTCCTCTGCTTCTGTGTACTCAACATAATGCATCGGGAAAATGTGTGATATTCCTGGCTCGCCTGGATTCACCACGGTTGGTTAAAATTAGGTCTCGGCTAGACTTTAACTTGAAGGAGTTCCTTTATTCGTTTGCTGCTGGGAAATAAACCTTCAGTTCTTTATCTCTCCTGAGATTTTATACTATTAACACAATTAATTTCAGGTTTGGTTTTGGTAAATCTAGGGCAAAAAGGATCAGCAAGGAGCATACTGATTTCTATTGGGAAACACTGTTCTGTACATATGTTAATAAGTGCACAGAAATTAATGTTATGCAGAATATTTTGATAGTAACATAGAAAATATGTCATTTTGTACAACTGAAAATTGCAATGAGCTACTGCTATTTGTTAAAGAACCATTTTTAAAGCAGAAGAATGATTATTACATCCTAACCCCAGGACTGTTAGTCTCCACAGAAAAATAAACAGCTGTCTTATTAAATTCCTAACCTTAACCTTCACTTCAGAGACATAAATAGCTGCAAGGGGGAAAGACAGCCCACCATACAGGTATACGCACCCAACGCTCCCTATGGTTTGTCATCTTGACCTAAACTTTCAACTAAATCTTACCGTATTTCCATTAATGGAAAAAAAAAAAAATCAGTTGTTTAAAGTAATTTGCTACTGACTTTCTAGCTTGATACTGACTTTTTTTAACGAAGTGAGAAGTTTCACCTTCTCCGGGTTGCCTAGGCATTAGCGCTCGCCCACACTCAGACGGCTCCTGCCCCGGCACTGCAGGTTGCAGAGCCTCAGCGGTGTGGACATAGCTCGCGCAGGGAGGATTTTTTTCCTTCCTGGCTAGATAAACCACCTTCCTGACTGACGTGAATCGATCGATCACTTTAAAGAATAATAACAATGATAGTTTATGACATAGCTGTGTCTATGCCCGTTTTTTTCACTCTACTAATCAGCACGTGTGTACCGGCAAACCTGGGGGGGGTACGCCTGGCTGTACGTCCCCTTCACCTCCAGCACGCAAGCGGGTTCTTACCTTCAGTGGAGCTATCTCGGGCATCAGGTGGGGTGGGTAGTCCAGTGCTAGCAGAACCGCAGCCCCAGGGAGGGTGTTTATGGTATACAGGTAATGCCACCAACTGTTTCCTAGGACAAAAAAACAGAAGAAAGAAGTTCTCCATTTCCCCCCGTTCAGTAGTTGCAGGGTCATCCAGAAAGCTA
This sequence comes from Harpia harpyja, assembly GCF_026419915.1. Taxonomy (NCBI): domain Eukaryota; kingdom Metazoa; phylum Chordata; class Aves; order Accipitriformes; family Accipitridae; genus Harpia; species Harpia harpyja. The sequence continues at coordinate 4,909,523 of NC_068944.1, read as the reverse complement.
CCAACAACTGTCAGCTACAAGGTACTCTTCCGACAGGAAAGTTTTGTGCGTTTTGTATGGCTGAAGATGTGTATTTTTCTGTTACTCTGTACGCTATGTTCTCTTGTTTGTATTAAGATAAAAGATTGCCCTTAATTTGATACTGATTACGATGGCTTTATCTCAGCTTAAGCAGTTTGTTTGTGTGGAGGCTGGGAAAGTGATTGCTGTGAGACTGAGTTTCCTTCAGAGTCAGCTTGTGCTCTTTTTTCCGAAAGGAGAATTCTTGAGAGCATCGTAGGACTGTGGATTGCAACGTGGAGGTATAGAATGACTTGTCTCTTTTATATTTACTGGGACAAGAAATTAGCATTAGGCTCCCCAGTTAAATCCACCAACCCCAAACCTTTCTGGTTGCCATGAAACGGGGCAAAATAAACAGCACAAGCGTTAGGTAGAAACTCGCAATACAAAATGTAACGAAGTAGCTCAACATGAGCAATGGGCACAAGGAGCCATAGAAACACACCTGGACTGCAGATTTCGGAGCGCTCAGGTGACTTTGCTGGGTAATCGGATAGGACTTGTACGCTGTCCACCTTCTAGTTACAGTGCCAGGACACTTCTGTTCCTTATGTCTTAATATACCGCTCCATCAACCCAAGGTTATTAAAAATGGATTAGGAACAGTAAATCCCTGTGAAGAAATCAGAAAGGAGGGGAAAACGCAACAGACGCAAAAGGCTGCATCTCCCGTGTCCTGTTACTCGCCACTTCCCAGACGGTACTGGGAGAGGGAGAAGCAGCAGCGCATTTTGTCTGTGCCCAAGTAAAAGGGAGCATTGTGAAGAACAAATAAAAGAAAATTGTAATCAGAGGTGCTGTTTTGGGAGAGGAAAGCAAAGTAAGATTGAGAATAGCACAGCGCTGACTAGCTGAATCTGGTCTTCTGCCTGCTGTTAAGCAAGCCCCAGTTTTGTGTAAAATGGCAGCAGTTTCACAAGGTTATTGTCAAGGAAAAACAGCAAAACCAGATCTGAACGCACGCTTCGGTCGTACTGATTGCCGTGGAGTGGACTTTAGGAACCCCGCGATACGCCTTCAGGTTTGGGGGCAAACAGATCCAATTACCTGCATTAGGGCAGTCTGGTCACAGAAGGAAAAGCCTTTAGCAAAACTGAATGCCTGACTCAGACCAGCCCCACCAGATGTTCTGGCTCGTAAACCAGCTATTAGTTTATTATTTTAAATGCAATGTTTTGCTCCCATTGTATAACAATTCTTCAGCTGAAATAGCCAGAACTGGAAAACAAGAAACGTGAACCGAGATTACTTTACAGTGGCCAAGTCTTTATAGCTGAGAAACAGCAGAGACTCCTTCCCTCCTTGGTTCCCACCAGGAGAATAGGGAAAGGCTCGCCTGGCCGCTTAGTTCCCGTGGGCTGTTTTCCACAGAACAACCCTAAGTACGTTGCCTTGTCTTGTTTTAGTGTCTTATCCACTGGCTGCCACTGTTTCCTATTCTGCAGTCTAATGGAGCTTTATTAAAACTGTTTTACTGATATCAAACTAAACTTTTAACTGCGGAACGTCATCACCTTGTTCTTTCTTACTACGTACATCCTTCAGCCACGCTTAAGCGTCTCACTTTTCACATCCTCTGAATAAACCCTCCTGCCTCACCTCTGGTTGGGAATTACAGTGTTAGGACACCTGTTAGCCAAAACTGTTGTAAACAAGACAACGTCAACATGAACATACGCTGAGGGGCAAATACTCTGGATTTGCCCCTCGACTTTAACTTTACAGGTGTTAAAGGATACTCTGCCTGAGGGTATGTCTATATAATAGTGCAGAAGTATCTGAGCTAGCTTTAATGAGCTTGCCTATGTAGTTGTGGCAGCATGAAGCCCAGCACAGGCTATCATTATCATGTACATTGACGTGTGTAAAGATAACGCATTTGAACAGCAGCCTTCTGAAGCATGGTCTCCAGAGTCGGTGACAGGAAAGGGTGGCTGAAAGGAGTTCGTCTCTTCAGCTCTCCTGGGAAAGGCTTCATCTCACCTAACGTTAATACGCCCAACTCTCCGCTGACAAGAGATCAAAGGAACTGCCTTCCGGAGGTGTCTCTGACTTAAACGTCTACCTTTACGTTGCTTAAAGTTAAGTGAGATGAATCCGGCTCTCCGTCCCTCTGGTTAGGTCTACATTGCAAACCCTTGCCGACACGGCTACATCATCCAGGGGTACTCTGAGGTATGATTTGTGATCGACGTAGCTCTGCCAGCGAAAGCCTTGCGTGTTCGGTGTAAATACACTACCAGAAACACCCTGTTGTCAGAACAGCTTTTATCCCTTTACAGGGAGAACAGAGCCCTGGGGTAACTTAAAGAGGCATCGTTATAGTTGTGCCCGGTCTGGGAATAGCTTGTTGATGAAACCTGCTGTAGCCACGCTGGCAAAGCCTACCAGGGGTGGCCCTGGCTTTTAACAGTGCCCCGAGCGATGCTCCGACCCGGTCAGCAGATCCCAGCTTTCCAGCGTGAAGTCTCTAAGCAGCAGAATGCAATGTTGTCATGTTTGGGTGATTCCAGCAAAATTTATTGGCCATTTCAATAGCTATGCAAGGAGTTAAATATTTTCTCATATTGCAGTCTCTTATGGAAGCCAGTCAATTGTGCTTTGTTTTTGTGTGGTTCAGCTTTTTTCACTATTTTGTTTTAAAAGGAATAACCGGGTTTTCTTTAGAAGCGTTGTTTGAGATCCCACATCTCTGTCAGATCCCACAGTGTGTGCAGATTTTTCACATTTCAGACATACTTAGACCCTGAAAGTGCAATGTTTGAAAATAAACTCCTCCAAAGTTTCAGTTCGTGGCTTCACAACTCTCTTGCGACAGGATGCCTACGTGCCCATTTGAAACAGAGCTGGCAATGCAGTGAAATGTTTCATTGGAGGCAGCGCCATGTTTCGTTTGAACTGTTTACAAATATCCTTTGTTTTTCTTTCTTTTTTTTTTTTCTGAATACATTTCTGGTTCATTGGCTACAAAAACCTACTCGTAATTATGCAATGGAATATTGTTTCTTTCTTTTTTTCTTTTTTTTTTTTTTAAATGTCCTGATATTCAAGGAGTTTGCAATAAATATACTGAGGCTGATCCGTAATTGCATGTAAGATCAGCTTCACAACTGTGTTTTGTAAAGTTAAGTGCCGTAAAAGAACCTGTAGATGATGTGGAGAAGGAGGGAAGGGAGAGAGCAAGTGGAGGAGAAGGCTTCTTTGGCAGCTGCAGCTTTGACTGGTGGGTAGCAGCTTTAAAGTAAGATTGCTCACACCATTTTGTTTCATCTGAGTAGCAGCGTGTATCATCAGACAATGTATGATGGCATTTTGTTGAAAACATGCCTAGAGAGAAACTTTTACGGCTCAGCTGTTTACCTGTTCCTGTATTCATGCCTGCAATAAATGAGATGAAAAATAAATCACAGAGTCTGAGCAATTTGTAGACAAATCAGTCATTCAGGAGGCATGGGGCACTATGCCAAATAAAGGAAACATTTGGTTGCTAATAAAGTGGATCCACCTTCATAAAAAAAACCCAAAACATTCTAAGGAAAAAACAGAGAATTTCTTCAAAAAGCCCAGAGGGTTTTCTCCAGCTTAAAGTTACAGACCAGTGTTGTAGGGTGCCAGTCATCTGTTGGGTCATTAGCTGGGGCACGCTTTGCTGAATACCAGAGCTGGAAAAACACTGGCAGGATCAAGGTGGAGAAGCACGAAACATGGCATGTTGCTGGTTTTTCAGCTGGGGCTCCAAAGGTGGCAAAAAGCACTGCTGGAGTGGAGGGGTGGGGAGAAATATTCCATTTCACACAGGGCTGAAAGACACCAAGTTATTAAACTGTTCTATGAAGGTAGGTAAATAAATAAATAAATAAAAGCATGTTCATTGTAAATATTTCTTTGCTTTAACACAATCAAAACATTTCACTCAGGTTTTTGCCCTTGATTTTGCCATTTTTTAAATGTCTAAATGAAAGGTTGCTTCGGAATGAAACACCTCCATTTTCTCTTTTTGAAAGCTCTCTAAATCAGGACGTTTTTGACATTAACTTTCCCAGTACATTTATGAAATAAAATCCCAGTAACGTTCACCCCATTTTCTGAGGTTGCCAAAACTCTATATTTGGAAGCAATATGATCCCATCCCAATTTCTCCAGCTGGGTATTCATCTATTTTTAATCTCTACGCAGGGAAAGCAGGGGGAGCAACAGATCAACGTTCTTCCATCAGTACTCAATTTATACCAAGAAAATTGATTAGCTAGCCAGCAAACCTGGTTAATTAATTCCCCTTAATACACATCTTTGCTAAAGAAATAGCGTTCTGGGGTGTAAGGGAATGAGAAGCTGTGCACTAGCGAAGACTCTCGTGTAACTTGGCTGCAGCTGAGAAGCATGAGGACTTCAGAGATGTAAATCTGAACAATTTTTTTGGTTTATTCTGAGATGACTGATCTATGGGACTGGGTGTGAGGTTGTTAAGATAAATTCTGTAGCTCAGAGGGCATGCTTCCTAGAGCAGAAAACAGACGTAGCGTGCGCGCACTATTAACTCGGGGCAGGGGGGAAGATGAGGCAACACTTACCGGACTGGCCGTGTTGCACAAATCCTGCTGCAGCAATGGGGCAGGAAGGTGCCCATACCGGTGCAGAGGCAGGCTGGTGGAACAAACCCCAGCCCTTTGTGAAAGGCGATGGCCGTGCTCTCGCCAACCTCAGTGAAGGCTTCGGGACTGGCTGGTACTGGGATCCCCATGCCCAAGCGCAACTCGCCCTAAAGGGCATCCCTACGGCAAAGCCGGCGCCGGGGCTGGCTGTCACCAGACCTGCCGGAGGAGATGCCGGGGAATGAGTGAAATAAAAGATTAACCATTGCCCTCTTCCAGCTGCCCCGCAGCAGGTTCACAGGAGCATCCCTACCTCCTGGTGTCAGATGGGGAGAGCGGCTTGCCCTTTTTGTGAGAAACTGGGCAGGGGATCAGCTTAGCTGTGGCATCGGATGTGTTTGACAACCCTGACCGTCGCGGCTATGTCATACGTGCTGCCAGTAGCACATATGGTACGTGAGGTGTCTTCTCGCCAGGCTTTAGGGTCTGTGATGGTCAGGGGAGAAAGGAGGAAAACAACGGGAAGAAAGAGAGCAGCAGACAACCCACGCCATCACCCGCAGGGTGGCCTGATGGCAAAGCATTGCCTAAAATGATGTTTGCCTTTTCAGTGTATTTTAAAACTACATATATAAAATTGCATCATACATAGGCAATACGCAATTGATACTAATTATATGGGGTTTTAATGAATATTTCCACAGTGTGTGTGGGGGGTATACAATGCCAGTGACCGCACAGGTCTGCCATCAGAGTATCTGGCACAGCAGCGAGGCGTAAAAGCGACACGGATCTTTACTGTTTTATGCAGCTCTGATTATTCAGCTCCTCAAGCGGAGAGACGCTTACCCTTCTGCATCCTTCTTCCTCTGCCTTTCATTAGCAAACTCTTTTGGACATCCAAGGAAAACACAGCACAAATTCCTTTCTTTAAAGATATTTAGTCAGTGACGCTTAGCATCACAGGGGCCCAGTGATGTGAAGAACTCAATTATCTTTTTTTTTTTTTAAATCATTTGCCTTGCTGCATTTGAGAACAACACCAAAAAACTGTGATTTCCGTGCTAACTGCCTCCTGCTCTGCTCTGGCTGCTGGACCCCTCCAGCAGTGCCAGGCTTGGCAAGGGCACAGGGTGGCTTGGCAGGAGGGGACAAGGGTTGGTTTTTTGGGGCAGGGGGTGGACTGCCAACACCTGCCAGCACTTCTTTCCCTCCTGGGGTACACTTTTTGCTGTGGCCGACACAACTGCTCCGGCCTCCGAGGTGGGACCTGTGCTGCCCTGCTGGGAGGTGGGGAGATGTTTGCAGCTCCAGGGTCACCCAGGGAGGGTTTGAGGCTGGTGGGGCTGAGAGCTGTGGTGCTTGTGGGTGTAAGAAAGAGGCACACGTAGGAGCTGGGGCTTTGGACATTTTAGAGGCTGCCTTAGCTCCCAGGTTGTGCAGGCACGAGGAGACGCGTGAGGGTCTGGGGAGGGAGGTCAGTGTGAGCATCCCTCTACCTGGGTATGTGAAATTGGGGATTTGATGGCGGGGGCTTCACTGTGAGACCGGTCACTCCTCCCTCCTGCAAAGGAGTTCCATACCTGTGCCCTCCACAGCCGACTAAACCCCACGGGGCCGGTCTTTCCTCAAGGAACAGAGCGAGGGCTGCGGTCGGTGCCTTCATCGGTACTGACCACCACCAGCAGCATCCTCGTCGCGCTGGCTGACGGGTCTTTTGAGGCAACACAGGGACGACAGCCCCCAAAAAGCACCTCTGCCAAGACTGCCGGCGTGTGAAGACAGGGAAGGGGAGCGCTGGAGCCGACTTAGTTTTGCAGCCCGAGAGCGCTCCCGTTTTCCGTTGGCAGCCTGACAAGCCAAGGCTCAGCGAGGGTTCTGGCCAGCTCGACAACTTGCCCTGGTTGTCACAAGCCACTGGGAGCAGAAGGTGTCTCCTCAAACCACCTGCTCCTTAGCCCCTTCATGTCTCTCCACGCCGTCCTGCTAATCCTCCTCGCTCTTCTGCTCGGCACTCACCCGCTGACTGGGTCACAGACGCCCGCTTCCTTCACCCCCGTGAGCATCCCTCCCCTCCCACGCTAACAACTCTGGCTTTGTTCGCTTTCCAGATGAAAATCTTCTGCATTTCTGGAGCCCCTTGCCAGCCTTTGCTTTCCCTGACCCTCAGTAGGTGCTCCTCCATCCACACTGGTCTTCTGCCCTTCCCCTGTGCCTCACTCATCTCTTCATTTTCCCTCTGTCTGTCCCACCTCTGGCCAGCTCTGCCCACATCACGGTGGCCTCCCTCTCCCCGAGTGGCTCGGCTCGTTGCTATCGGACCTCCAGCCTTCCCCGGGAGCAGCATCTGACAGATATTACAGCACACCAGGGTCTCTTGTCAGCCAGAAAACCCCCATGAGATGACCTCTCATTAGGGACCAGCTGCCTGGGGAGGGTCTGCCGTCAGCCAAGGCTGCCGGGGCTCTACTCAGGTCCAGCCTAAATACCTGTGGCTTAGGCTCTATTTTAACAACAATGCATTAGTGAATGGAGGCACCCCGAAGAAACATGACCAAAGATACCCTTGCCGTCCTTCTTTCTTCAGGTAGCATGTTTCAGCAACCTCCCCATACTCCGGCAGGGTAGCCATGGCCATCCCTTTATCCTTCCTACAGATAGATGAGGTCTTCAGCTACGCTGCTCCGTGTTGCTGTATCAAACTTAGAACCACTGGAAAGAGATGGGTGATGGGGTAGAAGAGGGGGAGGTCTCATCTCTTCATTAAGCCAAACTGCCAGCTTGTTAATCCCCTTCAGGTGCTCTAATGTAAGTGCTTTCTTCTCAAAGCAACACAGCTGCAATTAATCTTGCTACATATTATATGGTAATAAATAAGGAGGGCAGCCCAAGCTGGGGTGGTTTGGTTTTTTTGGGGTGGTTTTTTTGGGCGGGGGGGGGCATAACCTCTCACCTGCCAAACCCAAACTACTGCTCTGGCAATGAAACCGATAACAAACTTCTGGGTTTGCTCACCTGGTCTCACAGGAGAAACATAAAGGTTAAGTCATAGTGAAACTCTTTGAATTGGTTTGGGGGTTTTTTGTGTGTGTGCTAAGAAAAACAAAACAAAACAAAAACCAGGCCTCATAGAGCAGCATCTAACAAACCAGAACTGTGAAATACCTTCCTGGAGGGGGAAAAAGACCTTCTTCTGACAGTCAGAATGATGTTTCTGAGTAATTTGCACTCTTTGTCCACTTGTGGGATTTCCATCTCCCATCCTCCCCCAGCAACACAGTCTTGGTTCACTCTCTGCAAAAGCTGCATTAACGCAACGACTTGAAGCCCTGCACTGCTGGTCCTGTGTCCCATCCACGGCGGCTTGAAACATCTCCCCCCACAAGAGCTGTCCCGCTGGCTGCTGCTTCATCACCTGCCCAGCTCAACAGACTCCAACCCTGGGAGGTACAGACAAGCTGCTGCCTTCGCTGCATCTGATGGGTTCCATTTTAAGACCCTGGGGAGCTCAGCATGAATTCGGCAGAGAAGAGCGTGCCTTGGTAAGTCTCAGCAACCTCCTACCTGCGTGCGTTACCTATGAATTGAGTGGCAAAAGCTCCAGGCTCCATTTTCTAGGGACACCCTGCTCCTGAAAGCAATCTTTCTACAACACTAAGGTGGCTCAGGTGATCTCCGAGGGCCACCTCCACCAACCTCGAGCCACCGTCCCCACCGGCCTGTTCACCCGTTTGCAGAGCCCTGGCTGCATGGCAGGCTCTGCTTGACCAAAATTCTTGCAGGACAGCTTTGCTTCCTTGAAAACCCTTCTAAGGACACTGCGCCCAAGCCCCAGAGAGTTGCTTTTGGACATGCAGGACTTGCCGCCTGAAGCCGTGGGCCAGCTCGGGGCAGGTCCTATCTCCCTGAACGGCTCTCGGGCATCCACTTCTGGTGCTGCTCGTTCTGGTGGGGAGAGAGCTCTGGGTCTCCTGTGGCAGGTCTAGCCCTAAAGTCCACTTAGTGTTGTTTAGGCTCATATTGTAACGGAAAGAAAAAAAAAAAAAGCGATGCTTCAGTAGGTCAAAGAGTGTGAAGAGATAAATGTAATTACAATAAATGCAATATATTGAAAGATACTACCATTTAATTAAAAGTATATGAATTATGCATGCATCTCTTCCGCAGCCTGTAACTGCGTGGGCTCGAGCAGTAACTGAGTACATTCAGCTCTAGCTACCCCGTGAAACACATGGCTGCTTAATTTCTCGCTCGCACACCTAACACCGCCGGCTGAATTTTCGCTAGGAGTAAACAAGAACATATGCGGGCTTTGCTTGGAGTTACCTTTGCTTTTCTGCGCTCTCGGGCGTCTGACAAGGGATGTGAATTTCATCCCACCAGTGTCTCCCCCGACCAGGAGGATGGAGATTGCCTTTTGGGCAACTTGTACATCATCCGACTTAAAAAAAATCACGCTATTTAGGGGCGCAGAGTTGCTGGGAAGGAAAGCAGCGGGGTGGGCTACTAATACCTGCCCCCCTGCCATGGGGCCATGTGGGCAGTCCTGCAGATTTGGGGCGTAAAGCCTTATGTAGGGCCCACGGGCTGGCTGAGAACTGCAGCAGCCTGGCCGGGATGGGACAGGAGGACGGGGCTTGGTGGTGGGAAGGTCCCAGCACCTACTGGTCCCCCGAGCATCCCAGGACCAGCACTGCCGCTCCCACCCCGAGGTGCCTAACATCTCCGTCAGACCCCTGGGGCTCCGCTCAGCCTTCGGCAAACTTACTGCAAGCTATTTCGTCGATGTGGAAGAGTGTCTTTTTATAAACGCTTTGCTGTCGTTCGGGGTAAACAGAAAATCTTCCCCGTCGAGGCAGGCAGTTGCTCTCCGCGGCGTTGCCGAGCCCATCCCGGCAGATTGCGCCCAGGGCTGCGCCATCAGTCTTCTGCTTCCTTCTCATATCTTCGTTTACCAAATGTGGTGGAGCAAAATCCCACGAGAGAAAACAGATCCCATTAGTGTCTGTAGAAAATTCAAACTGTCCATTATGAAATTAAAATAGGAAACGAAGCGACCAGGGGTAGGGGGGAGGGAGATTCCTCTCCCTAATCACTTAATAGAAGCCCATACATCTCATTAGAGCTTGCAACAAATCACGCCTCGTTATCAGCCAGATGTGCAAGCTTATGAAATCTGAATCTAAATGTTCATCTCTAGCTAATGTACTGTTGATTTGTTCCTCATTTCCATGCCTTACGGAAAAGAGAATGGACAAGATTTTTTTTTTTTCTTTTTTCTTCATGCTTATATAAATTCTGCCTTTTTCTTCTAGGGAAACTTTGGCCTAGGTTCAGGGTGGGACTGGTCTCCCCGGCCTCCCTCCAAAATAGCTGGGGTAATTCAAACAGTCGCAGCGAAAGCGCTCGCCTGTGCTGCGTGCTGTGCCAAGGCTTTAAATCACGAGATACTCTTAACCAGGCACATTTGATAACTTATGCTCCGCTGTTTACCTGCATGCTTTTTTTGCTGAGGACAAGAATAATACATAACGAAGGCGAGAAGCTGCAGCCTGCTCTGAGAAAGATAGAGGAGTTATTTCCCTCTCTGTACCCGGCGTGGTCAGTTTTGGATAAATCCTCGGGGCTGAGCCTCGCCTGTTTGGCTTGCACTGACTCAGGACACGCACGGTCCTCATCTGCTCCGCGAGGGTGGAGGCTACGGGGATGCGGGGCAGAAGCCCTGGGGAGGAGGGTTTGTCGGGCATCACGCGGAGGGACAGCTCGGCTAGGAAATTAAAGGAAAGGAGTCTGGTGCTGTGGACAGGTCGAAGGGGAGTTGGGTGTCTCCAGGGACCAGCGTTCAGGAGAAGGAAGAGCCAAAAGCAGCTAAATCCCAGAAGGAATTTTTTTTTTTTTTTTTTTTTTTACTTTGACTTTTTGCTAGGGTATGCTACAGGGTGTGTGCGCTGTTCTCTGCGCTCTGAAGGCAGAGGAGGCTGCAGAAAGGCAGAGGAGGACTGGAAGCTGCTGCTGTTAATTTGGTGATGTCCCTCGCCCGGTTACATCCCTGTCGTGTGTGCCGGTGCCAGCCTGGGTTCGCTGTGAGCCCTGGCTCCCCTGCCAGGTTTGAGGCTGCCTGCAGATTGCATCTGGCCCTGGCTACATGGCGAGAGGCTTTTAGGGATGTTCTGGGATATCTTTTTTTGAGCGTGAAATAGATAATCGAGCTCAAGACTTGAGCGTGAAAGTTGGGTGAGGAAGAGGAGAGAAGTCTGGGTACAGGGTGTGTTTCACAAACTGAGTCTGTGGGAACTTCCCACTCCAACGTGGACCACATAAAAATGTATCTGTGACCCCTGGCTTACAGAGCCTGGGGTGATCTGGCTGTTTTTAATTCCCTTTCCTCCTCAGGGCAGGGGCCGTACCTGCTGCCATAGCAGCTATGGCTGCTTTCCAGCAAGGGAGCAGTGGGGAACGGTTGAGAGCTCTCATGAAATGTCTTGCAGAGGCTTGAGCAGCTAAAATTCAAATGCAGAAAGAGGACCTCACCCCTCTTTGTTTTGTGAGCATTTCTGAGAGGCAGTAAGAACCCAAACACAGAGCAAAACCCTCAGCAATGGCTGAGGAAAAGCCTGGTAGAGGCTGAACGACTCGAGCAGGGAGAAAGCACTTCTTTCTTTAAGTCGTCAGCTGTCTTTTTAGAGGATGTTCCTTAAAATGGTTTGACTGAACCCCCAGTTAGAGAACAAGAGATGTTCTCCTTGGCCATCAGAGAAGTAGGCAGTGGTACAAGTGCCCAGTCCATATCCCTCCTGCAAGCGCTGGGGAGCACGGTGCAGGCAGTGCAGGGGCTTTGTGGCCTCTGGGAAAAGGTTCCAGGAAAACACGGTGGTGGTCTTACCAGTCTCCTGTTTTTCTGAACTGGGGGAGAGAAAGGGAGCGGGAAGGGGAGTTGCACCAAAGTCTGCATGGGCAGTGGAAAACTTTGGTTGCTTTGTAGTTGATTTTTATTTGTTGGTACAAATAGATGAGCCCAGCACGCTGTGTTAACTTGTGGGATTCTTTCTTTTTAGTATTTATTGATACAATACTTTTAAAGCGTGTGTTGGCAAGTGAAAATGGACTTGAGAGACAGGAGAAATACTTCTCCAGGCCTTTTTCTGCTTTGAAAGCGATAAAAGATAGCTTTTGGCTTGCAGAGTTACTCTGTCAGACTTGACTTATTTTTGCATTCCTGGGTTTTTCTTGTGCGTACATGGTTGCAACAGAAATAAACTTTAAACAATGGGGCTTCATCTAAACCATCTACATGGAAATGGGATCACTTCAGAAAGACGAGTGATGGCCATATAAGTGTCAACTGGATATCGAACCTAGAGAAGTGTGAGCTCTCAAAAAAAGAAGGGCTGTAGAGAAATCTAAAGAAAATCCTGGTACTGGCATTCCTTCAGTGGAAAGACATTGGGCAAATGCAGCAACCGCCTCACAGCAACGCAGTTGTGGGGCAATTGGGCTGCCACCACAGGAGGTGATGTCTAAAGAGCTAACCTGGAAAAATTCTGGTTTGCCAGCACCATGAATTCGTCTTGAATTTGTGAAAACTGCAGTTGGCTAACAGAATTTCTACTGGGTAAAATACCAGCGAGATATAAAGAACAGCATGCTGGTTCAGCTCTTGTCTGGAGATAGCTCGGCTGCAGAGAGCCCAGACGTAGCCCCAGCAAGTGATGCATAAGCGGGATGCATTGGCATTGAGGTGTTGGGGATCCTTCCAAAGGCAAAGGCTGGTGATTAACATGGGATCACTCACAAAACAGGCTGAAACTCACAGTCAGGGCAGTCCTACTGAATGGGCTTTCCTTGCCCTTGGGCTCTTGAAAGGCAGGGAGAGGGCTAACCACCAAAAAACACTCTAAAATGGACAGAAACTGTTGGTAGCATGGGTAACTGCAGAGGTACCTGCGGCGAGGGGCAAGGATGTTGCATCCCGGCAGAGCTTCCTCGGCTGCAGGGCTCCAGGGGGATGGAGGCTGATGTAAATCCCTTTCCTGTGGGCACAAGATACACCCTGCGGTTGTCAGGCTTGTTCAGGAGGTGAGAGGAATATAGCATTGCCTCCGCTCTGAAGAAAGCCCACCACTCAAAACTGAAAGAGCTCTCGCTTCTCCTGAGACAGAAGACTTGAGGGTTGGCACTAGCCAGGGGAGGTCATACCGCAGCACGACCGCTGTGTTTCAGAAATGCTTAAAGAGGCAAACCAGTAGAAAAACTAAAACCCTAGGAAATAAAAGGGCAGAATTAGGATAACTCTCCATACATGAATAAACGCTCATGTCCGCACCTGGGAAGAAACCTATACAATACCAATGAGGAATAAATGACTGGATGTATTTGCTTTGGTGGCTTTCCAGACTCGCTGGAATAAACTTTATCCATAGTCATACCTGTATTCTCTAATCTCTGGACTTCCTTTCCGCCCGAAGGGTTTACCCTCAGCCTGCTCTGCTTTGTACTTCTCAGAGGTAGCAGGTGACGGTTCACTGGCATTTTTGAACTTCATTGAAGTTTTCGGCACAACGGCTGTGTCTCACGCAAGGTAAATATGCAAGAGAATAAAGCCCTTTTGTGGGCAGAGCTATCTGCTCCATGTGAAAGCCAGCAAGGTGTGGCTGCTCACCAGTCCTGCTGAGGAAGGTTTACAGTTTGCTTTTCTCCAGAGCTACCATGGGCTGTAAATGCAAAGGCAGAAACACAACAGGAGAAAAGGCAGCCAGGAGACCTCAGGTACAAATGGCGATAACTTCTCCCTTGAGGTCTGGCTCAGGGAAAGAGTTTTGGGGGTCTTTGGGGATGGAAAAGGATTTAGAAGAAACTGTCTTCCCATTTGACTTGTACTGTGACCACGGAGACAAAACTTTGCATACTGGAAGGGAGAGAGAGAGAGAGAGAAATCCTGAGAATGTCTGCTACTACTTAGCTTAGAAAAAAACCACACAACCATAATCTGTAAATGTACCATTCTCCTGTGTGGGTTGGACTTCAAACCTTTCGAAATATAGGTAAGACTTTAAAAATAATCAGTGAGTAAAAGTGCATTTCCTGGGCTGCTCTGAACTGTTGCACAAAATGCAGTGGAAACGCCAAAGCCAAGAACCGAGTTGGTGAGAAGGCAGTAAGGTCTTGCTGTAGCTTGAGTCACGTTTCTGGACTCTGTGAAGATTGCAGTGATGGTAGTGGTGGGATTTTTGATCTTAAAATCCATTCTATTTCAAAAGTGGCTATTTGAGGAAAGGTGTTTCCTAATGTTACTCAGGCCTCTGCTTTTGTGCTGGTTTGTGTGCGCAGATTGTAGGTTAGGGGAGAAGGAATGACTGCCCGCTGATTCTCATTGCTGTACTGCTAGTGCACATGTCTTACCACCTCCTTTAACGAAGAAGTGGAGAAAAGTAAACTTGCTTTTTTCAAACTGTCAAAAAAGCTATTCATCCTGTTTTCTCCTGTGAAAAAGGAAATGATGCCCAGCAGTAGTCAGTGTCTCTAAAACATATACTCAGAGAAAGGGAAGAAATGTGCTAGTGAAATGGTTGTCCCACTGTGACCTGTGACAGTTTCGGGCAGCCTGGAGAAGTGGTGAATTAAGCCGAGGGCATCCCGCAGGCTGTCCTGGCCAGCAGACAGAGAAACCGACGCTGCTTCTACGTGCTGGATGACCACTGTCTGCCTTTGTGCGGTCTAATTCGAGCAAGATCAAAAATATGGGTGACGGTAAACTTAAAGGCACCAGCACAAGGCTGAAGGACAGAGCTACAGCTGGACGGTAGCCAGAGTCCACAGTAGGTGACCAAGAAGAACGGGCATCTTGGACACACAGACAGATGAGCTCTTCTCACCAAGCAAGGATTTTTTTTCATCTTGCCTTCTCACTGCTCTTGCAAAGGACTGTAATAAAATGAAAATGGGACCAGGAAAGGTGGAAGGAAGGCAGGAGAGTCATTTAGAAGAAATAATCTTTTCTTAGGGCGTTTAGACATTGCCGAGCTATCCAAACCACCTGCACCCGAAGGATTTAAAACTGTTTTTCTCAGCATCTGCTGATCAGGTCACGTGCAGCATTTCATTTTGCACTGGTGAAAGAAATACAGATTCTAGCAAGCTCTTATTTCATTATCAAAACCAACACCACAAGTGGCTCTGGGTTTCTAGTGCTGGCCCTTTCGAGCCCATTATAACCATGACAAATGGGGCAAAGCTGTTTGTGTGCAGCTTGACAGGGGAGGGAGTGAGTCACGGCAATTGTATGCCACAATACCATATCAAAGCAACAAAATCAGATGAGTAATCTTGGAGCTTGCCTTCAGGCAGCTGTCTGGCTGATCTCACAGATCTCACTGCAACAAAATGTCAATGTTTTAATACCTTTGACATTTCTTTAGCTTCAAGAGGCAATAATGAATCTTTTTTGGCTACTTACTAAGAGGTGATCATATCAGAAAAAGCAGCTAATTCTTCTTATCTGAAGAGACAATACTGGAAATTATCTTTTTTTCATTGAATGTAAGAGTAACCAGCATCAAATAAAGGCCTGGTTAATTAACTAAAGTCATCAAACAGCCCTCAAATGGATTTAGTTTCAAGTAGCAACTAAATAGATTTAATGCCTAGGAACTGTCCAAACACCTCAGACGGATTTTGCCTTTTCTGTTCCTCCAGAAATGTATGCTCAAGGAAAGGTTATCTATAATGCACAAGGCAGAACAAGGCAATGCTCAAGGCTTAGTAAGCAAGTTTTACTACGGCTCACAAGAGGGTACGGGCCAGATGCCTGCTGCCGTAAGCTGGCACAGCTCTATTCAGCTCGTGGCCTGCACAAATACCTTCTAAGTAATGGGAGAAAATAGAGCCTGGTGGAAATTAGCATATTTCATCAAGTTTCTGAAGGGCTAAGGTAGAGGACTAAGCTGCCAAGTAAAGGAAGTTGATGCCTGTGATTTAGACCTGCTTGGAAAAGAGGACGTTAAGTTTGTAGATAGCTATGGTGATGCAGATGCTGCTTCTCTGTAAAAAGGTAGATGTTGCTCTGTACCCATACAGATCTGTAGGACAAGGTATACACTTAGAATATTTTTAGCGAGCTCCAGGGAGCAACCTTGCTCTTTGAAGAGCCCTGGCAAGCAGCAACCTCAGAATGCAGTTGCCATCCGACATCCATTCTCCTGCCCAAAGAGGGCAGCTATACCAGGAGAAAGTTAATGTGACTATCGCAAGACAGCAAAGCTGAAATGTTTGCCATTTGAAGCTAACCTTGCAAAGCGTGGTAGGGCTCAGGAGGGTATGGAGGAACCAGGCTGTACGTGGGGACGTTCCACCTTATCAAGCAGATGCTTGGTTATGCTGCTGCTCCAGCGCTGCTCAGTTCAGGTAAGGGGATGTTTGATCACTTTGAGCACCATGAGAGGGTAAGATGCACCTTGACGTTGCACTGCTGAAGACATCATGGAGAACATAGGGCATTTTCAAAGCTATTTTTAGGTTTTCTGCAATCTGACAAAAGTCTTTTTGCAGAAGCTGACCAACCAAGTCCCAGGGTCAAAGCAACTTGGCTGAGTTAGCACACGGCTGTGCTATAAACCAGATATAGCACTGCACTGATGTATCAGATATATTGCCATATATGCTCCTTCTTCTGGATCTGCCAGTTTAGTCAGCATCCGCTTGGGAAGGAAGATGGATTTACAGCAAAGGCGTTACCTTTGGAGTCTGAGGAGTGCGAAGCAATAGGAGCTCGATGAGCAAATGACCCTGCAGCCTCTTCAGGTCTAGTAAGACCAACATGATA
Organism: Harpia harpyja; assembly: GCF_026419915.1. Lineage (NCBI taxonomy): Eukaryota > Metazoa > Chordata > Aves > Accipitriformes > Accipitridae > Harpia > Harpia harpyja. Next base: position 4,893,050 of record NC_068944.1, on the reverse strand, counting down.
TGTCCTCAGCTTCACCACAGCAGTCCCACTGAACCGCTTCTCATTTTGTGAGAATTGCTGTTTCACACTGGCAAAGCTCCGTCAGATGGTGGTATTTTTCCTTGCCCAGGGTTAGGTTTCTTAGCTGGCAGGCTTAGCGCTGTGTGGGAGGTTCGGTGAGGTTTCACGCATGTCCCATATGCTGCTCTTCCTCTGTAACCACACAGGTCTGCAAATCTGGCTGAAAATAAAGTGAACAGCAACCGTTGTCCTGCTAAGGACCGCCTATCTCCATTCAGATGCCATGTTTCCGTGTGAAGCATCCCTGCCGCGGCTGTTCTGTAAGGGCTTTTCTGGTCTTATTCGTTTTTCTCTTGTTCTTTGTCATCGTGAGCTAAATAGTCGACAGCTATTTGGGAGGGAAGAAGGGAGCCCAGTGGTGGGCAGGACTTTGAAGCCCTAACTGAGGAAAGGAGGGAGGTGCGTTGGTAGTCCTCTCTGGCTCCTGAAACATCGTCTTCCCTTTTTGGTGCTCACTTAAAAGCTTTGCTGAATACAAGTGCGTGGTAATATTCTGGCTGCTTTGCTTTCTGCAGAATGGATAGGCTCCTTTTAACGCGGTCTGCTTCCAAAAGCACAAAAATAAAAGAGAAAGTCTGCTTTATACATGAGCTAGCATTGTTTTCTACAGTGTCTTTTGAGATCCCAGGAAACTTGGGAGAAGAAAAATTTTCCTTTTAGGTTGTCTTACTATTGCTTATGGCCAGAAAATTAAACATTTGGGAAGCCAAAAAGTAGGCTTTCTACCTTTTTCATTGAAATATGAGCGCAACAGTTCACTCTGAGTTAAAATGTGAGCAATGGAATAGATTAAATGAATCTTCTCTCAACGATAACTGTTAATGATGACGTGACTCTCTGCAAGGAAAAACATTTTTACCGTTCTTTTTAAAGAATTTCCAATAGGGAAATAAATTACATTTTGTATCACTTTCTCTTTAATGTGATTGAATAGTGGGATGTTTTTAATTAAGACAAAAATCTCCATGTTAATAGTCTTGATTAAAGGGGGTTTTAAATAGTTTATCTGGCTGGCTACATTCCATCCTAAAGCCCTGCAGAGGAAGATGTCTTTCATGTTGAATTGAAATGCTTATTATCCCTTTGAACTCTGCCAGTCCACTTATTTGAAATATTATTCTTCCCTTCTAGCCTGTGGAGTCAGCTCACCAAGAGATTTTGGTAATGTCGCTCTCTGGGGAACAGTGCTGGCTTATTTGAACCTTGAGCTAGCAGCTGGGGGTAGTATTTCAAAGCTCGCTGTGATCTGCTGCCTCATTTCAGTGCCAGCCTTACAGCAGGGACCCGTGACATCCATGTGGATGCATCACCTGGAACAATGAAGCCTTGATCTTGTCTGTGGGCCTCATATGACAGTAACCGCCGATAGCTTATAAATAGCGATCTCAGTTAAAGAGCTCTTTACCCCTGTGGTACCTACTGAGCAGAAATATGGGGGAGGAGAAAGGGAGGCAGGATGGGCAGGTTCCTGAAAAACTGCTGTTAGATGTCAATGTGAATAATAACTGGAAAAGAGGTTTTTTTATAAAGCCTCCCAGTTTTTTCCACTGATGGCTACCGTAAATGTTGTCCTAACTCCGCTTTCTACTTTCTTCTACCACATGCTGAAAGCAAAGCAGTGTGCAACTGGAGTCACTGTGTACAATTGCACCCAGGAGCGCTTTCCTTTTTACTCGCCTGCAATACAGTTCAGGCATCTGACAATGTCAGGTTAGGTGAGCGGCTCACCTGAAGGATACACAGCTGTAAAAACATGGACCGCAGGTGCTTGCGTGTGTTAGGAAACTAGCCGGCCTGCTCACCCATCACACCAGAGAAAGCAACGAACCTGGTCAGGGCTAATGAATGATACGGTCCTCTGTGATTGAACCGCTCCTCTACCGCCCACTCAGGTTTGTGGGACTAATCCGTAAACAGGGGTTGACGTGAGCAAATGGGAATTCTTATTCCAGAGCGCACAAAGCCGAAGCTTCGGTCCCCTGCACAGCCCCCGAACGGTCATCATATTTGCTCCTCCTGGGAAGTAGAGAAGTGAAAGCACTTGACGAATGAATCGAAATGCTCGCGCTCTCGTCTATGCAAGCAAAGGTTTCACTGCAGATTTCTTATGCTAGAAGGGTATACACGTCGCTATTTCTGTTGGCTGAGCGGCACACCTGATGAGCCGGAGCGGGCAGAGGAAGAAGTTTTCCTGCCTGCAGATGCCCAGCAGCGAGAGGGGGCGTGTGGGCTTGCGGGGGAAGAACAGCCAGGACTGAAGAGGAAATTTTGGGGTAAGAAAAGGTGCTGAGGGTTTACGGAGAGCACCCAGCATCCATTCAGGCCTTCTGCCAGCCCTCTCTTGGGGTCAGGTACCTGTCAAACCCTCCCAGTATGGGAATGGTTAGAAGGAAAGCAGCACAAGGAGACGAGACCTCTGCTGACAGAGGACAACCAGTGAAGAAAAAGGGAAGTGCTATGAGCGTCAATTGTTCAAACAAGGATCATGGAAGCACCAGAAATATTTATTTTTGCGGTCCTGCCTACACGCTTGTTAAGCTAGCGCTTGTCGGCACAGCCTGTGTGGTCCGTGTGAGTGTCCCTCAGGCCCGTGGCCAGCTGTCCTGCTAAATGTTTTATGTGCAATACCTGTGTAACAGTGTTCCTCTGCAAAACGGGGCAGGATGATTCTCTCTGTTAAAGCTACAAAGCTGTGGAAGAGCTGGAAGAACTCCCTTCTTCCCCCGAAGCAGAAATACCAATACTGCATCTCAAGCCTACACAGGTCTCCCGGTTCCCTTATGAGAAACGCAAAATGCTCCTGGGTCCCTTCTTTAACATAATCGGAAAAGTAAAGCAAAATAGTCGTCTTCTAAGAAATTGTGACTTTGCTTAGCTGTAGTTCTGAAGGTCAGTTTCATAAGCGTGGGGCCACGACTGGAAGGATACGTGCAAGTTTTTAAAAGTGAGTGGTTAAATATGCTTTTGCCAGTTGCCCCCAAAGTAGAGCTCAAATAGAAAAGAGAAGATAAAAATAAACATTGGTCAACCCTTTCATTGCTTGCAGGCTGTGAAATGGGACAGGTACTGTGGAAAAATCTCACGTGTGATTGTGTCATTAGAAGTTGAGTCATCATGCGCGGGCAGGGAGCCAGGTAGAGGGGCTGGGGTGACTGCTGGCAACCTTTAACTTCAGCACGAACTTCTCTTCAGAGAAGAGCTGGTCAGAAGCAGGAGTTTCTTGTGGTTTGAGAACTTCCTTTGAACTGGGAATGAGAAGGAAAACTTTCCCGTGGAGAAAACAAAGTATCCAAACTCCGCTTTCTGACGTTGCTAAACTCTTTGGATAATGGCAATCAAAATAAATATGAATATAATAAGAGCAGTATGATGTCATGAGTTTGAGCAAAATGGTAGAATCAAACAAGAACTCTGATTCCCTAAAGAAAATAAGAAAACTGAAACCTTGTTCTTGACTTTCACTTTGGAAATATTACCAATATTGATACTTCGCGACAAATGAGAGTTCTGAGGAGTTTGAGGTTTTTTTGCTTTGTGCTGTTTTTAGCAAATGTGAACACTTCTAAAAATACTCCAACTAAACGCTGAGACGTTGCATGAGAAGAAGCACTGTTCACTACGATGGATGGAAAAAGCTGTGCTGCTTCGCAAGCGCCAATGCCACACAACATTAACTCCATCCTCGAGGAGCTACCTGGAGCTGGGACTATAGCAGCACCCAGTCCCTGCCTGACGGTTAGCTTAACTGTTTTTTCCATGTTTGGGTTCAGGGTTTGGGCGCATCTACCCGTATGTAGAAAAAAGGACCTTGCCCCAGCGTGGCCTGAGCTTGGTAAAGCTGTCGGGTGCTGGCACAGTAACTCTGCAACTGCCTGCGAGGAGCGGTGGGAAAACCTCAGCTTAGTGCTTTTTTGCTCTCCGCTGCTACATTTTGGGGGTGTTGACATATGTGGATATTTTACAACAGCAGGGAGAGGGCTCTGTGCACATGTGGGAGAACCGGCCATCAGAACAGGGGAGTTGTTTGGATTTCTCTCCAAGTACCAGATTGATGTCTGGATTTTTCCCCCCAGTTTTCTTTTTTCCCCACTGATGAGCACTGTTGTCAGCAAATGCTTAAAGACTGTATTCCTGTCTCAAATTGGCATAGCAACAGCATCAGAACAAAACTCAAAAGCATCAACTTAACAACATACTGAAATGGCTTCAGAATTCGTAATATGCTCTCATTTATTTGAAGTGTAAGGGAAGGGGTTATTGCACAGCATACACCTTAGGCTGCTGGAAACCTTTCCTCCACGCACATGTTGACTGCCAAATGAAGACAAGCCAGTTAAATACTTGTTCTTTAATTAGGTTTATCCTTGTAAACATCTGTATGAAAAACATGGAAGTAACCGTAGGATATATTACGTAGCTGCACAGTAGAAACAAGAAAACATAAGTTTAGTCTTATTTATTGCTGGTGTCACATGAAGATCTTAACAAGAAAATCCCAACTATTTATCAATGCTACAATCTTTTTGGTTAGTAGAAACAAGAGATGTAACTGTGGTTAGAGATCCTCTCTCAAGGAGGCAACTTCTCCTCTAACAACCCTCAAATACGATGTTTTTATCCCCACATTAACTGGTATAAGTGTTTCTAAATCTTGGCCATTGCACAACGTTTTGTTCTGCCCAATAACACTGTGTTTTATAAAACACTGCTGTATTCTAGCATCTCTGGATAAATAAACCATGTTGAACTCTGACTTCATTGGCATCATGAGAAGTAAACCTGATTTCAGTAATTTAAATATTAGTAACAACTTAAGTAAATTAAAACGTTAAAAATTTCTCTTTTTTAACTCAGTTTACAAGCATTTCAAAACAATATATCCGAGCTCTCCAAAGCTGCTTGCTGTTACACCATTAGCAGATGCGTGGGATCTTTTCTACATCAGAGTAAATGGTTTTATGCTTGGTTCATCCCCACATCCAAGGTTCAAAGACTCTTCTGCACATCATGGATGTTAAGAAAGCCTGCGGCGAGGCTTCTGAGAGGCTTAGCTCTTCTCCATTAGTGTGCCTCTTTGGTACCCAAAGCCTTCAGTATAACTGACTTTGACTTGTTTTAAATGCGGCCAAGACAACAGATTATTTTAAAGTCAGGGAAGCCACTTGTGCACCTGCCTGACTCTGCTGTCCAAGTAAGCGCAGATGATGGATACGGACGTGCCTTTAGATAATGACACGCAACGAGGGAAGCTTGAGACAAATGCCAGAATTTGTGCCGTCATTTCCCTTCGGTGCGGCGTAACCCACCCTACTGCCCGGGACGCCTTTACCTCGCTTCTGCTTAAATACAGACAAGCCTGACTCTTGCAGTCCCACAAATGTTTTCCACTCATTTGCGGGTACGTCTTGCTCAGACCATTCCTCTAGTGGCTGATAGCTCTCGCAGACTGGTTTATATGTATTCAGTGACCGCAAGAGGCAGGGATGGACAGGGATGACCCCAGCTCCCCCAGACTCCCTGTAAGGTGTCATCCTCCGGGCTCCAGGCTCACCCTGGGTCCCTGGGCAGCGTCCCCTCGGTCACCCCCCCCAAGCCTGCAGGGAAAAGCCCCATTTCTCCTCTTGCCGCCAACATCGGGATGCTCCAGCCCAAAACCAGACTTGGAGCATGTTCCCGGAGCCTGGGGTCTGGGGGCTGCCCTTCGCCTGGGCTCCAATGTCCCCAGGAGGAAGAGAAAAGTTCCTCCCCTAATCCAGGAATTTTTCCCTGGGCTGTTTGAAGCAAAGCATCCCCTCCTGCAGCTTTTACCTGGGAGGGGATGAGGCGTAACCTATGGAACCCCGCTTCCTGGGCAGGAGCCGCCTCAGTTAGGACGTATAGAAAGCAACTTCACTGCAGAGGAGCAAGCCAAAAGGAGCTTCTCTGCTGATTTCTCCTGCCCTGATTGCCTGCTCCCTGGAATATAAGGGTATTTTTATTATTATTATTATTATTATTATTCTTATTATTATTATTATTATTATTTAGACTCAGAGGTGTCTGAGTTCAGGCTGGGGAAAGGCTGTTTTAAATGACTGTTTTCCAACAGGCAAATTTATGGAACTTTTATCGTAACTCTTCAGATGAAGTCTCATGAGGGGACAGGGTTTTCTCTTTTTTTTTTTTTTCTTGTATTTCTGAGTTCTTAACTAATTAGGATGAAATGACATTGTCACACACGGAATTAATTGAATTCTGCCAGTACTGCTTAAACTCTTTAAAACATTCCCACCTAAATGAGCTCTTTGCTAATACAAGCTGAATTTTTCAGCTCTCCAGGCCAATTTTTGCACAGTAAGTAAATGGTATTTGTGCACGGGGAGGTCTCAATGTAATGCCCTCTATTGCGAGTTCTAATAAAAGACTGCTCTGTTTTGGCTCCTTATTAGAATAACACTATAAATAACCTCTTTGTAACAAGGACTTTCTAAAAAACGTGGAAAGTTTTGCTCCAAAACCTCCTGGTGCACGTTGTGCCACCATCTGGCAGATCTGGCTTTCAGGGTAGATATACCTCCCAGCGCTGCATTCACGCTGGGGTAGCAAAGAGTGCCAGAGAGGTAAAAAATGCAGTCTTGGGAGAAAAGACATAAGCAGCCTGATGTAAACTAACACAAAAAAAAAGCTACCTTGGGAAGGGTCCATAGTGCTTATGGAAGCAAAACTCATGCTGATTTAGTGTCTAAGACTGCTGGACTTAGTCTTTAGATTGGTGTGTGTTATGCTTGTGGCAAAGAGCTTGGAGACATTGCTTTTTTCCTGCATTAGATTAATTTTATAGAAAGAGTGCTGTTGTGAGCAGTATTGGCTGCAGAGGCACGATTGCCCTTGGAGCAAGACCAGATACATAACTCAGTGGCAGCAGAAATAGAAAGATTTACCAGTGCTGAGCAAGAGATGATCTAATGATCTAATGCAGTTTTTATTTGGATGATAACATATTTAGAGTTTATATCTTCTTGCCTTTCTCCAGAAGACCCGAAGCAGTACCAGGCCTCCAAAAAACTCGCTCATCTCTCTGTTTAGTAGCTTTCAGAACTAGCACACCTCTTTTTCCTCCGTAGTGTTTTGGGTTTTTTTCTAAGGCGGCCATCGCTTAGTTTTTACTTTTCTCACAGGAGGTAATGCATTGGCATTTGACATTTTTTTCTTCGTCAATCAGTTTTGCACATTGTGAGAAAGCTCTGCGTGCAAGAAATTCCTAGCATATTTTCTCCCACGTCTTAGTCTAAGTAACTAACACAGCAAGCGTGTTTCTGTATAGAGTCACAGGTAGTTAACTAGAGCACGGGATGAATGACTATTAATGAAATCAGGGAGATTTCTCACTTTCTAAAATTTGTATTGTTGTTTAATAAAGGAAAGTCCAAGATAAATTACTGGCAGAGTAGATACATTCACCGTATTAAAAAAGATTGCGGAAAGGGTTTCAGAAAACTGCGTATGAATTACAAGTTCTGGTTATTGTAAGAAAACCAACAACTCAGGAGTCATTCTGTTAGTCAGCACTGGTGGGTACGTATTGATTTTTCAATAAACATTGGTTTGATGGAAATAACCAAGAGCACTAAACTTTAAGGAGCTGTTCTTGAGGCACGGATACGCTGAGGCAGTAGCTGGGAAGAGGCAGGGCAGTATGAACTTAACCAGCTTCGGCTTTTGGGGGTGAACTGGGAATAGCAATAACTTAACCTAGAGCTGAGTAAGGAAGTTGAGCCTCTTGTAAGAGAACTATCGAATGGACAAAACCTGCTAGATCACACACAGAAACAGAAAAGCAAATGGATGGGGCAGGATCCAGCCTAACTGGCCACAGCAGCGGGAAGGGGGAACTCGTTTGCCACGGGTGGTCCCAAAGGAAGAGCAGGCACAAAGGACACCGTGTTAGGGGTTTCTAATGGTCTGCCAGCATCACTGGCCTTTCCCCACCCCTCTCTCCATTAGTCAGGCCATACTCTTATATGACTAGCGGGGTTTTACCCTCTTCCCCCCTGCCCCGAGTACAGGAGCTGCAGCCACTCCTGCGTAATGCAATTAGAGACTCTGAGACAAGATTTTTTTCCGAGTGTCTGTTACATAAACGATGACTTATTCCCGAAGCTTTAATTTCTAGTCCAAATGCCCCCAAAAGCACGAGCGTCCAGGGGAAAGGTGTGCTTTTGAGTAACAAACAGAGCCAAGAGAGAAGGCAGGATGGGCCTCAAGGGATGGCTGGGGATAATCCCGGTCTCCAGTTCTGGGAAGACACCGCTAGACTGAGTGCTAGCACCAGAGAATTGCCCAAGCTAGGGCAATTAATCATGCAAGGCATTTGACTGCTGGATTCCCCTGAGGCAGGAGGTGATGGTGCAAGACGTGGTGGAAATGACCACATCTCTAATTCACCAAAAGCAAGAGGACTCCTGCTGTCAGGGGACGGCCATGCCTTCCAACCCACGGTTCACACATGGCACATCCCATCTAAGAAAGGTGTTACCAGCATGTGCAAACTGTGAATTACGGCATTCAGAAAGTTTAGGTGTTCGAGGATTAAGGCTGCTTGTACAACCTCATGCAGTTTGGACTCCTTTTGTTAAATGCTTTTTATGATGGCAGCCTTAATCACTTGATCAGATAAGGCTCTTCCCTGCAGAACTGCTGCCGCACGGGCAGTGCTGTTAGTTGCAGCGTAGACCCTTCCGTCTGCTGAAAATTGAAGGTACTCATTAGTGCTCCAGCAGTCCCAATACGCCGTTGCTTCCTATAAGCAACCCATTTTTGTGGTAGGGACAACCTTCAGGCAAACACAAGAGGTTCTACTAAGGAAAAAAAAATGTGTCTGGAGTATTTTAATTTTAATTTTTAAAGATTTACAAGGAGGGAGGCACCTGCAATAGGGTCAGTCTCTTAGCCGTATCTTCACCTTAGAAAATCAGTGCAGCTCCACTGTAATCACAGACAGTTACCTTAGCTGTCAGATTTAAAACGATAGGTGTCATGTAGGTACAAACAATACAGGATAAATATCCCAAGTGTTTACTATGTCTGCAAAGCATCGCCTGTATCGCAGTGCGCTAAAGCCTGTTTCCAGGGAGGAAAAACCAGCATGCAGCTGACAGCTGTTCCCTCACTGAGCAAATGCTTCTTCACAGGCATCACAACCCTCGGCTAGCTATTTCAAAAAGGAGGCGGGGGGCCTTCATCAGAGTTGATTATTGCCAGAAAGAATAAGCTGCAGCCTTATTTTCCTGTTAGCCTGATTTATAAGCGTTTTTCTATTGCCATTTGTTTGCTTGTTTTCCACTGGCCCGGTAAAGTTTGCCAAGCTCAGCGAGGTGGGAAGAAGGGACTCATTATTTTGCACTTGAGCTTGGTGTTGCTCTCTCCCATAGCTTTTTCCATACGCTACTGCGGAACATGTTGAATTTGCACGCGATCGAAATCGCTTTTGCAACTTATTTTTCACCTCTGTGTGGCTGTTCCTCTCTTTGCAGTGAGAGATAGCATGCTAATCCACTGGACTAAAGCGTGGAGACGTGAATTAACGTCCTCCACCCGATGCAGCTGGGCACACTCCGGTATTACAAGCAACTGCTCGGCCCAAGGGAATGAACTTATCCCGAACGCAGCCTAGGTCTCGGGCAGTCTCAGTGCCCCACCAAAAAGTAACTCGGTTCAGTCATGGATACTAAAAGAGAAAAGATTTAAATCGAGGGTTATTTCAATCTTCAGAATATCGCCAACTGCTGCGTCGTCTTCTCTCTCCCTCCCTCCCTCCCCCCTGATGTTTTGCTGAATTTTCTTCCACTCTCAGAGGAGGGAGTGTAACCATGCATAACAATATAAAAAAGAAATTATAACCAGAAGACGGCAACGCAAACCCAAGAAAAGAGCCACTTGGGCGAACGTGGGGGACGAAATGTCGTCGCTTCTCCACCAACCCGCGGGTACCACGGCACGGCGAGAACACGACCGTATCCGTAACGCCTAGCTGCGAGTCCGGCGTCGGTTACAAGAGCCCAAGCCAACTTTGGGGGGGGCAAGCGGGGCTTTCTTTCGGTTCTGCCAGTTTTTCAGCATATTTGCATCGCTGCCGTTACATGGCGTACAATACAAAGCAAGAACACGCAATCCGACAGCCGGCGCTCGCCGGCGTGGTTTTTTTTTTTTTTTTTTACCTGAGACGAGCGCTAAGTCGCGTGGTGCCTTCAGTCCCACCTCAGAAAGTCATCGAAAATAGAAAATAATAAAAAAAAAATATATATATACAAGGGGTGAGCTTGCCCGGCAATTAGCGAGCAGGATGTATCACGTCCTCTTGAAGCACACGCTGAGAGGTTTTGGCGAATCGAGGCCGGGGAGGGCTCAGCGCTGACAGGGTTTTGCCCGTGACAGGGCTGGGGGCCGCCGCCGCCCCCCCCACAGCTTTTCCCGCCCAAAACCCGCTCCCACACGCCCCACGTCCCCTCGCCCACCCCCGCAGTCCCTCCGTGCACCGCCTCGCCCGCCCCACCCGGGGCCGCCTCCCCTCGCTCCGCCGCCGGCCGCGGCGGCGCAGGAGCCCGCGGGCGACCGCGTAGGAAGCGCGCTCGGCCGCCGCCTGCCCGCCCGGCCCCCGCCGCCGCCGCCATGGCGGTGCGGAGCCGCGGCGCTTGGCGGCGGCGGCTGCTGCTGCTGCTGCTGCTGCTGCTGCTGGCGGGCTCCGCCGCCAGCCCGGCGGAGGAAGGCGGCGGGAGGCGGGAGGCGGCGGGCGGCGGGGAGCACGGCGAGGAAGCGGCGCGGCCTCACCACGATTCTTCGTACGGCACCTTCGCCAGCGAGTTTTACGACCTGCGCTACCTCTCCGAGGAGGGTGCGGCCAACGGGGGGCAGACGGCGAGGGGGGGAGCGGAGTCCGCCGGGGAGGGAAGGGAGGGCCGGGGGGGGGGGGGGGCTGTGGCGGCGGCGTTGTTCAGCACGAAGGCCAGCGCCCGCCGCCATTTTCCGCGGGCCTGTCCTCCTCCTCCTCCTCCTCCTCCTCCTCCTCCTCCTCCTCCTCCTCAGGGGGCCGGCAGCGGAGGGGAGCCCCCCGGCTGCCCTGCCCGACGGCCGGGTCCTCCCGCAAGGCGTCTTCAACCGGGCGGGGGGCCCGGGCAGCCCACGCCGGGAGGCAGAGCCGGAGCTGGGAGTGGGGGGGAAGGCCGCGGCAGGAGCCCCGGGAGGGCTCCGGGGGTCCGGGCTTCGTCCCGGCCGGCGGTGGGTCGCCTTGCGATGGTGCAAAGCCGCTGGGGAAAAGCTTGCCGGGGCGCTGAGTTAAAAGGAGTGCTGGGTTTGGGGGGGGGTTCGAAATGCCGTGTGATGTCCTGAGCGGTGAGAAACCTAGAGGTCGTGGGGCTTGGGGTGGGTTTGTTGGGTTGGTTTTTTTTTTTGAATCTACGAACGGCGGAATGTTAGAACTCCAATTTTGTGGCTAGGCTGCGTTGACGACCGGTTGTTTGATGCATTCGAAAAAAAGGAAGAAGTGAGAAGATGGGGTGTCCTGCGACCGGTCTTTCAGTGATGCTCTGCCACAGGCTGCTGTGAAATTTTGCCAACTAAATACGTTCATGCTGGGTAATTTACCCAGGCCCCCGATACGGTCAATGGGGGGCTGTAATTTGCAGTTTACAGCGTACTTTCTCTCTCTGTTGGCATTGTCAGAAACCTGGGGAAGCGAATCGGGGCTCCCAAACGCTAAAGTTGTGTAGGTTAAATGTCTGTTTGCAGATGCTGTAACTAGCTGGAGTGTTTGTTTCCTGTTCAATGAAGCACTTTCAGAGGACTTCCTCCTTTCACAACTAGCACTTTGGGTTTCAGTTGGCTGAGTAAAAGAACATCCTATTAAAATACCTGTGTTCATGCAACAGACACAAACTTCTACAAGCCGGGACAGAAAAGGTCTGTTTGCAAATGTTCGCACTTTCTCTTCAGTGTACTATCGTACAGCAGACGGGATTGCTCGGAATCATGACTTTCATCGTCCGGCTCTTCTGGGTCTTCCTTCACAAGTGATTGCAGGTCATACCTGCAGGCAATTCCCTGTTTTGATACTCTCCTACCTTTTATTGCCGTGTGTGTTTTATTTTACTTCTTAATGGAGGGTGTATTATAAGGGCCTTTCGGTATCCGCTCCTACAGCTCTGAACCTGGTGCCCTGCATTTATACTTAATACTGTCATTTATGGCGAAGGAGTCAGATTTAGTTCCCTTACGGACTTCCTGAGGGCACTAAGAACGCGCACAAAGAGTGCAGTGAGCGGAGATCCCTAATTGTTAGTTGACTGCACTACTCCATGTTCCTGCTGCCTTAAGTTAACTTTTGCCCTCGGTGTAGCAAAGCCATCCGCTGGCATCCTTCTCCCTTCTTGACAAATGTAGGAAACCTGAGAAAATTTTTGTTTTCAATTATTGGTGTTACTTTGATATCTGGATCCAGGACCATCTAAGCACGGGATTGTGTACGTGACAAAGTAGTCCCCCATCTGAACAGCTCGGTTATCAGCAGACAAAGTAAATGCTATTGGAACCCTTTCTCTTTAGTATTACTGCTTCTTATTCCTTGTATTTTATTTAGTAATGATTTATTCTGATCATACAGGTTACCCTTTCCCTACTGCTCCTCCTGTGGATCCCTTCGCAAAAATAAGAGTGGATGACTGTGGAAAAACCAAGGGATGCTTCAGGTCAGTCTGAGAGAAGAGCGCAGATACCTTTATGTTTGCAAATGCTGACTGATTATATTGGAGACTATATTCATTGTAATAAATGTTCATTATTTAAGAACATACTTTGTAGTTATGGACTATACTCTTTGAGGAAACTAGATCATTTAAGGATATACATCATAGTTCTGGACCTACAGCTATTTCATGATTCTTGTATTTTCATGAAGCACTTACAAAAGCAGGGCTAGGAAGGTCAACAGAGTAACACTGTGTGTAATTAATTGCTTGCCGTACTGTTTAAATGCTATACATTCTTACACTGAAAGAGTGATAATTGCTAACACTTAATTAGTGGTACTTTGTGTATAGCATATTATATTATTATGTTTTACTGCCATTATACCAAAATGCATTCTTTTAGTTTTTTTCTTGCAGAAACGTAATGAAGTTCCATAGCAGGAAATTGTGAGGAAAAGTTACATGTATTCCAATTCCATTTAGGTACGGTAAACCTGGATGCAATGCAGAGACTTGTGACTACTTTCTAAGTTACCGTAGAATAGGAGCTGATGTTGAATTTGAGTTGAGTGCCGATACTGATGGCTGGGTGGCGGTGGGATTTTCCTCAGACAAGAAAATGGTAAGACATGTACAGTTCTTCATGTTGACAGTGTGCACACTTTTACAGGCTAGGATATAAATCGTTTATGTTTGTTCTGCCAGAAACAGAGCATATAAGGAGAAACTGACTTGCTGAAAACACAGCACCATTCGGTAGCCACCCTGGAGGCAGAAGCCAGGCCCGCTGCCTCCCAGAAAAACTGCCTCATCCTTCCTAACGTGTCCTTTCCCTTCCTCTCTGAGCATTAAAACAGTATTTCGGTTCAGCTCTGAATGTCTGAACGTTACTAGCTTTTTGCCCTCGGGGATAAGCCAATTCACGTGGAAATGTCCTGTTGTGCTTTATGTCAGTGTTACTTGGCCAAAAGGCACATCAGAAACTAAACAGCAAATAATTTTATTCTTCAGTAAATCAGCTGACTTTCAGTGCTATAAATATGGCTTTCACGGTTAAACTTTGGAAATCTTTTTGCTTCTTTCATACCTGTGTGCTGTTCCAGGGAAGCCACAAATGTGTGACAAAATGACTCCTGCTAATTTAAACATACATACTCTAGCAAGCAGTCTTGTTAAAATTTCTTCTTCTATCTCTCCTGGATTTTATTGGGTTTGGTTTTATGCTTATCCCTGTACTTACTTTCTCATTCAAAAGCTTCACTTTTCATTGTGTTTCAATAAGCAAAACAGGAGCATGTACTGTGCAAAGTTTAAAAAACCTGAGCAATAGACGACGTATGCAAAGATGTTTTGTCTGTGGTCCTTGGTAAAATGTTTAGGATTAAAATGCAGTTCATAATGTAGGTGTTCGTATACAGAAACACGCCTGAGTATATAAAACAATACTGAGCCTATGTCCTAATCACAAGCCAGAGGACAGGACTCTTTCTTGTACAGCTGTAAGCAGTAGTCTGAAAAAAATACAGAATTTAGACGTCCTGGGCTGGGCTAGGACCCACAAAAATGAATGGGAAGACTCACGCTGACCTAACAATGTTTTTATCAGACCCAAAATGAGAAATAGAAAGAAAATGTGAGGGCAGATGCTTTTCAGTCATTACCATATATGTTTTAATATGACACTGTAAATAAACATAATAAAGGTAGAAGTCTTTGTGTCCTAAAGAACAGCTCACATCACAAGAAACAGTTCATCTTCTTTTTAATGTTGTGAGGAACAGTTTTACAGCCAAATTTTGGGCAGAGTTTAGATGCCTGGAAATGCATGTACTCAGCGGGGTTTTCAAAGCAGCTCAGCACCATTTACGTATTTGGCCCCAAGCTATCAAAGATCATGGTACCAGTCTGTAACTCTGATATACTGGCAGTAGGTCCCAGGGTCCCACTGCCGGCAATTCATCAGCCACTTGGAAAGCAGGCCTTACCTTTCATCCCAGGCACACCAAGCAGCATGTTAAGTCTCAGCTTCTGGTAAGAAGAATAAAGTAAGTGTAAAGTAAAAGGATTCGCTTCCAAATCTGCTGCGTAGGTGATCTAATGCCCATCAGTCAGCTGGACTAAACCAGCTAGCATCTGTCTTCCTCTCTTGTTCTCCTGCTGACTTCATCCTTTTTCTTAACTACTTCCAGGATGTTTTGGTGTCCTGGGATGTGCAGGCTCTAATGGTAAAATGACTTTGAGTCAAAACAGCTTAGCTGTGAGAAGTGGGCTGTGCTTGGAGGCCCTAATCAGAATGGTGTGGCCTGGATAGCCACAGAAGTTCAGGAGAAAAAAACTCTTTTGTGTCCTCAATAGATTTTTTTTTTTTTAACTCCTGTGACCTATTTCTTTGTCTCAAATAACATGCTCTTCCACTTGCAGGCTTTTGTGCCTAGGCAGGATTTGGTAATGTCATTCTGTTAATTGAGATTCGGAATACTTTTTTCTTTCCTTTTAATTTTTTTCTATGAGAAAACAGCTATATTTTTGCCTCTTTGTACTTAAGAATGAGGGATTTGTGCTCAGATGTATAAAAGTTAAACTTGGAAAGTAAGTCATGGAGAGCAAGGATAGGCTCAAGACAGAAGCTGGAAAGGTTGCCTGCAGCAGCACCGAGGTGCAGAAACTGTTCAAGCATGTGTTTTTACCTAGTTGTCCCCTTTTTCCCACACTTCTGGCACATCTTTTACAAATCCACATAGCAATGTTCCCGAAGAGCTGAAATGCACCCTTTTTCTCTCCTTTCCCTATAATAAGGAACTGAGAGATGATCATGCTAGCAAGCATCATGTCTATCATCAGCATGACATATCAGAAAGATTAGTATTGGAGAAGTGGGGCCTGTATTTAATACGGCTCTGTGTTTTATACCACCTGTGGCAGTGGTGTTCAGTAAAATGCCACTCATCCAATTTGCACAGTGTTTTAATGGTTCTTGATACTAAAGCTTCTATGAGATAGTACTCCTAAAATTAATCCCTGAGTGATGCAGTGCTCTACCACTTTGGCAGTGACCTTAAGCAATAGTTCTAGCAGCTGCTTTAATATTTCTACAAATGACCTCTACAAACAGTTGTCTCACACTTCCTTCTGTCCGTTGTTTCTTTGCTTGATTGGAATGCTTGGCAGCTGTTTATGCTGTATGAAGAAGCACATACTGATTACTTTTTTTCTTGTATCTTACGGTGTTCTGTATTCTCTTACTACATGCTGAACAGTTTTCATTTTCTCTTAAGAGATACAAGAAGTGGTGTTCCCTTAAGTGAATGTGAGAAGAGATTAGAAAAGACAGACTGCAATTCATGCCATTTTTTTCCTGTATTTGGTAGATTCATCTCCTCTATTTTACTAAATTATATTGGTTTTCTGTCCATGATTTGATGTAGTGGGTTTTGTACACATCAGGGATTCAAGACTGCCAGTTTTTATGAAGCAGGGTCCCAGAACTTCACAAATTACAGAAGAAAACAGCCTTCCACGGATCAATTAATTGTGTGATGTCAGGGTGATATCATGTCTTACAAATATGTTATATCTGTTAGGTAAAATAACTCTCGGAAAGATCCAAAAGAGAATTCAGAGTTAGTAAGGGTAAGTAAATATTACTATCCACTTTGTGCTTTTCAATCTGATTGAAGACACATGGTTAGGGAAACAAATATTTGTGTATATATAACTTTGAAAGAAGGAATGAGAGCCCGAGGTCTTGATTAGTTTTTAATAATTAAAATTATATACATAAATGAGGAAATGCTTTGTGACACTTTTGTTTTCCTTCTACCAATATGCTTTTACGGTGTAGGGAGGAGATGATGTCATGGCTTGTGTTCATGATGATAACGGAAGAGTCCGAATACAGCACTTCTATAATGTCGGTCAGTGGGCTAAAGAAATCCAGAGAAATCCTGCTAGAGATGAAGAAGGGGTTTTTGAAAACAATCGTGTAACATGTCGATTCAAGCGTCCTGTATATGTTCCCCGAGAGGAAACCATCGTAGATCTGCACTTGAGTTGGTACTATCTGTTTGCTTGGGGTCCAGCAATTCAGGGTGAGTTGATTTCTGTGTTACTGACAGAACTGAGGTGCCAAAATGGATAAATGTCTTTCAATTACATTAGTCTTACTAGAGCCCCCTTTTTTTCTAATGAACTAAAACTCTGGCAGCGTGAGGCTTAAAAACAGATAAAAAGGAAGACAAGCTAAATAACAGTCTCCTACATGTCGTGTTTTCTCGGCTACATCGTTATTACTCCCACTCCCCAAAGCTGAATTTAGAAGAACTTCATAACTAGAATTTCTGATTTCCTTTGAAGTATGTTTATTGTTTACTTGAATTTCGTTTGTCTTATTTGGAAGTTTAATTTCAGAAAGCAGAGAAATCACCTTACTCACTGACAGTGTAATATTGCATGCTCCTGTAGGTTTGAAAATTACTTGGCTGTCTACCTGTTTCTTTGGTAGACTTATAGAAAAAAATGCATCTGACGTTATTTCTTTCTGCCCTTACCTGTTAAAGGTTCTATAACTCGTCATGATATAGACTCACCACCTGTATCAGAGCGTGTTGTCAGTATTTACAAGTATGAAGATATTTTCATGCCATCGGCTGCCTATCAAACCTTCTCTTCTCCATTCTGCTTACTCCTCATTGTTGCACTGACCTTCTATTTATTGATGGGAACCCCATGACCGATGGAAGATAGCAAGAATTTGTCAGTGGAAGTTTCTCAGGATGGACGGCTATTCGGATGGACGATGCGTTTTTCTATTGGAATTTATATCACACCACCATCCTCATCTAGCTGCTTTTGAACATAGTTAGCTTCTCAGGAGAATGAAATAACCATCTCCTTTGAGTGGCAGAGTGGTGACAAATCATTTAAGAATAATCACTGAACACATAGGAGAATATTTTCAGTGTTGTGACTACTTGCTTAAAGAAAAGGAGACTTTTGTAAAATCAATGTGTGTGCGTGTGTGTGTATGTGTGTTTGGGAGGGGTGTCTGTCTGTATGTGTGTTTAGGTGAATTTAGTGATGGACACCTTATCAAATAACAAAATTGCCTTCCAAATTGCTCCCAAAAAGCAAATTTGGGAAAACATTATAATGCTGTTTGGTACTTCTGGAGCAGACAGCACAACTCCAAGTGCAGTTTCTGAACTTAAGATCCGGATACCGACACAGCAGTATAAAACCTGCCCTTCAGTAACGGACAGTTCTCCCTATTTTTTTTTTATATTTATCAAGGTTTACTTGCTCTGGTACTTTCCAAAACTAAACTTGCATAATCAAGCATTAACATGGGTTGGTTTTTTTTTTTCCCCAATGGAAAAGAGGTGATGAATGTCTGTCTTTATAATAGTAGAGTTTCAACAACCTTCTTGAAAGAAATGGCTACTTCCTTTATGAGTGAGATATCAAGTTATTTAAACAAGGGGAGGGGAGAATACAGTAATGTAAATTCTCCATACATAGGAAAAACAAGCATAAAACATACAGAATATAGAAGTTCCAACAAGCCATAGGATGTCCTCCCAATAGATTAAATCAATTCTTCTCTTTTTATGAAAAAAACAGTAATTTTGGTGACATGTAAATACGTTTTTAAGCAATTGTGTAGTAGTATGAAGTAGTCTGTTTTTCTGTGTTGTATGCCTGTATATCCGGTTCATGTTAAAGGTGAATATGGGCAGCTGGTGTTAACTTACAAAGACATGGAAATATAATTGAGATTATTTGTAAGGAAAGATAGGAATCAATAAGCAGAGCAGTATCTTTAGTTTCATCAAACCACTGCTAAAATGTAGTTACTGTGGAAAAAGATGAGCTAAAGAGGAAATACACTAGATTTTTTTTTTATCACCAAAAATATTACAAAGCTAAATATTACAGAAATGGAAAGTGTCAAAATGTATTTATGAGCCACAGAATATTATGAAAAACTGAGTTCTTGTGGACAATTTCTGTTCTTCACGTAATAGGAAGTGTATGACACATGGCTACATGGAGCAGTCAAATGTGCTTACATAAGGTTGCTCATTCACTTCCCAACTTGCATTAAAATTCCATTTCAATAGAATTAAAATTTAAATTGTGCCAAAGTTCTATCTAATGTGGTACGCTTGAGGACTCTGTAACATAGGATCTGGTAAAGTATGTGATGGACCTCCTTTCTATTCTCATTGCTGCACAGAGCGTAAAAAGATTAACTAGCTTTGCTGGGTTTGCATCGTTATTCACAGACTGAAGTTTGTAGACTAATTTTTCTTAGGCTTGGCATTCTTCAAACCTGTGCTTAAAGTATATGAATTAGATGATTGAAAATTAATCCAAACGTTCCATTGCAAACACTTTATCCCTGTTTCAAAAGAAAGATTGTGTAGTAATATATATTTTCATTGATGTCTGTAAGGATTTGTTCACTTAAAGTTACTGGACTAGAGTTCAGGACGGGGGGAAGAGAAATTCAGAATGAAGTGAACTTTAAAAGTGCATATAGTAGCTTTATTTCCTATAAATTATTTCTCTCAAGTGGATAGCCTACTCATCATCTGATGAAATATATAGTGGAGACCACCCAATAAGGAAGATCTGCTTTGGTCCACCATGGCTGTAAAATTTAGCTTTAAGATTGGCTGAAGCAGATGGCTGAAGCCTGGATAATGAGTTTTATATTCAGCAACCAGGTGAAGTGAAGAAATCATTAGGGCAAATTCCTTCTCCTTTGTGCTAATTTGTAGGCAACTGAGATAGTGCAGTTCCTTCCCAGAGATCACAGCTATTTAAAGTAGCCTCAGGGTTGCTTTAGTTTATGGCCTTGTATTTACTATTTTAGTTTTAGGCATTTACCTGATTATCCACTAAAGGGCTAACCTAATAATTGAAAGGTACTGAAGTAGGATAGAAACCCATTTTGACTCCTCTTTTCTTCTTTAATACAGTGCTGGGTTTAGGATAGCCTGGCTGGACCGGAGCACAGAGGTACGTTAAAGATGACAATAATAATACTAAGGCAAACGTGCAACACCCGTAGAGCTGCTTCCCACTTATATGGAGTCAGACATGTTTAAAGTTCAGGGTCTACAGCAACAGCAAATTCAGAGCAGAGGCACAGCTGCTTAAGGCTATGTCTGCTGCAAAGTACAAACTGCTTCAGTCTTCAGCTGTACCCATGTTCTCAATTAGGGTAAAAAAAAATACTTTTTTTTTTTTCCTTTTTCAGTTTACTTGTCAGTGTGCTGTCTGGTGTTTTTGTCATTGTATTTTTCTCTTGTTGAAGTACTAGCAGAAACGTTCACTTCCATTAAAAATTTCACCCAAGCTTCCAAGTACTTAATTAGCACTAATTAAGTATTTCTAATCAAAGGGGTGGAAATAAAAGGCCGCAAGAAGCAGCAAAACCATCTGTTCTGTGGTATTTCAACTGAGGGTTGAGTTTAGCACAGAGTTTGTCTGAGAGTTGCTCTTCAGAGTGGGAAAAGCAGGAACGTGAGATTCAAGTTGACAAACAAAGAAGGTACAAGTGTTTCGAAATTACTAGTTACGAAGAAATATGAGAAGAAAAAGGCCATTAGAGAAATGAAAAGGCTTTACCTCGGTGGTGTTTAACTTTGTATAATACTTGGTAAGTCTTAACATTTGAGCAGGTGTAGTAACTTGTCATGGAAAGCATTTTGGTTTTCATATGGTTTGTTTTGGTTTTTTTAATGTTGAAAAGCAGGATTGATCCCTGTTACACGAAGTTACTACAAAGTAACTTTCTTCAAAGTAAGTTTTAAGTGATTATGGCATTTCAAACAGTTTTTGGATTTTTCTAATTAACAGGTACCAACACAAAGTAGAGGAAAATGTCTCCTTTGGAAAAGGAGGCAGACACTTCTTTCTCCAAATCAAATTACTCTTAGTTTCTTTATGGTGACTACTAGCAAGCAGCTGTTAAAGAATACCTTTCCAAAGTGCTTTTCTTTTGAGAATTACCTGCTGCAGGATGACCTAATACAGAGGCACAGAGTTTAGAAAGTGCATGTTTAGAGTATGGTGTCCTTTGGAAATTCAACTCTGATTATTAGTTAGGAAGATAGGACTGACAAAGACCATAAGGCATTAATTAACATCCTTGAATATGTTCTTTCCATGCAGAACAAAATTCACTTGCGACCATTGCTTGTTACGTTAACCATATTATCGCCCTCTGCTTGCTCTGTCCATGTTTTATACCTAAATTTTATAAGTTAGTTGAAAGAGAAATCAGCTGCTTATATTTGTGACAGTGCTTATCGCAAAGGGACCCTTTTTTTGGACTGTAGTGTCTGACTGCTACCCTGCTACAAATAATAAGCTAGGCCTGAAATGACATTAATAATAAGTAGGACAGGAAAGAGAGAAAGAGAAGTGGAGAGGACAGACTTTCAGAAAGTCATTTTTTTCTTCGCTGGAATCAAATAACTATTTTTATGTATATGTGAGATACTCCTAAATGCTAATTGATTCCTCCCCCAAAAAGCCTAGCTGACTTGATAATGTCATTGGATACAGGGTGATGCTTTCTTCAGAATTCTATTACTATAAGGGAAATACTCTGGTTTTGAAAAAGAACATATTGATGAGAAAAAATTGAAATCCCTCTGTGGCCTTCCTGTCCTTCTTGATTGGTTCTGCAATACTTGGATAGCAAGAAAATAAACACTTGTGGCCTCCCTAATCTGAGGAACCCCCACATTGGGTTAAAAGTTGTCAAAGCTGTGTTTGGCACTGACTTTTCCAGTCTTCAATGTAGGGATTAAGAGAATGACTGGAGCATGGTGTACATCACCAAATCCCTTAAATATGTGTATCTTCTTTTGCCAAACTGTGGATGGTGTTCTTACTGTGAGTGTTTTATGTCTAGTCTTTCTCAGAAAAGTACCATGCTCCTTGTCAGTAGCCTATGTCCTGTCGCTGTTTCCACGGATGCCTTACGCTATTTAGGGAGGTGATCCTGAGAAGTCTTAGCCCAGCTGTGAAGAGGAGTTAGTGGGTAAGGAGGACTGACACGCAGCTGTCTTCATGATTATCCAGGTTCGAAATCTGTGTCATTGATGATACTCCAGTTATCTGTAAGTAAATGACTGCTATAAGTTTAAGGGAAGATACAGGTCTCCCTATTTTTTTGTCTGTCTTCTCCTTACTTTCCCATCCATCCAGTGCATCAGACATTTATAAAGAAGGAAATTATTCTCCTTTTAGGGAATAGACCTTCTGTCTGGTCTTTCTGATTCTTTCAGTGTCCACTGGAAGTTTGCACCATGCTGTACTCTAGAGACAGAATTAAAGCTTGTAAACAAACTTCATAACTTTTATCAGCATTTAAATTGCATTTTGTGACTTCTTGGTTTGACAGAATGATGTCAGGTAGCAGGTGTACTTCCCCTGCCTTTTTTTTTTTTTTTTTTTTAAAAAATCTTCAAATATTTCCCCAAAGAGAAGTATTTGGTAATAGCTTTAGGAGAAGGAAATGTGTATTTCACAGAATTACAAAAGGGTCTACAATCACTTATTTTCAGAGATGTCTATTGTGAGAGTCCTAGTATTTTATACGAAGTATAACTTCATATAGAGCCTTAGATTTATGATAGAAGTGGAAACACATTTAAATATTATGGTTGTTTCAGTGCTTCATGGAGCTGTGTACATGCATAACCTGCATGAATTGGCATCCTCTGTTTCAATAAAGTGTAATGAACGGGCAAAGCAGTCTGCTTGGATGCTACACAGTGAGGCATCAGTGACCTCAAACAGTTTGGGATAGAAGAGTGGAGAGACTGGTAGTAAGGCTGAAGGACAAGGAATGACTAATGGTTTTGGCATACTTCCTATTTTTGCACGAGTTTACATGTGGCAGAACACGTCTGGCGCTTTTCATCACAAGCAAGTATGATTTGATGTGAATAGAAGGAACAGAGTCTGACTTTAATGAGAATTTAGCTTTTATGCAGGTCCTAGCTGCATAAGGGCTCACGTGAGCACAAGGTCAGACTGTGCCTCAAGATGTGTACTCCCATGAAACTCCAAGGTAAGAGCTAGAGGCTTGATCTTTCCTTTGGAGGTACAAAAACCTGTCAAGACCCTGTAGACAGTAATGACAGTCGGCTGCTGCGCACGTACCTGCTCACTGGCCATTTTACAAACTACTGCCGCAGCAGTTGGAGTATCAAAAGATGGAGGCTCTACATCTTTTCTTAATAGCTTTCATTGTACATTGTCTATTTCCCTAATTAAAATTTCATTATCGGTATTTCTGTAGCGATGTGTTAGGGCCTAATGCAGCTCTCCCACAGCCTGCCCAGCACAGATATGGATCTAACTGGAAGGTTTTAAAGAAAATCTCACTTTCCTGAGTACAAAAACTAATCAAAACAAAAGAATTTATATTTATTGGCAGTATGTCAACTTTTCACCACATCTTTATTTCGTATCTAGTTACTTCTGTGCAATTTACATGTTGAGGTATCTGATTTTTGCAGATACAGAGTAAGATCTAGGTAAACCTTCCTTTTCTAAACTTGTTTTATTAGTACGAAATAATCACTTATGTAACTTCCATTTTATTTTTTTTTTTTATATTTACAGTGGGTTTGCTAAAATTATGTATGCTTGAACTTGGTTATTTAACTTATCTAATTTGGGCTCAGATAGTGAGGCAAAACTGGTGTAATTTCTAAATGTCAAGAAGGACGTATGCAGCTTGTGGAGCTGGTAAGTGTGAAAAAGCAGGCTGAAAAGACATTACTTGCTTTGAAAATCTGTGATTTGAGTTGGCAATAGCAATGAATCTGCTGTACGGAAAGGGGCAGATTTTTTTTTTTTTTTCCTTGGGTTGCTAAGTAGATGGAATTGTATTCATAGAATATCTGAAGTAGGAAGGGACCCATAAGGATCACTGAGTCCAACTCTCTGCTCCATGCAGGACTACCTAAAACTAAACCATATGACTAAGAGCGTCATCCAGATGCTCCTTGAACTCTGACAGGCTTGGTGCCATGACTGCTTCCCTGGGGAGCCTGCTCCAGTGATCGACCACCCTCTCAGTGAAGAACCTTTTCCTAATGTCCCATCTGAACTGCCCCCTGCCGCAGTTTCACAGTCATTCACAACTGTGGCTTTTGTCCTACTTCCGTGTTTCTTATCTAAGTAGGAATGTTCTTGCAAACCGATGTGAGGTTGGAATACGTGCAGGACTTCATGGCCCCTGTTTTAGAATAGCTGCTGCTCCGTATAGGCTCGTTTTGATCTGCAATGAGAGGCTATTTAGGGATGTCCTTACAAGGTGAACTTTTATATGGTGCTCTTAAGAAACTCTCTGTAAAGGTGTTGTGCACTTTATAGACTAGAGTGTTACAGAATTAGCTGGTAGCAGTACTTTTCTGAGCTGTTTCTAAGTGATACTTACTTAAATTCATGTTTACATTTTTAAAGAATTGGATTTTTCAAAAGTGCCAAGCAGCTGCAAATCTTTATGGCTCCAATGCCTACTCAGGGCAGTGAACATTTTATGGCAAATAGTGATTGCAGCGTGTTGCCCAATATAGTTTCACATCTCTCTCTTAAGCTTGACATCACTGAGTTCAATTTCATAAGAAGGTGTTAGTAGAAGACTAAATAAGGGAACAATTCACTTAAGTTGTGTGCCAAGGAATAAAAATATTCATGCCGAATTTTTACAATAGTGATCTGCAAAGTTTAGATTAATGAAAAATATTCTTCCCAGAATTAATATTTAGGCAATGCAATTTTGCTGAAGGTATTTGTGTGTGTGTGTGTAAGTCTGAGAATTATACAAGAGAGTTTAAAAACAAAAGGCTAGACTCTCCTTTCGGGACAAAAGAAGAGAAAACACAGAATCCTACATGTTCCGTGACTCCTAGCTGATTTTTGATAGGCAGAATGATCCAGAACATATAGAAACCCAAGATGTTACCTGCTAGGGTATTATGTTTGCAGTGTTTATATACTAACCTTCTGTCACCTTCTTCGGTACAAAAATTAGCCTCACGTTAGTCTTCTTACAGTGTTATTTTCAATTTTTTTCCAAACTGGAGGATAAGTTCAATAAGTCAAGAAAATACTGTCATATAGAGTATTAGGATAATAGGAACAGAAGCACAGATGCCATATTTAAATCTAGAAGGAAAAAAATCTTATTTAAGCCCCAAATACGATATCTGCGTCTGAAATATTGGACTGCTCACATATAAAGCAATGATTTCTTTTTCAGTTTTGCACAGTTGGTGATATGAAACCAGTGATAAACACTGAAATAGAAAAAACTACCACAACAGATTTTCTCTAAAGCTGGAAGTATCATTCAAGTCTTGACACAGAGTCTCAAAGATGAAATTCCAAACCTATTAACTCATTAGAAAAATGAAATGGTGGGAGCCTGATATTTGTGTGTCACGTCCCCAGCCTTTTAGACAGATACATTTTGTTAGCATATTTGAAGTATCATGAGTTCTTTTTAGGTTAAAAGAGATGCCTGGTATGCCTTGTTTTTTCTGATTAATATATCCTGAGGTCTAGCTTGCTTTAACCTCTTTGCAAGTAAGCTGTCGTAACTATGTTAATTCTTGCTACTTGTTTTGTATTACATGAAATGTAATGGTTGAACCTGAAATGTCATCTCTACCTTTTGACTTTGTTCAGCGTTCTCAAGGCTAATACATAGATAAAACATACAAATAAGCAACTTGTAACTATAGTGTTAAGTGGTGTTCTGCATTCTTTATGCTAGGCTCCATTCTGTATGCCAATACCCAGCATCCACGTGAAGTCAATGAGCATTTGGTCGGGTAGGAGCACAGGACTGGGGTTTTGTAGTCCAGAAGTAATCATCAAACTTCTTTGTATTTATGCACTAGTCTTTTCAGAAAAATAACACTGAATGAATACATAATGAAATTATGGTGACCTACGGGTCTCCTTTACAATCAGTGCATGCCCTAAAATACTGGTTTGTAACATCTGTTTTATACTAAATGTCGGTGTTCAAGTGAGCCTTGTTAGATATTTGACAGTGACAGACAACAATATTTATAAACCTGTTACAATAAATGCCTTTTTAGTCTAAGAAAATGTGTGGTATGGCCTTTATAAAAGGGAAAAAAAAGGTGTCTCTGAGGCTAAAGAAGTCTCTGTTGTTGCCTTGTGTTAACAATTCCTTCCTGTGCCATGGGCTTGAATTTATTACCCTGAGTAATTCTGTTTAAGTCAGTGAGGCTGGTCACAGCAGTGAATTAACAGATGTGGGGGATTATTTTTTTTTTTTATTTCACCGTCAGAATCACAGTGAAGCTGTAAATAAATCTAATAATCTGTGTGTTAACAAAGTATTAACCCAATTGTCATGTAGTAAGTAGCATGTAGAGGTTCCTGTGGTGACCTCTATGCTGTGTTTTTTGTGACCTATTTGATGCAACTATAATCAAGCTGCCAATATTACAAATTTGGGTGTTCTTTATCTACTGTCATCGCTGCCCTATTGCTTGGCCAGGCAGAGCAGCTCCTGAAGCAGTCAGAAGAGCCTTTTACAGAAAAGAAGAAAATGAATTTATATTAGAGATTGGCAACAGAGAGGAGGAAGTCCCATGATACTCGGTGAGCGAAAGCAGCTGTAGAAGTCTCTCAAGCAGGGGTGCTTCAACTTCTGAGATCTCTCAGGTTTGAGCAGGTATTTTAGCTCCTTGCTGGTGGACTGAGAGGAAGAGTTGGCTCAAGGCACCAAGAAACGTATTGCTTTTACACTGTGTGCTCTGTTTTTTGTGTTTGTAGTATTGCTACCCTGTAGTTGCAGGCTGCAAGAAAGGTCGCATCTTGTGTGTGTCAGCTACTTGTGCACTATATCCAAGTGATCATGATCAATAGAGGCCTCAAACAGACTCAACAGAGGGTCTTAAAATATATTCCGTTTGTCTTGTGCCACGTAACATTTGACAGATTGGTAAGGCGTTTTGTCACAAGCCCGACTAAGCCAAAATAATCTTCTGTTACTGAGATCTCTGTATATCCAGCTCATGTTCCACGTGCGCAGCTGCCATGTGGGCTAAACCCTGCGAGATAGTGCTCTGGATTTTGTTCACCCCAAGGTCTTACTGGTGCTGTGTTTTGCATGCTGGTCCACTGAGTGAACATCTTTGTGTTTGGTGCTGTTGACTGCTCTGCCTTACGACCATGCATTTCATTCTGCTTCTGAACTGCACAAAATTAATAGTTGTCTATGAGAATCATTCAAGTATAGCGCTGCTGATAATACCATATACTTTAACTGAGATATTGAACAAAGTTGTTTCTGCAGTAAAGTCAGTCACTGCTGTAATCACTGGGTACAAACAGAGCCAGTGTTCCCAAGAGCTGGTTTTCCTTCTCTTTTTACCACTATTTTGTAAATGACACTTAATTTGGAGTCATCTCATCTTAGCAGTTGATCTGCATAAAAGATTATTTTTTTTCTTTAGCCCCAAATAGAAAGGTATGTGCTGATGACCTAAAGTTTATATCTTAATGATAAACTTTAAAGATTACATCTTTTTTAATTTGGTCCTGCTACTGTTGAAACTATAGTAGTTTACGTTGAGTATTTTTCATTCATCTGAAGAGGATATTAAATTGAGGTGAATTAATGAAGTGAGATTAACCTCAACGGAACGTTCACAAATGTTCAGTAACACAGGTTAAAACAACCAAACAAGAAGTTTCTCAAGCAGGGGTAGAGAGTTATTTTCTAAATACACAGGCCAGTGCTGACACCTTGTGGCTTCGTTACTGAGTTGTTTCGTAGTTTCCTGTGGTTATTTTGGGTGTAAATCATGATGAACTTGTTGTTGCCAGCGTTGTCTGTCTCCTCTGCTTCCTGGCCACCTCAGTACCCAGTATTTTGGTGTCACATGTAAGACAGCTTTGGGCTGTGTTGACTGCACATCGAGTGAATAAGAACTAGGGGTGTCTGGGAGCTTTTGAAGAGGACTCAAACAGCTTCAGTTCAGTGCACAAAATCACAGGTGCTAGTGCAGCAGCAGACAGCAGTTACGAGCTCCTCTCTTACTAGTTATGCCGCATTTTATATTTCCCTCCACATAGGAGAGCACCGAGGACTGTCAATACTTAGCACATGTGTACTTTTAGGCACACACACGTTTTCTACATTGACACAAAAGCATTCCTTTGCTGCCCTCTTCACCCTTGAAGAATTACTGGTAGCAAAACTACATCCAAAGGGACTGTTGGAGAATTTCTGGTAGTATAGGACCCTGAGGTGCACTATTTATCTATGGCCATAAAAATGCCTAAACCACAATTTATCAGTGCAATTTATACCTAAATGGGTGTCTAATCTAAAATCACATAACTTTTCAAGTCTTAACAAAACCAGCTGTTAAGGCTGCAGTCGCCATTTGAGATCTGTTGTGGAATTAAGTTTTCAGATCTTGAGGTGTGTCTTGTGAAGATCACGCATCCTCCCTCAGCTGTTACCTCAGAGATTGTTTTCTGATGTTTATGGTCATGTCCCTGTTCTTAAGTGTTCATGTTGTGGTAATACAGGAGTTAGAAATCTTTACTGCATTGTGGGTTTGTTGTTTGGGGTTTGGGTGCTTGTTGTTGTTGTTGTTTTTAATTTTATTTCTGGTATGTTTAGTTGTTTATAATGAATAGTGAAACACAGAACTGGAAAGGAAAGGTTTTCTACAGTAGGGACCAAGTTGTTCATAATGAATAGCGAAACACAGAACTGGAAAGGAAAGGTTTTCTACAGTAGGGACCAAGTTGTTCATAATGAATAGTGAAACACAGAACTGGAAAGGAAAGGTTTTCTACAGTAGGGACCAAATCTTCAGTTTATGTAAATCAGTATTTATAGCTTCACTCAAGTCAAAGAGGTGACATTAATTTCTATTCCTGAAGAACGTGACTGCCTGAGTCTGTTAAGAAAAATCAAAGGAATAAGGATGTGCCTATGAAGATTTGATTTGCTGGCATCTCTCTTTATCTAACAGGAGTATTTGTACTCTCAACTCCCCCCTGTGTAAATCTTAATTGACACTTGCTAATTGAACTTTAATACAATAAATGTATTATAATGAGCCATTAGAGTCTCTTTTTTGGCATGCTTCCTCCTCTCTGCAGGAACTGAAGAGAAAAGGTTCAGATAGCGATGCATGCTTGTTACCTATTTCAACACCCTGCCAGGAAGCAGATCTATCTGATCAAAGAGCAGTAAGTGACAGTATCGTTTTAAGGTGCAATAAAAGCTTCTCTCGTGGACAACTGCTTGTAATGCCTCATCACCATCAGGATCAAATGAGATACCTGTAGGTCTATAAATGCCTCCACTGCACGAAATTAAAGCACTCTGTCGAACCTGCACGCGATCTGTTCAGCAAAGGAAAACAAGGTGCTGCAGGAGCCAAGAGAGACCTTTGTAAGCATGAATGTGTGTGTAACTGGCAGGAAAGGCTTTGCAGCATGGACAAGTCAGGACTGCAGTGCAAAAGCTCTAGGAAACTGTCTGGGCCCAGTCCCACCTACAGCCGTAGGATGCAACACGGTTACAGGAAGTGTGTGGAAAAACCTTTACCTTTCCTTCTTGGGATGATGATAGGGATAGGTCTCACCAACAGTCTGTTGCCTTTGGATTGCTCTGCCTTTTTAAAAGTTGTGCTATGAACGGTTGTATTCCTGTTTTGCAAGTTAAAAACAGTTGTGCTCAGGGTAATTTCAGCTTTTAGACATCTGCATCGTGCAAGAAACGCTCCACCGAAGTCCTGGCAGACACAAATCTACCATGAAGTTACATGATGTTAAACTTGTGTGTAAATCCTAAAAAGGAAGAGGAAAAAAAAATCAAATTCCATTATCTATGCGCTTTTTATGTGTTCAGAGGTATGCAATCTCTGTAATATGTTGTAGAGGATATGCTGCATCTCTCTTTCAGAAGAAAGAGGAAGATCCCTCTGCGGGGTCTATGGCAGCATTACCAACAGCTTTAGTACCTACTCAGGGGCTGTGTTAAGCCGTGAAAGGACAACTGTTTGAGTAGCACAGTGGCAGCACTGAGCTAGCTCAAATGTTGCGGATTCCAGCCCTCACAAAACTTGCTCAGATGGAGCGTATTTATTATAGAGGCATTTAGGGCACCTGTAAAATGTTAGCCGTTGCCCTCGTGCAAAGACACCGAGGTCTAGCCTATGCCAGATGCAGGAAATTAGCTCCTCCCTAGATTATTTGCAAGAAACATTTGATGCAACATAAGGTCACAAATGCCAGGTCTAAAAAAAACCACACAGAGCAACTACTTTTTCAGTGGGCCTAATGCCCAGTAAAAGCGCGGATGCTTCCTCGTTGAACAGTTTGATGCCAGAGCGTGTTCAGACAAGACCAAATTCTCCGCCTGGTCTCACTGGTCTCGCTCTCCACCGCGCAATGACGCTGCAAATTTCCGAATATTTCCCGTTTCCAGAGACGAAAGCCGCGGGAGGGACGGGAGGGCCTTTAACGGAGCCGCAACAAGGTCTGCGCTGCTGGGGTGGGGATGAGGCCGTGCGGAGCGAGCTGCCGGGCTCTTTCAAGCTCCAGCCCTTGGCAGCCGCCTTCAGGAAAAGTAACGAAGGCGCTGGGAAGCCTCGGCGGTAACCCACGCGGGATAAAGGGGCCTCCACCACACACACACACACACACACGCCGCGGGGAGGAGCCCGGCCGCCGGCTCTCCTCGCCGCAGAACTACATTTCCCAGCACCCTTCCCCGCCGGGCCGGGCGTACGGCCGTGCCCGGAGCCGCTCGGCGGTACTACAGCCCCCAGCAGCCCCGGCCGCCTACCTCCTCGCCTGAGGCGGCGGCGGTCGGCGGCAGCTGCGCGTCGGCTCCTGTCAGCGGCGGCCGTTGCCCGGCGCTGGGCGGGAGAGGGCGGGCGCTATGGCTGACAGCGGAGAGCCCCCGGCGGCTCCCGCCGAGGTCCCTCCGGGCTCGCCGGCGCAGAAGCGGCGGCCGGGCGGCTCCTCCAGCGCGGGTGCCGCCGGGGCGGAGGGCGCGGCGGCGGCCGTGCCGAGGCTGCCGCTGGGCGGCCCGGGCGGGGCGGCGGGGATGTCGCTGCCGCGGCTGGAGAAGCCGATCAAGCAGGCCTTCTACAACACGGGAGCGCTGCTCTTCGCGGGGCTGTGCTGCGGCGCCGCCGTCCTGGTTTACTTCATCTTGGAGGCCTTCCTGCGGCCGCTGCTCTGGGCCGTGCTCTGCGGCACCTTCCTGCACCCCTTCAAGAGCTCCCTGACGGCGCTGGGCCGCCGCTGGCTCGGCCGCCTGCACCGCTCCCGCACGCCCGTCCTGCTGGCCGCCCTCCTCCTCCCCATCTGCTTCGCCAACTACGGGGTGGAGGCGCTGGGGGAGCAGGTGCTGCGGCGGCGGCGGCTCCTGCTGCTGCTGGGAGCCGGGGGACCGCTGCTCTACGGGCTCCACTGCCTGGGCAGCTCCCTGGGCGTGCAGGTGCTGCTGGCCCAAGCCGCCTGCCTCATCTGCCAGGGGCTGGATTACTTCAGCAGCCAGTGGGTGAGTGCCCGCCTCGGGCGGGAAGGGCGGTTGGGGAGCGCGGGCTGAGGCGCGGCGCCGGCCGCCATCTCACTTGTTGCGGGGCGGCGGAGGGGAGGGAGGGGGGTTGCTCTGTGGAGGCAGCCGTTTAAAATCGAAAAATCGCCTGTTTGAAGTCGCCTTTTGCTGTTTTCGCTTCTTTCTTCCCCGCCGCCACGCTGAAGGGCGCGGCGGTTCATTCTCCTCACAGCACCGGGCTGTGGCGGGGAGCAGGGCACTGCTCGGGGGGGGGGGGGGCGCCGGGGCAAACCGCCGGCTGTCAGGGCATCGCGGCGGTGGTGGAGGGCGAACCTTGCCTTCGCTATAAAACCGTGTGTAAAATAGCTTCGGAAAAGGTCCCGAGTTATCATCTGCTGCGTGGGGAGGTGCTCTGGATCATCCAGGGGGTGCAGCAGAAGCAGATGGGTTTTCTCTGGCGGTGTTTCGTGTCCACGCCCCAGTTTTGAGGTGCTGTGAAGTCAAAGGTAATTCAGGTGAGGTCTTGGGCAAATATCGGCTCTGAGCTGTGAGATGTGTCCTCAGGGTTGTGAAATAGCACTTCAGCTCTGCAAGTGACTTGGGGGGGAAAGGCGTCTTAAGGCGTGTTTCTCAGTGTGCTGGTTTTTTCTTTTTTTTTCCTTCTTAAAGTATCATACGGTGCAAAGGCAGTTCAAACAGTAAAAAGTAAAGCTGTCGGTTTAACTTACAAATTTCTCTTATGGTAATAAAGATTCTGGGAGACTACTTTTTCCTGTGTTTTCAGTAGGTAGACTAGTTAAAACCTCTGGCAGAACTCAATTTCACTTTGTTAGTTATAATTGAAAATGCAAGAAATACTACATAATCTCAAGTAAATGGGTATGTGGAAGCACAGAAGATCAGTAACTTGTACTTATTAGATACTGATGTACGATTGGCATGCTCAGATTGCCTAGTGTCAAAGACTTTTTTTAGGCTGCTCTAGTTTTTTAAACAAACAAAACAACCATGCCCCCCACCGCCACCTTGGGTGGAAAATGACATCCACAGTTGGTTTAATGGGCATATACGTGGAGATAAAACTGAGGAACTACCTAAAACTGATCTTATGTGGGCAAGAGAGAGAAACTGTCAAGAAAGAAAACAAGCCACCAAGCTTGTCCAGGCTTCTGATTTTGAATTACACGTGTTTTTTGAATACAAATTTTATTCCTTTGGTGGAGCCAGTGCATGCTGCTATCTCAAACACAGCTTTGGAGGTACACACCAGAAACAAAAAAGTCATAGTTCTCCTGAATGTACTGATGAAGGATATTTGAGCTATTTCTAGTGTGAATAGGATGGACTGGAGAATATGTTTTGTCTCTTGAAGGTGAACGTTGGAAGAAGAGATTTTCTGGGCTTTCTATTCTGAAGTGTTGTCATATGCTGGAAAACATCAGGGGAGATGTGTTTCTGGTCTGTTTTGTCCTCAGAAGTATAATTAAGACTGAGTAGATAGAGACAGTTGCTCTATTTTTATAAAAAGGCAAGATACAACCATCTTTACCTTCAACTGAGCAGTGGAGAACGTAAGCATGGCTTGATATTGATGGGAAGTTTTGATTAGTTGCCATATGATTTACCTGATAAGCTTAAGACTTCCCTTTGCACTGGCCTACCCATTTTATTTTTAACAAATCGGCGATATTGCTACATTAACCGACTTGGCTAAGTCCGGTCCTTTATCAAACTTAGTTATTTAAGCTGTACTTACACTGGGTAAGTATAAGGGTACTGAGGGAAGTTGCACCGATATAACCTCATAACTATGGTCATAATGCACTGCTGGATGTCTGTGAGTGCTCAGTGCAATTTTGTTTAGCAGTCTCTGATGCTTTGTTTTGCACCGGTGTTTCTGATATGACACTGGTGTTCATTGAAGTGCTGTAAGATTTTAACTGGCCAAAAGGTAGTAAGCTCCCAGGACTCTTCTGACTTGAGTTCCTTGGGAAGATTTTGGGTTCATGTCAAAATAACTGACCATGGACTTCCTTAAGCAAACCAGTTGCCGTAGCTTTCTATGCAAGTTGCCTGTGTCTTTTTCTGGGGCCCTATGTGAGAAAACTCTGGGGCTTCCCTTTGTAAGTAACCTCAACTCAGCCTGGCATCATCTATACACTTTACAGTGTTTTCCTATTCCAGTTTCTTGAATTTTGCTGCTATCTGATTTGTATTATCTCAGAGGATATCCTGTAGCAGGATAACTTAATTTTATCCATGCTGCTGAGGAGCCTTGAGCTGGATCAGTTCGTAGTATCTGCTTTAACTTCAGTTAAGCATTTTAAAGCCGTTTAATTGCCACGTTATATTGTAGGAATCTGTTTACACATGTACCGTCTGCTTGTTAGCTGCACGGGAATTTTGGATATTACGAGTCAGTTTTCTCCATTGTACTGTTCTTCTCTGGGATCTGAATCCTCCATGGTTCCTTCTGTATGTTGTCTTGCATGAAGATTACAACCATTTTTGTTTGTAGATACTCTATGTGATAAGCAAAAGTAATGGTAATTTCATTTCTTGCACTGTTTCTTTTAGCAGTCCACTAAGCCAATCTAGACTTCTGTGTTTTGAAATATTTTGATACGGAATAACCTAATTAACATAAAATAAGTAAATTTTCCACTTAGACAGCAAGGAATACTGTCTTGCCAAGAATATGATACATAAATCATTTATTAAAAGCATAAGAGAGATGAGCGAGCATGGCTTGTTTTAAGTGCGAGACCAGTAACTGACTAGCATAGTACATTTGTTTATGGTAGGTTTCATCTTGTGTCTGTGCTCCAGCCACCAACAATTCTGTCTTAGGCTGCAAAGGTTTACAGTGTATTTATTCTCATTTGGAGCTTTGCCCCATCTGGATGGCCCTGCTGCTTACAGGGAATAAGGACATGCATGGTTGTCTTCTCCCTTTCTGATTCCCTCTGTTGTGCTAGAGAAGTGAGAAGATGCCTATCATTAGAATTTGACTGAGAACAGCTATGGGTTTTTGGGATACCAATTTGATGTTCTCTAACTAAAGGCGGTTTCATGGTATCTACTAGGCTGTGATACACTGACAGAAATTCTCTTCGGTTCCAGAAAAATATGTTCTCCAAATGCAGCAATTGTATGTGATAATGACGTAGTAAACTGTATCTTGGCACCAGTATGTTACAGAGCTTTCTTGTACTGTTGTCACTGTTGTCCTCCAATCTGGGAAAGCCATTCATAGTGCTGATGAGTGAAGATTTGGAATTGGCTGTATTCTTGTCTGTGGTTCTTAAGTCACACCTGCAATTTGAATTAGGAATCATAGATACTTTCCATGGTAGCACTGTTTGATAGGTGATTGCAAAACACTGCATTTGAAGACCGAGTCCAAGATCTTAGGCTAGACTACAAGCATCTCGTTCCCACCATCTCCTTTTCTTTCCCTTCGTGCTCTACAGTTCCTGCATCATCTTTGAAGAAGCTTGCTCAAAAAATGTAGTAGGCTGCTGGACCTGAAAGCTAGGAGCTGGTTATAAATTCCAGATGAGTTCCTTGCTCTGACTCGAGCCTTCTCTGTGGGTTGTTTGCAGAAGTCTTATGTAGAGGACATAGACTCTACATGAACTTCAGTTACATGTAATAGGGAAGGGGAATGTTTTTCTCTGTCTTTTTTTTTTTTTTTTTTTTTCTTGAAAAGGAGAGGAGTTTGTCTCATAGCAGACTGAATATAACCTTTACACATTTATATGCTATGGCAATTTCAGCATGGTTACCTATGCAGTTAGCATACCTTCTGAAGACTGATTGGACTTGGACTTGGACTGCCTTGTCATCCTAGTTTTGTAGGAATTATGTTGGTATCCAGCACTGTATCTAAGGTATGAGAAATTCTTTTGCTTCATGGCAAGAGTTCAAACTACTTTAGCCTGGCATTTCACACTTACAGTAATATACGGGAAATGCCCGCTATTGGTTGTTTTTTTGTTGTTTTTTTTTTTCCAGCAGGGTTCAAATGCTCATATTTATTTAGAAAACAGTTACTCTGTAGATCCGGGCAGATGAAATGAATTGTACAGCTGTTCTACATTGACTCTGAAGTTCATCTTAGTAAATTAAATATGATATAATCATAATTGGCAGAATTCTCTGGAGTGAACTTGGTTACAGGGCTGTCAAAATCTTTCTCCCATGGCCAGTCTTTCTTCCTTGGTTTGCCACAAGTTATTGGTCAGGGTCAAAACTGTGTACTCATATGTATGTGTGTCAGTGTATTTTTATATCTCTGACTGTACTAGGTGCAACTTATTTTGTTCTAGTGGTTCCCATGCAGTTAGAGGACCTAATCAACCCTTTCCTCTCTACAGTGCTGGGCAAATCTGGAAACACCATTTGCTATGACCACCGCATTGCAATATTGTCAAAGTAGGTGGTGTCTGTTTTGGCCGGTCGACTGTCTGCTGCTCCCTGTCAGGGAAGCTATCAAAAGCATTCACCAGGGAAACCTCCATTTGTGTTGGCACTAGATGTCAGCAGCCTCTAAGGTAACCCTTGCAGACTGAAATTCTCGAATGTGCTTCTTGGCAAATGTTTTGGGTCACAGGTTCCAAGATGCTTGGCTTCCACAGTGCTGTTGAATATCACC
The DNA here is from genome assembly GCF_026419915.1 of Harpia harpyja. Lineage (NCBI taxonomy): Eukaryota > Metazoa > Chordata > Aves > Accipitriformes > Accipitridae > Harpia > Harpia harpyja. The sequence continues at coordinate 4,857,004 of NC_068944.1, read as the reverse complement.
CGTGGAGGCAAAAAAGCATCTAGATTTTGTCAAGATGGGGCAATTTCTCTTCTAGCAAAGGAAAGGGTTAAGGTTGACTATAATGTTGGAATAACTATAAATGAGAAAAATACAGTTCTAATTTTTGAGTTGCGTATAATTCCTAGTTTTCGAGTGTTTCAGATAGGGTTGTTTTTTGGGGGTTGATTTTTCCCCCCCCCCCCCCCTTCCCTTTCTTCTTAGAGCAGGCTTTTAAAACCTGCCCAGCATACCCCCCCCCCCCCGAAAAAGTCCTTAAGTATTCTTTCTGCTGTTTATAATAATCCTTTCATTATTTGGTATCATGACTCATAAATCACGCAGCCAGGTACTGACTGTAAACACATCTTGCCAAAACCACAGTTTTGGGTTTGTTTTCACAACTTGGTAGAGATTAACTGTGTAGAGACCACATGTGGCCTGTTTAAAAACAGGATGGGGAGGGCAGGGAAAGACTGAGATGTTGATAGTGTTTTCTTTTCCACCTTTGTTTTTCCCTTCCACACCCACCCTCAGTTTCGGGAGAACCTGCTGTGGGATATCTTTCTTGAAAAGGCTTGTGAGCTTGTTTAGATTTATGTGCATGAACTGCAGCGCCAGGCACTAAGCTGACACTAGCCTTGAGCCTGATGATATATGCTATGTAAAGTTGGGGGGGGGGTGGTATTTATATGTACTATTTGAACACAATGATACTTCTTTTTCTACCACCTCTGAAAGGAATGCTTGCTACGGAACTGTCCAGCAAAATTTTAACTGTGCTTTCTCTAATAAAGAAGGTGAAGAAGTTGCGTACCTTGAGGAGCCATCTCTTGTGAAAGTGTCATCGTGAAGCATGTCAGAGGAGTGGTGCTCTGTCTGCAGGGAATTTGATGTGCTCTGAAAAAGCTCTTTTCACAAGTGAATCCTGAAAAGTTTGATTTCTGACTAGTGTTTCTCTTAGTGGAGTTTCTCATAAATAACTTTTGTGTTAAGACAGGAAAAGTGAACTAAAGGAGGAGCATTTTCAACATCCATACCTGCAGTCGTCTGTATATCTTGGATATAAAGGATTTCCTTAAATTCATAGCGTAGGAAATGTTGCAGGACACATTGAAAATACTTCTAACCCATGTACGGCAGTGTTGACTTTGATGGTCAGTTCCCCCCTGCCCCAGGATTCTAGTTATAAGTTCATAATTTTGTCCCTTCAAAAAGGGGTAGTCTTGCTAAACGCCAGGCTTCTGTTTCACGTGGTTTAGCAGTCTGTGTGTCAACGCCAAACATATCTACGTGGATATATGTCACACTTCGGGGTTCTAGAAGAAACGGAACTGGTATGCTGTTCTAGTCCTTTGGGCTTAGGACAAGGAATAACCCAGTCTGTCAGGTTTATGCTTACTTGTGTTCACTTAGGGGAAAAAAAATCAGGATGCTATTTACCTGCTTAGGTAAATGATGCCTTCCTTAGTGAAGGGAAAAGGTGGTTGAGTTTGCTTTGAGGTGGCCAGTAGTATTATATGTGTGATTAGTTGGTTTGGGGCTTTTTTGGTTTTGTATCTGTTTGACAAAGACTGTCCCCATGCTAAATGAAGGGCAGTTATACTTTCTTCATTCTGCCAAACTCTGTACATTGTGGTACATTTCCTCTTGTGTACTGTGGAATATACAGTAAAGCCTCCTGAAATTAATTTTGGTTCTGAAAACTGGAATCAAAATGACATTTTCTTAATTCCTCACTTGCCGCCTCATTATCTTTTTTATTGTTTAGAAAACCATTTTCAAATGAACAGACAGATAGAGAAAACACTGTGATGTTCATGCTAGCAAACACAGTTTGGCTTTTAGTGATGCATTTAATGCCTTGTGTCGCTTCATTTTTCAAGTCCAACAGTATTCTGCTCAGCTTTTGCGGTAGGTTCATTTTCCTTTGCCAGTCTGCATTGCCACTGAGGAGGAAGATGTAGAAATAATGCACTGCTGTTAAAAATCACTTCTTCAACCAGCTTCACTCAGTGCAGCACTGTTTTAAGTTTGCAAAAGTGCCATGTGAATGTTTGGTCAATGTTTTTAAGCATTTACTATTTTAAGAAAAACTAATGAAAATCTCTATTTCCAAATGAAAATTTTATTTTTAAATGTCAAAGGGAAGTGGTGAGATAGTTAGGACTTGTTTTTTGGTCATAATCCTGAAAGAAGCTGGAAAATGGGAAACTGTTTGAATTGGATCCATAGTTTCATCAAATAGCTTTAAATATCTCAATTAAAAAAAAAAAAGCACAGACCAAACCAACCCCCAAAAAACTTTGCCATATGATTTCCAAGTGGAAAAGAGCAGCCTGGAAAAAACCCACAGCACTTTGAAATGGCAAGGGGAGAGGGTAGAGCTACAACTACAGAATGAAGGAGTTCAAACATGCCATTTGATAGGTCCTGACTTGTTAAAAACTGAAAACTTTTGGAAGGTTGGCAGAGCATATATCAAAAGAAGTAACTGTTCGTTATTCTACTCAGTCTTCACTGTTGTGTTTCCTGGGGGGTGGCTTACATGAAGCAGGTAGGAAATGTGTTCCCTGCTGGATGTTGAGTTGTTGGGGCAACATTCCAAGGAAGGCTGAGTCGTTCCGAGAGCTTTGCTGCCAATGAGGAGCTGTTCTTGCTTATCCCACTTCTGACATACGCTTCAGTTGCCCTGTTGTCGGTGCCTGTCTTACCTCTGTGAGCCTGTTTAGCTATAACTGAATTAGATTATAAACTTGTGGGTTTTTTTCCGGATAGTTTTTTGTCAGCTTAGGGAGCTTGAGCTGGCTGGCTGAACGTTGAAGCTAGTGTGCAGAAGAGGTGGGACTGCCTGACTGGCAGTGGGAGAGAATGAACTGCCGCTTTCAGTAGCAGTGAGCTATTAAATGAGCATCTGTAAAACCTTTCCCTTAGAGATTAATTGCTGATAGGAAAAAAGGGAGTGAACTGTGTAAATAAAGAATTTTACTCTTCAATATAAATGTTGTCAAGAGTTGAGTAGTAAGAAAGAGTTTGTTATAAAAAAATTATGCCAAAGCCAAGAGCGTCTCAGATTTTCGAATTCTCTCAACTTTAACTGGAACTGTGAACAGACTTTCAGTAACATTGGTGATATGGTCATGCGGATGGATCCTAGACTTTCTGACACTGAAATTTAAAAGAAAAATCAAAACACTGAAGCAGGTGCTTGAACTTAACATAAAAGCTGCATCTTTGTATGGTGTAATTTTGCCTCCAGTTGGCAATTTAAAGAGAACTGAAGCCCTTCAGACTTGCCTAGGCTTGTCTAAATCTGGCCTTTTAAAATTACCAATGTAACCCGAAAGTGGGTGCTGAAATCCAAGAAGTTACGCTGCAGTCCTATAGTAGTTTATTCAAGGAAGCAGGCTGTTTTACTTTGTATGTCTGAAGGCAAAACAACATTTTGTTCAGTTTGTGAGGGGTGCTACAAAATGCAAAGGAGATGTGAGAAATGAGGTCCTTGCTCTCTGTTCGGACAATGAAGATAAGTGAGGGAAGGAAGAAGGAAAGCTTACAGGCTTAAACCATCCTAAAACTGTGATATATGGGAGTTGTGCATGTCTGTAAATATTAATTGTGATTGAACAGGCATTTAAAGTCTCAGAGTACATGGTGAAAGTTAGGCATCTGCAGCTGACTTCAGCTTGATAAATAGTTTATGGTAGCTAAGACATTCTGCAGTATCTGAAGTGTGTATATTAGTTAGCTGGTTAGCTGTATACTCTCATAAATCAAATTTATAGGCATTTTGGCTTAGCATGGAACTTGCATCCATTCTAGTTTTAGTGCAATAATGACAGTAGCTTAATTTTAATGAAAGTAGGCAGTATCTTTTATTCTTCATTTCTATGATTTCAGTTGTTGAGATGGACATGTAATAGTAAAGAGGCTAGTAATATTCTCACACTCTTGTAGCCAAAACCTTTGGAGACCATTTAGAAAAAGTGGGAAAGGTTATATAACATGCCTTTAAAGGGTTAAGGGGGAAAAAAAAAATTAGGCTGTTGCCAAGTTAGTATGGGTTGAAATCCTAGTCTCTGTCAGTTTAAGTTAATTTGTTTTGTCAGTTGCTTTCAGCTATCAATTGTTGGAAGTAGGCTTACCCAACTTAGGGAAGTAGGCTACCCTAGTTCCCGTGCATTATTATTTCTTGCAGCGTAGGGAAGTGCTTGGCCATAACATTAACTGATAAAGAACTATTACTCCATGGTGTCACTGAAATTAAACCTTTTGCACCAGTCAGTTGACAAGTTTTTTTACAGGGCTTTTGGATTGTTATTGTTTGATGTCCGAAACAAGATGACTTGTTTATTTTAAAATAAGCTATTTCTTTCTATTCAATTGAAAGAAGAAATACTTTTACTTGGGTCATTTGCTAAGCTTTTAGAAATGAGAATTGATGAATTATTGTAACTTGCAACACAAAAAATTATTGAATACCTAAACCCTGAAATGCTGGCTTTTAGTTCAGCTACGTGCATGGCTAAAAGCAATGCAACATGTTTTGCTTTGTTGGCTGTTAAACATAGGCTTATGACCTGTTAGCCTCCTACTTGTGGCATATTTTTAATCAGAAAGTTTAATATATTGAATTTACTGAGTCTCCTATTTGTAATTTATCATTAAATTTAAAAGCTAAAGAGAAAGTTGGCTTGATGCTGGAACATCTATCATACAAAGATGTTATGTGGCTGATGTTAGGGAGTAGGATAGCATCTTCATGCTGAGTTGTGTCTTGCAATTACAGTTGTGCTGTAATACGCCTTGTGAATTTGTTATGAACCTATGCTGTTAAAAGAGTGCTGCTATGCATTTCAGATCAGATTTTTTTTGTTTGTTTATAACTTTAGTCTTAATATCTAAGGGTTCTGTTGATTTTAGACGTTTGTCTTGAGTCCACATTTGGCCAAATTACGTGTCACAAGTCATTTAAAGGCATGACTGTTTTGTGGACCAACACTGCTGAGGAGCGGCAGGTTTTGTTGTGCTTTCTAATGGCTGTCTTTGGCATAAAGCCCCCTTTGTCTCTTGGGACTGGGACACGGGAGCTGGCAAGCTGCTCTGTGCTGGAATGTGTGGTGCTCTGCTGGCTCTGTCTCCCTGTAGCTCCGCTGGTGGCTGCATTTCATTTAGGTTCTCACCTTTTCAGTAGCGGTTCCAGAGTAATTGTTTGGTCTCCGGTGCAAAACCATCTTCCCTCAGGGTTTGCGTCCAGCAAAGCACGTATACTGCCTCACATTAGAACCATACTGAAGGCAGACCAAAGGCATGTCTAGCCTTCCCTTACACTTCACACAAACTTTACGCTTCTCTTATATGGAGCAAAAACTCCTGTAATTGACTGACAGTTCGGAAATGTAGGCTTCTCAAAGGGTTGGAACCTGACTTCAGTTCTCTTGATATGGCAGTTAGGGGTGCGTGTTTGTGTGTATAAGCACACATCAAAATATTTGTCCTTGTGTATGTATACACACCTGTGTGTATCTTTTTCTTAAAGATATGGACGTTGGTAGTTGGTTACCTGCTGATGGTTTCATTCAAGTGGAATATAAGCACTGAACGTTACTTAAAAGCAATCTCTGTCCCTGTCTGGATTATGCTGCTCTTTCACTTAGGTGAGTAACAAGAAGTTACTATTCTAATGCGTCGGCTGGGATTCTGTTGTCTTGCAAACAAAGCTACTTGCTTCCTCTTCTGATAAGTCTTTATAATGGAGTCTTAGCCGAGATGCAGGCTGATTTCTCTGCTCAGAAATTCTGGCTGCATGTGGCCAGGAGAGAGAGTTGGAGTAGGAAATGGGAAGGCATCAAGATGCTGAGCAACATTTGTCTTCCACTCCTCCTGCTCAGTTTGTACTTCCCATGGTTTTCCCTTATTTGGCTCCAGACCTGATACTGACTCCCTGATAGTGGGGAAGGACTGGGGTCACATGTGGGTGGATTTAGATTTTTCACTTGTGATAATTTTTAATATTATTGTTTTCTTGAGAGCCTGCCATTAACCAAGGCTGAGGCTGTAAAATGCATGTAATAGAAGTAAAACAAAAAAAATTTCTCTCAGTAGTCAACAAGCATGTCGATATATCAACAATACCAAATAAATTTCCCACTAGTCTGTATAATCTGTTAATACAAATGTAAGATTATAGTAATCTATTAGTATTAAAATTATTTTACATATTTAATATAACATCAGATTATATTACCATATCAGAGTTTATGCTGGAAGTATCATGCAAATAATAGAAGACTATCATGATGGAAGGTTTCACAGCATACTTAATGATTTACTTTGCTTTAGCAGCAGGTTTCAAGGGTTGCTCTGACCATGTGGGGACACTTTCCTGAGGTTTTAAGCTACACATAATGGCTTTGCATTTGCTTACATTTTGACAGTCTTATATTTGTTGGAAGTACTAGCTGAAAAGCCAAAGCCCAAGAAGGCACTGCTTGATGCCACTACTCTCTGGAGATCTAACATAAATACAGATTTTGGGGGGGAACTTAATTTGCCTCTGATTTCTAAAATGTTTTTATTTTGTGTGTATTTTCATGTAATTTTGCATGTTGTTTTAAAAATTGTTCTCTAAAGAATATATCAGCATAGTTTAAAGTCATTGAAGTTAGGAATGGTAACAATTTGGTTTATTCATTGAGAAACTGGTTCACCCGTTTTTTCTATTCTTCTTTCCATGAATGTAGAAAATTTATTTGCTTTATGACACTAATTAGTTTCTGCCCAGATTGTTCTTGGTTGATGTGGTGCCTTTCTTGGTTTTGCTAAATGTAGAGTTTATTAATGGCGTAATTTTTCTTGTAAAAAAACCCCTGTATCTTTCAGCTTCCGTGGCAGGTTCCTGGAGGATTCCTGTGTTTCTGGTTATAGTTGTTCTGATGACTGTAGGCATGTTGCATGAACAGCAGAATGGAAAGGAGTCTTCTGGTAAGAAATCAGTCGCTATTTCTTTTATTGTTGGAGGCAAAAGTTCTGTAAAGTCAAGTGAAAGAATCTGGACCATATTACTCTAAATTCAATACCAGATGGATTGCAAGAATTTACCCTAAGATTTTTAGTATGTTTGTTTCAAAGTGGTTTACGCACACTGAAGTGCATCTTTGATTCTTTACAGAAGATCTTTGCAATGGACTGATGTTTGTTTTCCATAGCAAAGTAGTGACTCTCGTTGTCAAGCCCGATTGCTTAAGTTTACAGAAACCTGTGTGTAGTTTCAAGCATAAAGCAAGCCCAGGAAATTTGAAATCAGAGGCTAATTTTGAAAGAAATGAGCATTGTGGGTTTAGTAGCCCCTATAATGCTCAGCATGAGAGAAACCGAGACAAATCCATCCAGCAAGTCATTAATTTTTAAAATACCAGTTTCTTAAAACTATGGTTTGTGTTCAGACTTTGAGAAAAATCGGTTCTGCCTGTTGCGAGTCAATTTTGCACAAAATCAAATGTCAGGTGTTCTTTTCTAGTACTAGCTGTATGATTATTTGGGGAAACTTTTTTCCTGTCTTGCTGGTTTAGTTTTCTTGAAAGTCGTCATAATCTTGGTTAGTAAAATTGATTATCTGGTATAGAGATTTTTAGATTAATCAAACTGCCAGCAGCTGCGAGTGACTTGGTCAGTGACAGTTCATTAGCAAGGAAAATGCTAAGCAAATAACTGGTTTTGTGTTTTGGCTCCAGGTGTATTGTAATACTAAAATTAATAGCACTTGTTCCTGTTTGATCGTATTGACTACATATAATACATACTAAAAACTAACAGTGTCTATCCATATAATTTCTGTGGCTTGACAACATCCGTGGCTATCAAGTAACAAATAAAACATTTTAAGACTTAAGCTTTTCTTTATTTACATCCACATATGTATTTTACAGGGGCAGAGCTTCCTGGTCAGATGATTTCCATTGCTGCTTCAACAATTGCCATGGCAATTTCAATGACAGAAGATGAGTCCAATAATGAACGTTCCTCACAACCCTCAGGTGACTGAATACTCTGTAAGAAAACATTTGAATTTGCTTTAAAGGCATGAAATTGGAGGGAATTAAGAACAAATTTCAAAATAGTCCCTATCCTCTTCATTCTGTCCAAAATATCACATTTATACTTACCTCGTGAAACAGGTTTATCTGTTTTTAAAAATGTTAACAAGACAATAATATAAAAGCTGTCTTTTAAATTATAGTTTGCGTGGCTTTCTGTACGTTTAGATAGCCTGACTAGAATAATTTTTTTTTTCCCCAGAATGAGGGCATGGCTTTCTTCTATTCTTTATTATTAATTTTTTTATTTTCCCTAGCCTTCTTTTGATTTGTTGGCAGTTATGAGGTAAAACTGGATTTCTGGACCAGGTACAGATAGACTGGAATAATTTTTGTATACATCACAGTGACAAAAACCCCCTTGTTCTCTGTTTAACTATGGCATGCTCAAAGTCTTTTCCTGTAGTGAGTTTACTTCACTTTGTAGCTTGAGTCACGATACTTTCACTTACAATAACACAACTAGAAATCTGTAAGTAATGGCTTGAAAGAGTTGCAAAGAAGGTGTTTAGATGTCCATCACTGGTTTTGAACTTTACCATCATTTTTCCAGGTAGGCCTTTGATGGAATGCGATACTAGAAAAATAAGCTATTACGGACATCTCTGGAAATGGAAAGGTTTCATCCATTTCCTGCAAGCAGACAAAACAGGTCATTCAACTTGACAGAATGTGAACTTCCAAAACTTCATTTTGAAATTGGCTGTATCTAAGAGTTGTCTTCTTCAAGATAGTATGTTCTTAATATTGTCTGTAATGTGTAAATCGTGCTTCAGAGGAGGAAACATAGTGATTGTGCAGGAGAGAATGCTTTGAGCATGTGGCAATAAAACCTTCTGTCTACAGGTTACCATTCATGAAACTAAAAAGTTATTTCAGCCACTAGGTGAAATGCTGTAGAACAAGCTCTTCAGAAATCTTTTGATGAAATGTAAACACTTCCTAATTTTAAATATGTCAGTGTAGGCTGTACTTGAAAAAATGCTTAATTTTAAATATAAAAAGGGCAGCTTTAGACAGCTTACTCTTTTCTTATCTTTGTTTCTACGTTTTACATGATTATCATCAAAATAAATATAGAACCCTATGGACATATGTCCTGAAATTTGAGAATGGAGCATCATTGTAACAGTTCTCTTGTATTGCTGTCTCTAATCTTTAACTTTGGAAATGAGATTATTTTTTTTAGCTGGATTTTTGAACACGCAGTCAAGCAACAGTCTCCCACAAATGTGCTATGTAAGCGGTTGTGTTCTTGTTTGTTGGTTGTGGGTTTTTTTTTCACTTGCACAACAGTTTTAATTTTTTTCTTTTCTTTAAGACAGGGGTTTTTTTTTCTGTTTTCAAGTTGTAACCTCTCATGGCCAAAAAAACCCCACCTACAGCGGTTTTATAAAGATGTCTTTTTATAGTGAATGTTTTTTGACTTATTTTCTTGAGACAGTTAACCAGACTTTTTTTGTCTTGCAAATTCTGTTGTTTTCCTTCACAGCAGGAAAAGAACAAATATGGAGTTTCCTGTTGACTCCTAACAGTAGTTCAGATAATTTTCCAACAATCTGTTGGGAGTTAGCATTATAGTCTGTGACATGTGTTAAGCATCCTTTTGGTCATCTTTGGTTTGGATCTTCTGTGTGAATGGTGATGAAACATTATTCTTGTATAGCAACAGGTTTTACCTGCAGGGTTAAGAAACTGCAACTCTTTTGTTTTTCCTCTCCAGTGATTTTTAGATGTTCTGTTATCTTGCTTTGCAACTTGTAATGTAACACGCATCTATTTTATGAGAAGTTTAAGATTTTGCAAGTTTTCGCATCTTCAGCCAGGTGGATAGCAGACTGCAGGAGGAGATCTTCCTCACATCTAGTCTAAATATGTCAGTGGTTGTCAAGGTTGATTAATTGCTAGTATCAATAACAATGCTTATACTGTATTAAATCAATTATAGAACAATCAATGCTTCATGTTTTTACTGTTCTCCTTATGCTTAAATTTGTTCATGAAAACAACAGAAGGGGAAATAAGCTGTATTGATTTTACAGTTTTTTCTGACCACTCATGTTTTTCCTTATTTTGTTGTTGAATACCAGTATTTAGTTTTGGGGTGAGGAATTTAGTGATAGCAGTGAAGGTGGTCTGACTTGTTGTCCTTCCTGGTGCCCCAAGAATTTCTAGAGTATGCAGCAAATGAGAAGTCCGCAACTTAAGCAGCAAATACCACTGCAGTATTTTGTTAGCTGCCTTGTAGGCAAGATTCTATTGTCGTGTTGGCTTTGAGTATGATAGATACCGAAATCCTTAAATGTAGTCATGCCTCTTATCCTCCCTCCCCCCTTCTTTGTTTTCTTAAAAAAAAAAAAAAAAATCTTTTGAAATTACAGAAAAATGTGGTTATTCATGAAGGGGTACCTTCATCCTGTTGTTCTGAAATACTTTTTCATTAACGATAATAAAATCACTGTTTCATCTAACGGAAGATTTTATTCTGATACCCTGCTCCATAGAGATACAGATACTTGCCTTTCTGTATGCTGCTATTCCTTTCCCTTTTATTTAAGGAATGGGAGGAGAATAATTCAAAACACTATGGCAGCAAGAAGTTGACTTGACAGAGAACTTATTGTGTAAAGAAAAGAACATGTCTTAAGACAGCCTGGAAAACTGACTTTTTTGTTGTTTTTATTGTATTCAAATAAATACCGTACATTCTGATTTTGCTAGAATTCTTTACTGGATATTATGTTTAACCAGTTGGGAAAGACTGTGATACGTTCATTAGTTGGAAGACAGAAAGGTGTTTTTCACATTTCATCTCTAAAAATATCATGAAGCACACTAGGAGGGGTTTTACAGAACTTGAAGTTGCTCTAAATCAGTATTCCGATAGTCTTTTATTCTGATAGTCCTTTTTTTCCTATTTGTGTTGACAAGGCACTCATGCCTTGGTTTGCAGAGCATATCTTGCCAACAAAATGTAATTTTTTTTTCATTTGCAAAGTTTGGTGGGTTTTTTGAGTGGATCAGCTTCGTGAACTGACTTATGCTACAGTCATCTGAATGGCAGTTCTGATGCTAAGGAGTCTGTGTGTTTTTTGGCATGGGGAGAATAGTGGGTCGTTGGCAATGCCAATTTAGTTTGGCTTAAAGTGGTGCGGAACTGCATTGTGAAAAAGCTTTCTCATCTTGGAATCCCCTAGGGGTTTTAATTTTTTTTTCCCTGTTTTGTTTTTTTTTATTATTATTCTTTTTTTTCCCTGTCAGCTCTTTCCCATCTGTGCTTTGCATTCTATGTACAGTCTGCTTAAGTTAATAGGAAAACTGTAAGAGAATGAGGCAGTCTAATTTGTACTACTCTTAACGTTACTATTGCTGTTATTTAATTAAGGTTTTCTTCATTGCAAAAATATGTTGATCAAATTTTTCATTACCAAAAGAAGGAATATTCTTTTTTCTTTCATAAAAGTGACTCTACTAAGGGCTTTGGGGGCAAAAAGTGTCAGATAATTTTATCTTGAAGCATAGACTTCAGCATATTAAATGCCTTTGGTTTTTCTATTTTGACTTCTAGCACTTCCTTCCCTTTAATAAATACTTGAGTTTCTGCTGCTTGTCATGTTACTACTTATGTTTATTATATTAATTTTGGAGCAAAAAAAGCAAAAAGAAAAGTGTTGAGTAAATTGAATTGATAGGGGAGAATTCTCAATTATGGATATAGTGCTTTGAAATTTGTGTTCCTTTAGTGCATCCAAAGCTGGATCCATTTGTTTCTATTAGTGCTCTTCTGCTTCATTAAAAATAGACTGAGAAGTACAGGGGAATGATGGACCCTCTCTTTCTTATGACAAAAACACTTTGTCTTTTTAGGAAAGCTTCTGTTCACAGGTAACTTTCTCTCCACTTATGGAAAATTAACTTGTGTCTTTTTCTCTGAAGTGTAGTTTGTGTATGATGGGGCTGGCCTTCATCCCTTTGAGCCATGAACTGATTTGCCAAGAAGCACTCCACCAGAAGCTTTGGCTGTGTTTAGCTGCTTGCAGAGTTCCTTCTTTCAGTTTGCATGCTGTAATTCCTTTGGGAATGTTCTGAAGTTCCACCAAATAGGTTACCAGCAACCAGCTGATGTTTCTCTCATTGTCCCAGTGTCTATCAGTTGGGAGAATCAATAGATCTGCCTTATTGTATTAGTGTGGTGGGGAAGTGTTTATAAGCTCTAAAAATAGTTCCCCTTACTTGTAGAACACCAGTGCAGATTTCTACAGCAAAAGACGACCGTTCATCCAGTGTGTGAGGCTGCAGAATTTGTCACTTACCACTACTGTACACGTATGACAAATCTGTCTTGTCTTTTCGTACATTCTAGCTGTCATGCTTCAGGCTAAGAATGGCTTTAGTGACACATTGCAGCTAAAACTGCATGTGTGGAACATGAGTTGTTTGACCGATACGCATTGTAGTATATTGTAATACAGTTTTTACAGCAGTTTTTCTTCGTGGGAAGAAAGTGATTGGTGCTTATGTGACACAAGTCCAGTGAAGGGAGTTGTGTTCATTGCTTACCTGCTGCAGTATGCACCAGCATAACATACTGCTTTTTATTCTTCAGCATAGAGTAACTTTTCAGGTTTTCTTGTGTGTGCATTCTTCTACCATGGCTGCAAATTTTTCTCAAGTAATGGTGTGTGGGAAGTGTGTGCATTTTGCTATCAGCATGAGGCCTCAGTAAAAGTTAATACTGGTGTTCTCAGGAAGACATTCTACTGCATAACAGTGACTGAAAATGGATTTGGTGTCATCCATACTAGTCTGATACTAGGCAGATGTACCAACTAAAAAGTTGAATTAGTAAATAAAATAAATGACTATGTTCTCTATACAAGAATTTTAATTTGGACATATTTTTGCCTGAAATGACTATTTACTGTTTATTTGTAAGTGCCTTTAACACATCAGTTCACATTTTTAAATTGAATTTCATGTTGACTAACTTAGAATGAGAGAATGACAATGTTTGTTACCCCCTGATTTATGTTTGCTCTTGTTACAATATGTTACACAAGCAAGTAATTTAGGATCACAGTGTGAGTGCTATGTTTGTAATGTGAGTGTTCAGGAACAGAAAAAGTGTAGTAAGAAACTTTTAAGATACAAGCTTCCTCTTCAATGTATGCTGTGGTTTTTTGTTTTGTTTAAAAGAGCTTTGAGCAAATCTAAGACTTCTTTTTGAGTACTTAAGAGAAATCAAAGATTTCTTTTAAGACTTTAGATTTTTTTTTTTTTAGAAGTTAATTACACTTTGTGTTTTTCAGGGTTTTATGGTTATTTGGTAAAATATATTTGGCTTGTAACTTACCTGCAGTGACAGAAGGCCTCTTAGAGGCCGTAGCATCTTTTCTTCTCTCCTCCTGGCACTGCTTGGCATGGTGTTGCATGGTGTGGGAGAGCTTACACAGCCCTGTTCTATCTTTTCAAAATTCAGATCAGTGCCAAGGCTGTCTCTGTCTTTTAGAGAAATTAAAAAAAAAAACAAACAAAAAAACCAACCAAGCAAAACCCAACAAAAAAAAGGTTAATTTGGGACTAGGGAGCATATTCTGTTGTGGTGAACGTTAATGTGATAATTTCCACCTCTTTGTTTGCATTTGTTTTAGGAGCAACAGAAGGTGATCAGTCTCCACATGCTTCATCATCTTTCTCCTCCTCTTCATCCTCTTCTGGGAGCAGACAAAGACCTGAGATTGGATCTTTTCTTAGAAAAAAGAAAACTAGTGATATTTACTTTGTTGCACTAGTGTGGGCCATTGTCATTGTCCAGATCTGGCTAAATTTCTGGATTGTGCAGCTATTGCCAGTGCCTTTTGCAGGTAATATTCCAGTTATTAGAAATACATGTTAAATGATGACTTTGGATAGCCTTAGGCTTTGTGTTAAATAAAATAGAAGGGAAGGCTTGCAGGCTTGTGTGAGTTTTAAATTAAAACTTTTTCAAGATTTTTTTCTTAAGAACATCAATAACATAATAATGTTCGTGATGAATTGTGGCTTCAAATCGGCAGATTGATGTGCACTGTCCGTTATCATGTAGTGGACAACTCTGTAAAATTGCTTTGCCTGTTGACTATAGTAGTTACCTGGAATAGTTTAGTGCCATACCTTTCATTGTAAGAATACTTTTGGTTTAGAGTACTTTGTTTTTCTTCCTCTTGATGTCTTGTCTTTCATGTTTTTGCACCTATAGACAGAGAATATTTTGGCTGTTATTCAGTACTGAAGTACAGCTCATGCTAGCTTTTAACTCCCATTAAAAATGGGTTGCTAAGCTCTGTGGACAAGTCGCAAGATAAATTTGATTCTAATTTTAGCTCTGAGGTTAATTAGCTTTGTTACTTCACATCTACATGCGTCTGTTCTCTTGTATATCAAGCAAGAATGGAGTAGTTATGCTAGCTATCTAAAGAGGTTGTTTTAAAACTGAGTGCCACTTTTTCCAATACTCTTTTGGGGGGGTGAATAGGGAAGATGGGAAGTCTGGAAATACGCATGAACTCCTAAGAATCTGAAGGCATTTTTTCCCGTTCCCCTCCTGTAAGCAAAGTGAGTTTCCTAATTTGCTTGGGTTTTCTCTGAACTTCAGTTAAAACACAAATTGTCAGCATTTTTTCGTGTATCTAACACTTAAAGGTAGCTATTTTCCCTTTTACCAAGTGTGGTGGATTGGCCCCAGCTAGTGGCCAAGTACCCACGGAGCCACTCGCTCTTTTCCTCTTTTCCAGTGTGGGCTCATCCATGAGCTGCAGTCCCTTTGGGGAGGTACCGGCTCAGGCATCTCCTCATCCCTAGGCCACAGTCCCGTCAAGAGGTGTAACTGCTCTGGCGTGGGTTCTCCACAGGCTGTGGTCACCCTGAATGGTACTCCTGCTCCACCATGGAGCACCACTTCTCCCCTGGCATTTTTATTCCCTCTGTTTATCCCTCCGTTCCATCTTCCTTTCTGTTCAGTTGTTCTCTCAGTGTTCCCTCCTCTTCTCCCTCTATAGTGTTTTCTGCCCTTTCTTCAGTATATTTTCACAGAGGTACCACCCCCGTGCCTTAAGGGGTCAGCTTTGGCCTGTGGTGGGTCCGCTGTGGAGCCAGCTGGAACTGACTCTGTCTGGCAAAGGGCAGCCCGTGGTCTTTCCCCATGGAGGCCACCCCAGCGGCCACCCTGCTACCAAAACCTTGCCATTTACACCCGATATGCAAAGCCTTTATAAACCGTCCAGTTGTGCATGTGGAAGTCATGACTGTGGGGCCATGCCTACAGGTTCGAGGGGCTCTGAACGCTGAGAGGCACAGCAAAAGGAACAGCTGCATGTTTGGCTGTGACGCTGTAGCAGCAGCTAAGGGGTAATGCGATTATTAGTCATATAAGTGGCTGAATACAGGGTAAAAGGAGACAGGGGTTTGATTTTTTTTCATCCCAGTGTAGTTGCTGTGGAAGAAACTGCCCAGTTTGGGTGTGTGGGCATCATGGGAAATGGTGATGGCAGGTTGGATGTGGCTCATAAATGCATCATAAAAATGATAAAGGGATTAGAAAATAAATTTTACACTTACGAGAAGCAGAGCTTATGTGGCTTAATTTATTGAAGAGAAAAGTGAAGGAATGACTTAACCACTTGTTTAGAAACACCTGCTCAGGTGGGAGGAAAAATGGGTGCAATAGTTTTGCAGTTAGGCAGACAACGACTGGTTTTAAGCTTGAGCCAGACAAATCTGGATTAAAGTGCACATCTATAACTGAAATGGATGAATACTCCTGCTGCCAGTGACTAGGTCTAAAACTACCTGAACAATAAACTCATGCCAAAATAGAAATCAATTTTGAGAATATTTGTGACCTGTTGCCTTAGCAGTGACACGGGGCCATTAAGTACTTTTTCTGGGCATATAACTGAATATAACTAGATCACCACAAAAATATTATGAAAAGGCAGTATAATGATGAACAGAGCCAAATTTAGAACAGTGGATCACGTTAAGTGTCAGAAGGTCAATGAACCTGGATTGTTAAAAGAGAGATGGTATTAAAAATACTGAGTAGTGGAAAATAGGAAGACTTATAAAGCAAGTTTTCTTGCAACTTTAAGCACTTCTGAGACCTTAAGGCAAATGCTTCTAGTATGTTTAAAAAACCCAAACAAACAACAAAAACCAAACAAAAAACCCCACCCCTAAAACTTTAAATAGGAAGGTGTTAATTTCACCAGAGTTCCTTATGGTGGTAGACAGGACTTACACGAAGAAGCATTTAGATTATGAGAAGTTTGTTGGTAGCATTAACATTTTTCCTTGAATGCATTTGTACTTTGGTGGAATGCGGTGCTCTTTTAAAATTGTTTAATGCAGAGGGTGGAAAAACTATACTGTGATTATACCATAAAATGAAAAGATGAAAAAATGGCTTTTGAATTCGAAAGCTAAGCAATAAGCCAGGTTGTGGAACACTTGTAGCATTTTGTTAAGTGATGTGAGCTTGGGAATCCTGTTATTGTCTTTTTAAGATCTTTCATTTACTTCCTTACTTGTTCTGTTGCATCTTTTGGTTTTTTAGTTCTATTTTTGTCTTCAGGTCGCTTTCTGCTTCCTGGAGATGTTTGGAATTTCTTATTATGCAGCCTTTCTCCTGCTCATATCTTTCTAATAACAGCCCTCCTTTAGCTTTTTCTCTCTTGCCTCTTCTTAACCTAATAAAATTACAGCCATGTGATTGACTGCAGCACCTCCTGGCATCACCTTTGCAATGAGTGCACACTCAGTTATTTTAGAAGATAATATTTAAACAGTTATTTTTAAATAATAGCAGAAGGTTAGAATGCCATTTCAGGTATGTTGTTCACCTTGTAAAATGCAAACTTGCAATGTTTTGCTGAGCAGCAGTTTGTGTATTGACCATGAGTTGCATTTCATCATACAAAGCTTGAACCTGCAAGTTAGGTGCTGGCATTCGCACTGTATTTTCTCCTTTTTTGTATATGTTTGCCACATTATCTTTAGTAGGAAGATTCTGAGATCATTCTGTTTCTTCAAGAGAATAAATCCCATGTTTGCCACATGGTGGTGCCAGAGGGTAAGTAAACCAAATGTCAGCAAATTGTTGAGTTGAGGTTTCCACGAACAAGAATGTAAACTATTACACGAGTGGCTTACAGACAGTAGGCTCTTCTGGAACTTTGAGAAGTGCCCTGTGGATATTAAAAGTTAACCTTTTCAGCTATATATGTCATTTTGCATATCTCCAAGTAGAAGCATGATGTGAATTTTTGAGGACGAGGGAATTATTGTGGTGTTGATGTATGGCAGTAAGTAATGAATCTAGTTTGGAGAATATCCTTCATAATATGAAAAAGCTTTATTAAAAGTACACACGAATGTAATGATGGGGAATTCAGTATCAAATGTTGCTAGAAATACGATATAATTAGAGGAATACGATATAATTAGAGGAGTGCTGCTAGTGTTTTCACAGAAAGTTATTTTACTGTGTAAATAGAATTTTTAACACTGACTAGTTTTTGATCTACACGTGACGTTCACTGTTACTGAATTCTGGTTTAAAAAAATTCGGGAGAAATTAGGAGAATTATGTGTTTCTGTTGCTAATAGTTTCGTTTTGTTTTCCTTTAGAACCATAGTTTTCAGTATGGGGATGCAGTATAGTTTTGTTTAGAGATTTGTGTATCAGTAGTTCATGGCAGGACTGGGTTGCGAGATCTCCTGGTCTGTTACTGCTACGTATAATAATTATGATCCTTTAAGTTGATGTTTCTTGTAATGATGTGTTTGTGACTGGTATGTTTGCATCAATACTCCAGTAAAGTCAGTTGTAATACAAATCTTTGTTTATAGCATGAATTAATTAACTCCTCTGTTCTGATGTTAAATTTGCTAGTGGCTTTGGAAGACAACTCGCTTTTCTTTTTTTCAGTGATAAGATAGGAAATTTGAGTGGTGTAACATTTTGTTGAATAAAAAAGGAATATGGCAAATATTTCATGACTATTAAAGGTCTATTAGTTTCAAAGGAAAGTTTCATATGTATCATGCTTTTTTGCTTTTACATTCCTGATTGTGATGATTCACAAGTTTGGCATGTATACTCAGTGAGGGAGAGCAGTGCCATTGCAGGATTGGAACAATAAGCCCTATGCAAAAGTCTCTGGGCTTTATTTCATGGCAAGTAAATGGACATGAGGTTTTAGTTCTGTAACTGTAATGCTAGACATTTCTAGTGTTGTTAAGAAGCTCTTTATTTTACAGTGGATATATGTTAGCAGTGTTAAAGAAAAGCTGTTTGTGGTAGCAAAATGCTGCTTTTTTTGGGAAAAAAAGTTGTAAATAGTTCTTCTGTTGTCTGTTTTTGAAGATCAGTATGGATTTTTGTGAAGCTTTGTGTGATCATCTTCAAGCCAAGATAAAAGGCTGATCTGAAAATAGTGTTTTTGATGTTTAAAAGCAAAATTAATCAGTAGTTATATTTCAGTTGAAGGTTCAAATGAACACTTCTTTACTGTGAAATTATGCATGATCTGCTGTCAGTCCTTAAAGGAAAGATACAGCTTTAATGGTATTGAAGGCCTAAAACCGAAGAATTGAGGCTGAAAATTTTCTTTTATGTGTAACATGCTGTTAAGTTCTGAATGTAGTATTTTATGTGTAGTTGTCTGGAGTGGGGGGTGTGTGTGTGAAGATGTGATAAATCCACTGTACTGGAATCATGGAATGGCACCTGCTTATCCCAGGCCTTGCTCAAGTCTGTTAGCTGCATAATCGAGCAGTACGCAGGCACCTTTCTTCTGCTGTGATCTAAATTCCATATGAGCACGGCTGTAAAGCAGATGAGGAGATTAGTACTAAAACCGCTTGAAAGTCCTGAAAGGAGTTTCTAATGGGAAATAAAACTCAAGGATCTTTTTCTTTCTTTTTCGTAGGTCTTTCAGAATGGAATAGACGTGTAGTCTTGTGGTGCTCCTCTGAAGTCTTTAACACTTGATTTCCTTCTTGTGGTTACAGTTTGGGCACTTAAAAAACTCGTGGTTCATTTTGGAGTTTTGAACTTTGTGGCAAACCATTGCAAAAGTTGGTGGCAACTTGTTGAAAATTTTGTGAAGGAACGTCAGGAAGCTCTTGCTCCAAGGCCCATCAGAGGGCTCGGAAGAGTCATGCTAAAGCTTGACAGTAAGGTATTCCTACTTATTTCCTTAAGAAACCTGAAAGTTTGTTTTATTCTCTGTTCACTGTATGCTGAGATGCTTTAATTCTAAAATAAATGTCTGTCACTAATGGACATGTCTCTCATGTAAAACTCTATCTGTTTTATGGTGTATTTTAAACCATGTCTCTTCTGTCACTATTCACACTTAAGTACACATTTAAACTTCGTTAAACGATTACATGCAAAGCTTGACAGAAGTCACTTTTTAAATGTTGAGTTAGCTTCAGAAGATTCCTTCTCTGAGTAAGGCAAACTTCTTGTGATTCAGTCACCTGATTACAAAGATTTTGAAGTTAATGAGCTTTAATCTGAAGGTTGAGACATTCCTACTTCTGTTGAGAAAACTTAATTTAAAAAGCAACCTGTTGTACTCTCTAAGTAGGGCCTGAGCTAGTTTGAACACATTTGTTTATACTGTGTGGAAGTATAGTTGTTGAACACAGTGGCGTGGTGGTACATAAGGGAGGCTGCCCTCTGTTAGAGAAGAAATATATGAGATAAGGTATTTGGGAAGTGCCACAGAATAAGGCTTCTGTGCCTCCCTCCCTTCTCCCCCACTCAAAATGTGCCCACATTTGCATTGCAAATTGCAGAGTTGGAAAGCTCCATAAAATTTATGAAGGCTCCTCCATTCAGAATTGTAAGTTTTGACTTAACCTGATAGCTATTACAAACAAAATAATCTATGCCAGTGTGTAAGAATGTGCTTTCTGTAACTGTGTTGTTGAAGTATTCTCTGCTTCAGAAAAAGCTGTTACCTTAGAGTTTCTGTAACTGAAAAGCTGAACCCTGTAAGTATGCTTGTCAGAGCATCTGTACCTTGGCAGATCTGTCTGCAGTTTATAGCTCTGAATTCCTACAGGAAAAGGAAGAGCTTAAGCCAGATCTAATGGGTAAATGGACGTCAAAAGGTCAACAAAAGCATTAAAATGGCTGTAGGAAATAAGTAACGGTTTCACAGGATTCATTGAGGAAGAATCTGAAAAAGGAAGAGCCTTTCAGAATACAATTATGAACAAGATAAATGGGTTTTCCAAAGGTAGTGGAAAGTATTAACGTCTTAGCATAAAAGCTTACATTATACAAAGCTTTTCATTAAAACCTTTTGTTCTGTAAGTAAGAAGACTCTCTAGACGCAATATTGTATGTATTGTATTTCATGAGTTGCCAAGTTTAGTATCCTTGTATTGCGTAACTATATGATATAGTATCCTTCCTGATTCCACTAAGTCTTTTCTCCTTAAAGAAGGTAGGGCTTTTGTCGTAATGTGCAGCAGAACTTCCCACTCTTCAGCTTAAATGTATTGAAGGTCAGTTTATATACATGTTGTTCTTGTTGAGGCAAAAGAACAGTGTTGGCGCAACTCATTCCTCCATCTCCCCTCTCCCCACCATTTTTTAGATGGCAGTCATATTCCTTCTGAGTCTGTGCTGTGTGTATTAAAGCAATTCAAGCTCTTCTAGCCATTATAAGAAGGACATTTGATACTCTGCATGATTCTGTTGTCCTTGTTTGTGGCTATTCTAATTACAGTTCACCTGGCTTTATCACGGGTGGCTGGAATTATATGTGGCCTTCCAATGCTTATCACACTAATGCTTTCATATCTTTGAAGTTCTACTGGATGTGCTTATTCTGTGCATTGTAGGATCATGGATGCATCTCTCAGAACTTGGGAAGCAATGCCATAGGATATTGGCAATTGTATTTTTTGTGGAGACAGGGAAAGGAGAGGAATGAAATTGACATCCTTGCAAGTTTTTTTAGAAAGGATGGATGAGCTACATTTAAGTTGGATTACCAAACATTTTGGCTTCAGTAGGCACTGTTGAAGAGGAAGTAAAAATATGCAAACACAAAATAGAAACTCCCAGAGTGAATTGTTACAGCATACCTTTTCTGTGTGTATGTGAGAAACCAAGATTGAAGGATCATTTCCTTTGCAATGAGATGTTTACTTTTTAAATATTTTATTTGTACTTTCTTTTCCTGGGAGCTGAAGCTGCTTAGTGATTTTTGTTTGTTTCATTTGGTTTCGTTTTGGGTTTTGTATGCTGAATTATTTGGAGGCTGAATCTCAGCATCAGGATGTATTGGGGCTCTTAGGTAGGTACAAGAAGCCATTGACAAGGTCTGTTTCACACAAATATCTAGGGGTACTACTTGGTCTTTCTAAAGTGCTATGCCTGATTAGGAAATAGTTCCAGTTTTGAATAAAAGGTAGTGAGGATGAGGAAGACGAGTGGCATGTCTTTTTCTCCCAAACAGAGTTTAGGAGGCTAGTGTAGATGGTTTGGAAAATAACCTATTGTGAGAAATTATGAGAGAGCACTGCTCATGCATGCAAATCTTTGAGCTTTACTGATTATGTCTGTTTCTTAAATAAAAGCAGTAAGAACAGAACTGCTCTTCTACTTTTCCACTGCTCATCAACCTCTTGTTATCCTGGAAATGCAGACAAATTTGAACTGAAGAGAAGTTCTGATGAAGAGGAAAGAAAGTAGGGCATTGCTTTTCGTTTTCTTCAGAAACAGCAGGTCAAGCTGTGCCTGTATGTGCAGGCCTGCTTTAAATATGGACTATGGAAATAAGATGTTCCTAGTGTATTCTTTAGTCCCTGGTTGTGCATTTGCCCCATGGAGCCAACAGATACAGCAGTTCAGATATGAGAGACTTCCTGGAGGGAAGATTAGGGAGGTTTCTGTTGTCATCCATCAAGTCATCTTAAAACTTAATAGGTATGGTATCATGCATGTTCTTACCAGCAGTCAAGAACTAGTAATTTGCTTCACTGATAATTTTTTTTTTTTTTTTATTAAGAAAACTTTTGTCTTTTAATATGGTGACTAGTTTTATTTTGGTTAGAGTTTGTGAGGGAGTTCAGCACAAGGCAGTTGCTCAACTGCATGCGCTAGACTTATTAGTTAGAAAGTGCTAGTACTTTGCATGCATGCTTTCTGGTAGACTTCAGTGAATCATGGAGTTATTACATGCTTTTTCTCAGTATAATGTCCTAGAATTTTGTGTATGGAGGCCTGTAATAGATTGTTTGGACTTTGGGTAAAGTCAAGGTTTGGCTCTTCTGGTGCCAAGTTCAGCACGTAGTTAAAGCGAGCACAGAAAACAGGCAGAACCTCTACCAGTCCATATATTATTGTAGGAAATACTTCCATAGACATGTAAGATCTTGCATAAATAGTTTTCCAGTAAAATACTGGAAAAGTGGCTGTTGCCTTATTAATTGTGGATTACTTGAAGATTAGAAATAAGCTGTAGTCTGTTTTTAAATGTGGATTGATTACAGTTGTAGAACTACTGGAACATCAGTATTGGTAAGATAGTAGGCAGATAGAGCCTCCCAGGTATTGTCTTAAACATTTATAAAAAAATGATTGTTATTTCCTAGTTATTAAATATATCATCCAATTTCAGGAGGCTGAAATTACAGAAAAATACCAAAGACTTCCTTTCACATTCTGCTAAAATTTCAGGCTAACAATAGAGCTCTAGCTTTTGTTGTATTGGAGTTGCAAAGTGGAGAAATACAGTCATGAGATCTACGTTTTTTCCAAAATGAACCTAATGTATAGTGGGTTTTAATATGCAGAAGTAAAGTCAAAGGCAGAAGTATGTTGTTGAATCAGTAAACAACTTTACCTTTTTTCACTGATAAATTATTCCATAGGTGAAGAGGTAAAATAGAAATAAATTCTACGGTGTCAGTTTGAGGCTTTTGAAGTTTTGTCATTGCTTTCCATTACTGTGATTCTTTCCATGAGTAGTAAAAGCTAGTAAAAGTGGGTGCTTTGTGATGTATTTTATTTTCATGTTTCGTGATGTTCATGTTTCTTTGTAAATCTGCTTCTTGCTTCTGATGTAACTTAATTAACATTCTGAGATTTTTTTAATTTGAAGTATTCTTACATTTTGTTTTCATTGGGAGCTAATATAATTTCTGGCAACTGGTGAAAACACTGGATTTATTGAGCATTCAATGATCTTGTTTTCAGGGAGAAACAAACTTCACCTGCTTAATCTTAACCTCTAACATAGATGAATCTTAACGTTAAAGCTTTTCACTGTTGTGATTATGCTGCTAACTGATTACTAATGGCTAGAATTAAGAGTATAGTCCTACATAAACTAGGTCCTGAAATGGGTGTACTTGAGCAGTATTGAGAATTAGTAAGGAAAAATCACTGTAGTACAAAAGGAGAAATTGACTGTTGAGAAGTGCAAAGAACCTTCTGCACAACCAATGAAATTATATGAAATCCATACATTTATTTGATCTACAATTTGCTGTTGTATGTGTATCAGATTTAATTACGTATTTGATGTGCCATTGAATGTGACTGTTTTAATATGAATGTGGTACTAAAAAAAGATACAAAATTTGTTTAACAGTAGTTGATGTAATAGGAGTGTTTTGAAATACATAGGAAACTGCCTGAATGGGAGTATTAATGCAATAAACAAGAATCTCATGTTAAGTTTTGGTGTTTCAGTAAAGTGCCCTTCTCAGAGTACTTTTAGAAGTCCTGCCCTAAAATCTGAGATGTTAGCTCTCAGTATAATTAAACTGGAATTGCCCAGATTATGCTGATAGCTCTGTTAATATCATTAAAGTTGTTCTTATTTGCTATATCCCTCTTTGTTTCAAAAAGTGCATGTTAATAGTAAAATCTAGATTTTTGCATTAGAAGTTGTTATGATCTCTTCTTCCTATTGCAATTTACCTTTGTGTCTGGAACAGTTTCATTTTCATTCTGTGGATGACTTTGCCTGCCTTTTGTTGCTTTTTTCCTTCTCTGTTACTGCATTTTTCAATAATTTTCCACTGTGTTCTTGTCTTTTTTTTCCCTTTTCTTCCATTTCCCCCTGCCACTGACAAGCTGTGGCACTGGCTTAATAAGAAGGTAAACAAACAGAAAAATTGTGATTCCAACTAATGGATTCTGTGGTTTTGGGGAGGTTTGTTGGGGTTTTTTTTTCGCAGCATGAACACTCCTTAACATGCCTTGCTTCTTAGTTTTCTCTCCCAAGTGTCTTTTTTCCAGCTCTTAATATAAGCTACTGAAGGTCATATAATTCTACCTGATCTCTTGTCTTCTACTAAAATGAATGCACATAGTTAAATGTTTTGTACAGCAGAATATTGCATTAGCCTTTCAAGGGTAGTTTGATTTAGTGGCACTTTTATTTAAGAACAGTTGATCTCTACCTGGTCCCCACTTGTATGCATAACACCACCAGTTCTCTCGCGGACTGGAGAGCTGTTCTCTGCTCAGAGAAGGCATTAGTTAACTGAATTAACATGGGAGTGGTAAGGGTGAAGCGCAGTTGTAAAGCTATGAATGTAAGCACTTGCAAACAGCGCATTGACTGGCTTCAGTCAGTGCTGTTAATCTTTTACTTTGGAAGTGTCAAACTGGCCTGTATACTCAGTGGTATTTGGTGCAGCAGGAGAGAAATGAGAATACTCACGATCTCAGAACTGCTGAATCTAGCGACAGTCTTAAGGGAAGTGAGGGCTAGTAAAAAAATCTACAAAATATAATTAAAGCAGTTGGTATAGCTAAAATACTCATTTTGCGTGTATGTGTGTGGCTTTTAGAAGTGTGTGATGTGTTTTATAAGAAATGTACTCCTCAGTTCCCTTGGTTCATCTTAGTCAACTAGAGTTAACTATTGTTCTTTGGGGAGCTGTTATCTCGAGAAGTTAAAACTGATTCAGTCTGTGTTTTGCCTTGTGTGACTGAAATCTGGACAACTCCTCAGTGCAGTGGTATCTCTCTGGGACTTTGGCAGTGTCATTGCTTCAGACAGGCGCAGAGCTGGAGAGGGATGCCTGTAGCATGTGTACTTCTGCAGGACCTCTGAGTTTTAAAGGTGAAAATCTAGTGTGTGATAAAATATATGAAAACCAAGTAATTAAGTGAAATAGAAAAAAATCAAATACTATATCTGGAAATGGGTTATGCTTCCAGCAGCAACTTTTATCCTCACGTACCGCTTCAGTATTAGTGGGAGAGTCAGAATGGTTACTATGGTTTTATAAACAACAACCCATCCTTTCCATTCAGTAGCTATTACAGTAGAAACTATAGGTCTGCCTTGCATGTTGTGAAAGACACCTAAAATACTGTCGTTCTGGATGCTGTTGAAAACAAGCAGAACAGAGTAGAGCGTGGAGGCCACGGGGGCACTGGCACAACTCTCTAAAAGGTTCTTGTAAACAATGAAATGGGGCTGCACAGCTGGTATCTGCTGTGGATGGCAGATGGGGAATAATGCTGCGTGTAGTAGTAGTCCAGGCTGAGCACCTATAATGAAGTTAGAAAGTTTGATCTTCAGTATTTAATCAGTGAACTCAGGGTCATATGATGGGGGGCTTTCTGTGTTTCTGAACAAGGGGGTAGAGTTGCTTGCTTTATGATTCAGTTATAATTGTCCACTAAGAGGGGAATTTTTGAATGTACTTTTGTCCTCGAACATAGTTTGGATGTTTTAAAATTACGTTTTTATTTCGTGACCTTGAAACATTTCTGTTATTTGAGTGACTTATAAGTAGTAAATATGTGCAAGCATAACCCTTCATAAAAAGTTTTTGATTAGGTATTGGTTTGTTAGCACACTTAAGGTGAAGAGCTGAGTTCAGTGAGCCATAGGTCAAAGTTTAGTCTCAACTACTTTTTTTCTGGCTCTGAGTTTGTCATTTGCTTGTTTGAAAATTCATGTATGTAGATCAATTTTTTCCTTAATATTGATAGGTTGCAAAAATAATTTCACTGTAATTGCCTTGAACGCTAAAATGTCTGGATTTTATTTTTAGTTTAGAGATTTGCATTATTGGGCAAAACCCTGTGGATATAGTTTAACAGAGGTGTTTTTTTTTTTAGTTCCTTGGAGCTACTTTTGAAAAATACTGTTTTACTTTATAGTTTCACAGGAAGAGATCCTGAAAGTCCTATAGTGTTACATGCAATGCTGACTTCTGTGCATGAGCAAGCTGTAATAATATAATCAAGATGAAAAAAAAAAAAGGCAAAAAAATACTGTGCAAACTGTATCAGGTTCTTGTGGGTTTGTTTTGTTGTTTTGGGGTTTTTTTTTGTTTGTTTGTTTTTAATAACTACATTTAAAAAAAAAAAATCATACTCTACCAGAGGCAAAGGAGGAGATTTGTAATATAGAACACTGGATGCAGTTAAAAGGTTGCTTCCTTTGCACCTTTCTCTTTTTTGCCTGTCTTTGAAGGGAAGTACTTGTGAGAACACCAAGATAAATTTCTAATAATCCACCAAGAAACTAAAAATACACCACCTAGAGATGGCAGAGTTTGAAATGATGGTTGATTATGGCTGCTAGTGATAAACCTTATTTTTTTCTTCCTGTTCTGAGAGCGTCTGTCAGAGCTGCTTGAATTTTGGGGGGGGGGGGGGCGGGGGGGGGCAAACAAGAATAGTATATAATCACATAGTTTAACATGGTATATAGCCCAAAATACAGAATAGGTTCAGTTGGGCTAGCATGATTTGTTCTTTATAACGTTGTCTATGGCAGGAGTCTTTAGAAAGAATTGCTAAATTCTGCAGTTGCCGTTGGTGGGACACTGGTGTAAGTAGACTTGAGACCTCATATAGCCCATTCTCTGTCTTTTCTAACTTCTCATCTGCCTCATTTCAACATAACCCTGAGATGTCTCCTGATTACAGGCTTCCCCTTATTCTTATCAGATGATATTAATAAAATGATAGCCTCAGATATTAACTGAATGAAAGGGAAATGTCAACAAGTCTAAGAAATGTCTTGGAAA
Source organism: Harpia harpyja (assembly GCF_026419915.1). NCBI lineage: Eukaryota > Metazoa > Chordata > Aves > Accipitriformes > Accipitridae > Harpia > Harpia harpyja. Next base: position 4,829,837 of record NC_068944.1, on the reverse strand, counting down.
AAATCGTGATAGATAGTGAAGCTGTTTAAAGAAAAAAAAAAAATAGTTCTTTTGGTAATTTTATGTAGATTTAATTGAAAAAGAAGTAGATGTCCAGGCATGCTTCACTCTGTGGGCAATGCAGTAATAAAACATACTAGAAAAACTAGTGTTCTGATAGCTATGCAGTGTGAAACATGAAAATATGAATTCATGGATGATGTATTATATTGCATAATATGGAGAACCTGTCTAGATAGTAGGATTCCCAATTGTTAAGCATGAACTGTAGTTCTGCTACAGCTGGCTGTAATGTGGTTTGTATCATCACCCAAAAGTTGAAAGCAGGGAGTACTTGCAAATTATTGAGAAGCATTTTAACAGAATGCATCTCATCTTAAAAACTTTTTTTTACAGGGACCTTAATTAAAAAAAAAAGTTTAAAAAATTGATACCTTTCCCTTCAAAGCTGTGACAATTAAGGATAGTTTTTTGTGGACAGTCTATCACAAATCAGTAACATTTCAGTTTGGGTTTGAAAGTGTGACCTTCTGTAGCTTAGGAGCCTGGCTTTCCTTTTGTTGCGTAATTTTGTATGTTGTGGCAGCATCAGCTTCCTGCTGTTGACTAACTTTAAATTAGAAGCTTGGAACTGAATTGAAAACTTTATGATCTCTGGCTAATGACTAGTGTTTAGTCAATATATGTTTGTCTTTGCGTGCATGCCAGTGGTTTACAGGAAGGTTGTAAAGGGAGGTCTGACAGGGTTGGGGTAAGAATGAAGTCTGGACCTGATGCAGTGGTAAGTACAAGCACACAGGGATTTAACAGTCTAGTTTACCTGCAGTAACATAGCACCTATGCGTTATCTAGCATGAGTGTGCAAAGGTGAGTGCTTCCTAAGGAGGTATTGTGGGTAAACGTAGAGAAAGGAAGGGAGGTTTAATAGCAAGCAAATTAAAGGAGAAGGAGTAAATATAGCCCTACATGAATGCTGTGCATCTGCTTTTACTTCTACAATACTCAATCCAATTCAGTCTTCTCCTGTGATATGTCTGTGTACCAGTTGTATAACTTGGATCTCCTTAAGACTGTGGTGAGAGATGTAATTGCAGTACCTGTAGGCATACAGAGCTGGCTTTCATCTAGCTTGTTTGGGCTACCTGCCCAAGTAAATAAACACAAGGTGGGCTTGTGTGGCTGAGGCTGCTGCCTGTACTGGTACAACATCAGTGCTGCCATTACTTTACTAACTAGATTAAGGGTAATTCAGGCTTTACATGTGCCGCAGCTGCATCTCAATGGCAGTGTAGGCATACTCTAACCCACAGTAAGGAGTGTCAAGAAAAGATCCCCTGTTCGTCATGTTCCAGTTCAGAGAGAGTCCTCATCCTGATCTTTTGGAGCTTGATCTTCCAGTGGTTGCTAGCATGGTGAAACATCTAAAGCGTCCAGCTTCAGCTGCACTGAGATTTCATCTATTGGATACCACTCACATAGTCATTGAGGCTAGCATTTTTAAAAATCTCTGACAGTACCTCCAATTTCTTGGATTCAGTGAGTCTGATTAAGGTGCTATATGTAAGACTAGCTGGCGGATTTCTTTTATCTCTAAGTTAGAAAGTAAATAGCAATTAGTTTGAACTTTGTTAACTAAGAAATAACAAGGGCAGCTTTAATTTTTAATAGCTTTATTTTGAAGCCCATGCTATAAAATTTCCATCCCCTGGCCATCCAGTGTTTTTCAGTGATATTTTTTATTTCTGACCTTTAAAACAGGGACTTTTATTTCTTGCTTCTCTTGCATAATCCGTAGATGTATTTGAGGCTTGGAAGAGCACAGCAAATCCTGTTTGCATTCTTATTTCCAAAGAGGTAACAGCCCCAGGTAGAGGCTACTCAGAGTTTTTCAGAAAGCTGCAGGCAGGCAGGTAACCTCCCTCTAGCACTTGGCAAGGCATTTCTGATGGCGGAAATATTTCAGCAGTGCTAAAAAATGTTAAAAATATCTAAGACAAAACATTTTGCAGATTCCTTCAGGTTCTCTGAATTCCTTTCTGCAGGTCATAGTATCGTGCAGATTTTGTTACAAAACTTGCTGGCTCAACACCTTGTTTCTTTTAAAAGGGTTTTGCTTTCTTCTACTTTTCTTCATCATTTTGAACAACAGTCCTAAGATGCTGAATACAATCCTTGCGTTAATATAGATCAAACAAGGAGCTGGTTGTAAAAGAACTTGAAGTTTAAAAATGATTGCTTAATGTACATGAACTGCTCAGATGTTACAGGATAAGCACCAAAAAAAATCCTTACTTTTTTTTTCAAATAGGAGTTATAACTTCAGCGTTAACCAATTCAATCATCACACAGCAGTCTGTAGAATTTAGTTGTTCCAAGCCCAGTTTCACGTGTAGGGATAGGAGAAATAATGAAGAAAGAACTAATGTAAACCATCAGCAGGCATATTAGTAGTTTTGTAAGATCTCTAACTAAAAAGTTACCAGCCTAGTCACTGAATATATAACTTGTACTCACTTGGAAATACTTTCATTTACTGCATATTGGCTTTGACCTCAGTTTTCTTAAAGCACAAATTTTACAGCTGGCCTTCTGCTGCTGCTTTTTCCTGCAGTAATGCCAGATGGAGTAGAAATAGCCTTGGTATTTGAACCATGGAAGCTAGAAAAATGTATTTGGTCTTACTTGCATTGGCTTTCACAGTTTTTTATGTAAACAGTCAATTTGTGTATGAGACGAAGCTCAGCTTGCACTGTTCTAGAGCACTCTGCATAGTCGCGTGGCTGAGCAGTTTTACTGTTTGGAATGACATTATCAGAATTTCTCTAATCCTAATTGGTATCACTATTTGTTTGTGGACATATGTAGAATAGGCCTTTCCATAAACTGACAGAACAACATACGTGCCTGTTTCCTGTATCAGTAGGTTTAGCTGATGCATGTTTAATGCTGAGCATCCTTTCGACATTGGAAGTGGATAGAAATAGTCAGTGCTGAATAATTGGCCTGATGTTCAATAATGTAGAAAACCTCCAGGCCCAGTCAGTTCAGAAGGTGATGAGCAGCTTGAAAAAATTTGGTTACTTGCAGAAACACCTCATTTGTCATTTAGATGGTTACTAGCTATTGAAGTTTGAAAGTCATGGTTGTACTTTACAGTATACCTTGATAGCTTCCAAGTCCTGTGCAGATAGCATCTGTAAGATTCCAAGTTGCTGGAGGACAAGAAACAAAGACAAATTTCTAGGTTCATAGCCGACATGAATGCTAGCTTCTTTAGGTCTAGTAAGTAAATGTTGAATTACTGCTCGCTTTGCAGAGAGCTTGCTGTGTCTCGTGGTAATGTGTCAATGTTGTTTGCAAAATCACATGTCATACCATGACCTTAATCATGCTAACATCGCTTGTTAATTGTTCATCTCCAAGCTTGGGCATAAATGCTGTTTGATTAGAGCCTGATTTTGCACTGTGATTGTAAATAAAGCTAACAATACTGTCATATAGTATATAGCATTGCTTTCATTAAAGATTGATTTATATGCTATGATTTTTTTTTTCTTTTTTCTGTACAGATGATCGTGTGGTTGGAGAAAATGCTAGATAAAATAATCAGCATTTTCATAATATTTTTGCTAGTGATAGGAACCCTTCTGCTAGCCCTGCTCCTTACTGCAAAGGTACAGTGTGCTAAGGAATGTAATCATAGAGCTCATTTTAAATGCTGAATGAAAGTTGCTGATATTTATGCAAAATTGTGTAGCTTAAAGAATTTTTTGAAAAATTAAGCAACTAAATGCTCTGTAGTTGAACTTGTTACCATTCCAAGACTTCTAATATATAATAATCTATATATTGCATTTATATGTTTATTTACATATGAGAAAACGAATATATAGACGTTTGGAAATACGAAATTTATTCCAGTAAAAGAATTACTAGCTTATATATTACAGGAACAGATTTGGTTTGCATCCTGTTAACACTTTTCTTGTCAACAGTAGAGCCACTTAGAATTTTTTCTTTTTAATTTACCTTGCATGAGAAACATATTTGCAAAATGCTTAAGGTGTATTTGTCAATTTGTTTGTGTAATTGCCTGTAATAACCTCATGGTATCCTGTTCTGAGTTTAAATGTGTTGAGATTCATGATCAGATGTTCTCTAAAATTGATTTTTGGTTTGTGGCTGGGGTTTTTTTTGCTCACCAGAAGAGGTCACTCATGTACTATTTTTCTTTTTTTTTTTTTTTTTTTTTTTTTTATGGAGCTGTGTTCATACTTGAAACGGTCAATGGAGATTGAATGTTTGACTTGAATACAGTTACGGAACAAAAATCGATGGGTTCTGATGTCAATCTCCTTTTTCTAAAATGTAGGTTTATGTAATATTGAGTACTTAAAATTCAAAGCTTTAAAAGTTGTGCAAACATTCCTGCCTAAAGCTTCCTTATATTTGTAAAAGGAACATTAAGATATTTATAAAAGGTGTCTTTTATCAGTCTTAGTGAAGAATTAATTTGGTGCGGCACTTCATAGCATGGTTGGTCATGTTAGAGCTGAGCATTCATTAATTTTTACACTTCTTTGATCCTTGGCTTAAAAAGGTGTATCTGAAACTGTGGTTTGTATTTTAGTACTTCCCTTGACAGCACTGCTGTATTGTTAAATTTTTTTCCACTGGTGAGATAAGGTTTAAATTTCCATTTGCTATTACCAGTCACACAGTGTGTGACCAAAATTGTCAAACAGACTGATGATTATTGTATGGACTGCTTTTTTGAGTTAATGGCACTTTTGTTCTTCATAATGGGTTGTTTGCGTTGGAAGAATTATTCTTTAAATTTACAAACTGGTCACCCAGCCACCCCCTCACCCCCCCAAAAAAAGCTTCTCTGTCATATATAGGAAGAGTTCTAGTTTGCATTGCATAACGTTTCCTCTCTCTATATTTAATTTAGGTACATCAAGAGAGTGTTCACATGATTCAAGTCACAAGCAGCTTGATCAATGAGACAGTAGCCAGTCACCCAGAATGGGCAAAGTAAGAATGCTGAAGTTAAGCGAATAGTATAGGGTGGATGAACAAGCTTCCAGGTGCTCTTATGCGTAGTTTTTAATTTAAAAAAAAAAATAGGTGAACAGAAATGGGAGTGACTGTTGCAGGCAGATGTAAAAGCTAAACTCTCAGGTAGCAGTAGTATTTATGCATTACTCTGGAGGACTGTCAATCTGGTATCTCATTTGAGGACTGATTGGACATTGGTGGAGAAGGACAGCTGTATAAACTGCTCTAGTTACAGTTTTGGAGGAAAAACTCGTATAGTGCAGAGAATAAAGAGGTCAATATTCTTTTCCCTTTTACCTGCAAAAGAAAAGTAATGGCAAAGAATGCTCTCTGTAGAAGGTTGTGAGATGAGAGCTAAATTATTTTTTTCAACATGGAGAGCTGGCTGCAGAATGCCTTTGAGACAATAGGAGTTGATGAAAATGTTTTTGGAGTGAACTGAAGAAGAGTTTGAGGGTAGAAAGAATGGTGGATGGGGAGAGTTGGGGTATGAATCAGTTGGGAAGGGCTGTTCCTATTAAGAGCAGAAGTGTATTGTGTATGCAGTGGGAAATTTGTAAGATACAGTCTATGTAACGATTAAAGCAAACACCAAGACAAATATTAAGGGAGAGAGAAGATTTTGAGAGAAATGCATATAGAGAAAAACAAGGGCAAACTGGTGAGCAAAGAAGTGGTTGCATGAACAGCAGAGGGGGAATAGGTAAGACTGAAGAGTATGATTTTGAGGGGAGGATGTTCCAGTTTGCTTTCATTCTGCTTCGGCTAAACAGACATTGAGTAAAGGTGAGTCCAGGCACTTACCAGAAAAAAAAGAATTGTCTCCTGGACAAGAATGGTTGACTTCTTTCAAGGGCAATTTTTAAACAAAAGTGATGATGGTTTAACAGGATTGAAATAAAGTGCGTGCAGTATTATAAGAGTGAGAGAAATTTTCAAAAACAGAACTAAAATGATACCGTTAATAAATGTTATAGTAATATGTGCTTTAGCAATGCTTAAGTAATCACAATCAAGAGAACAGAAAGCACTTTAAAATGTGTTTGTATATTTCTTCATGGCATCTCTTGTGTTGTTTGGCCTTTCCATTTTGCCATAAGATGGAAATAAATAGGACTAATGAAAATGGAAATGTGACTGTCAGAAGCTTATTCACATAATGAAAGTACTGGAGTACTAGTTGAGTAATTAGCAGAATTTTAGCTAAAATTTTTACTTCCAGTGTTTGCATCCAAATTTGAGGCATCCAAAACACTATCTTTTAATTCATTAGGAGTAAGTATACCTCTTGCCAAATCCATCTAGCTTCACCAGCTTTCAGAGCTTGATGCTCACATTATGTTTAGAGGTGAGTGACTGAAATGTCTTGGAATTCCACTGCAGAACATTTCTGAAGGGTTATACAGACAGAAAAGCTTCCGTGTTGATCTTCGGTCAGGTGAACAAATGCAGCAGTTTTATTTCCTGAATACTTTCTTGTTTTGGAAGGGCTCCAACATGTGCCATTGAATCAAGATGTAGAAAGAAAGTCAAAGCAGAGAATGTGTGCCCTGTATTCACAAGTGTTGAATTGCTGGCAACTCTGTAGGTCCATAGCTTGAAGGTGACATGAATCCCTGAAGAAATTCCTGAGCAGGTAGTTTAGTGGGGACTTAGAAATAACTGGTGCCCAAGCCTGTTGCTTCATCTGGTCACTTTTTCAGGGAAACTACGTTAACAATTTACATTCAGCTCATAATTCAGAAGGTTGTCTTTGCAGCTAGATGAGACTGCTTCATGTAGTATTTTCAAAAAACCAGAACACTAGGAAAATTTCTAAGAATGTAGTGTGAATAGCATGCATACAGATTGAAGAGCAGATCTCTTTTGAAAAAGTTGAGATACCAATTTAACTAAGGTTTCAGGAACCTTGGAGAATTCCAAATGCAATGATGTGCCCTAGATTTAATTGTGCTTTGCTTATGAGAAAGTCTGTTCCTTGATATGTAGAAGGAAATATTCTAGTTGTATTAAGTTTATATGTATTTAACCTTAACTGTTTGTTGTTGTTCCATAATGTTAATTTGTAATGTGTTTTGGGTGTAATGAAATGGGTAAAATAAGTAGCAGTTAACTTTGTTTTCCTTGTTTAAAAAAAACTAGCTGGCTGCCAGAAGCCCAGGTTTTTCAGAAGGCACTCAATTCAGCAGCTAATAATGTGTACCAATATGGCCGAGAATGGATTACACATAAGGTAAGAGTGAGCTCTCCCACCTTTTTTAATGTTTTCATTTGTTCTATTTCATAAAAGTAAAAAGAAATAAAAATATTTTTGTCAGTGATTCTTTTCTGTGTGGTTAACCATTTTGTTGACAGATCTATTCTTTCCACTCTGTAGTTTGTGAGTTGAAGGCAGGGTGGGAGTGACTTCAGTAGTCTTTTCTGCTCAGAGGAATATTTATTTTTAAGAGCTGAAAAATCTGTCATCATTTTAATGAGATTGCTGGTGAAAATGCATCAAATAAAGATGAGTAATTTTTTTTTCATCTGGCTTTAGCTGTCCAGATGTAGGCAATGTAGACTTTATTTTTTCCCCACCAGTACTCTGATTTTATGTGGGCTGGGTGTGGTAGGTTGGATTTTTTTTATTTATTTAAATTAACTTTCTTCAGGAGAATTTGCCAAGATTCTTATTTATACATTTTGATATCTAGCACACATCTCAAATTATTTGAAACATTTACTCTCAAGATGATGAAGGATTTTGGATTAAGCATTTTAGAGACAGCATTGGTTTTTCAGTGCAGAAAGAAGTCCTCAGCTTAGTGCAGCAGAATGTTGGGTTTTTTACAGACAAAATCTTCATGTTGTGAACTGTGTTGTCTGAAGTGCGTATTCCATACTGATACTCGGCATTTCTAATCATTTGGGTTTGAGCCATGCCTTTACTGACAATCTTATGTGATTCATCTATCTTGGAGTTCGTCAGTAGATGCCAGCTTTATTCTGTCCTGTATAATAAAAGATTTCTGTATGTTTTAGCTCCATAAGATTTTAGGAGAAAAAGTGAATAACACCGCTGTGATTGAAAAACAAGTGCTAGAGCTCTGGGACAGGCTTTATCATTCTTGGTTTGTGAAGGTGGGTAACTTGTTTAAATTTTATTTATAGAAACTATCACTTAGTGCTTTGAGATAATTATGCCAAGTATGCATTTCTGAGAAAGAGATTGGCAAAAAGTTGGAATGCTGAGTAAGGGTCATAATAATGAAAAGTTGGTAAAAATTTCAAGTGTGTAAGATAGATCATTCTACAGTCACAGGTTGAGTACAGCCAGAGCTATGTCCTTCACTTAAGTAGTTATGTGTGTTGTTATGTATGCCGTTTAATTTACACTTTGCTCACTTTTTATATTTAGTATTTCATAGTTTAGAGCTTTCTGTTGAATTTTTGTGATCTTGAGGGGTTAGGAAAAGCAAACTGGTATTCTGCATGATTTTTGTAACTTTAATTTTGAAATTTTGTGAAAGAAATTGTCCTTTCCCTAAGTTTCTTATGATGCATTTTTGCCAACTGTACTAGCCTTCGTATAATGGGTTCTGCACAGTGAACCTTGAAAAGTTCGTAAGAGTTTTTCATGCTGCTGATGCTGTTTGCCTTTTAAAGGAAAAAGCAATTCATTAGCTGTGGAGCAATGGAAGTCTCAAAATCCAGAAGTCATACCCCTGAAATACTTCTGTATATTTAAATAATTGCTATTATAGTATACGAACACTGTCTTTATACAGTTGTTTTTAAAATACCTCTAAAGTTCCAAGAAGATCTCTGTATTAAAAGAAGTTTAAGAGTTTCAGTATAGTAGTCAAAATAGAAGGGGAAAGCATCAGTTTCTCTTTCTGACAAGATAACGCTGTAGAAGAGCATGTGGAGAGATAACATGATGCTGTTGAGGAATATGGGACCACTGAGGAGAAATTAAAGCTGTATCTAAAATAGATTTTGGCTGGACTTAAGCACTTGGGAGTATTCAGTGTTAAATGCTTGACCAAGAAATGTGCCACTTTTGATACAGTTATAGTGATAAACGTGTTGCTTTTACTAATATAGGCTGTGTGTCAGGTGGTCCGTAGCACTGTATGGTTCAGTAGAGCTCTGTGTCACTACATGTGGGGTAGGAGTACTTTTGTTGCTGCAGTATGCAGCACAGGTTATGTCTGTGTTCTTTGCGTTATGTGATTTCTTTCCTGCAGCTGTTATTTGAGGGAATGCTATGAGGCTTCTTTCTTGTAGATGCTCTTCTGGTAGGGTAAGAAACAGCTTTCCTAGCAATCAAAATGGCAGAAAGAGCTTCAGGAACACGCTGGTGGTTGCTGTCTACAATCTTGAAGTCTGTTCCTCTGACTGCTGTTTGCATACTAGACACCCTATGTTACCATTGGCATGCTGGGCTGCAGCTGGTTATCTGCGGGCTGCAGGTAACTCCTCCAGAGTCTATTTCTAATCTTGCCCCTTCTGTCACACTCCATCTTCATGTAGATGTCTCATCTGAGTGCTTTCCACCTGGCTATTTCCTTCTGTAATATTACAATAGCCTTGTGTGGTCCTTTTAGTATATCTGAAAACTGGTAAACTAGATGATAGTGCAGCATGGAGGACATCTGTACCATCTCTAACTCAATACAGCTTTCAAGCAATCTGTAGGTGACTGAAGAACCCAGGCTCAGGTGATGACTCTTTCATGAAAGCTGTAGAGTTGAGGAAGAATTGCTGGCGAAATGTGGGTTCAAGCATTAACTGCTACTTTTTGAGAAGATCAGTAGGTAGCAAACGGTGTGTATTTTAAAAGGTTCTAGAGATGTTGCGATAGATCGGTCACCATTGTGTCTATGTACTCAATGAAGTAAAATAGTGGCAGAATATAAACCACTTGGAAGATGATGGCGTAACACTGCAATCAAGGTGTCTTTTTCAAGGGCAAGAATCTCCTCTTCCTAGTCCGTTCAGGTGTGGGGATTTGTTTTGTTTCTAAGATCTAGTGAATTTGTTGAAGAGGAACCAGTTGACAATTTCTTCGAATCCCTTATTTATCAACACCTGAGGCCTTAGGTGCTACAACAGTATAGTTGCTGAATAACAATGAACTTGATGTGTATGAATAACAATGTTACAAAATTTGCAAATGATGCCAGATTCTGCTAGTTAATGGTGAGAGCTGTCTTTGAAAAAAGAACTAGATGAACAGAAAATCGGTTCTTGATACAGTTTGCAAATACAGAAGGCCTATTGGAGGGAGATTTTTGACCACTCATGTTTCTGCTCTAAATAAACTGCCAGCTCAGAAAAAAGATTTCTGTGTTGCTGTGGATTGTTAAAGAATGTTGCTAATTGTGCATTGTAAAGTGTAACAATGCATCTAGGGAGAATTGGTAATAAGCAGAAAATGTAATGCTCCTAGATAAATCAGTGCAGGGGCTACACGTGGAATACTACTTGCCATGTATGCCAAAAAAGATACTGTCATTTTGAATGCAGGCTGGTAAGGTTAAAATTCTAACAGAAGTAGTGGGACACTTATATAAACATCAGAGTTCGAGAGCTTGAGAAGTCTTTTGCTATTAAAGATTAGGATGAGGTCTGTTGTAGTCAACGGGTTTGCTCGGACTTGCTTGCAGTGGGATTTTGGCATCCTTCTCTGAAACAGTTGTCGCAGTCCCATACTGAGTCAAATAGTCTCATGCCAGACAGTAATCGGGTGTGATTCAGCTGGACAATAGGCAACCTCATAATTAGGGTGAAGCCACTTAAGGAATTAGTTGTTGTGGTTATGGCCATTTCCTGTTGTCTCGCTGTGTTGCAGTTACAAAGCTGTGTAGTCGGAAGAAATCCTCCATGCTTCTAGTTTAGCTTTTAGCTTTTGCGTGACTGAACGTTGCCAGTGCAGAAGTAGACGCTGACTGTGAGAAAACTACTTGTTTTGGTTTCTGCTTGTATTTTCATTTGTGGGTTGTACCTGGGAGAAGTTGTATGTTGCAAACAGTAAATTATGTAGGCAGTAACTAAAATATTCCTTCTTTCTTGTGTGCTTTCATAAAAAGCAAGATGGATACCATTGTATCAGTGAAGCTGTAAAGCTAATGTTTAACTGAGGTGAATCAGTACAATATACTGAACTGTAATTACATGGGATAATTAACTATGATTTTTCTGTCAGTTTTTAATTTTTCCAGTGTACAGAGTACTTCCAGGTATTTTTTGAGGATGCCAATTAAAGCAGCTCTAAGTATTTAGATGCATGTCGGCTCTGTTCCTTATTAAGAAAATGTTAGTCTTTGGCTTTCTCATATCTGTAAGTTATTCAAATATCTGTTTTCTTTACGTCTTTGTCTCTCTTTAAGAATGTAACACACTCTGGAAGACACAAAGGACACAAATGGCACATAAACCGTCAAAACAGCTGGCTTGGTGATATTCTGGACTGGCAAGATGTCGCATCATTTGTTCATGATAACATTGAAACATTTCTTTCGGTATGTATTGTTTGCCCTTATTACCAAATTGGTCTCATTTTTAACTGATAAGAATTCCTCCTAGGGCTACCACTAAGGTTATGGATTCAAGTACATGGAAAATTATGGAAACAGTGTTACTTACAATTAATTACCTAGGCAATTATTGTAAGCCTACTTAGGATATAACCACACTACAAACAGAAGTGGTTATGATGAAGAAGCCCTCCTGATTTCAGCATCTTCATTAATACTAGCTTCCCAGACTTCTTCCTGAGAGAGATTGTTACTGTAGGGTTACCTGTGTCACCTGCAAGCTGGTTTTAAATGCTTTATATTATGTAGTTTTGTCTTTTTTAAAAAGAGACCGATTTGTCTAGGTTATAATTGAGGAAACTATTGACCAAGAGGTTGTGAAAACAAAATATTTTTTTTGTAGTCTTACTTTTTTTCCCTCAAATTATTATTCATTGGGTTGAAAGCAGCTTATTTCTCTCTTCTTTTATGAAAGTTCTGTGGAGAATGAAATTAATATTTTACACTGTGTGAATTCCTCAATTAATGCACTGGACCTTTCACCTCATGAGGAGAAAAAGAAAAAGCATTGAAAGCAATCCAAACTGAAGCAACTACATTTCTCTATTAAGCATTTCAGACTTAACATTTTTTATACAGAGTCAATCCCTGATACAGTTCATCTTTGACTTGAGCTGTTACAAATGAGAAGTATCTTCAGATTACTATTTATCCATTTTGGAAGAATACTATTTACACCTAACTCGCAACATAATGTTTCTCTGGATACAATTAAAGTGTGGATACAATTAAAGCTAGTATTTGCCTGGAGGCAGTTCTTGGTTTGACTGGTGGGCCTGTGTGCTTTTTCTGTCCTCCCTCAACTGCTGCTTAAGTGGTTACAGTTTCTATCACAGAAGATGTGAGTCAAGAAAAAAGTTGAGAGAAGCTTTTTATTGCAGTGAACCTTTTTGCAGTTAATAGTGAAATTTGCTTAATACTTTCTGAAAGTTGACCGTGCATGCTTGAGGCAGAGTTACAAAAATGCATAACACATAATCATTTAAAATCAATATGGAGTTTCCTTCTAGGCAAGAGGGAGAGAAGGAGGAGAAACTACACGATAGGTGCTAGCCATGTCATTTACAGCATTGCTGCACAGTGCTCAGAAACCATGATGATAAGTGTGCTTCAGTAATCTAAATAGACTAGAATAATGCAGGAAATAGTATAAAGAGAATAAATATTGAAGACTGAAATACATTAATATTAAAATTTACATCTAGCTAGCATGCTTTGCTTTACTTCTAAAATCTGGTTTAGAAGTTCAGGGAAAAAAAGTGCCAGCAGTTGACTTGCTTTCCTGTTTATTTCCATGAACTCATTACTCATCAGCTGTTGGGAAACACCTGTCCTTTTTCTCCATACACTCACATCCTTAATGACAGACTGTAAACCAGTCAGCACAGTATATAGCTCTAAATCCTGATTTCACATCCTTACTGGGCAGCATTTTCTTTGCTGGCTTGCTCATCCACAATGCATTGCATAAACATTACTCACTGATATTTCAAATTTTAAATTGATGAAAGTCTGATTACTGTGCTTGTTTAGGTCATTAAAACTTGGGAGATGATGAAAATAAGAATAGTTTTGACTTAAGTTCGGTGTTTCTAAGCAAGTTGCTTACCTACCCTAGGATACAATGGAAGCTTACTGTATTCGGGATTTATGTTTTTATCAGAGCATGAAAATCTTTCTCTTGGTATTTTGAAGAGGAACCATGAGTTATTAGAATGGCATACTGAATTGGGAAGGATCAATATTTTAAATTAAGTGCGTGCTTTTGAGGGGTGTTGGTTTTGGGGGTTCCTTTTTCATTTTGGGTGGATTTTGTTTGTGTTTGGTTTGGGGATTTTTTGACTTTTGGGGGGGGGGTTGTGGGACTTTGGGTGGGATTTTTTTTTTTTTGGTTGAGTGTGTTGTGTGTGGTGGGGATTTTGGGGTGGATTGGTGGGGGGATTTAAATAGGTTAGCTATAATTCAAACTGCAGGATGTTTCTGCATTTGGAGACTTGAAATCAATGCTAACATACAGGTAAGGATATAGCAAGACACAGTGCAGTCCCAAACTGCTTTGAGATTTTTTTAAAACACAAAACATTTAAAGACGATGAAATAACTGTAAAGAAGTGTGTGTGGATATGCAGCTATAGTGAGATTTCCTCTACCTTTGGAAAAGAGTAAACTAAGATTACACTACTTGCACATAATAAGTACTTACGCATAGATTGAGGCTAGTGTTTACCATAGAATAACTGCCTTGCTGGCCCCTTGGCTTTCTGAAATATTTCAGAATAGTACAGATGACTGTATTCTCTGAAAATACAGCTGTTTGACAGTGTCATATTGCAATCACAAGCAGATAAGCTCTTTTCCATTGATGGAAATCATAGGAATTGTTCATCCTCTTTAGTAAGAGAAGGAGCATTTGCTGTAAGAAAAATGTTAAAAGATGACAGATGCAAGTGTTTCACTTCAGGCTTTTCCCGTAGTGGAAGAAACTTTCATATTAGAGTTGAAAGCATATAATTAAATCCCTGGTATAGCTGTGCTGGGGAATTACTGTCATTCATTTAATTTGTAACAATATGCATCGATTCAGTACTTTGAATATTAGATAAAGCACAGAAGACTTCTGTACCCTCCTCAAAATGTGCTGTTCATTATAGCAGTTACGCTTAGCTCTAGTTTGATGTAGACAGACCTTAATTATTTTAAAGTAATTCACGATATAAACATGTAAATTGCCTGAAGATTTAATATGAAGATAAGCTCTTCCAGATCATCAGTTTGCTTTTTTCTAAAAGCTTTGGTGTTAGCAGCACTGCTGCCTTTCAGCTTCAGATTTTTCTGGTATTCTTTAGAAGCAGTAGTGTTCTAAACCAGTTTATACAGTGATGTGTTTCTGAAGTGGGGTTTACTTCATCCTGTTCTTAGTTTGGGGAGAGAACTGGAGTGGATCCTCACTTATGCCTCGAATTTTGCACCCCATGGTCTATTCTAAGGTAGTTTTCCAGGTGAATGAAATAAGCAATATATAGCTGGACTATTAGGATTTAATTTCTGAAAAATAAAAAAGCCTCATTCCTTCCCCATTCACTTGCTTTTCCATTCATACCTTTTTCCTCCATTTCTTGAAGGCTTGAAACCTTGAAAAGTAAATTCCTGCTGCCTAAATCTGTGAATGATCACTCAGAACTCCCTTGATGGTATATGAGTCATTAGTAATGTCTCCTTAAATTGATCTTTTTGCCTCTTGCACAAGAATATTCATCATTCCACCAGCAGCCAGTATCTCATTCAGAGATTTCCCAGACAGGAAGACGAAAGACCTTCCATTAAGACGTACACAGCGAGCTTCAGCTCAGTTAGGTTTCTCTATCCGTGCCTCTAACGTGGCTGATCTGTGTGTGCCAAATCAAGTCACTTTCTCAAATACTTTCACTGAGTTACCACATATCCTAATGTTTTCTCTGGCCCTGAGAATTTCTTCAAGTAATCTCCTAAGTTTATAGCTAATACAGTCCACTCTTCAGTAATAATTCAATTACCATACTTTTTTTTTTTTTTTTTTTTCCTGGTAAGGTAAGCATTCAGAGGTTTTGTGTTCTCTTCATAATGGGTGTTGGTTTTTTCAGGGTAGGTGAAATTCAACATGATGCATATTTTTAGAGGAGGAGTTGATTTCTTTACAATCAGAAAGTCAAAGACATGATGCTGGAGCATGGTCCTTTTTCTGTTGCGGTTTTGTCTCTGTTTCATGTAAAGGTCAAGCAAAGATGTTTTTTCAAAAATAAGCTGTTGAGCCCTAAAGGGTTATCCCAGGACTTTATGGGTAAACATTTGTTTGGAAATCAGCTTTTAACTGGAGCAGGAAGCCTTTGATCTTGTGCATACTGTGTTGTTCTTCACAAAGTCCATTGTTTGCCTTTTACCTTAAAGGTTTACTGACTTGTTCTGTGGCTGTCATTTTTGAGTTGTCAGGATGATACATCTTTCTGACGTAGAAAAAAAATTAAAAGTATACAGAAGGACAGATTTTTTCCTAATCCCTCTTTGTGTCCAGTTTTATTCCCTTTATAAATCTGTTAATGATCTCTATAATCAAATTAGGTACATGAATTTACCTGGCTTCCAGAAGTTTGTTGACTTGAAGTTCTCAGCAAATAACTTGTTTTGATCAAATTCCTTTTAAACCTTGCTTTCAAGTATTGGCCAGTTTAAGTGGCCGATAGGACACCTTAGATGGCTAAGAACATTAAGTGCAATTTTGATTTCTTGCCTGTTACAGATTGGAAAGGCACAGCAACTGATGCTGACGGTGGCACATCACGGTGTGATGCATAAGGGAGTCTTGAATTCTGTACAGCTTCGTAGCTCTTTTAAACCCTGATCTCTTAAGGCTACTTACAAAGCAGAGTTTTGGGGAAGGAGGTGTGTTTTTTCAGTTATTGAGTAACAGTAATATTAAAAGTGTCATTATTGCATAAATGTTGACAGTTGTGTTTTAGAGAACTCAGCTGGCAAGGTGTTAGAAATTGTTTATGCATAGTAACTGAGCTCATTAACTCAGCTGCAGTATGCCCTGGGAATCAAACAGCATCATGAACTCTTCTTAGGTGCAGGTATTTTGATTTTGTGACTGTTAGTGAAGTATTTGAGCACTTTCTGAGACTGTATTCAGTAGTGATTAATGTCTGCTATGTCTGTTTTCTCATCCTAGCAATGAGAAGCATGTGTCTTGAAATTTTAATGGTACATATGCATAACGAGGAACTTACTCTGTAGCTGGAGATGGGTCCTAAAAGATGCACTTGCTTTCGTAAGATACTGAAGCTGAACAAAAGGCACTATCTGCACTTACTCTAAAGCAAATGCTAGGGATAACTAGTACAACAGTTCCAACCAGTGACTCTACCTAACAAGGATGTTCTTCTAGGAGAACCATTCCTGATAATGATTGAACCACCTGATAACAGCCTTCAAACTAACTGCAGTTGTATACTCCTGGTTATCAGCTCCTTAGGCTAAAGCTTCTAGGGAAGGTGTTAAACAAATACAACCTATACTGGAGGAACATACTGTTTTGAAGGAAACTTTCCCAGCCCCCACTAGATGTACACTGTCTTGTAGCAGATGGAATAAGCCCCTGTCCTTGTGAACCACTCGCCAATATCAGCTCAGCTGATGTGTTGCAAGTGATGGTGTGCTAGGGAGGGGATTAATGATTGCTGTGATCAGTATTTAGAAGACTGATAAATCAGGCTAGTTTTAATCTTGAAAACTTTACTAGACCAGCTTTCTTTAACAGCACACTTCATGCTAATGGTTTGTTTTACAATCTACTAATTGTTATCATTACGTATTCAAAGTGGTCAGTCCTTAACAATCATGTCCTACATGAGCTGTGAGTTTAGAATACCATCTGGTGACGCTGGACCTGAAATGGACATCTTCTTCCCTTAAATTAAGGAGCTTGTCATTTTATAAGGTGTTTCTTTTTCCGGACAACTTCCACCCCTTGACCTCTGCCGTGGACTATATGCTGTGTGATATTTGGAGAGGCATTACTTTTCCAAGACATGGCAGGTGACTTGTCCTGTTGCTTGCCTGTTTGGTTTTATTTTTTTTTTTTCCCCTTCCTTAGTTGCTACCTCATTTTCTTAAAGCAAACGCAGTCTTTTGCTAGCTCTTAAGATTGTACGTTTTCCATTGCCTTCTTCCTCAATGAACTGCTTGTGTTTCGGGGGCCCTTGTCTTCAACCTGCGTCTCTATTTTCAAGGCCTTTGCTGCTGTTGTGTGATTGAACTCCACAACGTAACAGGAGACCTGTGGCACCAAGCTCCTGTTCACACACCAAGTTCTAGTAACAGACTTAAACATCTGGGACTGGAACCTTGCACAGTTAGCATACGACTTACAGCCTGTTACTAGCAATGGCAGTACTATTTTTACTGACTACCAACTGAAAGGCCTCTGCTTTAGCCACAAACAATTCCCTCAAAAATCACTGTGCTCTGTGTTTACAGTTCTCATAGTGTAATGTACATTTAATAAAGTTGCCTGGCGGCTGCATGAAGTTATACCACTGCTGCACCCCCAGAATGAATTCTTAATCCATAGAAGAAGGAAGGGGACAAGTACCAGTGGAAGAACGTTTTTCAGCAGAATATCCTCTTCACTTCTAACCTCACTTGAATTCTCAAGAGAGACTAATAAAACCTGTTCAAAAGATGAGCCTTAAAATTCATAATTCTCATTAAATAGCAAGAAGCATGAACTAAGCAGATCTTTCTGGTTTTACTATGTGTTGTAATTCCCTGTCACTTCCCCAGCACTTATTCCCTCCCAAGTTTATGCTTAATAAATTATCTTCCATATCTTTCACTCAGTTCCGAAGGAGAGGCAATCACATGGCTCACACTCCTTTGTCTGCTCTGCAAAAGCCAGCTGCTGTTGGGGTTGTTTTGTTGTTGTTTTGGGGTTTTGGCTTTTTTTTGTTTTAATTCAGTCTAATTGATTAAGATACTCATTAAACCAAGAGTAACTGTTGCTAGTATTGAAGTCTTCACTTACAGCTTTGAACCTGGAGAAGGGCTTTTGTGTCAGAGCTTTTACATTTTTTTCCAGTTATATTAGTTAGTCTGAAAGAAGGTATGGCTTTTTGTTTGTAACCTTGCTTCTTTTATATGTTTGAATCACTTTCACTAATACAGTCTTAGTGTATTCCTTCTGAATGAAATATTTGTTATGAAACTACTGTGCATTGTGTTTAGGATGCCTCCATGCGCCATGCCATGCCTTTATGTCCTTAATGTCTCATGAAGTTGCTGCCTTATTTAGATTGATGTGTCTGCATCCGTACATAAACTAATTTGTCTGTCATGGGTATTTTGTGTTTAAAGGCATGTCTCAAAACTACTCTTTACTGTCTGTAACTAATCAGCAGTCAGTTCCCCAAGCCAGTACAAAATTCAATAGATGGTCTAGCATTGTTTGATTTATTTTCCACAACTGCTTGACTAACTGGTGCATCCCTCCTCGAAATCACAACTTGTGTAGTTGTCTGCAGACATTATAAAAATTGTATCTCATTACCATAAAAACATTTTTAGAACAAATTTATTAAACTAGTAATTTTATTATTTGATTTGAAGCTGTCTTCAGATTTATTTCTACCTTGTGGTGTTACTCCTTCTTCTTTGTGTTTTAGCATTTCTGCTTTTGAAAAGATGAGTTTTGTCTCCCAAGACAAGATCTGCTTTCAACTGATGGTGATGTTAATTGCAATAAACAAGTGTCACCGCATCTAGATTTTTTGCAGTTTAGCATGGTGAAATAATTTTGAGCACTGGGAGAAAAATTCTAAAACCTTGTAACCATCTACCTAGAAACTTGTCTTTGGTAAAGTAGATGTTTTCACTTGACATTATGTGCTGTAATTCTGGAGTGAGGGAAGATGATTTTTTTTTTTAGAAATGTCGTCTTTGTGTGGCTTGATGGAGATGAATCACTGTAAGCAGTTCTCTGTCCTAGCTAATACTATCAGGTGCCTGACTGTCTTCTCTTCCCCCTCCTGTTCCAGATCCTGGAGTCTCTGTGGATAGTGATGAGTCGCAATGTGAGCCTGTTGTTTACTACAGTTACAACATTAGTGACAATCCTTTTCCATAGTGGGACAGCTCTTCTCAATTTTGTGCTTTCAGTGGTAAGTAGCATGTCATCAGTTTACATGGTCTGTTTTGCTGAAGGAACCTAATTGCACATTTGTAACAAAGAAAAATCAAACCTAAAGCATTGAAAACATCATCCAATCTTATCTAATACCAAAATTCCTTAAGATTTTGCAACTTCCAAATCTCTTGTTCGGGGTGTATTCTAGGCAAAGGGCAAGATTTGTGTAACTTCCACATTAAGGAGCTGGCAGTCTTCTTATCATTCTATTCATGGAAAACTTCTGTTTCTGGCCTTGAAGATACTGAGCTGTAACTTGTGTTGTTATATATAACTGCTGAAATCTTATGGCATGTCCTCATAAGGATATCTTTAAACAAGCCAATGCTCTCTGAAGAGAGGTAAAATTGTTACAGGGAAATGTCAGCCAAAGTATTTATTTCACAAGGATTACCTTATATTCCCTCTTTTAATGAAGTGTCTTCAACAAATCTGTGTGAGGGGGTGGTTCTGTTTTTTTTATTTAACCTATGTGAGTTCTTCACAGAACACTTTCTACACAAAGTTCATTCTTAATAATGTTATTGCCCACACTGAGTAGTAGTCTCTGAAACCTTTTTATTAAAGGTGTTTTCTTTAGCAGATGTATTACTTTTTAGTGTATTATGTGAGCTAGATGTTTATAGTTTCTTTTGTTTGTAAATGTCACAGCTGTGTGGAGTAATTTATAATGAGAGGTAACTTCTTTCTTCTCATTTGCTATGACAGGTGTTACTTAAAGTAAAAATCTCCTAAAACACTAGCCTGGGACTTTTTCCTGGTTTAACTAAACAGATACTGATCTTGGAAGCTTGACTGAAATCCGTGTCCTCACTTCTAGTTCAGGATTCAAAAACATTTGTTAGAAAACAAACCGTTTTGCCAGTTTAACTTCATTGCCTTCGTCGATGCTTGCTCAGGAGGGAGGTCTTTGTAGTCAAAGCTGCAAAATTGAAATAATGCCATTTCAAGGCACCAATGTGGATTCTTTTCAGTATTTAAGATCACAATAAGACTTAATTGAATGGCTGTCTTGAACTGAAGAAAATCACTGCCACTTAATTTTGTTGTTCTCTAGTTATCTTTCAGTTAGTAAAGAAAAGATTGCGTGGGAATATTTCATTTCTTCTCCTTAGTCCACAATTCACCCATGATGACACATTGAAAACAGCATCTGAGAAGTTAGCATACTTAAAACCGACAAGTTTGGATAATAATTGCAGATAATTTCAACGCACTCATTGCTCACACACAAAATTTAGCTCCAGATGCCCAATGGCCTATACCAAGTTCATTACATGCTGTTGCTGTGATGCGTGATCCTGCCTTTTTGTCTGTCAGAAGGGTCCTGCCACTTGCTGGGGCCCTGTGCAATCAGCTGGTTTAGCAGAGCTAGTTGGGATATTGCTGTGTTGGAAACTTTTAAAGCTTAGATGCCCTAAAGGCTACTCTATTTCCTCCACTTCTGTTGTGGGTTGAACACGTTAGCTTAAAACGGTCATATAAGGCTTTCCCAACCAAAACACATCAGTCCTGCACTCTTGGTTTCTTGGATTTGACCATGAGCTTCCATTTTTGCACTCCTAGTGATCTTACATCTATAGGAAAGATTTGTTTTAATACACATATCGGTTCTTTCTGTAGATTCTTGATAATGGTAGCCTTTGAAATGCAAACAGCAGAACTGATAAATTAGAAATACTTCAACTTTTAAGAAATAAGGCAAAACAATCCCTGAACAACTTTGTCCTATTAACTGTACTTCAAATACACCAAGGTAAAGGGATATACTCGCCTCCATTTCTATGCACAGAAAAAGTTGTGTTAAGTGTTGATGTTCTTGTAACTGTATGAACTACCTCTTTTGAAGGCATTTAAAATTTGCATGCGTACTGGAGAGTAGTTACTAATGCTGTTAAACACTGTGGGAGACTGCTATAACTTAGTCTTGTTTGCACTGTACGTTTCATAGGCTGTTGTGTCTATTCAGAGGCATGGTTTCTCATCTTTATGAAAGTCTTTCGCAAAGGTTCTTGCTATAAAAACTAAACAGATTTTCTTAAAACACAAAAAGATAAATTAATGGAACTTGTTTTAGTAGGGTTTAGTTTGGGTTTGTTAACAGCTTATGACTGAAAGAGAAAGGACTTAAATCTAGGATATTCAGTAAATAGCCTGCACTAAATAAAGATTAATACAGTCCATTATTTGGGGCAGTAAGTAAATGAAAATGCTAGTTGTTGTGAGAATTTAGTTGAACCTTAAAGTACTTTTTAGGATAACTTAATGAACTGTCATGGAGTTCATGTAGAAATAATATAACTGCTTCTTAATTTTTCTTGTGCCTTTTCTTTTTGTCTTTCCCTCCCGCAACAGCTTAATGCAATAAGCAGAAAAAATCCAGATGTGACCCTAGGATAAATCACTGCAGCTTTCTTAACTTTTGTGATGTGCATTGTTACTGAATCCCATTTGGTATTATGTCATTGTTAGATTTACCTGCTATTCATGTTCCTTCCTTCAGAGCTAAAGAAAAATACCTTCCAGGTGAGGAGGAGGAGACCAGAAGTGTGACCTTAATGGTTCTTGTTCTTCTGGGGTCTCAAGGCATACTTACATTTTTTGCTGTAGCAAGGTTTTTTTCAATAATTTACTTTCCAGGGGTGGATATCTTTAATAATTTAGTTTTTCTTTAAGCTGAGATTTCAGCATGAGCTGTTTTTTTGCTCTCTTTTGGAAGGTCTTGAATTAAGAAGTTCATGGTTTCCTGGAAAAAACTCACTGTTCTCCAGTAAGGAGAAAGAGCTTTTGTATAAAGTTCGTTTTGAATGTGAGGGCAAATAGTTTCAGAGTTTTTGATTGTTTTAGTTTAGTTGCTGCATCTTTGACTGCTACCCGGCCCAATATCCTTTCCCCATCTCCCTTTTTTTAATGCAGTTTTGGAATGGATTTTTTACATTTTGAATGGACTGAACCCTGAAGCTAGGTAGGCAGCATTTGAGCACATTTTGTGTGTTGCTACGGTGCAGCCAGTAGTGTCAGCTGAAAAAGCTGACTCTTGAAAATGCCATGTCTGTGTTTTGACAAAAGGTATATTTAATGGGCTACTGAGGGAGGTTTGGTTTGGTTGGTTTTTTTTTTTTTCCTAAATGTGAAACAGAAGGAATTCTTTTAAATTATGTCTAGGTAGAGCTGTGTTTAAAAGAAAGCACTTTAACTGTACTCTTATTTTTTTTTCATTTTGCAGGATTCTTAGTTGCTACAGAAGAGTTTTTACTAGTTTGAAGTAGCACAAACTAATTTAAATTTTCCAACAAGACAGTTCCTGAAGTGGTTAGCTTTTCAACTGATTACATTTCAGTCCAGTTTTAGTCATCTTGAATAAAAATTTAAATAGTGAGTTTTATTTTGATAAATGGTTTAAAATATTGCACTTTAGAACAGAAATAGTAGACACTTTGTTCAGAACCTCCATTTCGAAAAATACATCTTCCATCAAAACATTCAGTAGGAAGTAATCTGTGCAGCATATCCGTCCACGATCCAGTAAGACTGTATTCAGATCCTCAACAGACGTTTGAAAACTCATCATTAGTTACAAGAGTGCCACTTCTATTTCACTTCTGAATACAAGATCCTATCCGCACGCACATGCACATGGATGTATATGTATGCCTTTGTGTGTGCGTGTATATATGCACACTCTGCTCATACTCTGTTACAAAGATCAGAAGAGAAAAGCTCCATTTGGCTGATGGGTATCCACGGTCCTGTGGGGAACACACAAATTTTTTGATGCTGTAAAAAAAGAAAAAAAGAAAAAAAAAAAAAAAAGAACCCAAGACCAAAGCTTTTGGGCAGAAAATTGAGTATGAAAGGCAGATACAAAAATATTTCCCAAGTCTATGGACCTGATGCACAAGCAATTAAGTCATGTATTTTCTTGATATATATGGAAATGCTGAATTACCATTTTAGTATAGAGTGTTTACTTGTAGCTTTCTCCTTGAATTCAGTCTATCCCCAGTCAGAGTATTCAACATTTTGGGCTACAGAACAAATTCTACTGCAAGAAATAGTAATCCATCAATTGTTTAACAACGGAGAGATCTTACTATTTTATCTTTGGTGAATTCCTCCTCATAGTCATCAGCAGGATCTTGAATTGTTGCTTAGGAAACAGTTTAGGTAATATCTGAAGTCTCAGATACCCTGTAAAAGAGGTCTGAAAACTTTCAGACTCCAGTTGATACGGGGTAGGACATATCTTTTTCCTGCTGAATGTACTGTTGAAGCTATTCGACTTGTTTGAAGAGTCAGCAAGCCACTTGATGATAAATTATTATATTCTGTGACTACTGCTTCTTTCTACATTTCCGTACCTATTGAGCTAAAGCAAATATGTTCATTTCTCAAAATGCAGGTAATCTAAAATTCAGTTGATTTTGTATGGTGCTGTGGTTACATGCATCTTGTCTTAACAGAAGGAGTTAGGTTTGTATTTTTTCCTAGCTTGTAGTTCAGTTTAACATCATTTTATTCCATTGCTGTTCATCCTCAGCTGTCACTTTGGCTTCTACAGTTCAGATAGGTATGTGTATGTTGGTGCGCTGTTACTACCTAAGAAAGCAAGTTTCTTCTGTGAACACTGGGGAAGAACAGCTTTTCAAGTCGGTACAGGTGCTGTGCATGTTGCCACTTGAACTAATCCCTAAGCTCTTATTCATAGCCTGTCTCAAGTCAGCCCTGTATGTTTCTCATACCACAGGGAATCAAGCTTTGCCTGTTTGCGGCAGTTCATTAGCTCGTTCCCTGGCTGCTGTATTCTTTTCAAGAGGCAACATCTTCAGAAGTTAACTGAGGCAGTCCTAATAAAACAAGATCCAGTGGAGCTGTTTTTCACTTTGCTTTTGGAGAGTGTCAGGATGAGTGGAGATTGTACTTAGAGCAATATGCTGCTATCTGTGTTGAAAACTGCACTGCAAGAAGGATCTGTAGCCAGATCCCAGTGGAAGGAAGACAAAACACCACCTGGATGCCTGTTTCAGTATAGGGAGTTTTGTAGCAAAATTAGGAAATACTACAGTAGCTTTGGAGAAATGGCAGGCCCTATCAAGGAGAAAATAACCATAGTTGCAGCATTACACAGGATGCTAAAATCTGATTCAAGCGTTAAGATTTACTCATTTGAGATTGTAACAAAACATAGCTGATGTTGCTACTGGCACTGGATTATTTCCTGTTAAACCAAGGCCTAATTCAGGGTTGGGGTTTGGGGGATTTGGTTGTGTGTGTGTGTGTGTGTTTGTTTTTATGATCTCAAAATGAATGTTAGCAGTATACTGTTTAAATGTGCTGATGTAATGAATTGTTTTAGTAGATAGGTTGGTTTATCACCCAAGGCAGAAGTTGCACACCTGGAAGGATGGAATACAGCCTAAACCTATATACGATATTTTGGAAAGGGGTCACAGTAGGTGAACAGCTGAGTGTGACTTTCAAGTTAAAGGCTGGGAGGGTCGGGGGAAGTAGTAGTAACATTTCACTGAGTGGAAAGGAATTAGGAACAGCGACAAATGGATGTCATTCTTGAGACTGGTAATGGTACTGGTAATGTGCTGTCTGTGTTTTTTTTCTCTGAGCGTGTTCAGAGAGAATGCAGGAAAAGGGCATGAGGTGTCTGCAGACTGGATAAAATGCTTGAACGTAAGAGACTCGTGGAGGTCAGGCTGTTTGGCTTATCAAAAGATTAAGATGTGGATGGACACATTTCTGTGATGTAGGCTTAGCCCAAGAAGTTGCTGAGCCCACTGACGGGAAAATAAGGAAAACATAGTGGACTGCAGTGTACAGGAAGTTAATATGATTTGATTGTATTTTTTTTGTCTTTAAACTGAAACAGTGGAACTGCCATCACTTCTGCTGAGACTCATCTTCAAACTCACAGGAGTAATGAATCAGGATTGCCAGCCTAATAAATATTATAAATTTTCTGTTTGTGAGTTTTTGTTTAATTCATATCTGATATCCAGCTGCATAATGACTCTTGAGACAACTCAGATTTATTTAGTGGTGTTTTGGTGGTGGGTTGTTTGGGTTTTTTTTAAGAATAGATATTACTATTCAGTAATTCTTTGATCTGCTAAACATGCTGGGGAAAAAAACCCAACAACTAGAATGTTGTTGATCTGGATCAACAACATTCTAGTTGTTTGATCTAGATGTGACTTTGGGAAGAGGCTGAACAGGGCTAGAAGTTTTATAATGTTTAGGTATAACTGTTAAGTTCTTTGTGGAGGAGGAGAGAAAATTATTCTTGTAGCTCTGTGTGTTTCTCTAAATCCAAGCTTGTGGAATAGTATTTTGTGCCTTTCCAATGAAGTTCAATACCTGAAGCATAGCTGCATGCTGTAGTTCTGGAAAGTATTTATTGCCTTCTAATTTAAAACTCGAATTTGGTTTGCAGGTGATTTTTCTGACCACGCTGTTCTACCTATTGAGTTCCAGTGATGAGTACTACAAGCCAGTGAAGTGGGTGATAAGCCTGACACCTTTGTCTCAGCCAGGTCCCTCCTCAAATATAGTCGGCCAATCGGTGGAGGAAGCAATAAGGTATGTTGTTGATTTCTTGCCCTTTCTGGAAAATTCTTTTTTAAATTTGATGTTCAACTACAAATACTTAGCAATTGCAACAGCTCATGTTTGAAAGACGAGTTGCAAATCTCACAGATTTTCAAGAACCTAGCATTGATGACTTTTCCCACTTGATTGTTAAAAGAGCAATTTGAGTGGACTTGCCTAAAAAAAATTTCAGAGGTCTGTAGTGAATACTAGTATTTTATAAAACTGATACGCACGTGACATCCCTAACGTATCGGGAAGCAGTGTGTTTGCAGCTATGTTGGCATTAACAGCTGGCGCAGCTCAGTAGTAGCAGATTCATACAGCAAAACAGTTGAAATGGAGGACCTGACATCTGTGCTGTACACATTTCAGAGTTATTTAGTTTGAACTATTTTTAGTCTAATCTTGGGGACTAAGTACCCATTTGCAGCTGGAGTGTATTATATATGCTCCTGGCGTGCATTTTCCAGTTCATTTTCATCTGAGAGAAATCTAGTTCATGATCTCCATGAACCAAATTACACCAAAGGGAACAACAGGGGAGAGCTCTCCTTATCCCACTTAAAACACTACTGTACTGCATCTCCAGAGTGCATCCACAGTGTTTCATGCTTAATTACCATTCTTATGTTTCACCTCTAAACCACTACAGTAATTGAAGGAGGATTTTTTGTGTTTTTAAATATGGTTCACTGAGATCTCACAATAAAGCAATTTTTGGGGTGGTACAGTAATGTATTTCATTCATCACAGATGACTGAAACTGTCAGCTTTCACCTGTTAGCAGCTTGAAACACTAACATGTTGGTAATGTGATAAATGGATTTTAAATAAGGTGTTTAAGTCATAGCTCGCTTTTTCAAAAAAGTTGATGGACTGGGCAAAGTCAACAGACTCCATGCTAAATTCTATACAGCCATTGTCTCTTACACCACTGCTTTCTGTGTCATCCTGCACATATATACAAAACATGAATAGACTTTAAACCGGAGATGTATTAAAACTGCTTTCCAGACTCATTGCCGAATGTTTGCCATTGTTCTTAGGTGTACTTTACAAGTGAGCGTTGTTATCTGTTATTGGAATTAAGCTGTTTCTGGGTACATTTTAACAATAAGAAGGTTATATCATGCTGTGTAAGATCTTGAACAACAACGATAACTGCTATAGTCATTTGAAATGAAGGGGCAATCCAGCAACAAATTTGGAATTCTGCCAAAAAGCTAATAGCCCTTCTCTTGAGTGACTGCTATTGAGTTTTCATTGATCATGTGGTTAATATCTCAGTTCTGTCTCTTCTGAAGAATGTGAGCAGATTTAGAAACTGAAACTTGTCTCACAAATTGTTCTCTTTAGCCCTTGGTAGAGGGGAACAGTGTCAAAAGCCAGGATATGGCTTCTCTGGACATGGATACTCTGCAAGGAGGATTGTATTAAATGCAATTTTAAGTTTATAGGTCTGTCACACAGGTGACCCAAGATATTTGACAGAGTTTAGAATGGTGGAAAGAAAGAAAATAATGTTAGAGAAGCCACAGGAAAATGAGAAGGAAAGAGCCACCATGCATCAGTAACTGCAAAAGCCAGTGCCGGGAGAATGTGGAATGTGAAGCTGTTTGTCATACGCGAGGGAACTTAGTCTGTGTGTTCACTAAGGTAGCCTGAATCAGTCATTCATATTTGTTTGTTTGGAGTAGCCTGTACTTGGTGCCTTATTTGAATTCTTTGGAATGCTTTTTCTGAGATTTTTCAGAAGTTTCTCTCTCTTGCTCGGTTGTACCTAAGCATTTATCATAATGCTTCTAGATTAGCTTGCATTCCACTCAATACTTACTGTGATCTTCAGTATGTAAATATGAAGATTATAGTAACAAATTCCCATGAGTTTATGCATGCCCGATTTGTTGCCATATGAAAAACAATTGCCAGTGCAAACCATTTCTTTCATGACAAAGTAGCAGCTGTCCTTTGTTTTTGACGATGAGTTGTTGCTAGGGGGGTAGAAATGTGAAAATGGCTTGTTCACCTCATCTATAAAAGGCATGCAAAATGGATGTTAATGCTTGGTGGTAAGATGGGAGGAAGAGGCTCCATTTGTATCATGAATTATCAACTAATGAAACTTCTGTAGTCTCTTTCATCATTAGACTGTGACAGCATTACACAATTTGAATTCAGCCTCAAAATGTGCACTCAAGTTGACCAAAAGTGTAGAAAGATCAGGTTATAAATATTGAAAGTCACCAGCTGTGTTCCAGCTCCCATCACTCTTCAGCAGGACATAGCACATGCACAAAGCTAAGAGTGCATCTGACTAGTCCTGTCAGAGGGTAGGGATCCTTCTGGCAAGACATGCAGTTAGTTACATCACTGTTGCTCATGGACCAAATGACGTGAAAATACTCTTCTTCCATGTTGTCAGTCACTTCTGTTGCTCTTTTACTTATAAATATGTTTGTAAAAAGTACTAGGGAACTTGGATACAATCAAGGAAGTCTGTTCCTTTGGGTCCTTTGCCATTTATTTGTGAGAAGAGGAAGGGGGAAAGGAGGAGGGCAGTCAGCGAATGGTTTCTGTAGCTCAAGAAATCCCTTAACTTGAAACTGTTATCCAACAAGCACGGAATCAAACCAAGACCTTTTCCCATTACAGTTTCTCTCATCAGAGCTGTGTTGTGATTTTTATTGTCTGGACTATAAGTAGCTATAGATCTTACAAATATTTTTTGAACTCCCTTGGTGACGAGATTGCAAAGACAGTGACAGATCTCTGTTCATAGGGATTGATTTATGAGCTGTATTGAGGTAAGAACTGCTTTCCAGCCTATTTTGAGCCAAGTGTTGAATCTGTTTCTGTCACAATACCACAGATGTTAAACTTGCACTTCAGTAGTGGGGAAAAAAAAAAAAGATACAGCTGTGATGACAAAGCAGGAGTTTTAAAGAATTTGAAGGGAATCCAAGAGTTACCTGCTACAAGCCATGGGATGAAACTTCCCCATGGGACCAACATGAGCCTTGCTTTGAGGAGGTGACTGTCGTAGCGGGACAAGGGGAGAGCAGTGATTGCCCTTTACCCTGACCTTAGCAAGGCCCATGACCACGGCATCCAGACGGCTGAGGCGCGGAGAGGAGGAGGGAACTCCCGTATGGCGTGAGGACCGCTGCCTCGTGCTCGGCAGGACAAATCCCACGCGCGGGGCAGCTGCTAGGGTCGGTGTGCCTCAGGTCGGTGGTGGGGCTGATGCTAGGGATCGTCTGAAGTACGGGCCTGGGTGGTAGTTGGGCAGCTTTTCTAAGAGTTTAGACACCGAGAGGAGAGGGAGGGGCACAAGAAGCACCATTGCTCAGTGGGGACCTTCTAAGCCTAGGATCATAATTCAGTCTTTCTAGGCTTCTCCCAGGACAAGGAGGGAAAGAGAAACACAAGGGATAGCCTCCTGGTGGTTTGGTCTTTCCCCGTGTTGCAAATGTGATTCTCTTTGTAAGCTTGGCATTTGCCTTTGTGCCAGGTATCTCCCTTTGATGGAGTTGTCCCAGTTGTCGCAGCCAGTCTCCAAGCAATCCTCCAGAAGGGGACCGACAGTGTTTGGACTTTAGAACAAATACAGTTTTGCAAACTATTCATAAATCAGTTTTCCCAGTTTTGAGTAACTTTGATGATTAGAGTAAGCACTTGTATGTGCTTTGTTGCCATATACTGCCTTTGCTCCTTCTGATCATTTGCATTTTGGGGAAGGCAGCATTTAATCTGCGGAGGGAGAGGAAAGATCAATATTTGCTTGATGTTTCTGTAAAAAGCAGTAAAAAGTCTGGGAGGAAGATCACTACCAAAGGCATGTATGACCACAGGGTTTTCTGACTGATGTATGAAGTTCTGGTGCTACTTCAAATAAAGCAACTAATTCAAAATTCACAGTGCCAAATTCCATGCTGGAATTTCCCGTGTCATTGCCTGTAAATGAGGCGGGAAATAAAAATTCAGGAAACTGGTAATAATCCTGAATACTGCTAATGTCTCAGTAGCAAAATAGCTTCTGTTCTCTCATAGTTTTGGTCTTTCGTGCCCAGTTGGTTCATCGGTTTCTCTTTTCTTTGGTTTGCAATCAATCTCAGGTCTTTCTCACTCCAGTTTTAACTTTATTGGTGTGGCAATACTTCATTACTATTTCTTCTTCTTGATAAATGCTTCATTTGCCCTTTGCCTTTTGTCCCTTCTGGCATTCTGTCCTTTTTTTTCTTCTTTAATTCTTATTTTTTGCCGTTTTCCATATTACATAAGTGGGGATCAGCACAAAAATGTGATGAAATGTGAAGGTAGTATTGCACCTTCATCGTGTGCAAGAGTCTTCCTTGACTGGCAGTGGTGTTTAGTAGCCTGTGAATATAGTAAATACACGATTTTCTTTCACTGAAACTACTGAAAATCAGCTACGGGAACCAGTGGAGAAAGGGGAGTAGAGAGGGAACTGGCAACTGTGGCAGAAGAGTTATGCCAGAGTAGGTTGAGCTGCAGGAATTCTTTTGGCAGCGCACTCAGTCAGGGTTAGGAAGATGACTTGCTTTAGAAACGTGAGAACCACTTGGACCAGTTTAGTGTATTTAGATAATTTTAGTTTTCAGTATTAGTGAAATTTTTCATTGTAATTATAATTATATTAATGAAGTAGTATTTTGAGGGTCAGGGGGAAATGATCTGCACATATCGGTGTGAGATTTTCTTTGTTCAGAAAGGTTCTGTAAAATCAAGTCAGTTTTTAAGTCACCTACCTCACTGCGTAAGTAGGAAAATTATGTCCTTTACCCCTTAAATAGGGAGGTGGTGCTCTTGTCTGGATTCCACCCCCCCCCCCGCCCCCCCGAATGGATGAAGCAGTAATTCTCCAATTCACAGGTCTCCAAAGTAGTAGCATGCACACCTTTGCCTGAACCATTTTCCTTTCCCTGAGCAGCATGTCGTTCTCTTCCTGAATGCACCATACCCTTCTTCCCTGAAGCTCCCATTCTGCTTGCTCTGGTGGAGATATTGCACATTACTAAGTTGCATGTTGTCACGGCCTCAGTGCAATTTAGTGTGTGCGATACTTTCACATGAGTGCATGCACACGGGTATGGCTGTGGCTTAAAGTTACTGCAGCTTTCGATTTTGGTGGGGCCTAATTACATTGTGAAATGGTCTTAAACCCAGATCAGTATTTTGAGTGATGCCTTGAAACGTGTTAGTGGACGTTTGTTCTGTAATGCCAGGAAGATGAGTACTGTTTGTTTTCAATTTGAGAACGGTTATCATTATTTGTTTCATTTTCTTCATTTGCCACGTACACCTCAAATTTGATCAGATTTTTCATTGGTTATATAAAAGTTACTTAAAATATTAGGTGTTTCTAAAGAGGAAATAGTAATCATATCCCCAACTGAAATTTGCCAGAAAGTCAAAGAGAGATTTGATATGAAGAAAACCTATAGTGCCTTGATGGCTGAAATAGGTTCTTACTGATTTTTCAACTTTTATTTATTAACATTTAAAGAGATCTGAAATGAGCTACCATGCAAACAAACAAACAAACCAAAAAATCTCAGCTATTTAAACATGTAGCTCGTTTGCTGTGGCATCCTGGCAGTAATGATGGAGAAAATGAGATGGTGATACAATTCCCACAGAAAACAATAATCTTCCAGCATGTTAAGCTAATGCTTAGAAAAAGCAAAATGTTTATTTTACTGCAACATTAATAATGTTTTTCAGATTAATTTTTCAAAGACAACTGTTAACTGATTATGTTTTGACTGAATTTTTGCATGCAATATAAGTTCTTTAGTAGCAGGAGTATCTCTAGCAGAAATCTCTTTTGTCACAGGAATGCATTTAACAGTACCTCACTGAAACGTTACAAGCTCTCCTTCTGGTGTATGTTACAAGATGGGAATAGAGTTGAAAATGATTCTGTCTTAATGAAATAATTTTCTAGTCTAAAACTGGGAATAACAGGTACATTTTTTTTTTTTTTTTAAATTACATGGAAGAAAGGAAAGCTTCAGTTGAGTTCCTGAAAAAAAAGTAGAATGTAGTCTATAAATCTAGACGAGATGCTGCAATGTTTCAGTACGTTCACGGAACCAAACAGACAGTAACTGTAACCTTATTATCCTAGTGGGATAGATAGTAGTATTTATCGGCTGATTGTTTTAGTAGCAATAACCATGTGACTCACTCATACCACTATTTTAGTCTGAAATATTCTCTCATATGCAAAAAAAAGGGATTTGTCTTTACCTCTGTTTCTTTTTTCTTTTATATCAAAAATTCTTGTTCTTATTAAACACAGCTTTCTGTATATTGCTTTACGTACACATGATTTTAAAAAGTTATTCGAAGAATAATACAAACAGATACTCAAATAAAATTTCAGAAAATAATTTATTTGCTCATGTACTCCTTTTCCAAACTTACCTGAAACTATGAAAAGATGTTCATTATTGTACACACATAATTTGGGTCAAGTATGTCACAAAGCCTGTAGGAATTTTACAGTTTAGTATCCCTAATTCATGAGATTATTTAAGGGCATCATCTGATGCTGAAACAAACAGTTCTCTTCTTTACACCATGCAGACTGGTATAGTGTATTTTCAAACACATTGACAGGTTACTGAGGGCTTCCGTGTTTTATATCAGGCAGTGCCAATTTGCTGCCATTCTTTCATATTCCAGATGGCAAATTCTATATGTTCTAACAGCAATTTCTCTTAGTGCATTTTTATTGTTTGCAATTCTGTGACTATCCAGTTTGTTTAACGCTGAAGGTATCTGTAAACACATAGATGTGGGTTGTTTGTGTGTGTGCACACATTTAAGCACATAAGCAAGTTTGCACACAGTCTTTAAGAATAATGTAACTACATTACATCTTAGATACTAGTCCTTCAATTAGTTATTGCACTTATGCAATTATGTATATACGCTGCTTTTTCTACAACACCAACTTTTTTGAACAGTTATTTTTATGTCAGAACTTACGATCTTTATTTGAATGAAAGTTTAGTTGGTATGTGACATAGGCTGTATCAGTAAAAACACTGACACTTAACTTGCATCTGGAATTCAGGTCAGCCAATTAGTTTTTCTCTTTGCTTCTAAGGCAGGCCTAGTAGCTAACTGGGAGGGATGGAGAGACAAGGGTTGGTGAAATAGTTATTAAATGTATAAGGAAGACATCTTCTATTAGGCATTTCTAAGAATAAAGGGATACTATTGAGAATTATTTTTAGTGTAACATATTGCAGGATTTTATGCTTGCATATCTAATAATTCTTTATGTGTGTATTTAAGGTTGCAGTGTATATTATTATAACCTTGGTTAGATTTCTGCTATTTAAAATACAGATTTATTGAAATGTAAGAAGACAGCATGAAGGCTGATATAAAACTTCAGGATTTCCTAACATTTCAGAGATTTAACATCACAGCTTTACCTTTTTGCTTTTTGTCTTATTAGGTTGAATTATAAGGTCTATCCCTTATTTATTCTCTCCACCAGCATAAGCAATCAAAATACCCTCTTCTCTATGCTTGTGATTCATAATTTTATAATGGTAATATTCTAAACAGACTGGGAGTTTCTTAATATAAGACTGCAATGGATCTCGAGCTTTATTGAATCCAGCTAGCTGTTGCTCTCATTGATGAACTTTTCAAGCTAAAATGGGGATCTAAAAGAATTACATCCTTACAAGTGGTGTGCAGAATAATAAATGCTCATTGTACAGTGCCAGTGCATGCTAACAGCTAAGAAAGGCTTGAGTAAGGCTAAAGGGAAGACTGACTGCATAGCTGAACAGCAAAGTAACAAAGGCCAAGGAAATTATAAACTATCCTTTAAAAAGCTGAAGTTTTAGCTAAATGAAGAAAACAAAAGGATCATAAACTTTAGCAGATAGAAATAGGCCTAAAGCAGGGGGGTGGGGGGGAGTTAGATTCATTTACTCAAAGCTCCACAAAATTCTATTAAACCAAAATACCATTTTTCATATGCAGCAGAAGCAAGAAGCACTCGGGGCGGGGCTGGGGGATGACAAGGAGTACTCAGCAACAGCAAGGCTGCTGCAGGCTGTTGCAGGGGGGAGGTAAATTGATGCTGTGTTGTTCATTGCTATGCAGGTAAGTGGAGGGAGTCACATTGTAAAACCCTTCTTATGGGCGAGCTGCAGCAGAATCTCTCAGAAATTAGTAATTGTGGAAGAGGCTGTAGAAGGAACAGACAAAATGAGCAATAGCAAATTGCTGAGAGTGGATGATACTAACTCACCAAAGAAAACTCAAGGGCAAAATAATAATTAAAAAAGAAAGTTCCAGGGAACCCAGGAAGTACAGACATGTAAGCTGGACATCAGTACTGTGCAGCTTAGTAGGAACTAAAGTTAAGGACATACCAGCACCTCGTGAGTATGATTTAGTTGCAAAGAATCAATCGAGTTTTCACAGAGAGAAGTTCTGGCTTACTCTTCATGTTTTTTGAAGTGGTCAGCAAGCAAGACCATTAATAAGTTGATCTGGCTGCTATGTTCTACTGAAGTTTCGTAAAGGCTTTTTACAGCATCTCTTTCCAAAGACTTTCAAGGAAATTAAGTAGTGATGAGATAATAGAGAAGGTTTCTGCATGGATAAATAATCAGTCAAAAAGGTATGAAACACAGGGCAGGAGTAAATAACAGTGTTGAGGTAGGGACTTCTACTATCCCATCTATTCATAATTGTCCTGGAAAAGAAGTAGAGAGGGACACCTCACTGATGCTGCAAAACTATTTGGGCTAGTAAGGATGAGGACTGATAGTGGAATTGCAGCAGGATTGTATACAAACTCAGTTAGAAGACAGCAGTGTCTGGGGAATAAAATGACTGATGAAATGTAGTGTAGATGAAAGTGATGCATGCAGGTGAAAACCAGTCCTAACTTGACACATAAACTGATGCCCTCTGTGCTGACTGTTACCACTTGAGAGCTGTATTTTCAGGTAGGCATGCTAGCTCAGTGCTTGGTAATACTTAAAGACATCTGCCAGGCATATCAATCATTTAGATTTGTTACAACAGACATAGACAACAGAACCACAGAATATTACTGCCATTGTATGAGTCTGTGGTTTGCCTATACCCTGAATTAGTGTGCCATTCTGGTTCCTGCATCTCAGAAAACTAGGAGGGCAACAAGACTGATTAGAGGAATGAACGTATACATCATTTTCTGTATGAGGAGTGACTGAGCTGGTTAGGACTCTCCAGCCTGGAAAAAGGACGTTGCACAATTGAGGTTTGCAGAGTCAGAGCCAGCGTGGAAAGGATGCCTTGGTTGGACGGCTCATGGTCTCTTCCAACATAAAATCTTGGGATCATCAAAAAGCAAGCAGGCAGTTTCAAAAAATAAGAAAGATGTGTTGGTTCATGCGACAGGCAGTAGACATGGGGAAGGTCTTGCCAAAGAATGTTGGAGCTGCAGCAACTTGCAGGATTAGACAGGGCTAAGAATAGATATTAATTGAGGATTACTAAATAGACAGTCTGCATGAGGTTCACGATATTCCCTGAGGTGGAAATAGAGGCTGGAAAAATGTTCAGGGGGATTGTTAACTAAGTTTGTACTGTTTTGTTCCCTGAGCATCTGCTTCTGGCCTCTACTGGAGATGGGATGCTGGCTAGACAGACCTTTAGTCTGAACTAGTTTGCCTTTTTATATGTTACGTTCCATGATCCATATTAAGAATAGTTAGGTATTGCACTTAGTAAGCATTGTGGTCTGCTCGTGATAAAAATCTGGAAATGTTAGAAATAGTTGATTCAGAAATAACTAATGCTCTCAAATGTGCTTCTCGGAAGAATAATTCTGAGTTTATGTGGTATATGTGACTAAAACAGGCCAAAATATTTGTAATTATTTTTTAATGACTATTATGAATACAAAAGTATTGCAAAAAAATAATCAGATCTAGAATTTCTTGGAGGTTGGACTAAATGTTAATTGTTCTTCTTCAGAGCATATAGCCACTTCTCTGTTAGAGAAGAAAGTCTGTTTGCTGCTGTGTCCTTCGGACTAGTTACCACTGTTTAAAAGTCTGAAGTTTTGATGCAGTCACTGGAGCCTTGTCCTGCCTTGAGAGGTGCAATATTTGCGTGTTACACCATTTCAAGGACCTGTGCTTTGTTCTAGACAATACCACTTTATGTGATTAGTGTCATTACTAGCCTCCATATGTTGGAGCTGTTACATCTCTTTGTTCAATTGTATCATTCCCAAGGAGAAAGTAATTTCAACAGCAAAACTGTTGAAATCTTGTCATGGAGTTGTCTCTGAAAAGCGTTTGCATATTTATATTGCTCCTGAGATGATCTTATTCTGTCAAGAAACACTTAACTGCCACTTCTGCTTTGTTCATAGCTGGAATGTATCTTAGTGCTCTTTGCTTATTTTCATGTGTAATTTGAAGCTGAAAAATGGTGAGGGTCTTTTTTATTCCTAAAAGAACAAAACCCTTAAAAGAAGTCAAAGAACAGCTTAAGAGTTTTTTTGCAAAAGGACTTCTTTGAGTCATTTCATTCTTCAGTGTTCTCCCGGTGATCACTTGAAATTTGGGGGATCATTGTAGAAGAATACTTCAGTCCTTTTTAAGATAATAGCTGTCCTTTGGTTGTCACTGGTAGCTTGGCTTTTGCAACAGATCTTGGTGGTGTCAGAAGGAAGAAAATGAGTTACTTGGCTTTGAAGTTACGGTGACAGCGGCTGTTAGTTTCAACTGGGATAAGACAACACTGTGCAAAGAAGAGTTCCTGCCCTCCAGCTGCGAGAATGCTGGCTTCTTTCCTGGTGTGAACGCAGCTATTTATGCTACTGCCCTATGAGTTGGATGGGGAGTAGAGAGCTGAGCTAGTTAGTTAAAACTAACCCAGAAAAAAATAAGTATTAGCTCAATTCATTGTACAAACTGTTGTGGCATGTAAAAGAGAATATGCTGGCAGGTGGACAGAGGAAGGATGGGGCAGAAATAAATGCTTGAGAACAGGGGAATGGGAGGGCTCTTCTTGCAATTCTGAGTTAACCTGATTTGAAATAAATTGTGAACCTGCTGTGAAGGTTGGAATGCATTGCATTTGCTTTTATACCTTGAACCTTCTACTTTCAAGATGTAAAGGTTGTATTCTCAAAGAAATTGAGTAGCTGGAGTTTCTTAAAGTGTCATTTTTGAATTAGTCAGCTCTGTATACAGGAAGATTTTGCAACAAAGATGTATTACAGTCCTTGTAATGTCTACTTAGAGAATATGGGAAAATACCAAACATCAGTGATGTAAAGAAGATGATGAAAGAGTGACATTGTCTTTTTCTAGTAGTATTTTTGGCTTAGGCTGTTCCTGTTTTCAAACTTGCATTTTAATTGGATTGTAAACCACTGTACGGCTTATAAAGTGGTTTGTAAAGTATTTAGGGAAATGCTAATTCTTGCAAATGTTTCCAAAGACAAATATCACTTTTGTCTAGTTTTTACTCTTACACCCATTCAGTGGCCAGGGTCAATATGGCTTCGTTATAAATTTAGTATAGTAACCAGTAAATCTCTCTTCTGAACTTACTAGATACTTAGTCTAATCTTTCTGGAAACTCCAATTCTCATCATTTCAGCCCATATGCTCTTCTTTCCTCCAGTGCTCTGGGGACAGAGAGATCTAGAAAATCAAATTAACTCTGAGGTCAAAAAATGGATGCTCTGAGTTGAAGCTTGAAGTATGTTCTGCATCCCAGGAGTCTTCACTTTTCTGCCTCTTTCCTTTCAACTGGGGTTGTTGTAGTGTTAGGTTGAAATTCTTGAAATTCTACTGTGTCGCTAATGGTGAACAGACCTTACCTGCAGGCTCTGTGAAGTGAACCTGAATTCAGGTAGACATACATTTAATGTAAACTTCAATAGAAGCAAAGGGGAAGCTGTAGACTTTTTATGGCAAATCAGTAAAAAAGAAAAAAAAAAAATCCACTAAACCCCACAAAACCCATAAAATGAAAAGGTAGCACTTTCCCTTGTGAAATCTACAAGCAAATTCCCTAGCTTTTCAGTTAAGTAGAAAGAACTTTCACCAAAAAAAATACTTAGGCCAGCTATGCAGAAACATTTGACAATTTGACAGAAGTTTCTTCATTTTTAATCTGAATCATGTGAAGTAAGACCCATGTCCTCTGGTTTCTTTTTGTTTTTTAATTTTACATGCTTTTCAAAGCTCAGTAAAATGGAATATGTATGTCTAAGTATGCCTTACACCAAATTGCCGCGAAGTGCTCATAAATTACACATTTGCAGATGAAAGCTCTTGCAGGTAAAGTGGTTCATCCAGATACAAAAGTGCCAAAAGTGAGACATGAGCAGCAATTGGATTTTCTGATTTCTGAAACATACAGTTACTCTTGTGTATGTAAAAGGAAACTGTATGTATGCCAATAACCTATTAAGAGATGAAATTAATTTACTGTCATAATTTCACCAGGAAGGTCTTCATTTTACAGATGGTAATAAATTTATTCAGCGTTTGCACTAGCATACCACATCATCTTTAAGATCTGGTATCACAGATGCAGAGTAGCTGAAGCATACTGTTGATGAAGATTCTGGCTAGTGTTTTCAGCATTATTTTTTTAGCTGCCTTAACCATGAAGTCAAATGGATATGAATTTCTAGAGACTTTAAGATATGATTCTTGTTTTTTCTGACAGAAGTAACAAACATGAGTCTTCAGAGACTTTAGAGTTCTCCTGGGCCACACTTGCCACAAAGTAGGATCCTCTGTGCTTTTTTCTGACTAGTTGAGGCAGACACGAAGGAGCAGGAGCGGAGGAGAATGAGATTAGGTGCA
Organism: Harpia harpyja; assembly: GCF_026419915.1. Classification (NCBI taxonomy): domain Eukaryota; kingdom Metazoa; phylum Chordata; class Aves; order Accipitriformes; family Accipitridae; genus Harpia; species Harpia harpyja. The sequence continues at coordinate 4,790,988 of NC_068944.1, read as the reverse complement.
ACCTCCTCTTGCTTCCTGCTTGACCACTGGCACCTCACAGCTTCTCAGCACTGTGTGATGCCTTCTTTCAGCTTATTAGTTGTGTGTGCTAGATGCAAGAAGCTAGAGAGATGCTGTACTGTTTTACAGTCTTTTAGGGGTGTATACTATTTTGCTATTGAAATATATTATATATCAACTTGCAGAATGACATCAGACCAGGACATACCTGTTGGTCCATGATTAACTTTTCTGTTATTCTACTAGTGCATCTGTAATGAGTAGTGGACTTAACTGTAAAATTTTCTCACAAGCTGCATGACTACAGCAGCAAAACGCATGGCAGAACTTGAATTTAAATTTGAATAAAATTAATCTGAGGATAACAGTTATGCTTGTCTGAACTGAAATGCTAAAACTGCGTAAATTAGAATGGCAGTTTTGGATGCTTTCTTATGAATGAGAAGCAGTTCTACACTTATACCCTAACATAGTTAAATTTACAGCAATTAATTCTAGCTGTTGGAATCATTTTTCTGGGTGGTTGTCTTTCCTTTGGTTGCCATAATAAGACTGTCTTCCCTTCCTTTGTAGTCTCTGTGGGAAAATCTAAAGTGCCTGCTTGTTTAAAAAGTGAGTCTTTCCTGTAGTTGTAGATGGATATTTTAATTTCAAGTACAGTTGATACTTCAGATACCTGCCTTAAGCCAGAGGCTGGCCTCACCTCCTGTATACTGAAATGTAGTTTTTGGGCATACTTACAGAAGTTGTTAATGCCTTGTTAATTTTACTACAGTACAGAAAACATCTTTATGGGAAAAATAAGGAGATATTTCCAGGAAAGTTTTAAAATATTTTTGACAACTGAGATGTATTTTTGCCACAGTTCCTGTTTGATTGATAGGAAAAAGATTTACTTGAAGATTTAATTATAGCATGTTGAAATCTGGGTTCTCATAGATGCTATTAAATATTCAGATTTAATGCTTCCTTTTAACAAATTGTTCTGGATATGTTGGGGCTTTTTGGTTTTGTTTTGGAAGGACCTGTGGCAAATAGCATTAAAAAAAGTTGAAAACTTTGTGTCACCAGGGAAGAGTTTCAGAAATTGTGAGATACCTTCTTTATAGTGCAAAGGGTTTTCTATGGGACAGGTCAAAGATTTAAGAGACCAACAAGGCTGAGGAAGTTGGTTTGACAAAAGCGTAAGGGTTTAGTGGGAACAAATGTATCTTCAGTGCAACCAGGAAAAGTGATGGGGTTTTTTTGTCACACCCTCATGATCGTTGCCATACAGATAGCACTTCATCTCTCCAGCAGCCCAGAGGCTTCCATTGTGAAGGACCCAGTTGTAATTGTTCATGTTCTAAGTTCTTAAAATCTAACCACAGATAACTTGCATGTATGGATTAAAGTGGTATTTAGCCCTCTGTTTCTGTAAGGTGTCCTTAAAATGTTGATAGATTGACTATTTTTCCCTCCTTTTTTATATGATTTTTATACTTGATGGTTGACAGAATCAGTTTCAATTAATAAACAGGTTCTTGTAACAAAAATATTGTGCTCCTTTGATATTCTCAGAAAGAGCAGAGATGAATTAAATGTCACAGAAAATGCAGAAAATTAAGACTTTTGAGTAGCTAAAGTATGAAAACATCTCGAGTTTTTAATGCAAGCTCACATTTAGCATTCTTACTGTGGCTTTGGTTTTGGGGGTCTTCTCTCCTCCTCGCCATTTTTTTTTTTTATGCCAGAAGCTTACTTTTCTTATAACTAAAATACAGGTGAGTGTTTCACTCTTCAAAATCTGTAGATTCTATATATTTTGGTCTGTGATTTCCCATTTTAGTATTATAGAAGTTTAGATAAACTGCAGAGTATTCAGGTTCTTTTCACCGAGGCCACCACGTATTCGTAAATATTTCTTCCCCTTCTTCACGCAGCACATAATATTTGTCTGTCAAAGGTTGGATTTGTTATTTCAGGTCATTCTTTAAAGCTTGCTTTTTTCCATGTTTTCCCTTTCCCTCTTTTTTGGGGGGAGATGGCTGACAACTGTTCCTAGTTAATCTGTTAAGAGATCTCACATTTTGATCAACAGTGTTGATGTGTGAGATTTATTAGGCACTCATAACTTCCAGTGGGTGAATTTAAAATAAGATAATTTTGATTCAGCAGTCATTTGGGAATCTATGTGTGCCTTTATGTGGTAAAGGAGGGCAAAAATATGCAAACTGCCCATGGAAATAATAATGAGGATAGTCCCCAAAGAAGCAAAAACTGGGAGTCTTGGAATGCTTGCTAGTAGTCCAGAAGAGAAGATTCTACTTAGGTGTTTAATAGCAGAGAAGATTTCTTTTCTAGGAGGCTTTACTGACTCAACAGAGGAAAAAAACTGTGCTCTTAGAGGCTTTAGTTCCAGAAAGGGCCGTTTTCTGTGCAGAATGTGTTCTTCAAAGTGCAATGAAAACCTTTCCACTAAGCATCTGACTCCATGATTTCTGTTGCATGTCTTCCTGTCCTCTCTGCCCTCCTGCCAGAGTTCCCAAAACTGCAAAGACACAAGCAGTGTAATTAAAAGCATGAAATGTAGAATGGGAAGTTAACATTAGCAAACTTTGCTGAGAGGGTGCGTGTGCCACCACTTCTGCAGTGATGTAACTGTTAGGACTGGTCTGAGGAGAGGAACTCAGGGATAGTTTGGTTACCTAGATCCAAGCTAAAATAGTGGTTTCGGGAAACTTCACGCCTTTCTCAAATAAGGGTGAAAAACTGGCATAATCAATAGTGAGACATACCAGTTTTAGAGTATAATTTTTGTGACTGTAGTCCTAAGGCACAGGTTTTCAGTTCAGTTATAGGATATTCCACATGTCTAAGTGCACTAGTGCTGTAAAACTGATACAGTACTTAGCTGCCTGTTTACTGTCTCATGAAGCTGTGGTCATACTTAAGAGAGGAGAACTTTGTTTTGTGGCCAGCATGTTGGATGTAGATTCAGCAGGAATGAATTAGATTACCAGACTTTCTATTTGATTTTTAGTAATGTAACCTAGTAAGCAACGTAAAAGCTAGGAATATTAAGGTATTGAGGCTAAAATCCAGTAGTGAATATGAGGTGGTCAATTATTTTCATCTGGAGAGCCATGTAAGTATGTAGGAAAGTAAGAGTTTAAGCAGCCTATTTCACTTCACAGACCAGTGGTTTTAATCCGATGAGAATGAGCAGGTATAGAAATGTAAGCAGATAAACGAGCGAACAGGTAGAAGTGGAAAAGGGCAAAGAAAAAGTAGTTCATATGTAGAATGGTACTGCTTCTCACAGATAAAAGGTTATTTTTGATGGAGGATGTGGTCTGACGCTTGAGCAGTTTCTTTCAAGGAGTTTGTCCCTGGAACCCATTGTACAGTAAAGAACAGTCTGGGGTTTTTGTGTCTAAATGCCTTAAATGACAGATGTGATGGATGCTTATTCTTTTCATAGGGAGCAAATGCATAAAGGGTTCAGTGTTAGGTTTTGAGTTATGTTATTTGTGGCACTAATGGCTTTGCAGTTTTTCAAAGCAGCTTGTGTATATCTTTATAGTTCCCAGAATCCTATTGCCAATAAAATTTAACAGAATTTCTTTGATTGTTTTAGAGGTGTATTTGATGCTTCCCTCAAAATGGCTGGGTTCTATGGACTCTACACTTGGCTGACTCACACTATATTTGGGATTAACATAGTCTTCATACCATCTGGTAAGAATTTGAACAATTAGAATCTATTTGTAGATAATGTTACATAATTATCTATTGTACAAGATCAGTAGGATTAAATGTTGCTGATAAGATTAGTCTTGAAGTTATTTTTAGAGAATGGCCGTGGGTAGGGTGAAGTCCCTGATTGCTGCCTTACCTCTGAGCCTTCCCTTTTTCTGTTTTCACAACATATCCCCTGCCAGCTATTTTTACTTCTCCTGTCTTTTTCTTTTGCTGGTTGTAATTCTTTCTCCCTTCTATTCAGTCCAAGTCTTTCCAGGTTTTAACTTCATTCTGCCTGCCATGGCTTTTGTTTCTTCCATAGTTGACAGATGCTGATTTTCCAAGATGCTTAAATGCAGGAGGATTTGGTATCATGAAAAGGCACGATAGAGGCATGCTTCTTATTCTCAGTACTGTTGCCTGACTGTATTACCAGCCTCTGGCTTTCTCTAATTGTAGCTTTGGAAATGGCTGAACAGTTTTCACTGAAAAAAATCTTCTCCCCTGTTCCTTTTTTGCCTCTCTTTCCCTAAATATAATAATAATAATAACAGTAATTAAAAAAATGTTGTACATTCGTGTATGAGGGAACAAAAGGGGAAGCTATAAAACAACAAAACCCAATATAATAGAAAATGGATAATAGAATAGATATAATAATATAATAGATATAATAGAATGTATTCTAAAGTACGCCTATCTTAAGGATATTGGGATTCCCAAAGGAATTGGGAATCATTAGACCTACTTAGAAGGTAATTGTTCTTTTTCTTTCAGCTACATGCAAAATCTTAAAAGTTTTTGCTTTCTAGTTAATGAGACCAAGAAAGAGAAAAAAACCTTAATTATTTTTTGTATTATGGTCGTTCCTGTTGCATTAAAATGACAGCAGTACTGCATCACTTTAGATTACAGCAGGTATTTGTATAATCAGAAGGGTGTACACCTGTGTGCGCACACGTGCAGACAGAAGTACGTAAGTCGTGGATTTTGTATTCGCCTGGTTTCTCACAGTACTACCTACATTATTACGGTTGACTGCAGGAGATCCAGTAAGTTACAATGAGACTTTTGCTTGTATACTTTCTTGCACACAGTGGCTAATTTGTAGTTATGTAAAAGTTTGAAATGTGCATGATCGGTATAACTTTAAATTTTTCTGAATTGGTCTCTTTTGGAAGTAACTCCTTATGAGTGACAGTTGGTGAAGCTTTTCTGTATGGGGAATAGCGTAATTTTCTTTTTTTCCTAAAGCACAGCTATAAAACACCAAGAGCCTTATGTGGCACTTCTTCAGTGTCTTATTTACAAGAGTTGATAGAAGTGGGACTACTGGTGTGGCAAAAGTGTCAGAATTTAACTGTAAATGTGTTTGTGAAATATGTTTCTCTGGTCTTTTTCTCACCTCTGCTTTTGTGTGCTCTAGCATTAGCAGCAATCCTTGGAGCAGTGCCATTTCTGGGGACATACTGGGCAGCCATCCCTGCAGTTCTAGATTTGTGGCTTGTGCAAGGACAAGGATGCAAAGCCATTTTGCTCTTGGTTTTTCACCTCTTGCCAACCTATTTTGTAGATACAGCAATTTATTCAGATATATCAGGGTAAGTACATTAAAGACTTTTTAAAGGTAGTATTGTAAAAATCCTTAATGATCATTGACGCCTTTAATTAAACTTACTTTTCGGAAGCATGCGGAACAGTATCTTCAAGCACAGGAACAGGTGTAGTGGTATCACCTCATAGTAAGAAGTCTTACTGGCCTAAGTGCCTTTACTTTCCCAGCCCTCTTTTCTGTGAACTTGGTCGCTCCAGAGGTCTTGAACTCATTCTCAAAGTCAGCAAAATCAACTGTTTCAGTTGGTAAAGTAATTCTAAGAGTACCTTTGTGATTTATCTAATCATTGACTAAAGATGTGTCGCATTTTCCTTTACATCACCTAATGCCAGATGATGCTGCAGAACAAACAAGAAATCCATGAGCTAGTTAGGGACCTGAAAAAAATACTTTAATTTTTCAGAATGGATTGTGAGAATTTGAGGATTTTTTTGAAGCCAGCCTTTGTGTTGTGTCACCGTACCCCAGTGTAAAAATCTATTGATTATGGATTGATCTTTAAATATGTTGAGACAGATGAAACTGCAAAACTGGAGATAGGCTTCTACTGAGACAGTAGCCAATGCTGTGTTGTGGGAGGCAGGCAGAGATTTCTTGAAAAATCTTGCTAGGTGTTTGGCTGCCTCTCTTGACTTGAAATGTCTCCTGGTTTCAGCTTTGAGTTTGTACATAGAGAAACAAACTCAGACTATGAAGACAAAGTCAACGTTTGCAGTTGTATCTGAGTGCAATGAAATGTCCACTGACATTTTCTGCTGCTGAAATATCTAGTGAATCCCTTTATGCAATTCAGACTAGAAGACAAAGCAGCGCTGTTTAACAGAGCTGGCAAAGACGTGAACTGTCAAGTTTCATATGCGCAAGACATGTTCACAACCATGTACAATATAGATAAAAAGCTGCACTCTTCTAGTTACTGCTTCAGTCTTGATCATCAGAAACAATCCTAGTAAACTCTTTAAATTGAGGACTTCACGGTCCAGACTTAGTTACATGCTGGTACTAGTCCCTCATTTGTGCTGATGTTTATTATAGTAGAGTTAATGTAGAATAAGGACATTAAGTGTTTCAGTTCTGTGTTAAGTTAGAAATTAATATTTTTGTTCACCAAATATAATTACACTGAACAGAGAGAACCTAATGATAATATGCGCAATATTAATAATAATTTTCATGGACTGTGGCATTAATTATTTTGCATGAATTAAAGTTAACAGGTGAAGTATAATCAGATTACTTGTTTTTGTTGTTTTGTTACAGCAATAAATCATGGGTAAATTCAAGGCTAGTAGCTATTTAACCAGCCAATAAGTCTTCCACTTATTAGAATACATTTTTCTGACTGTAGGGGATGGAGGCTCTGTTTATTGTCCAGAAAATATATGTGGCAGGAATAGATTTTCTGACAGTGGAGCAAAATTGTATTCTTCCCATTAAATAGAACAGTAAGCATCATTCTGTCTTGCAGATTAGATTAAATCTATTTGAAATAGCTATAAGTAGGTTATGCAGGGTTAGCCAAATGCATTAAATGCAGACTGTAGTCCTATTTCATCAGGTGATCTGTTGTTTAATTTAGCAAACTAGCCAGAAGAACGTTTAAACTGATGCAGATGCTGGAAAAAAACCATTTGAACTTTTCAGAGGTTTAGAAATGAATCATGTGTCTACTGTTGGAGAAACATAAAACTTTAAGGTCAAATCTGTCCCCTCAGAAAAACAATCTGGCCCTACCAGTGGGTTAAGTGTGATCTAGGTAAGACATGACTGAGGTGTGTATGATGTAATAGGTCATGTTTCATGGTCTCATTCTGCACACAGTTGTGATAAAGGCAAAGACTGCCAATGTGGGAGTTGGGTGGAAGTCAGGACCATAGTAGAAACCTGGCAGAAGCTGTTGGAGCTCTAAACTGACTAGCTGGTATTTTCACTCCATTCCACTCAGAATTTAGAGCAGCTTCCTCAAAATTGGGTGCTCAGTTTCAACTCTAGCTTTTCTTATATAATTCCATATTACCATCATTATTTTAGCTATAAAGATTAAGCATGATGAGCAGGTTTTGTGTAAATGCTGTTGATAGGATTCATGTTGTGCACCTGAACTGAAACACAGAAAAGAAAAACGGCATGGCTTACTTGCTGCCATAATAGCTCTTATCAAAAGCTCCACTGGCCCCAACTTTCCAGAAATATTAATATGTTCATAAAAAACTGGTTTTGTTTTTCATCTGAAAACATTAAAAGCTAATGATAACAAACACTCAGTCTGAGGGGTTGCTTTATAACAAAATGAGAAGACATGACTATTTATTCAAAGAATATATGCTGACTGTTCTCTGAAAGATGCAATGCAAGTTGCTATCATTGTGTAAATTAATGTCTTTGCTCAGGGGCACTCATAGTACATATTGCTAGTTGTCTTAAAATTTAACAGTTCTTGACCATAAAGCATGAACAGTCTTTGTAATCAATCATCTTTCCATTTTCAAAACAGAAATGTTTTTGCCATTAAGTCCTTCAGACATTCTTCAGCAGATGTCTAGAAAGTAGCTACTCCATTGTGGATATTACCAGCGTTATATGCTACAATACATTGTTTCATCTGTTGTGCAAATACAGTGCAGAATACGTGCAGTCATTCAAACAGCAGTTTATAGTGTAAATATGGGTATCGATAGCTAGCTATGTCATTTTCTAAGCTTAATAAAACTTAATGATTAATAATTCACATTTTATAATTGATAGTATTGTTGTTTGTTGTTCTTAATTTTATTTTATTCTGCTTGTGCCATAATTCCAGAGGTGGTCATCCTTACCTGACAGGGCTTGCGGTAGCTGGTGGAGCATATTACCTGGGACTGGAAGGAGCCATCATAGGACCAATTCTACTTTGTATACTTGTGGTTGCTTCCAACATATATAGTGCCATGTTGGTGAGCCCAACAAATTCAGTGCCCACTCCATCGCAAGCAGCGTGGCCATTACAGATTTACCGGTAAGTTGTAAGTGTCTTACATGTATGCATAATGTTTTTACATGGATAAGTGTATGTATGCATAGTTATAGAGAATGTGTGTATGACGTTTATATATGAGTGTGCATGCACACCTGCATGCGTATTGAAGTTTTTGGAGAGGATTCAACTATCCAGTATTCTAGAAATAAAAATTATGGTAAAGTAAAATACTCACTGGAACTTGAAAACTTGAAATGTTTGTTTAATGTCTCTCAGCTTCTTACAGAAGGCTCTTTTAGAAAATTCACCGATAATACCTTTGCATCCTATAATTTATATGTTGCCGTTGTGCTTGGAGATGATTGAACATCCTTTTTTCTGGACTGTTATTCACGGATACCTAATAGTCAGTGTTCATTGTCCTTAATAAGAGGCCTGCCTGCAAATATTGCATTGTTGTGTGTTACTGTACAGTACTGCAAAATATAAATAAACATACCTGAATTTAAAAAATGAGGTAACATTATATGCCATTATTCCATTAAAAGTGTGATCTTGATTAATCTCTTTATTGAAGTTAGTGAACGTGGAATATAGAAACGTATCTTTAAACTGTACGGTTAAGGAATGGGATGAATAAACTCCTAATTGAATACTTAATTAGAGTTGGAAATCATTGTGAAGTTATTAATGACAGTAGCCACTTTAATGTCTCTACTGTCTTGTTGAATTACATAGGTTAGCTCATCACACATATATCTTAAAGAGGATTCTGTGCTTGTCAGAAATAATCCTTTGCTTCATTCACATGAATAATGTTGTCATCCTTCATATGGGTAACTTAGGAGAAAAACCACTAATTGGACCTGTCTGTAGTCTCTGACTTGTAGATGTTATGTTTCAAAACTTTCCGTTTATGCTGTAGATAGAGCTTCCCACAGCACGCACGAAAACCTGCATGCGTGTTTGTTTCCTGTTTAACGTGTAGGAAACTAGATATTTGTAATCACTCAACAGATTGGAGTCTTACTTTTTTTTTCTCTCCCCCAACCCCACCCCCAGGTCATCTAGAGAGAGTCCTGAGGAGATGAAAATGGCTGCAGAGTGATGAAGGTGCTGTGCCGCACCTGTTCAACATGAGAGAATCTGTCTTCTGTCTTGAGTTCACAACAGCCATGGCCTTCTGTCCCCTTCCAGCTGTGCCTAGGGGCAGCTCACAGGGAAGCATAGCTTAGGCTTTAGGAGAAACCACTTCTCGAACATCTGCTGGCCTTACATTATTGTGCACTTTGCCTCTTCAAGAGAGAATGTCTACTTCCCATGGCTTTGCATACTAACACACAGTTCAACTGCCTTGTTGAAGACCTTCTGTCTTCATAAAAAGAATAGTGAAGAGGACAGCTATATCCACTGGAGTCATTATCTTATCTGCTGAAATAACTAACTTGGCTTTTATTTATTGGGTTATTTGTGTTATTAAATTGTAGTAACTTTAAAGAAAGCTAATTCCAAAATATTTATTCTCAGTTAATCTGGTGGGAAAAAAGGTGTAAACCACTCGTTGTTAAATGAAAGTAGAATATACTCATTTGCTGCTCCTCAAAGTATTTCTTTAGAGGCTTTGACCATCATCTGTAACTCATAATAACACTTAAATATTACTGTCTTATATGCACTGAAATTTAATGTTGTTGGAGACTGGTATTTCTAGTATCTTCCTGAAATTAGTAAACATGCAACTTGTTAAATGTGGGTTTTCCTCCTATTGAAATAGGAGGACTTGTTTAAATCTTGCCCTCGTTTGCAGTGAAATGTGATAGTATTTTGCTGTTTACCCGCCATCCCAGTGGAGTCATCTTGTCAACTAAATTTAATCAAAGGCCTTAAGCGTTTTCAGGCAGAGGTAATGTATGATTGTCATGTCTACTTCCAGTAATAGGAAGAAGTTGAATGGGGGTTGTTCAGTGTTGGTTTTCAAATGCTGTGGCTGAGTTCAATTAACTTTTCAAACAAATTTAAGGTTATTTCCAAAGAGGAAGGGGAGAGAGCATGGATTTTGGTTTGGTTTGGTTTAGTTTGGGTTTTTTTCCCCTGTAAGCCTCTGGCGAAATATCTTAATAAATTATAAAATATATCTTATAAATTAAGATATATCTTAATAATAAACAGAGTTCTTAAATGCCTGAAATGGTGTGTTGCCTAGGTCACAGCATCAAACTCCTCTAGTGTTTTTCTTCCATATGTAATTTTGCTTTAATTGCAAGTTTGGTGACATTTAAGGCCTTTTGTATTGACTGTTGAAATATTTTGACACAATGGATCTTTATAAATGGATCCTTTTTATAAATAGGAAGCGGGATTTTTGGTAGAAATTTCATACTTGAACAGCTTTTCCACAAATACGGTGAGGCCCTGGGTACAAAGTAGCAGATGCACGTGCGTAACCAAAGAACCACCTTTCAGTTTCTAGTAACTTCTCTTGAATTTATTTCAGAGTTTGATAATGAGTTATACAAAATACAGGCATGCCTTGCATTTATTGTTGACGGTAATGCAACTGTTGCAACAAAAATCTGTTCTTATCTAGCGATAAGGATATCTAAGATTTGTGTACAAACAGCTCTCGGTAACATCGATTTTTGTTTGTTTTACTCAAGTTGCAGAAGTGCTGATAGATGTGGAAGGCTCTTATTTTCCCAGTATTGCATGTATTTTTATATTGTTTCTAAAAATACATTGCCATAGAAAGTGATTGGAAGGTAGTCTGATACTAAGCAAAAAAGTCCTGCTATAGGTTTGCAATAAACAGGCTGCCTATTAAGACACAAATAGCCTACTCCTCAGATTCTCAAAATTAGCTGCTGCAATTTTACAGATGAAATTTTATGCTTAAATGAGGGGTTTCAAGGATGCTGGTTTTACACTTTCAAACTCGCAGGTATGTGTTTGGAGGACAGACTCAGGCTTAATTTAGTGGTTTGACTCAAGTTCATTGAAATACAGAAACAACCCATTTAATATTTTAAATTCTGAAAGACTTACACATCAATTCCAACTAACTGAATAAGAAGGATGTATTGCTTGAATTAACTGTCCTGTACTTTTATTTCCTTGGTTTTGTGGCTCGCATCAAATCTTTAATGCAACACTTTATAATTGTTGCTGGCTGGGGTGGAGGACAGCAAAGAACCTGAGGCTGTCCCCAAGTATTCCTGAAACATTCTAACCAGCTTGAATGAGACCACCATGATACTTGGGAAACTTCTTTATTATATTACTTTTTTTTAGTTCACAGTTTTGCACTGAAATGTTGTGTTCTCATTATAGCTTCTTGTAGAGAGCATTTGAAGAAGATTACTAGCAAGAAGTACACATCTTTAATGTATTTCCAGTTTTCCATTGCTCCTCTTTGCTCACTGGTCAAGGTGTTTCTGTTGACCACATTTGCTATCCCAGTTATTTCTGAGACAATCTTTCAGATTCCTATGGTACTCAACAAAGTCATTTTAAAGAGTCATTCTAAAGCATTCTTTTATTTGTTTTTAAGTTTTCCTCTTCTCCCTTTACCCAACCCCCTTAGACCTCTGCTGTGAAGATTACAATGGTATTTCAGACACAGTTATCTTCAATAATGGCAAATCAGTCAAATCAGCTGAGAAGATCTGTTGCTATTTTGAAATGTTCCTTTCCCAACATGAAGAAAAATAGTTTTGTGGAGAGAATTCATATCTGATGTAGTCTTGTTAGTTTGTCCTCCTTTGAAATGAGGCTTCATATTGATGCTTCCTGTTTCAAATTCATCTAGGACTTGCTATGAAGAACCCTCCATGGTACAGTCTTTCTTAGTAAATGTAGTTTAAGGAGCTCATGCTATGTGCCATGCCTGACTGAGGAACCAATTGTATGGTTCCGTGGTGGTACAGTAACAGTATACTGCCAAAAAGAAAAGAAGAAACAAAACCTCCAATAATAACTTCTTAGAATATGAAATATTCACTGCATTTTGCCATGTTTAGAAAAACAAAACAAAACACCACATTATGAAAAAGCGTACCTTGATTATTTAGGGTTTATCTTTAGTGTCTGATTACCAGTAGAAATATAAGAACTTGTCCTTGCATATTTAAAAATCTATCTTCTTTTCTGAAAAGGGACAGCCTCTTTAAGAGCAGTTTAGTTTAGATCACTCTCACATTAATGTGAAAATAATCAAACTGGTCATTTTGCCTTCTGGTCATTGTAATGTACCAGTTCCTGGTTATATTGCCTCATCTGCATAAGCAAGCAGCAGCTCTCTGGGATAAGTGGGATAAGCTTTTAGATGGCTTGTGGGTTTCAAAAAAAAAAAAGGGGGGGGGGAAATTCCTCACACGCCTGTTTCTTTAGCGGCATTAAGTTTTCTTGGAAGAGACCATCTTTTTCATAATGCTTATATGCGAGAAGTTGATGGCCTTTAGCTTTACTGTAAACAATCATTCCAGGAGCAGGTATTTACTTGTGTTTAGTACATTTAGTATTCAATTTGAACAAAAACAATTTGGAATTCAGAAAGGAATGCTTGTAGTAAACCATAACAATATGGTCTCATGGTATAGTAAAATACAACTGTGCTGGGTTTTATCATTCTCTTCTAGCAAATCAAGCTTGTTTTAAGTAAGTATAGTGCCAAAGGGCTAGTGGTAACTGTTTCTTGAACTAAGTTAGCCATTCCTCCCCTTCCTGTACCTTAGCTGAGCATTACTGTGCTGTAGCAGAGCTAGCAGAAGTGAACGTGTGCTAGTTTACAGCCCAGCGTGTTAGCTTCAGGTCACTGTAAATACTGGCTTAATTTAATACATGAAGCAACAAACTGCAATGGGCAAGAATCTGGCACACATTCATTTTGCCAGCCTTACTACAATATGGTGACTTTCAGCACACAGATGCTGTGACCAGTTGGGAGCAGTAATGACTTATTTTGAAAGATTGCTTTTTTTTTTTAAAGTTTAACATTATAGTCATACATATGATATACATTTTTCAGAAATTAAGTTGATACCCACGTATCTAATAATGGAGACAGCAGTCAGATTATTTCCATGCTCAATGGTATGTATTCGCAGCTCATCTAGTGTACATTTAGGCTTGTCTGATTTCAAGGACTGTGTGGCTTCTCTTCAAGACTTTGGGGAGAAAGATATACTTATGTGTATTTTGTCAGTGATTATTGGATTAGGAAACCCATAATCTCTGTAATTAAACAAAAGAAGAAAAAAAGCATTGTGTAAGGAAGATTGGATGCTGTCTCCAGTATTACACATTGTGGGTATTGGTGTAACTTCTGAAATAGGTATATGGCTGCAGTGTTAAACATCGTTTTCCAGAAAGCCTGAAAATACAAAACTGGATAAAATTGTTCCCCAGTAAAAGCAGCAGCAGAATTGCTGTGCTGCTAATCCCTAGTACTGGTGACAGAATACTGCAGAGTGCTGCCTTTCCTATGGACCTGATAAACTAAGGATGGGAAAATACCATTGCTCTACTGAGACTCTATAGCTTTGCATCAGTGGTAGAAGATGCTCCCACATTGCCTTTATTCAAACATTGTGTTTATATTGTATTGGCTTAAGTTTATCACTGCCGATAGTGCCAACTTTATGGATACTACCTCTGGAAACAGCTACAACTTCCTTCAGAAGGTGCTGAAAGCTGTTGGGATTGGAGTTAGTATTCATTATGTTTCACAATGGAGGTAGCATTCTTCTTCTAGGGATGCAGTAGTTTGCCTTGAAATTTGCAATTTTACAAGAGAAAATTGATTTCCCAATTAAGTAATCTTTATTGAGTGACAGCTGGCATCTCTTAAATCCATGGATGCATCATCTTTATAAACTCTATCTCAGCTTGTATTTCAAAGGGTTTCTTATTATTTCTTATGCTTTGTGGTGAAGCATACTTCGGCAATTCCTTTCTTATTTCTATTTCTACAAAACTGGAATTGCCTAAAACTCTTAACAAACGTTAGGGAGGCTTGACCTTTAACCTGATACTGTTTATCTGTCACTTTTAGTAAAATACCTTAATGCTTTATGGTAAAATTCTCCAAAATTGCTTTTAAGTGATAAAAATGGAAATTAAAAAAAAAAAAAAAATTGCAATGTGGAAAATGAACTTGGTATTTCGAAACCAGAAACAATGCCAGAAGTGATGAGCATATTCAGGGATTCTACACAGGGTTTGTAAATGTATATGTATTGATATGCAGCATTATATAAATACGAGCAGTGTCTGTCCTATTCAGACTTTTACTGACATTTTGTCCTATCTTTTTTTTTAAGATACCTAAGAACAAAATAGTGCCTGTATATAGTGAAAACAAGCAACATTTTCTAGAATTAATGTTTACTTGATAAAGGTTGGGGAGGAGCCGAGCAAATACTGGTAGGGTGGCTAGAACTGTTTTGTTGTAATAAAAAGTTGGGAAAAGCTGTTCTTCCATCTAGTAGTACATTGCTAAGAGATTATTGTTCCTGGAAGTATTTGCATACATCTACTAAAGAGCTGCCAAAATTAACAGGTCATGAAATACGTCTTCAGTTCCCTAGTCTCTTAACCTCTTCCATGCTTTGTCTGGTATCTTGTTTTGAATCTGGTTTAGTACATGAGAGTATTGCTTCATCCTCTTTTTGGGATCGATTCCAGGACCCGAAGGGCACGCTTTGAATGTCCATACTGAAATAGTATGTCCAATTCAGGAAGGAATTGCTAATTGGTGAGTAAATGCATCCTTGATGTGCTCTGCACATGGATGGACTTGGACAAACATAATTCATGTTGCACTGAATTAGAGATTATTCTTTGAATATAGCACTATGTGGCGATACCAAAGCTAGGTTTGAGTTAGAACCAGGGTGTATTTGCTTGCAGCAGGATGCATTTGCAAGGTAATGAAGGCAGAGTGAGTGCTCTAGCATCCGTGTATATACCTGAAGAGTTTTCAGCATGACGGTTTTAAAGCTTTTTCCCTTTAGTAAATTTCACCAAACCAAATCCAAAGAAACTTTTGACATCAGGTCCTAAGACTGGTTAGATGCTACTCAAACCTTACAGCAGATCTTTTGCATTACAGAGCGCGGGTTGTTCTAAAGCGTGCATTCCTACCCAGAACCAGTGGGGATTTGGAGCAATAACTTCTATTGTCTGTTGATGCAAATGTTGTCTGTAAATGTACATGTGATACATCTTCAGAAAGCAACTATGTTCTAAACTAATGTTACCATAGTTGGTTTTGGTACAGTACCTGGTTTTGCATGTATAATATTGAAAATATAACCCCTGTGTCCATCTGTGGCAGAACAAAATGTGTGAGTTAAGATTGAGAAGTACTCATGTAGACTGCAGAGGTATTTGAACTAAATAATTTTGATTGTATGCACCAGTCCTCTTCCTAATAAAAAAGTTTTTTTGTAGCAGGATTAAGAAGCTTTTAACTTAATATTGTATTCACACTGCAGTCCTTTGTAAACACAGAATGGTTAATATATTTTGAAATAAAATGCTGTTAATGTAAAGAAAACTGAGTTTGATTTGGATGATGGAATCTTTGGAATGAGCCACAAAGTTAATCTGATGAAATAACAGGTTTGCTGGAGACGAACGACAGTGGATCTGCAGTCCCTGAGCATAACTTCATTTCACTGAGAGAAGCCGTACTTCTCTCTTTTTGTTTCACATTTTCCACAGGGTAAGGAAGGACGTGCCTCGACGGTAACTGTGGTTCAGCTGACACCTGGCAACTGGCTACGCTGCCTGCAGTAACACAGCCGCGCGTCCGGACACTACAGAAGCTTACGTTCAGCAGCTGTAGGTGATTCAAGTTACTTCCATTATGGCTTACCCTCTGAAATGGAAATGGTAGTTTAGTGTCTAAGCATAGTTTTAGATCATTCTGTTGACTGTAAAGCAAAAGTGATCAAATCCTCCCTGCATGACTGCTCACACCTTTTGAAAAGAGGTATGGCTGATGTTCCACTTCCCATCCCTCTCACTGTTCTGTGACCAGACTCATTGACTTGAAGTAATTCATACAGCACAGTCAATTTTAGCTAATAGCTCTTTAGTTCGCTGAAGGGATCAAACCGTGTTTAGTTTAGTGCGTACAAGGTGGGGGGTTTTAGCAATTGATGCTAGTAACATCATAATGATTTTTTTGAAAATAGGGGCAAGTCTTCCAAGATGCTCAGAATTCCTTTAAAGTTGGAACCAAGACACATGCCTGTAATTGGGCAGCCCAAAGCACATGCACTTCTGTGAGAGCTCCTTAGCTCTCATTTGGGTTTTTTTTAGTGGTTTTAATGTGCAGATACAGTGTTTGTTTTTATTAAGTGAAAATAAGTAGTTCTGTTCAGCACTCATAGCAGATAAAGCTTTATAATGATGTAGCACCAGTGAAGCAGCCTAATTGCTCAGTCTCAACTGTTCCTTCAAAGTAGTTCAGGAGGTATGTGTCCAATATTGTTCAGTAATATTTTGGGGGTGGGAGGGTAGAGAATATGAGTTATCAGGCAGATACGTTGGCAAAAAATGTGCTGAAAGAAATATGTTACTGATGTATTTTGAGCTTGACCAGACATTTAATTTAAAAGAGATAATTGTTTCTTTGTAAGAAGTCATCATCACTTCCAAACTAAAAATTTATTCTTTGGAGAATTCAATTGGCTTGTTAATCTAAGCAAAGATCTTCTGGTACAGTAATTTATATTCTAGTAGATTGCCTTGGAGATTAATTTCTTTCACATACTGATGGCCTTTTTTTAAAAAAGAAAAAAAAGACTGTCTTTCAACCTCAGAACAGAGCTTTGCCTACTCAGGGCTGCAGTGTTTGTTACAATGCCGCTGTCGCTTTTGAGGAGGACATGTACTGAATACATGCAAGCCTCTGAAGGCCTTACACCTTCTCCATTCCCTCCTCAGTTCTGCTTGTTGCAATTTGTTCAGCATTAAAAAAAATTGCTTGGGAAGGGGTGGTAAAAGCCCCTCCATCAGATGGTTTCAGCTCTTAGCATTTAATTAAAATGTGAGAAGATATCTCTGGCAAGTAGGTGGTTGCTACTTGGAAGAGAAATCTGTCGGGTTTTGGGGACTGGTGGGAACTAGAGCTGGAAGAGTAGCCTTTACCATATATTGCATTTTTTCATCCATTCTGAAATAATTGTTGTTTTATGTTTTATAAATTGGAACAAAATTTTCTCTTAGGTTGGTTTCTAATCTATTTTTGAATATTTCCTCTCCCTGTTTAGTGAGGCCAAAGCAAACGACTGCTGTATGCAACGCCATGTCTGCCTATATCAAAATGCACTCTCCATGGATGTTTATGTGTATGTACACTCAAGGCATATAGTTCAGGTGCATTTATTTTGAGTAGATTGATGATGGTAAGAGACAGTTTTATGAAACTTCAGGTCTGGACAATTAGCTGTGAAGATGTTTGCTTTGTAAGGTTGGAGTATCTTCCTAGACAGTGAATAGACAGAGCAAATGCCTTCCATTTGAAAAATCAGATCGAAACTTTCACCGAACACTGGTAAATTTTCCAAAGATTCCTTTCAACTGTTTTTATTCTTACTGCTTCAGAAGACTGTAGTGATACACTTAAGTTTTGCTTTTTAATTAAACTGCACTGAAAAGTAATAGTTGGTAGGATTTTTTAATTTTTTTTTTTTTTTTAATCTCATGAACTTTAAAGTCCCTTGTTCACAAGGCAATTGCAGTCTTTTGGCTTTACTACTCATAAAAATAGCAATTGGCATTTTAAGAAAAAAAATACCTTAGACATTCAAGTATGTCTAGTTGACATAAATCCAAACACACAATGAATGATAACAAAGAAAATAGTATGAAGAATGAAAGTTCAGAAAAACACCAACATGGTATCTCATGCTGCCATATAAAATTTCATGCTGCAGCTGAAATACATAATGTAATCCTAACATAGCAAATGTAAAAAGAATTGAGCTTCCACATGAAACATTAAGTTTATTCTTACCTTTGACTGAAGGATGCTTAAATCCTTTCACATAGCTTTGTATCAAACAATTAATAGCTTTCTTCTACTGTCCCAAATCAGAAACTACTCCATGCTGATGACTTTTCACAAGGAAGTTCATGTTTCACATCATAGCAAGTAGTTCCTTTTTTTTTTCTTTATATGAGGTAATCTTTAAAATTACAGTATTAATGCTGCCATTATTTGTGCTGTGGTGGACCCTGACGACTTCTTTGAGGATCCAGTTCCCTGAAGTTCTGAGCATGCACGCTTGCAAGCATTTTGGTCAAGTTGGTGGCTGCAAGTTGCTTTAAGGAAGACACAAGAAATGCATTTTGCAGGTGCGTAATGGCAGGAAACAGCTAATTCATGGCTCTGCTCGACTGAAGAGGGGTGTATTTCTCAAACTTAGAACCTGCCATAAGGGTTACTGATTTGGTGGCTGTAGTGGAGCGCATAGCTTCATGTAGGGCTTAAATGATCTGTCTCAAGCAAACAAAGCCCCAGCTGTTCTAGGTCCTCCAGAGCCCTGTTTTGTAATGTGTTGCACGGGTTTCTGCTGCCTTGGGGCACAGAAGAGCGGAGAAAAAGAGAGGATGGGAGCCATGAAGCAAAGGAATAACATAACTTTTATTTGTTTCCCAAAGTCCCTCACTGGTCTTTTAGGCTCCTTATTTTTATATTAATTTCTGCCAGGTCCCCCAGTGCTAAGACTAGAATAAGCTTGAGCGTAGGTGTGTAGGATAGGAGCACAGTCACAAAGCGCAGCAGGAAGCAGAGAATACACATGAGTAGCACCGAGAGCAGGCTGTGTATCTGGAAATGCCTGGAAGCAGCAACAATTATTGAAAGTTGCTAACGGAGACACTGCCCTCGCTGTCACCCCATCCAAAACTGTGTTCGTGACCACACGCAGTAGAGCTAATGGTCTGCCTGGCAGGAATACTGCATCAGTCCCCTGTTAATTCACAACCAAAATGAAGTACACTAGACTCTTCCACTGTTTCTACACCGTTGTTGTAGTAATAGCTATAAAAATCTCCATCCACTCCCTCAGCTAGTTCCTCTTCCCTTCAGTATAACTTGGTTTTAAACACTGAAGGTACTTGCAATGCGTGCAGGTGAAAGCTGGAGTCCAAGTGTGTACCAACAGCTGTGTGGGGTGGGTTTTGTTTGTGATTTTTGTTTGTTTTTTTTTCTTGTAGACCTAGAACAATGCACAGACTTGCATTCTTGGTTCACAGGTGGAATCAAATCCTTATGCCTTAGATAACAAAAACAGGCTCTTTGCTTTGACTTTGCCTTTCTTACCAGAATCTAATCTTTTTTATTAATAAAAAATAAACCCAAAATTATCGTGGGCAAAAAACTGCTTTTGTTTACTTAAGATGAACAGCAGAGAAAAGACCATTGTGATAAAACTTTAAGAACCTTTGGTGCTTTCATAATTTGTTGATAAGTATCTTTCAGCTGAAGCTGTCTGAAGTTTTAGAGAAACTCACATATAACCTTGGCTGGCCTGACTTAAGGCCTTTTTTTTTTTTTTTTTTTTTTTAATGGGAGAAAAATGTTTGATTTAAAACCTTTGCATGACCCTATTGACCACATCTTTTTTAAAGTGCTGCTGTTGCTGACTACACACTGTGATCGCTCTAAGACCTGGAGAGAGGTTAGGTTACAAATTTTGCATCTTAGTCTGTGTTTCTGTTTTCAGAAGTAAAAAATTTCTCTTCATTGTCAGGGCTGTGAATGTAATTGGGCTTGTTTAGAAAAGGCATACTTTGGAAAATTTGGCTTGTTTGAACTTCAGCAGTTTCTTGGGGCATTCACCCTTATGCTGGTGAGTTAAACTTGCTGCCCCCAGTCTGGGATTGTGGATTGAAAGGCTAAGAGCATTTGATACAGAGATTTAGGAATTAATGAGTAACTAATGGTACAAACAGGTTCATGATCGCCAGATTAACAAGCAGCACCGTGGAAAAGACGTATTTCCATGTAATTCTCTTCTACCTCTGTTTTACCAACAGAGGTAACAACTGACCCATTACAGTTTAAATAATAAATCTTTTCTAAGATGCCACAGTCAATGAGTTGTAATGACGTATATGTTTATAATTACTATTTAAGGAAGACTTTATCCAGGTAGGTTTATCTAACTAGGGGGATTTTCAAGAAAAGACCTAGCCTCAGTGGCTTCAGAATGCAAATTAATGATGCAAAGTTAGGAGATGGCAGCTCTGCCAGCCAGAACCATCCCAGGGATTTTGGCATTGGACTGATGACAGGAAGGCTTTATAGGCTAGATGTCAAGATAACGCGTGTCCAGAGGGTGTCAAGGCATAGCAGTTCCCAAACAGTGTCCACATACAGGTTACAAGTCTGTGGATCTCCAAAAATAGGACAAAAGAGTTGAATAATATTGATTGATAATTAAAGGGTAACGTCATTATTTTATGTTCGCTGGTTGGGAGTTTGCTACAGTATTTTGTGACAATGAGGATATCGGTCTTGCAGTGAGAACAGTACGATGCTCCAAGAGGACTATGTGGTATGGGCTTCTGTTATAAGAGTTTGCTTAAATGTGATGCGTTTCAAAAAAACAGTCTGTACAATTCAGAAAGGGAATCTAGATCTGATTTTTATCAAAGGAAATAGTTGCTTAGATCCCTGTCAAAGAAAGGTCCTAAAAAAGTCATCTTTCCCTGAGGTGTTCCGGAACTTTTTCTTGGTCAAGACCATTCAGTTCTACTCATTTCAGTTCAACCAGGTAAAAAATCACAGCTTCCTGTTCAGATGTCTGAGTAAAGCCTATAACCAGTATATATCCCCCTCAGGAAGCAGCAATGTCAGATATGCTTTAGATTTTTTTTTTTCTTTAAGTTAATAATCTACAGAATTTTTCAAAGAAATTCTGTTCTGTGAAGAGCAAGGCTATTGGCTTTTATCAAATGCTGGTTTTGCTGTAGACTTTCAAGAACTGAGACAGTGGCAGGGGAATTCAGAAGCTTACACACTGGGAATGTCAAATACTTTCTTGTATGCTTCTCAGTGGTCTGTAACTGACATGTAATAAGTTATTTTTTTGCTTTATGAAATACAGTTAGTAGATAATTGTAGCTAGATTGTCATTGCTATACTATTGCAATCGTTCTAGCAGTGATTAGTCTACTCCCATTTTTCAGTACATCCTGACAAACCATAAGCTGCCTGTACACTGTAAAGCCAATTTCTTTGTGGAGACTTAAACGAAAGATTTTTTTTGTCTCAAGGATGAAATATATTTGATTTTCTCTTTGGAGTATTGCCAATTATTCCAAATTGATGAAGTCCTATATGTTTTCCTAGCCATATTTATCTGAGAAATTGTCAGCCTTATGGCTATGTGTTCCTAATAAAACTACGGAGATGGCAATTAATTTGAACTCTCTGCTTGCCATCACCACTGGTTTACAAGCATTAAAAAGCTTGCCTTCAGAGCACTTCTGCTCTCTTAAGAGAGCAAATGAATGTCCTGTGGTGACAAAAACTTCCAATAGATTTAGTTCTCTGGTCAGAATGAACTACCGTGCACTGGTAGTTATTAAGTAGCTAAAAGGAAATTTTTCAGTACCTGTACGAGAACATCAGATTTGCCTGTGCACTTTCAAATGTCATTACTCTCTTTATCTCTCAGGAATAAATATTTGAAGAAAATGATTTTGAGGTTAAGTTCTCCCAGCTGGGAAAAATCCGCCATATCCATGGCTACAAAGCAAAGACACTCACTTCTTCCTAGATACAGCAGCTTATTTCTACAGTTATGTCCTCCTTTCAAAGTAGAAGTGCTCTGAATATTCATATAAATTAAATAAAATATGAAAAATAATTCTTTGGTTAAACCGAAATGATGCTTTCATAAAGGGGGATTCCTGTCTTCTGGGCAGTCATGCACATGGCAAGTCTTGCCTAAGGAAATACTTCCATTTTGATTGACCGTGAAGAATTTTGTTGACCTGGTAGACTCCTGTGAGAGCTGACAAACACCATGTCAAAATAGCATCAAGGTTAAAAAATTGGTAACACACACGAAAACTATAGATGGATT
Organism: Harpia harpyja; assembly: GCF_026419915.1. Taxonomy (NCBI): domain Eukaryota; kingdom Metazoa; phylum Chordata; class Aves; order Accipitriformes; family Accipitridae; genus Harpia; species Harpia harpyja. The sequence continues at coordinate 4,768,586 of NC_068944.1, read as the reverse complement.
ATAAACTAGTCAAGTGACTGTAGAAAGCATAAATGAGACTACTTGTTCTAGAAAGAATTGCAGTAGGTTCCTGTGGAGAAACTGTTCTTGGTCTATCACAATATTGTTGATGTATATCAAGATAGGAAGAAAAATTGTAATTATTTGAAGGTTAAATGTAGTAACTCTCAGTATTTGCAATGACAGGTAGAAATTCCTTCTGAGAAATCCTGGTTACCTGTCAAACTGGTCTCATTGTAACAACGTATACATTAATAGAGCCAAATGTAAGGTGATGCATTCAGAATTATGTATCTGTTATGCGGATTATAATTTGGAAGCCAATGCCTCCTTAGAGCATTTATGGTTCAGCTTAGACATCTGACAGGATGAAAATTCTTGGCGTTGGATGATGGTTAAAACAAATATGATCCTTGGATGTGTAAAAAAGATAGCACCAGGTATATGTCTATGACTTTAATAGGAGAACTGAGAAAATAATTGGGCTAGTCCTGAGGCTCATGCATTGGAAAGGATGTTGGACAGTAGAAAAAGTTCTGAAACAAGAGAAAAGGGTGATTCAGGCCTGGCAGATTTTCCTTCTAATGAGAGATTAAAGAAACTCAGTCTTTGGGGTTTAGCCAAGAAAGGGGTTATTGATGGTGGACTGATCAAACTCTAAGGAAAAGCAAATTTAAAAATCAAAGGATCCTCCTTTCAAGAAGGTAAAAATATCAGATGGCTGGAAGCTGATTCTAAACAAATTTGGACTAGACTTAAGGCACATGTTTTACGACTAATTAACCAATGGAAAAATCTCACTGATGAAGGTATTAATCATCCTCGAGGATTTAAAATCATTCATTACACTGTCCAGGACAACTGAGTTTCTGAATGAAAAAATCCTATGGCCTCTGTTGTGTAGGATGGAAAATAGGGGCTAGAACAACCCCTTTGTCACAGAATTCCGTGCATGCTTAAAATAGAGATAGTTTCATTCAGTTAAACCTCCTCATGTACTTAAAGCATCTGTAGCTGTCTGCAAAGATAAGCAAGGCCTGTTGTCTTGGCAGCTGCGAGATCAGCACCTGAAATTTCGTGATAGTTCATTGCATTCTACTGATCTTTGTCCTTTAATCTATCTTTTTATTATAACACAAAAATGGTGGTTGCAAAAAGTGATTTTACTAGGGGTTTAGGAGTTGGAAATGGGTCCATGAGTCATGCTGAAGCCACATAAATTTTTCAGCTCTGTGTGGCTTTGCTTTGACGTTAGCTTGTTGACTTTTATGTTTTTCAAATAGATATCTGTGATGTTGAGTGAAAAAACATTCTGCTTTTTTTGTCTTGTTTTTAAAAAAAAGATGCCTTGCCTTGATCTCTCTTAACAGTAATGTTTGTTGCTTGTGGTGCTGGAAAATTCTGTCAAGTTTTCTCGATTGCTTAGGTGCTGCTTCGTTTTCTTCCAGAGTCAGTACATTTTCTGGAATGACATGTAGTGTCCACCGATCCTCCAAGTATTAATTGCTCTTCAGTGAAGGAGCAATCTAATCCATAATGCTCTTGGGTGCACGAGAATGACCTTGTAGCTTTGCCAAGTTGATAAAAGTATAGGAAAGTCCCACTGGCACTGCCTGTTTTTTTGTTGGCTTTGGTTTTTTTCTCCCTATGAAATCCAGTTCAGAAGAGGAACTGGGTAAACTGTTGCTGGCTGCAGCCTCTTCATCAGGCAGAGTTAAGCGATACTGAGGCATTGGTGCTGTTTTTGTTAAGAGACTGACCCTTTTCATGTAGTGTTTGCTCATGACTAATTTTTATCTTTAAAACCATTTTTTTCCTCATAATCCAAGTATTTTATAAAAAAAAAAAACAAACAGTGGAACATTTTTGCTGATGCATGGAGTCCTTTGTGGAAAAAGATGGATATTCCTACTGCCAGACAGTTCTTTTTCTTTTACTTCTTTCCAGATGAGGATGTTTGGGTAACTTGGCAAGAGCAGATCTCAGCCTACTGAGAAGTGGGAGACTGTTGGTAATTGTTTATTATTCACAGATAAAATGAGGTAGTGGGAAATGCCAGGTGGGATAAACAGTATTGATATAGCTGTGCTTTCACTACAAACGGTGGGAGTTTAATCGGGTACTTCAGTAACATCAGAGTCAAAACAGCGTACTAAGTGATTTTGAAAAATCCCACCCCATGCGCTTTGCGTTGAAGAGGGAGGAAGCCATTGGCGCAGTGGCAGAAGGGATCAGGGATTTTGGTGTGGAGCACGCTTTTCCTACGTGCTCTACCTATATACAGGATACATCATGCGTCTGCTACATCTATGTGTAGCTGCTACCACCAAGGCTGTTTCATCCGAAACAGACTTTGGGATGTTACCTCTCCTGCGGATAATGTGGATTTGTGGTAAGATGATTTGGGTAGACCTGTTACAGGGGGCGAAGGAGTTGGCCGCTCCCCGGCTCCCCCGGCTGCTTGCACTGCCTGAACTAATTGGCTAGTTAATGAGCTCTCACTTCAGATTATTTTCATAGAATCACAGAATCGTTTAGGTTGGAAAAGGCCTTTAAGATCGTCGAGTCTAACCGTCAACCCAACACCACCATGCCCACTACACCGTGTCCTGAAGTGCCACATCTACGCGTTTTTTGAACACCTCCAGGGATGGCGGCTCCACCACTTCCCTGGGCAGCCTGTTCCAATGCCTGACAACAGTTTCAGTAAAGAAATTTCTCCTAATAGCCAATCAAAATTTTTTTTTTTTACTAAAGCCTTTCCAGCTTTGTGTAATACTGCCTTTTTTTTTTTTAATTATTTTTTAAAATCAGCGGAGGCAAACCCAAGCGTGGTGACGGCCACCTCCTCCACACAGCCATTAAATGTGGACATCCCCCTCCTGGGTCTCCTCCGGATTTGTCTTTTGGCACAAGGGGCACCCTCGTGGGGTCTGTGGGGTTTTTGAATATCCTTTGTTGCCCACTGCAGATTGCGTTTGCGGCTGCCTTTTCCTTGCTGAAAGGCTGAAAAGTAACCGCGGCTCTGCTGACAATTCTGGCAGCGCTGCTGCGGTAGCGTTTCCTCAGGCTCTGTCAGATGCTTGAAGCTTGGGGCTCTCATTCTGACCGCTGATGGTGTTGATTATCTTTTGGGTTTCGTTCCTCTTTTCCTTTGCTTTTGTTTGCCAACAAGTATGAGATACTGACGAGCAGGAGAAGCTGCTATTTGTGTGTCGGCGTACGGTCACGCAGAGACACAAAATGGAGGCGCAGGCTAAAGGTCAGATCTGGAAAAGGAATTGGGATCTATATGCCCAATATCACAATCGCTATGCTGAACTATTGAGTTCATTTTAATCCTCGAGGCAGCTGAACTTTGCAGGACTACTGTTTTTATTACCGTGTTCCCTAAAATCTGTCCTTGGATGAGGCTAGAGGCCCGTCGGCTTGGCAGAGCTGAGCAGCTCAGGAACAGATGTGCACTGGAGCTCTCCCAAACCTGTAACTGGGTGTTGCTCCTCCGCTTCTGTTAAGTGCACGTACTCTCAGTAGTCCTACTCTGCATGTCTGAATTTGGGCTGTTGGCCCAACAGAGAAGCAACTGCTATTGTATTCTAAAGCACAGCCAATTTCAGCATTATATACGGGATTTTTTTTTCCCCTTGTAAATTAGCCTGGTGGCTTAAACGTTCATCGGGGATGCAAGTTCAGCTTGCTTTTCTTCCTGAGAGCAGCCAGTGTGGAAGAGGATACCGATTCCTTGCTGCTGCTCTAGTAGCAACTTCATACAAAGTAAGCGAGCTTGTTTTTATATCGAGGCTGCTGCTCAACGCTGTTTTAATTGCTATTTAAATACTTGGTGTGCAACAGAACAGCTTCAGCTGAAAAAGGAAACTGCCTTCCTAGCTCTGGATGGAGGAAGCAGTGAGAGGAAAGAGTAATGTTTTAGTCTCTGGAGGCAGAAAAGAGTATTGAACCCTCTCAGGCAGGTGTTCAAACACTTGACAGTTGGGTAAAAACGGGCTGGATGCAACTCTCTTTGTTTCGGCTGCTTTATAAGAAAAGAGTTATTCCCTGCTGGTCTCCATCAGAAACATGCTTTTAGGGCAAGGACCCAAGCTTTTAGTCCTAAACCAAAAGAGTGTTGCCCCAATTTTGTGTAGGTGCCAAGTGTTTTGGGTTTGTGTGGTGGGGTGTTGGTAGCAGGGGAGGGGCTGCAGGGCCGGCTCCTGTGAGGAGCTTCTAGAAGCTTCCACAGCTCCAGGTGGGACCCGCCCCTGGCCCAGGCTGAGCCCGTCAGTGAGAGTGGTAACACCTGTGGGGAACAGGTTTAAGGGGAACCTGCAGTGAGTGAGGGGAGTGGGGTGTGAGAGGAACCCCTCTGCAGGTGTGGGGGTCAGGGAAGGAGGAGGGGATGCCCCCGCAGCCCGTGGTGAGATGGCAGGCTGTCCCCCCCAGCCCACGGAGGGGAGCAGATGCCCCCCAAGATGGCCGGGACTCTGTGGTAAAGCCCGTGCTGGAGCAGTCTGTGCCTGAAGGACTGCAGCCCGTGGAAAGGACCCACGCTGGAGCAGTTCGTGAAGGACTGCAGCCCGTGGGAAGGATCCATGCTGGAGAAGTTGGTGAAGGACTGCCTCCTGGGGGAGGGACCCCACGGCGGAGCAGGGGCCGAGTGAGGAGGAGTCCTCCTCCCCCTGAGGAGGAAGGAGCGGCAGAGACAAGGGGTGAGGAACTGACCCCAGCCTCCATTCCCCGTCCCCCTGCGCTACGCTGGGGAGAAGGTAGAGAATTTGGGAGTGGAGTTGAGGCTGGGAAGAAGGGAGGGGTGGGGGGATGGTGTTTTAAGATTTGGGTTTAGTTCTCATTATCCTTGTTTCGATTTGACTGGTAGTAAATTAAACTGATTTTGGTTTTTTCCCCAAGTTGAGTCTGGTTTTTGCCCATGACCATAACTGGTGAGTGATCCCTCCCTGTCCTTGTCTTGACCCACGAGCTTTTCTTTATATTTTCTCCTCCTCATCCCACCGGAGGGGGAGGAGTGAGTGAGCGGCTTCATGGTGCTTTGCTGCTGGCTGGGCTTAAACCACGCACCAAGCAAGGTTGCTTAAGCACCGGTGAAAATGGATGTAAAACATATCTTTGCCATAAATGTCCAGTAGGTAGTGCTCAGAGAACGTCTGTCTGTGTTGAAGGAGAATGGAAGCAAAAAACCCTGAGGGCATGCTTCTGAATTCTGTAGGAGTTGTCCATTTAACTTGCTATTTCCAGAACATCTGCTTAGTAGGTTCCTGAACGGGTTAGAACTTAATGAAAAGCAGATGCTGCTCTTCAAATAACAGCCATTTCTCTGAAAAGCAGTGGCATCGTAGCATTGGCTGTGTAGTACACCCCATTTTCAGCAGTAGATCTATTTTCACGGAAGAGTGAACCATCTTAAAGCGGGGTGAGATTGCACAGTTAAAAATGAAATTCCTAATGAAGATCTACTTGGCAGCTTACGTAACAGAAACTTGTCAAGACCTTCATGTTTAGCAGGTTCTGATGCTGCTGTTGGCAGCTGCACTGATGACCATGTTCTTTCTAGGAGCTGCAGTTCTCTGGAAAAGACAATCGTCTTGCAAAGACTTTTGATGTTTCAAAATGAAGTTTTAATTAAAACAGGAAGTGAAACCGTAGGAAAACAGCACAAAGTGAAAATGCAAAAATTTCCCACCAGAAGTGGCAAACTAAAAATGTGTTTTTCCTGAAAACTAAATTTAGAGTTGCTTTTATCTGTCATTGACCAAGTTTCAGAAACTTTTTTTTTTTTCCAAGCTGAATACTGAAGCAATGTTTGTGTTGAACCTATAATTAGCACTTGACTATTCCTCACCAGTTATCCAAAATGTTTGCTGGGAATTGTCACATTCCTATAGGGAAAAAAAATCAGTTAAGCTTCTGAGAGGGGGATTACTACCTATACAAAATTTTTGGTTGTCCCAAGTTTAGAGGATATGGAAGAAAAACCAAAGTCGTCCAGCAGAGAAAAATGTACTGCTGGCATGTTGTGGGGCACACCAGATTAAAATATAAATTTTGTCTTATCGTCAGCAACAGACAAAAGCTGTGGAAGAATGTTTCTTAGTAAGCTTCTTGTTTCCTGCAGCGGAAACTCAGAACTCTCATTGATTCTGCTCTGAGAAGTCCTTTCTGATAAGGAAGATCCTAGGGATTATTCTGGCTCTGTTGATCTTCAGGGTATCTTCTTTGTGTGTCCTTATGATGACTCCATTAGGGGAATGTTCCTGTAAGCTCAGGGAACAGCACCAATGCCAGCCCCAGGCAGTTTTACTGTGTATTGCTATAGTGGCCGTTCACCATGGGGGAGATGCTCTGCATACAGCTTCCTACTTAAATGACAGCCTAAAGCAGATTCTGAGGAAAGAAAGAAGTTTCAAGACTTTACGCTTGCTTTATTCCACCTTGATCATTTTGACCTAGACTAATACTGTGTGGCCAAGTACAGAAAGAGTTTAAATATGCTAGTCTGGAATGTAGTGAGCAGTAAGGAGGAATACCTATGTACTATGAACCAACAAATTCATTCAAGACTACCTTCCCTTTCAGACCAGCCTGGAACAGTAGCTAAAATAAGTTTTTAGGCAAACTGTAAAAAAAACCTAAAAAACAAAAAAAACAACCTAGAAATCAAATATGATTAGTTACGTGTGTTACATGGAGTTACTGGTAAGCAAAGGTTGTAGGCACAGCATACGATTAGTGCAATGGTTGATATGAAATAGTGTAATATGATTGGTTACAGAAATGTGTATTTGAGAAATATGCACAGACTTCAGTAAATAGAGGGATACAAGTGACGTTGTGAGAATTATCTTAAGGCTTGTGTTTAATGTGCACAGTCCTTACTGCTAGTCAATATTATCACTTTCTGATAATGTTAATCAAAGGCTACCTTAGTTTGTAGTTGTGGTACGTTTTTCTCCTTAACAGAACGGTGCTGCTGGGGAAACCAACGTCGTCTTGGAAGCAAAAAGATACTAGATCAGCAAAGCAACAAATAGGCTTTGAACTTTGTAAACGGAAGTTTTTTTGCATAAAGGCATTGCTACCGATCCTATCCTTAGCTTACAAATAGATTTGAAAAAAAATGGATTTGAATATACTGTTTGTTGTAGTAGTTTACCAAGCAGGGAATTTCGAAGTCTACTATATAATTAACATACTTCTTTAATCCAAAAGCTTTTGTAAAATAGGGACTCAGCAGTGACCTTAGAAAATAAAGGTAGTTCCTTTGGTTCAGGAGAAGTGTGGTTTGCAAAACTGGTCTGTCTGCATTGTTAGAACAAACAGTAACTCCCAAGGAAAAGATCCTGACTTGAAGTGAGTTTATCTAATTACTCGCTGCGGTGTGAGAAACTGTATTATCTTTCTAATGTGTACTGTAAATACCTTGGGAGAGATGTGTTGCATTTGCATATATTACAGTTTTATCTCATTGACACTTGATAAATAATAACAATCTCATGATCTTCAGTGTTAGCAAATTGTTTCATCCTGTGAACAGCTGAGTATCCTATACTCATCAGGTGCAATTACTGGCTAACTCTTAAGCCAACAGTATTGGAGAAACTGCTACTTCCAGTGGATTATTTCAGAATTTAGTATGCAGTGCTGTCAGCAGACTTATGCTGATGTAAAGTAAGGCTGTTATTTCTCGGGGAAAGTACCTATATTGATTTGCTTTATCTTAGCAGGAACTTGGAAGACTGTGTTGTCTGATGCGTAATTAACACCTGAAGGTAAAGGTCACTTAAAAGCTTTAGCATTTAACAGATAATGCTGGCATGCAGTTGGGTCATTTTTTATTTCTTGTCTCAAAAAAGAATATTTTTAAAATCTAAACTATGGCTTTCACATACGTAATGGAGCTGGCAGCTGTTCAGTCTACTCTTATACATCTTTTCATATAGACACATATATTCCCTTGGCAGCTGAACATTTCTACCCCAAGTTGTACATTTTTCATAGAAAATGTGACACCGCTGCCAGTTTCATTCTTAAGTCTGTCAAAGAAAGGGTACTTAACTGTTTTCATTGGATTTTCAGCTGTTGCTGTAACTTTTTACTGCTCTGGTTTGTACTGTGTGTCTTGTCTTTGGCCAAAAGAAAGGAAGAGACATAAAGGAGAGAAGACATGAACTGCTTGGTAGGCGTTTTTGAAACAGTATAGGAAAATTTCCTTTTGAGTAGTATACTATCCAGTTACCTTTGGAGAGCTTAGCTGTGTCCTGAGGAAGACAAGGTAGGAATCCAGAGACTATAGATGGCCCTGTAAGGAAAATAAGTCAGAGCAAGATTGTACCCGTCTAAATGTGATTTAGCTGGATTTATAACAAGGAAATATAAAAGACGACATTGACTGCGCATTTATACGTATCCTTGAAGAAAGGTCCGCTTGAGACGAGGAAGGGTGTTCTTCAACCGTTACTTTTCCTAAGCCTGAGCAGAGTCCTAGCCTATGCTTGAGCCTGGCGGTGGGGGAGAAGTTCTTGTGCAGGTAGGTAGTGCTTGAGACGCAGGCTACAGATTTCTGCTTTTGTCTCTAACAGTTAATTTAAGCGGTAGAGAAATTCTGTAGCCACAGAGACCCCAGCCTGTTTGATGACGGGGGTTTAGGGGGAGGGCAGGGATAGAGATATTTGCCTTTTTCCTCAGTCTCTGAATCCAGTTAACATGGAGTTGTCTGATAGTCGCACTGTCAAGGCCAAGCATTCGGGATTGGGACTGAGTTATGGCATTTCTGCGTGTGTCCGTGTGTGCTCTTAGCCCCGGGGCAAATGCAAGGGAAGTTGATTTAATAAAAGGTGTTTCAGCAGAGTTGCCTTACCTTGCATTTTCTCTGGTATTAGAGCATGCCCATCAGCTATTTTTAGTGCTCATAGGACCCATGGTGACTTGGTTGCGTGTCTGAGCCCTAAGGTGTCACCTCTGGAAAAGACAGGGGAAAAATATATTTTGCATGCATAGCGAAGCACAGAAATATAAATGTTTTATGCTGTAACTGTGCATTATAATTTCTGTTTTAACAGTAATAAAGGGGAAAAGTTAAGAAACCACTGGATTTACTTTGTAATAGTTAGATTTTAAAAGTGTAAAACTTAGAAAAGTCAGAATTTTTAAAATACTGTTTGCAATGTTCCCCGTGAAGTCGAAATGCTGTTATTTAGAAACTGTGTGGTGTGCCCTGTGAGACTTGACTTGGAGCTGGTAACATATATCATTTGTGTACAATAATCCTGAGGTCTCAGTAATGCTTTCAGAAAAGACAGATTTCAGCCTTCAGCAAAGGAGTGTCCTGAGGTGCAGAAGAAAGGGGAACCCAATTGAATTATATGTTAAATTGTCTTGGTTTCCTCTTGCCTTGTTATGCTACTGCAAGAGATCTAAGGACAACAGGGATCAGATGTTTGGGGGTTTTTTTTGGCATTCTTTGCAGTGAAATAAGAAAACATTTTTTAAATATCAAGTATGTTTATCCAAAATAATAAAGTAATTTTTTGTATTGGATGAGCAAACAGCTGGAGGGCAGCGTCCAAGGAGTATCATAGCTGTTGTGTATTTGTGCCTGCATTGCAGAGAGGGTAAAGAATTTCTTCAGCTTTAGCTGAAAAATCTGAAGTGATAATTACATCTGTGTGTTTATCAAACATCTGCAAATTTTTCCATTTCGGTGAATGCAGCTAGTGCCTACAACTGGTTATTTGTAATCATCCCTTTGAATCAGTGTAATGAAGAGCGTAGATTTTTAGAGTGTAAGTATGCAGTTTGCTGTCGTCGAGCTAATCGAGTTACATGCTGCCTGACGAAATGTCAGCCAAAAGGTACTTCAGTCCTGCTCTTTCTCTGTGGGGGGAAATCATCCCACAATCACTCCAGAATTTTTTCCCCTTCCTTGGGAGCTTCACTTTTGGTATAAGGAACTGTGTTTTTTGCAATCAGGGTCTTTGTTATTTTGTTTTAACCTATTTACTGGATAGCCTGACTCTTCATTTAGAACAGGTTTTAAAGTGAAGAAGTAGATCAATGCATTTGAAGAAGGATTTGTTCCTAATTTTAAGTTATTGAAGTTGCATCTAGATAATGAAATTTGTGTTGAGATTTTCTATGTAAAGATTTTAGTTCTGAGAAAATTTTATGGGTGAGTTACAAATACCCTTCACTAGAGATTATATAATGGAACTGATAGAAATGGAAAAATGGTAGAAATTCCCCTAATTTATACTTTTGTGTTGTTTTTTTTTCCCCACTATGCTGTAAATTTTCAAAACTTTTATGTCATGAATATGTCTCAAATGTCTTTTCTCTTCCCTCAGCTGATTTGATTTCCATTAGGATGAGCTGTTGAGTGCCAAGCTGCCTGTCATCTAGCTGTGATATAAGTGATCCTTTCACAGTAATTTACCAGCACTGTGTCAGAACAGAACTTAAAAATTCCTTTCCTTCTAAAATGAGGGTCAGCAGCTTTCAGTTTTAAGGAGAGGGAGGAATTCAAGGTGCAATCAATGAATTAAGGGAGTTTTTGGTTAGTGATGAAATTAGTAATTATTGCCTGATGCAAAAAGCTTCAGTGCAGGTTAGCTGCTGTGTAAATGCTGTCTGCAGTATGCTCCAGTCAAAGGCTTGTGGAGCATGGGAGATGAAGCTGGTATGGATTTCTTAAGATGAACCTTGCTCGCGAGGGAAATAAAGCTAGCAAACTATGGTTCTGAGTCCATGAAGTGCAGTAAATCATCAGGCACACAAATAGACTTCTCTCGGCTTCCCTCTTGCTCTGTCTGAAAAATTGTGCGAAAGCAGAACTGTAGCAAATCAAAAAAGTATCCGAAAACATTTCATGCTCCGCTTTTGTGAATGGATTGAATGGATTTTCGAGGAGGTGCTGTGGAAGAAAACCAAATCACTGTTCAGTATGTCTTTCATGAAGAGTTAAACTTGCTCTAGAGATTGGGTTTTTTATACAAGTGCCAAGTATAGTTAAGGTTATACAAATACACTAGATCTATATTCTTATTTAAAGAAATTTTTTCTCTTAGTATAAAAGATGGGTTTTGCCTAATTAGATGCAGTGCAATTACTATTTCATATTGATTTTAAAATGTTCAGTAAAATTTAAATAAGGAATATGCAAGAAGAATTTGAGAGATTTAAGTAACAAAAACCCTAAACAAACAAAACGCTACCACAAACCTCACCATAAAACGTAAGGATGTGAAATTCTGCAAATTTTAGCTGAGTTAGAAATTCCATTGTGGCAGCATCTGTGATACATGGTGAACATATTCCACAGCTGGAATGTTTCATCCGGAATGGATTATCAGATTCCTTAATCTTAAAACTTCAATTTCTTTTACATGAGGACTTGTCAGACGGGAATTTGTATAAAGATTGAAGTAAATAAGTCATCTACCATTTAAGAACAACTTAGCAAGTTTTGAAAGGTTAAAACCAGATAGGAGTCCGTCAATTTAAATACGTTCAGCTCACCAGACAACTTCAGTTTCCCAGAATAGATAGGTGAAGTGAGGTTAATTGCTTTTATACCGTCTTTAAGCCTTGATTTTTCTATACATTGTGAAGGAGGAGGTATATATGAGGGTGGAAATAAGGTTTGATTTTGATAAGGTTTTCTTTGGAATCAATTAAAGCTGATAGATTTAAGAAATACAGAGAGAAACACCCCAAGCCTGTCTACACTTCTAAGAGTCTGTAAGTGCAAGTTAAGTCCTTCATGTGTATTTTGACACTCTGGGCCTAACTGTTTGTTGTGAGGCACAGGCTTTGCATTTTTTGCATAGTTAGCCGCTTTTTTTTTTTTTTCCCCTCGGACTTACGTATGTGACAGCTGAGATGTGGTCTCTCCCTGGTCAAGTGAGCCTTAAGAACCAAAATTTTAAAAAGTCTTCAGAAGTACCTAACTCCAGTGACCATCCGTTTGTACATCCTAGAATTAGACGGGGTTGTGCCTTGGTTCAGTCATGAGAGGCTTTCTGCAGAAACATCTTTGCCTGGGATACGCGATGCAGAGGGCTGTGAGCTAAATGCAGCATGGTGGCCCTTTCGTAACCAACAGGCTGCCCTGTCATCCAGCCTGCTTTTTTGCCTTTGACTGTGGGAGAAAGGATGCAGTAGAGTCACAAGAAATGAAAAAACTCTTCATGCGTACTTTTAGTTTTAGCAGTATGTATTCGTGCGTATAGCTTAATGCAGTTTTCCTAGCTATAGAGTGGCCTCAGCGTGAGCTTGCCTGCATGTAGCTAGTCTTTGATGCCTTGTTGCACATGCATTTGTGTTTGCTAAAATCTTTTATGCAGCAGTAGATCTCAGTTCTGTGAACTTTTAAGCACCTGCAACCGGGGGAGTTCAGTAGCAGCCAGGAGTTTTTAGCATTCAGGAGGTCAAGCCCTCTGTGGCTAGTTCACTGGTGAGGGAAGATGCACAAATGTGTGAACACAGCTTACATATGATGTGAAACTATTTAAGACTTAGGTATTAGTCATATTGTGTATTATTAACATAAGTGTGCAGAGTTAATAGACATACTAATTTGGGGAGCGGAGGCACTGTAACTTCTTATAAAACTTGGGTTTGTTTTTGAGAAAATGTAGGCACAAATCCAGTTTGTTAGGTAAACAGAAGGTTACAAAGAAAATAAGTGAGCATTTTCATAAACCTGAGGTATTTCTTCATTTGGAATGTGGAAAAAATGTGATATTTAACTTATGTAAAGTGTTTGTGACTTTATTCTCTATTCTGAATGCTTCATGATGATCCAATAGGCACTGTGGATGATTTGCTCGTGCTAACATCTCCAGAGTAGATAGGACTCTCAGGGTGATGGTAAGGTTAGGTGGAAGAAGCCTAATGCTTTCAGTTACTAATAAAAAAATTCCCTGCCACAAACAGTGACAATCTAGTGACGCCTTCTAGAAGCTGGTACAGAATGTTCTGATGGAAAATAAATTCACTAGCCAGGGCACACAGACTCTTGCAAATGAATCACCACTGAAAGCATGTGTGTTTAACAGAGTAGCTATCCAAGTTGATGTTAATAGTGAACATCAAGGCCTTTAAAATTCTTAAATCCACTTCAGTGGATATTGATTTGGGTAATAAGAAATATTTCCTTAGGGAAACATTTGATAAAAGAGCTTAAGGCAAGGGGAAGTGATTCTGCACTGCAGTGAATGTGAAGAAAGTGTTTAACCAAAGAGCTATCTCTGTGATCAGCTGTGTTTCTAATTTTTTTTATGCTGCAGCATCTGAAGTGTTTGAGTACCTCCCCTGGAGTCTGCAAGCACTGCTGTCATCAGGGTGATTCTGCCCTTGACAGGAGAAAGGCTGCTGCTGTTTCAGGTGTGACTGCAAATTCAGCTTCCCGAGCTCAGCTGGGAGAAATGGGCAGAGCATGTCAGCCCGCGTATAAACACAAGGCTGTAAGATCTGTTTTTCAGAAAAGGCTCTACCTCTGTGAGCAGGGGCTGCGAGGGCACTGAGAGTGTGGTTCTGCAAGGGAGTGACATGCCCAAAGGCAGAGCTGTGTGCCAGGTTCTTCCAGCACCCCCAGACCTTCGGGTCTGGAGGTCCGGTCTGCCGCTGCTCTGACGATGTGTGGCAAAAATTAGGAATCGTTATGGAGGGACCTTGCCTCAAGTTTAGACTGCCTTTTTCAGCAGACAAGTGATCAGTGACAGATTTTCTTACGAAGAAGAGTGACTTCTCAGTTTATCATGCATGTGTATTTGGACTTGTGTGTTAGTTTGGTCTTAAGATACTTAAATTAGAGCTAAACAAAAGTACATCCTTTTCTGTCAACTCTCACCTTCTATTGCACTGTAGATCTGCTTGATGTTTTTCAGATGCAAGATGAGCGCTGCCCCTGAGGCCTCTTCAGTCCATTTTGTGCAGTTGGAACAAGGCAACGATTTATTTCAGAAGGGTGAGGACAGTGTTACTGAAAGCAGAGATAGAGGTAAACTCAGGAGGAAGCATTTCTTTCGTTCACCCCCTTTCAGTGTTCATTGGCTGTTACTCAGTGGCCTGAGCATGGGCTTTTTTGTTTAACACCCCCCATTTGATTTGCATTCCGAGCCTATTGATCTGCCAGGTGTTGTGATGGCCCCTATTCAGATCAAGATGACTTAAAAGAGTCTGAGTATGTGGGATCTGAGGGAAGGTGGACTGAAGCTTGGTGGGAGCACTGCCCAAGGGTGCAGCAGGGGAGACCTCATGGAGCTGTGACTGAAAGGGGTGAGTAAAATGTCAACGTAGTGGAGTGTAAAAAGATTTCTGCAACATCAGTTTTGGTACGCTTCTGGTGTAACTGGAGAGCCTCAACTGTGTGGTTAAGGCTGGGCATGTTGCAAAAAAATCCCTCTATTATTTGATAATAGAGTTAAGAGATAAAGTGATGTGGCAGCAGTGGCAGGGGGCAATATGTGATTATTTTCAGCATGTCGGCCAGATGAGAGAGAAGTGGAACAGGTGTGGAGATCAGAAAGGAGGAAACAGATACAGAGCAAGAGACAAACTGTGGTGGGTTGACCCTGGCTGGAGGTCAGGTGCCCACCAAACCTGCTCTATCAGTGCCCTCCTCAGCTGGACAGGGGAGGGAAAATAGAACAAAGGGCTTGTGGGTCGAGATAAGGATGGGGAGAGATCACTCACCAATTACTGTCAGGGGCAAAACAGACTTGACTTAGGGAAAATTAACTGAATTTATTGCCAATCAAACCAGAGTAGGGTAATAAGAAATAAAACCAAATCTTAAAACACCTTTCCCCCACCCCTCCCTCCTTCCCCGGCTCAACTCCACTCCCGAATTCTCCACCTCCTCCCCACCAGCAGCACAGGGGGACAGGGAATGGGGGTTGGGGTCAGTTCATCACACGTGTTCTCTGCCGCTCCTTCCCCCTCAGGGGAAGGACTCCTCACTCTTCTCCTGCTCCAGCGTGGGGTCCCTCCCATGGGAGACAGTCCTTCATGAACTCCTCTAACGTCAGTCCTTCCCACGGGTTGCAGTTCTTTACAAAATTCTTCAGCATGGGTCCCTTCCCATGGGCTGCAGTCCTTCAGGCACAGACTGCTCCAGCGTGGGTCCTCCACAGGGTCACAAGTCCTGCCAGCAAACCTGCTCCAGCATGGGCTCCTCTCTCCACGGGGCTGCAGGTCCTGCCAGGAGCCTGCTCCAGCGCGGGCTTCCCACGGGGACACAGCCTCCTTCGGGCATCCCCCTGCTCCGGCGTGGGGTCCTCTCTCCCTGGGCTGCAGGTGGAGATCTGCTCCCCCGTGGACCTCCCTGGGCTGCAGGCGGACAGCCTGCCTCACCATGGTCTTCCTCATGGGCTGCAGGGGAATCTGGAGCACCTCCTCCCCCTCCGTCTTCACTGACCTGGGGGTCTGCAGGGCTGGTTCTCTCACATGTTCTCACTCCTCTCTCCCAGCTGCAGTTTTTGTTGCACAGCAACCTTTTCCCCTTCTTAAATCTGTTCTCCCAGAGGCACTATCACCGTCACTGATGGGCTCAGCCTTGGCCAGCGGTGGGTCCGTCTTGGAGCCGGCTGGCATTGGCTCTGTCAGACACAGGGGAAGCTTCCAGCAGCTTCTCACAGAAGCCACCCCTGTATGCTCCCCCCCCCCAAAAAAAAACCAACAAACCCTTGCCACTCAAACCCAATACACAAATAAAGGATTTAGAAGTGGAAAAATGGAAAAGGGGTGGATTTTGTAATACCAGACCCTTTTTGATTTATCCTTAGAATTTAAGAGCAGAGGCAAAGTTTGTGGGATATTTTATATCCTTCAGAATAAAATGTTTATTTTTTTAAGATGTATGTGAGATGCAGATGTTTTTTGAGTGAAGTGAAATCCAGGTTTTGTATACAGCAAGTTTCAGTGTGGTGAATCTCTAAACTTCAAGGTTCCTGAATTTTTCAGGAGGAGGGTTGAGGAAAGGGGAAGACTGACGCTATGTTTAGAATCAGTTAACTCTGATATGTTTTAAAGAGGGAGAGAAAGAAGAAAAGTCAATAAACTTCAAATAAGAGTCAAGAATTAATAGTTTACAGGATGCATCTAGGGTAGTCATATATGCCAATCTTATTAGGGGAGCAGCTGCCTCGTATCTCTGGCAACAGCATAAACTGACCATCACCTTGCGAAGAAGAACCTGGCTTTTGTAATTCTCTGTTTTATACGGTAGGGAAAAACGGTTTTTTGTTACAGGCTACAGGAGTTAGGACCATCAGGAATGCTTGGCTTTGAGCTTTCTGGAACCAGTATTGAACCTCAAGCAAAAATTGTCATCAGTTGTGGTATCTCTTTGTGTTGTAGTACCAAATACAATATTTAAGTGCATTTCAGTAAGCATAGAGGGCTGGACGCAGCTATGTTGCTGCTGTGAACAGGAGGGGAGGGAAGGTGGTGTAAATCCGTGTAGCAGCTACTGTATCCTATGACTCAGAATATATAAACGTTGCTGATGGGAGAAGGAGGTGTGAGTTTGGGTTAGTCCTTGCCTGCAGGATTGTATCCGCAATAGAGAGTGATTGGTGCTTCAGTGTTCCACTTCAGCACAAGAGGAAGACTTGGATGCCTCGAGGAATGCTATGAGATGGCATTTGATATACTTCTTCAAAGGCAACAGTAGCTTGGGATGGGTAAGGCCTTTGAGGGTTTGTGAGACTGCTCTTTGAGGTCACAGGAGCAGATTGATTTTGTGACCTCATAATAAAAAAATCTGGTATGTACAAAATCTCTGTAATAGAGTTGACAGAAATAGAGATAGTCATGGAAGTAGAATGTAACAGATACAAGGTAAAAAAAAAAAAAAAAAGTCAGTAAGAAAAGATCCAGCCCAAGCAATAGCATTTCTTCCATTCCTAAGGTGGGCATTGTTACCCATTCTTGTGATTGTAATGTCACAGTGGTTGTCGGGGTTTTGGTTTTGGTTTGTTGTTTTTCTTTTTTTAAATATCAGCAGCTGAAAACAAAAAAATAAGGTTTGAGAGTATGCTTGAAAGTGACCTAGGGAACCTAGATAATGGCAGTTGTAAATTGAATCCAGCTTTGGGGTAAGGAATGGAAAATCATTCTACATTAGTTTAATGATGTTTTAAAGCACTTGAAGTTGGCAGTGTGACATACATCTTTGTGTCTGCTGTGTTGGTTACTAAGATTCCTCCAACTTGAATTTAATTTCCATTTCTGCCATTGCCTTGCCAGGTGATGCTGGTGAAACAATTTCATGTGTAGGGTTTGGGGGTTTTTTTCCACCTGCAAAATAGGAATAATGATACTTATCTTGCGTTGCAGTGCTTAATGGCCTACTGATGAAAAGGAGTGTAGGTGTGAGTGGGAGAATGGAATGAGTATTGGTTGTAATTTTTCCACAAGTGTAGAAGTAGCCTGACTTGAATCCCTATTGGTATTGAAAACTCCCTCTGCTTTTGGTAGAACATTATGGTAATATGTATAGTAAATGCCCTGTACCTTTGTAGCAGTTGACTAAGGGGATCTGGGTAATTTAGGCACCTGTGTTAGGTGATGAGCTTCCTCTCTGTATGTTTGTAAATATGCCATGCAATCTACTTTTGCCTTCGCGTTTGATCTATACCCGGGGTAATATGCATAGCGTAATGGCTGCTTCCAGTTGACTACAAAGAGCATCTTCAAGCACAGTTCTGTGTATCTTCCTTTCCCAGGCAGTGATGATAATGAGAATTTACAAGCAACATTACAATTAATAAAATACAGGCATTATAATGAGCAGTCCTTAAATTAATCAGCGTATTTCAATGTGTATATGGCTCATGCTTTTCCATGGATCGGTTAGGCTTTCCTGTGAGAGCAACGTTGCTTCTCTTTGCTTACAGGTTCGCAAGATCTGGCTGTTGCTTGTTTGAGACCTTTCTGAGTCTTAGAGCCCTTTATCTTTCGTCTTGGGTTGTCACCTGATTCTCCAGACATGTCCCTTTTTGATGACAACTTTACAGGGTACCTCTAGTGGTCTGGCTTTTTTTTGTAACTGCTGTTTCCTCTGCAAGTTGTGCTCAGTATTACTTACCTGACTTGGTGGCAGCTCATGGGACTCCAAATTACAGTGACTTGCTTTTCTCTTGCTTGTCTCTCATCTTGAATGTTTGTAGAGCCCTAATGTGTTTCTCACAACACATTCTTATTTCCTGTTGAACAAAATGCCAGCAGCTCCCAATACAAGCATCATTCCTGCTGTTCAGACCTTAGAGGCTGCTTTTTCTGCTGACAGACTTCCTCAGACTTCTTTCCTTTATTTGTTTATTCACCATCTAGGTACGAACGTGTTCTAATCCAGTCTAGAAGTGTTAAAAATGGTACTTGTTCACCTGTGCTATTTACTCGCATGTTTTATCTCACTCTTCTAGTGAGGGTTAGCTCACTATTACAAACCCTACGAACATTTCTTGTGACATCCTTTTCATTGCTCATGTCACTGTTTCTGATACTGCATTGGTTGTGCACTTACCCAATTTAAGCATCCCAGTTGCTTTCAGAGTAAAGTTGTGTTCATCTGTTGCTGCAAAGTTGTCCACGGTTCTCACTGCTATCACAGTCATGTCTTGAAGATTGTCAGAAAATTCCAAGTGCATTAACATGTGTGAGAAGGGTGCTTGTTCTTTGCTAGTGTCTGATTACTATAAATGTATAAAAAAAGCAAACTTTCTGTCACTTTCCTGCTCAGTTCTTTAATACTAAGTGTTTTTTTTCCAAAGCTTCTTACAGTGCTTAACAACTAGAAAAACATTGATGTCACCCAAAAACTTAATTCGGTGTTTTTTGTGATTCACTAATAACTATATGAATTACCTCTTGTCTCTGCAACCATCCTGGTGTGCCTTGCTGTTGACTTTGCTCAAGTTCAAGAAGTTGTCTGTTTATCTGTTTGGTTTCTGTTACTCTCCTGCTTTTGTCCCATACTGTGAGCTAATGAGAGGAGGCTTGACTGACTGACTTTTCCAAATAAAGCTTCTGTGAGGATTTTATCAAAAGCTTTCAGAAACTCCAAATAAATTCTTCTCGATGTCACCTTCAGAAACATCACTCTTGTGTATTTTGTTACATGGTGGATAACTCAGAAGCTGTTTATTCATTTCTTCGCACTTTATTTGAATTAGGGAAGTATTTTATTTAGCCAAAAATTTTGGCATGATCAGGGAAGATTTTGTTTCGACTTTCTCTGAGCAGTTCAACTTAAATGTTCTGGTTTTCTCCTTTTAAAAAAAGAAAAAAATTGCTCGACAAGGAAGTTGCTTACACACATTTATGTAAGGCTGAATTGCCATAAAAATAATGCTCTGTGACACTACTGGCTTCCTCTCAAGGTCAGAATGAGGGACATAGATTATTGTCTTATACATATATTTAAAGAGGTGTGCAAAAGTATTTATTTCTGAGACTTGGCAAATTTGACAGGTGAGGCCTCAATTTTCGGAAACGCTCTCTGTAGGTATTTTTGTACTATTTCTAAAGGTATTTGTGACACTTCTGGAGAGGACTGACAGGTTGATAACTATGTGGCTGTTAAAAAGTGCGTGCATGAGTGCTGTATCTGGTTGTGATGGAAATACCTGTATTGCATGACCATCTTTTTCTATAATATGCTTTGGGTTTACAGTCGTATTTTCCCACTGTCACAATAGCAAAGAGATGTTTCAAGGCTAATTACATTAAATTGATTTGGTCAGAACGTTGCAAGTTTCACTTCTCTCTGTCCTTTGATGGAAAGAAGATACTGAGCTAAAATCAATATTGTTTACTTTCTCAATTATCGTGTGTAAATTTGAGTTAAGTCTGAGTTTTTGCAATTTAACTACAACAACGCTTAGCAAACCACCAACCAAGCATCCATTGAGGTATGCTGATTTTTCTCACATACTTCCCTTTAGTTGAAGGGAAGTGAGAGAATGAACTTCGTGTCTAAATCACGCTTGCCTGAGAGCAGTTGTGAATGTACTGGAAGTGTTGAGACATCTTTAAGCAATTTGTACCTGCAAGTAGAAATGTAACTTCTCTGTTTTCATAGCCACCTTGCAGCTTAATTGATAGATTAAAAACTAAATACAGAACAACAACCATATATTCCTGGAGGCTTTGGAGTATTTCAGGCTGAATAAAGATAACTGGTGGGATGGCAGGTAGTCTGACTTGTGATTAGGGACCGTAGAAATAAATTAGGTTAGAACATGGTGGTTCTTAGAGATTTTCTTTACAATCTACAGTTTCTTTTTTTTAATTACATCTAACTTTCTGGAGAGGAAGATTAACATATTTGCAATGCCGTGACCTGTCTTTTGTTGATCTTATGAAAGAAACAAAGCCTGACATGGGTCAGGTTTTTTTGTGGGCCAAACTTTATTTTTTAAAAAGCTGTCTGCAATGATTTTACCGGTAAGGTGAACCTGCAACTCCGGCATATATCTTTACTAGGTGATGTATTTTCTGACCTTTGTATCCTCTTATGGCCTCTCTTTTGTGGTTCTGGCTGATCAGATCCCATCAGAACTTCTCTGAAGCTGCTTGGGGAGACCTAGAAAACTCTTGGGGACCTCTTTATTTAACTGCAAGCCCCAGAATAATACTCCTGGAGTAATTTGGCTGCCAGCTACTATGCAGCTCTGCGTGTGAAACGGTATAAAAATAAGAAGCTAATACCCTTCTTGCGCTAGTGATAATTTTCTCACACACCACCAGTCATCCCTTTTTATTTAATAGAGTGGATGTAATGCTGGTAAGAGATGTCCTCTTGACAGCACTGTGGAAGATGATTAACTAGAAAAAGTGACTGTCATACATAAATGTGCAAGCATGCCTTTTGGGATGGGGAAGCTGAAGGAATTTTCTTAGGAGCAGTAATTAGTTTAATCTCCATGGTCCATGTAGGTTTGGTCTCTTCTGCTCAGTGTGCTAATTACTGGCAAGTGCAATGATGAGCTAGTTTTGAGACAGATAAAATACATTGCATTCACCTGCCACCACCTGGCCTGAATGGAAATAGAATTTAATCCTGACCAACAGGTTAAAGCACAGACAGTTGGCTCCGAGGTGATTAGCTGTGCCCTTGGGACAATACCAGTAACTTTTCAAAAAACATTGAAATTGTGTAGTTGAACGCTGTGAATGCAAAAGAAAAGGTTACTTGTGTAATCCCTATACAAACACGGATCAACTTGCATAGTCACAGCCCTTAGTTTTAGGAAAACATACCATGTTTTCCGCAATACAGCTGTCCTAGGCTTCTATCACTTGAGCTAACGTAACTATGGTAACAGATCAGGGTTTCTCTCTCGTGTGGGGTGCCTGTAGAGGATGTATCTCTAAACTTTGGCTCTAAGTTTAGGGATTCTGGTAGCCAGCTTATTTCCAAACACTGTATCATGAACAGTAGCTTCGCTTTCTGGCAAGGTGTAGCGTGGTGGCTGGAGCAGTGCTTACACACAGACTTGCAGCATATGCAGGTCTGTAGGCTTGGCTTGTTTGTTCTGAAAGTAATGTGGCAAAAGTAATTAGATTTGAGTCTCATTTGTCTCCAGTATGCCTGGAGTGCCTATGGGCAACATCTCACTTGTCTGAGTGGGAAAATCAGCGAGACACCATTGCAGAGAGAGATACAAGCCCTCCTTCATCTAAGTGCCGTGAGCTGTGCAGAGGCTTTTATACGGGTCTGTAGTGTACACTGGGTAAGAATACAGAGCTTCCTCCCTAGGATGGAGGCAGTTATTTGGGGAGAAAATTTCAAAATTTTCCGAAAAACGGTGTTTTCTTCCATCAAGTGTTATGACTACTGAACCCTGTAAACAAGTACCAATGAGGAGAGAACATCCAGGGTGAGGTCTTAAATGGCGATCTTTCAACTGAAAGTGAGACGCTCCGGCATGTCATTATTGTCGTGACATTATCTCTTTAACTGGTTGTCTCTTGCTTCTCAGAGGCTGAATAGTGTGTTGTGGTGACACATTCTTCTCTGTGCTTTATTTTCTTCTCTGAACCCACATAAGAAAATATTTCTCGCGTATCGTTTGGCAGAAGGTTGAATTCCTGTGGCTTGTCCTGCCTTGGAAAGACATGTATCGTTGTCCTGGAGTGCTGGTCCCATTGCTGGGTTGCCAGTAGTGAACTCCCAAGATTCTTTGCTGTGACCCTGTGACTCCTAAAAGGAAGAGGAAGCTAATGATTTTCTAAACGTCTTTCTCTCCACCACTTAGATGCACTTCCACAAAAAACAATCCCTACAGCCCATTTCATAACCTTTTATAAATTGCAGGATTCAACCATGTTCCCTCTGTGCCAGAGAGATGCGGGGATGGGGGGTGGGAAGGAAAGGGTAGAGTAGACATCTAGGGAAGCAAAGATCCATTCTAGATTTTGCACAGCAATTAGCATAGCTATGAGTAAAGAATCCAACAGGGTGGGCTGAAAGAAAATTGAATATCAGCTCTCCATGGAGTTGGATGGTTGTTAAGCTGTAGGAGCAATTTCTGCACTACAGCCACAAATACCAATACAGGCTGTGAGTGCCTGTAGCAAAAAGGTAGTGAGAATATTACGTGCCTTCTTGTTTTATTGGTTATAGAATGAAAACTTGGCCAAGTGTGGTTTTGTTTTTGGTTTTGTTTTAAAAACACACACAAAACAAAACCCCTGGTATTAGGGCTGCTCAGCTTGAGGAATTAATACATTATAACTGGCATGCATGTTCTTAGCTGCCAGCTAATTTCTGTTCAGTGTGAGCATTTCTGCAGAAAACTGGAAAGCAACAGTGCTGTGGGTGGATGTACTGGCTATTGCTGCACCAGGGCACTGTCACCTTGCAATATCATTTTCTGCTGAAGGAAAGATGTGAAAAATTAAGAGTGATTGCCCTAGGAATCTGAAATACCACCTCTGTAACCCTCTGTAACTCTGTGCGGGAATTGGGTGGTATCCCTCAGCTGTGAGAACTTCCTCTAGCAGCTCTCCAGTCTCCTGGGGAAGCCACCCGATCCCAAAAGAAATAGTATGGGAATGTAACCGGGCCTTGCGTGATCACATACGGGCAGAAAACAGGATCGCTTACAACCGTCTATACACGTGCAGTTTCCTTGTTGCCTTAATCGTCGACGCAACTGAGTTGAGCCTAATGACAGCCCGTGAGGTGTTTTGCGACTACCTCACTTTTATTTATAACGGATGACTAGTTAGGCTGGAGTTTTCCCATTCAAAATTTCCTGCCTCCTACTTGGTATTTTTCTGATATTTGAATTTTAATTTGTTTAGTTGGGTTTTTTATTAGGAAAACTTCCTCTGTACTGTGTGTAAATCTAGATAAGGGTGAGATTTGAATGTCTGCCATTTACATCTCCTTGAAAGTGGTCTGTTCTCATTGTATTTGGAGGCTGTCCCTTGATAAGATATAGATGACTGAATCTGGTGGGCTCTGGGCGTGAAGGTGAACGTGACAGGGTGGTGTGTCTTGTGCTGCTTTGGGGAGCAGGACGGTGGAGGTGCTGAGGAATTCCTCGGCAGTGCACAAGAGGGGGAAGGCTGGAGGTTGGAATGAGCTGCTGGTTTTAACCACCTGTCTTAACTGCTCCTGAACTCTAGCCCAATGTAGCTGGTCTCTCACTAATAGCAAGCACTTTTCTGTTGGGCAGCTTAGCAAGGAGGAGGGAAAGTCATTCACTCTCTAATTCTGTGATTTCTTTGCTACTGTCCATAATACAGACCATCAAGTGCTGGAAAGAATCACTGTACCAGATCACCTGGTAGCTGCTGTAGTAGAGGCATGAGTTTTAGCCGTATATAAGGCACGAGAATTGGGTCTCCGAGCAGATCATTCTCGTACTTGTATCCTGATCGTAATACTGGCTCTTCAAAGAGTTGAGCCAATCCTGTTCAGTGCCTCGGTTTTGTTGCTTTTAAAATAGGTGGGAGTTTATTGAAATATGGAAGATTATAATGGCTTCACACTCAGATGATTGTTATGGCATGCTTGGTTCTCCTGCGTACACTTCAAGAATGACATTGAAAAAGTGGAGAAAGGGTTGCAAAGCATGACTGGAAAACTGTAAGATACATCTTCCAGTGAAGGACTTCCAGAACTCCATTTGTTAACTTTATTGCACAGAGAGGTGACTGGATGAGTGAATTTCACAAGTACTTTAATGAGAAGAAAATGCTGGGCTCTTAAAAGGCCCTTTAATCTTGCAGAGAGAAGCATAACAAGAAGCAAAGGCAGGAATTTAAAGCCAGACAAACTCCGTCTGAGAGAAACGGTTGAATTTGGGAAACAGTGCACGTGTTTTTAACAGGGAGAGTGATTAACTACTGGGATAAACTGACAGGCTCTTGAAGTTTTCAAGAATGGATGTGATGCCCTGTTGCAAGATGTACAATAGCAAAATATAAGTTGTTGGGTTGAAGCAGGCTTGACAGGCTTTTATTGTATAGCAGATTGAAGTAAATGATCTAGTAGTCATTTCTGGTTTTAAAATACAAGAGCTCTATGCACATAACAGGTCCCTTCATCCATATGTATGCATGTAGTAACTTTAAAATAGTAAATATTGAACTATGTGAGTAGGTTATACTTCTACAATAATTAAAATTTTTCCAAAATACAGTATGGAGCAGACACATGCAATTTTTATTGATTTAATTTGCATATGCAGTAAAAATTCACTTTGGGGTATAAAGGTAATTGTCAAAACGGAAATGCGGTATTGCTCAAAACCACCCGTGTTTCCAGCATCTGTAGTTGCTTTCATTGATTTTTTTTTTTTTCCCCGTAATTTTCCTTTCTTGTAACTTAGGTTTCTCATGATAATGTAAAAAACCAAAAACAAGCAAAAAAATAATCACAGGTCAAATCATGTGTTTGAATTTGAAGAAAGGGCAACCTTCCAAGGATCCTTCTAGTGTCTCAAGACTGAGATTCTGAAGGGCACTGTGTTCATTTTGGATTATGTCTGCTTTTTTCCTTTCCATATCAAAACACAATATGAAAGCGTAACAAACAAAAGAATTAGTCACATGAGCCCTGTAGTTTTATGACTTTGAGGAAAATCTTCCTCTGATTCACTTGTGTTTTTAATTGATGTGGCAGTGATTTTACTGTGTTGTCTTTTTTTAAGGGCTCAAGATGGGGCACTCAGAGTTCATTTGTAGATCTTTGGTTTAAGCTGAGAAAATATGAAGATTAGAACTACAATAACCTTGGTTCTATTTTTGTTGTTAATAATATATACTGATAGGAGTGCTTTTACCTATGGCCTGAAGGTTTCCCCGCCAGATCCGCGCTGCAGATGTTCACCACCTTCCTGCCAACAGCCAGCTGACACCCCCCCCCCCCCCCCCCATAGTGAATGCAATATAAATACCCCAACTATTGGAAGTGCACTCTACAGAGCTGCTCTGTTCTTCACCCTGGCTGCATTTCAGGGGAATACCCTGAGCACAGATATTTTTGGACGTCCTGAATGATGCAGACTGCATGTATGGAGTATTTCACAAACACAAACAAGGTCCTTGCATGGATGTTGCTTTGGATGTTTAGAATTTGAGGGAGGATTTTGTGATTATGTGTCATCCAGAATGTGCTAGGTTGTGTGTATCATGAAAAATTTGGGAGGTGGCTGGTACTCTTAACTTTTCATGTCAGCTTTGTTACCTCCTTTATAATAGAAAAATAGCAAAGATCTCTCTCCATTAGCAGCAGCTTGCATGGCAATTGCAAACTAAGACATAAATGTATGGAGGAAAGGGAGAGAGAATTGGCTATGAATAAACAGAAATTGAAGAACTGATGCTTGTATGTGCATGTATGTGCACATGTCCATGCACACACACAGAGTTTAGTACAGTTGACAGCTCCTGCAAAATAATGTTTTGCAATTGCAAAAGCAAAGAATGCTGGCACATGGAAGGAAGCCAGAGGTGAAAACAAAACGTATTTTTCACTGTTAATGCAGAGCATTTTGAAGAATGAGCAGCAGGGAGGGTTTTGGCTTTGCAAGCAGGCATAGAAATGTCTGTCAGCCCATAATGAACCTGCTTTTGCCTTGCTTTCCGCCTGAGTTGTCAGTGTTTGTGTTTCCCTTTTTCCTTCCTAGCTGAACTTCTTTCTTGATCAAAGCTCCTATTTTATTTTTAAAGTTCTTATTCCTGTAAATGATTGGAAGCTTGCCAGCAGAGCTCTGCTAAAGCCAGAGGGGACTGGAAGCAAAGAGCGAGGACAGACCCGAGGACAAATTACAGACAGTGGGGGGACACTCCTTTAAAGCAGCAAGATGCAACTCCCCTTCCTCTCCTTCCATTTTAGCTCTTCCCAGTCCTTTCTAAGGAGCAGAGAATTTCGTCCTACATCCCAATGCAGGAAGAGATGTCAAGGAGACAGGGAAAGACCTTGGCAGGGCAAATAGCTTAGATGTTTTTAAAGGATGTGAATACTTATTTTTGGAAAGTTAAAATAGACCATTCATTCTGAAGTAGGCAGCTGCACGTAAGATTTAGACTGGAATGACAGATTTGAATGCAAAAACATCAGGACTCGGCCAAAGGGCACCATCACCTGAACAGTTTATGCCCAAATAACCGAGGATAGTATCTCAATATTTACCTGGCAAGAAGTAACAGGCAACGGTAGCCTTCCTGCTCTGTGTGACTGGATGCAAAGAAAGGCGATGTGCCCTGTATCAGATTCAGGCCCCTCTTTGCCCTTACCTGTGGCGTGGAGTGTACCAGGCAGGTGGAGAACAGAGTGAGGACACAAGGTGTTTAGGTTGTTCACATTGCTGATGCTGGCCTTGCATGACCTATCTGTCTCAGTTTCTTCCTCTGTGAAAGATCCATGGATGAAGGATGAATGCAATAATGCCATCGCTAGTGATGATGGCGGTAAACTAAGAGAGTCTGTTAACATTACAGCAGCATAAAGGTACTCCCCGGAAAGTTTCTCATTGGCCATATTTAAACAGCAGCTGTATCTCAGTAACTTGATCTCCCTAATCAGTCATATTCTCGCTAGTTCTTAAGCCACTTTTTTTTTTTTAGCAGTTTCCCTGTTGACCTGCTGAACTATCTCCATTTAAAGAATGATATTACCAGTATTACTGCCATTGTATTGGCAAGAGAAGAGGAGACATTCATACTGATGCTAGCTGGAAAGCAGCTCCTTTTCATCATATTAGTGAGATCCGCCTTCAAGGTGTGGTCCAGCTTTTGGATGGCTCTCCATTTCTGTATCAGCTTTGTAAAGGGATCTGATGACCTTCTCAAAGACTACCAAAGTCAAGCTAGTCCTGGTATGAAGGAGAAGTTCATATATTTATAGGAATGTTGAAGTTTATTAGACTGTAGAATTACCTAGTTTTAACTTAAGGAGACATTGTCAGCTTAAATCTCAGCCATCGTTAACATCTTGTATAAATAAGCTGTAAAAAATACTAAGCCTGATAGAGGAAAAAAATCTTCTCATTTTAAAATAAACAAAACATGCAGGCATTTCCCTGGACTGTGTGAAAACCCAAATCCCAAAGCACTGACCTTATGTTGAGAGTAAGTGTAAACAGAAGTGAGATGAATTTTCTGTGTCTGTGCTGAAAGAAATGCAGTTAGTTTAAAAAGAAGAAGAAAAAAAAAAAAAAAAGAAAATACTCCCCTTTGGAGAGTAACAGGCCTTGAACACCACTGCTACCCTGCAGTAGCGTCACTGTCTGGGTGTCAGGGAATGTGGGATATGGCAGCTTATAGAATAAAAACCTGTCTCCTATGAACTGTCCGATCAGTGGTGTAGACCTCTCCCATGCTCCATGTGGTTTGGATGAGCCAGATGCTGTGCATGAGCATCATCATCCCACAGTCAGCCCTGGTCTTGTTTTATCCTGCTGCAAGGTCAACAGCAGCGCGATAGCCCGGCTCTGTGCTAGT
Organism: Harpia harpyja; assembly: GCF_026419915.1. Classification (NCBI taxonomy): domain Eukaryota; kingdom Metazoa; phylum Chordata; class Aves; order Accipitriformes; family Accipitridae; genus Harpia; species Harpia harpyja. The sequence continues at coordinate 4,740,608 of NC_068944.1, read as the reverse complement.
TGCTGTTTGATCTATGTTTTGCTGAGCAGCAGTGCCTGGTCATGGGACGAGGAATGGACCACAGGGCAGCAGTAGGACTAGGGAGCAGTCTCTCCACTCCAAGATCCAGGCTTAAGGAAATCCTTTGAGGCTACAATATGTGCCTTAGTCACCACCTGGTAACGTGGCTCTTCTACCATCTTGTGACCTCACACTTACCTGAGGGTCTCTTCCCCTAGCACGTTGTCCCATGTCTTTTAGGTGACTGAAGCTTTGAAAGACATCAAGGCTGTAGTTTCCTGTTTCAAAGAGCTGAGAGATTTGGTAATGGTACTAGATCTATATTGTTACTGCAAGCGATGGCTATTTTGGTATTCTGGTGCTGCTACCCTTTGTTTCATTTCTCCATTCATCAGTGTCTGCCTTCACCCCCAAGTAATACTCTAAAGAAAATCTCTCTTCCTTGACTACAGAGGGGACTAGCCTTGTAACTTTTCTGTCAGCTTTGTGATCCTTCCTTGACATTCCATACATAGAAAAGGACTTCAGGCTTTCCTACCAAGAAACGCACTCCCTCGTGTTGCTGCTCAAATATACATGTAACTCTTGGCTTCATCATGTAGGATATTTGAGCTATGCTATAGGTTCTGTGAATTATTTTCCAACAGTGCTGCTGTTCTTTGGCAAATTGAACGTACTTGGTGTCTTCAGAGCAGGATTGGTGAGTATATCACAGTGTGATCATAAACCAGCCAAGAAGTACTTCCTGAAGGGAAGAATTTGGAGGTTTTGGAGCTCCTCTGTAGCTAGAATGCCTAAGGCTGCTGTTACCTTGACAACTGTAGACAGGACATGATTTGTCCTGGCCTGGATCTGAATCTTATTGTAATTCCTGGCATAGATTGGTCTATCAAATCTACATCAGTGAAACACCTGTTCTTCACTAAGAGTTAGAAAAATGAATGTTCTGGGTTTTCCCTCAACAGGCAAAAGATATTTTTATGCCCACAGTTCAGTTCTCAGCCCTGACACAGACATTTTGTGCATGATCCTGGGCAGATGCTTAGCTATATCTCCTTGCCTGTGAAATACAGATAATGATCCTGTCTGTTGTCCAAAAAGTACTATGGAGCTAAAGCAACTGTAGCTATTCAACAACAAAGCAACATATATAAATTATAAAAACATATACAGCATATATAGTGCGTATATAGATCTGTGTATATATTTCTAGAGAGAGAGCGCAACAGGGCTATTCAACTCTTAAGTAAGAGGTTTCATTTTGCTGCACCCATGACATTTTTGAAGGAAGCAGCCGTTCTTCCAGTGGGAAATGATGCATACTCATACCTGAAAAGTGTATGTAAATACCCCTTATTAAGTAGCTCATCCCTTTGGTTAGCCTAGACCACTGGTGTTGAAAACTAGTGACAGATGGGAATATACTGATATTACTTTACAAAGCTCTCCTTATGCCTTTCACAAGATACAGATCTGTCCTCTCAGTGAACAAGTACAACAGAAGGACGTACAAGGTCTATTCTTTCAGTCCTGATTTGCACATCAGATAAGCTGTTTCCTCAAAAGCCTTGTGGCAGATCACGTTTTAAAATTTAATTTTATTCTTCTCTTCCCAAAATGAGAAGCCCCTGTGACCCATATGCTGGTCAGACAGCTGATGGCCATTTGTGCAGCACTTAGCAAAGCTTGGGGTCAAATTCTAATGGTCCTGTAGGAACCCCACAGCTGCCAACTATGAGACTTGGCAGTGTGGTGTTCAGCAGGGTTTGCCAGCAGACATCTGAGTTCCCTATAGAGATCAAGAAGGAGGAGAAGGTTTTGAAGAGGCCAGGTGGGTTGGCTTCTTAATAGACTCCCAAGAATTTCTTCAGGGTATGTTCCTTGTTGGGCTTCACCATTTTATGTTCAGATCTGTGTGCAAATTCGTTTTTCTCCATTTGAAAGCAATCTTCTCTATTCCCAGCAAACAGCCTGTCCTACGTTGAAAGGGATCAGAGATGCCCAAAGTTCACGGTAAAATACAATCTAAAAATGTGCCCTTTTCCTTACGGATAAGTTCTCATTAGATGAATGACGTATAAATATTGTATGTGGTTGTGTTCCCTAGACATCCCTTGCTGTATGTCTTGGTTTCTAAGTAGGTGATTTAGACAGGAACAAGTCTACTGTTATTTTTCCAGGTTTCCCTTAGGTGCAGACAGTGTAAAATTTGAAAGCTAATGCTGGAATACTTTTGCTGTTGTGTGGTACATGTTCAGAGTGACTACTCCAAGAGGCTTTTTTTTTTTCCCTGTAACTGCAAATTCTTTGAACATCTAATTTGTATATTGTTTTCCTTAAGGGAAACATACGAAAGTGAAATGACTGTATGCTGGCGTTTTCCGTACAGTCACCTTTTATAATGGTTACTTGTGTTTATCACATTCCTTCCTCTTCAAATTTGCTGTTTAAATTATACCATTGCATACTTACTTTCCCTTCCTAGCCTCTTTCTGCTAATGAAGGAGAAGAGAAGCCATCAGGTTGTTCCAGAGAGGATGAGCATGAATTCTAATTTAATTCTAGCATAGCTGGCTTCCTACGTGTCAGTGCGTTTTTATTATTACAGTGTGACCTCTCCCCTCTGAATGCAAGGATTAGAGAAATCGGAGGTATTTTGCCACTCAGGCTGTCTGAGAGCTTCCCGTGCTCTGCAGCAATGTGGAAAAACATGCCAAGAACAGAATTACAGCCAGAAAAGTCAAATGTATATTTTAAATCCTGTATTTTAGCAGAAATAGAAGTAGCCTAGATCTTAACACATTAAAGGTTCATCTCTGAAGGCATGACTGATTTCAGAGTGTCAGTAACATGGAAAGCACAAAACCTTGCTGGGAGGCAAAACCAGAACCATTCTGAACAAGTTTTTGTCTATGCTGTGATTTCTTAAAGTTGCTACGGAAACTGAGCTCAGAATGTACTTCTTCCCCTCTGCCAAAACTATTTCCCATATTCAACAGCAGCTCTTTAAAACCATTTTTTCCTCCTCTTCTAAATAGCACTTTTGGGGTTAAAAAACCCAAACGGACAAAATCTGTATGGCAAAGACGACGAATGCATACTAAACACTGTTGCGTGCTGCAGCCTGAAATGGCTGGTGGATTGCCGCAGTCAGTGTCTGGCTGTTGAATCTGATGGTATAAATTTCTATATTGTCTGCTATTCTGGCAGAAACATGTAGTTGATCCCAAATGACTTCTTTCACAAGTGCAGAGCCTTCAAATTCTTTCTTATTTCCTCTCTCCCACTTCAGTGATGTAGCTGTCACATGTCCATGTACACAAACCTCTGGAAAAATCATACAGCACTTAAATAAGTTGGGTTTTTTGTTGTTGTTTTGTTGTTGTTGTTGCTTGGTTTGTTGTGATTTTTTTAAAAAAAAAAAAAAAAAAGAAGTCCATCACACTACTACCACCTCAGCAAAATAATGTTCTGGAGTTTTTGTCACAGGTTGTTCTTAGTTTCATCCCATTAAGTTCCTAAGTTTATGAACTGGTTCTGCCGTAGTATGTATAATCTGTTCTGCCACTGTAGTGCTAAAATCAAAGATTTCCAGGAACTCCTTGCTTTACCATAGCCTGCCTGTCTAATTCTTCCTTCAGTGCTGAGTTTCATCTCCTTGATGTAAATTCTTTGGGAGCCTATGTGAGCCTACATAATACAGAGTTGTGAGAGCTGGTAATGCCTATGGCATACACCTATACTTTCTCACTACCTACTACACCTTCAGTGCTCTACACTATGGTCCCACACCTCTTCTGGCAACACCACTGGCTTTTTTGGACTTGGCATATGTATCGATGTTGTATCCCTTTAACCCTTACACTTGAAATGCCTTAAATAGCATTTTAACCAGTTTGCTGTGAACAACCAGTGTGAATAAAATGCAGAAACAAGCTAGGCTAGGTAATTTCCTTGTCCTGTGGGAAAGCTGGTGTCGGCTGATTTCTTGTGTCCTTAATGATAATTGTTCTCCTTCAGTTTCTGTCGAGGCTGACATTTTAACATCTTCTAGCAAGGTAGATTGTTTCACTTCCTGTGGTTTTCCTGGTCACATACAGTTTTTTTGGTATCATGCCCTGGACATTTTGCACATATCCTGTTGTTGAGGAGTGATTTTCCCACTGTTGCCTTCACTGTTTGTTATATTTGGCGGAAGGCCCCGGTGGTACTTTATTTCAGCTGAGATTTTTTCCACCTTGTTCATGAAACCTCAGAAGCATAGCACAGACTTGATGACTCGCCTGTCTCAGGCATTTAATGAATTCTCCTTTACCCCTATATTTAATTTTTATGATTTGGTCTGTCCTCTACCAACACATTGAACAGGGTTGGGTTTTTTTTCTGGTTTGCACTGAACCTCTCTGCTTTTGTTTTGAGTAATCATATTTATAGCTTCTAATGATAGCTGGATATTTGTAAGAGATGTAGTTAGTCATGGGAGAAAGTCCTCTCTTTCCATTTCCGTATGCTTTTCTTCTCCCTGGTGATCCCATTGTAAACTGTTGCCAGAAGCCCCCGTAGGTGTACAGCTCTGCATTCCAATTTCTTGCCAGAGTATAATCTGGTAGATAATCATAACCACCTTGCAAGATGAAAGTCAACTGTCTGTATGATAAGCAGGTCAGGGTGTCTGTGTGCTGTGTTTTCTGAGGCTGCTGGTTACAAAAAGGAAATAATTTGTGAGATGGGGTCCATCTGTTTTAATTTTGGCAAGCAGTGTTTCAGCCCCCCGTGTTCTTAAGCATAGCTAGAATTCATGCAGTGACTCTTGTCATGTGCTAGGACAGGGTGTGATGGGTTAACCCTGGCTGGACGCCAGGTGCCCACCAGAGCCGTTCTATCACTCCCCCTCCTTCTCAGCTGGACAGGGGAGAGAAAATATAACAAAGAGCTTGTGGGTCGAGATAAGGACAGGAGAGATCACTCACCAATTACCGTCACGGGCAAAACAGACTCAGTTTGGGGAAAAATTAACTTGATTTATTACAAATCAACCGGAGTAGGGTAATGAGAAATAAAACCAAATCTCAGAACACCTTCCCTCCACCCCTCCCTTCTTCCCGGGCACAACTTCACTCCCGGATTCTCTACCACCCCCCCAGCGGCACAGGGGGACAGGGATGGGGTTTACAGTCAGTTCATCACACGTTATTTTCTGCCGCTTCATCCTCCTCAGGGGGAGGACTCATCACACTCTTCCCCTGCTCCAGCGTGGGGTCCCACCCACAGGAGACAGTCCTCCACTAACTTCTCCAACGTGGGTCCTTCCCACGGGCTGCAGTTCTTCACAAACTGCTCCAGCATGGGTCCTTTCCACAGTGTGCAGTCCTTCAGGCACAGACTGCTCCAGCGTGGGCCCCCCACGGGGTCACAAGTCCTGCCAGAAAACCTGCTCCGTGGGCTCCTCTCTCCACAGATCCGCAGGTCCTGCCAGGAGCCTGCTCCAGCGCGGGGTTCCCACGGGGTCACAGCCTCCTTCGGGCATCCCCCTGCTCCGGCGTGGGGTCCTCTCTCCCCGGGCTGCAGGTGGAGATCTGCTCCCCCGTGGACCTCCATGGACTGCAGGGGGACAGCCTGCCTCACCATGGTCTTCCCCACGGGCTGCAGGGGAATCTCTGCTCCGGCGCCTGGAGCATCTCCTCCCCTCCTTCTTCACTGAGCTTGGTGTCCGCAGGGTTGTTTCTCTTACATGTTCTCACTCCTCTCTCCGGCTGCCGAATACCGCCGTCCCAACTTTTTTCCTTCTTAAAAATGTTATCACAGAGGCGTTACCACTATCGCTGATTGGCTCGGCCTTGGCCGGCGGCGGGTCCGTCTTAGAGCCGGCTGGTATGGGCGCTCTCGAACACAGGGGAAGCTTCCAGCAGCTTCTTACAGAAGCCACCCCTGTAACCCCCCCCCCCGCTACCAAAACCTTGCCACACAAAACCAATACACAGGGACTACTGAACAATTCATTTGTGATGATATGAAAGAGCCAGTGTCGTGAAAAGTGAGGAATTAACTCTCATTTGTCTGATAAAAAATGATCAATGTGAAGTCCCCTTCCCTATGTCATTGTCATTTCTTATGACTGGATGTGCTGCTGCTTTAGGACAGCTTCTTCTATCAGACATCTTGCTTTTTATTTCCCCTCTTCTTCTTTTTTTTTTTTTCTTTCTTCTTTTTTTTTTAACTAGTGAAGAGCTGACAGCAAGAACAGTTTGTGGCCCAAATGATTGAATACAGTTGGGGTCATGAAAGCAGAACTGAAGGTAACCTAGCTGAGGTAGCCATGGGCGATAACTATGTCATTAAACTTTCATTTTTATTTTTCAGCCATGTCATTCTAATTGAATATTTAGCTTGGAAACCTTTTTGAAGTGATTTAAAGAGAGGATTGAGACATGCCAGATAGTAGATTAGAGACAATATCTTTGGAATGACTGAAAAGAACATGGGATAGAAAGAGAAACCCACCCCAGTAGGAAAAAAAACTAGTAAAATTTCTGTAATGAGAAAGTTCTTTCTTAAAACCATAAGACAGATTAAAAAAAGAGAGAGAGAGAGAAATTATAACGGGCCAAAAGTATCCTGTCCCACGTTAGCAAGGAACAAAATCAGCTCAACAATTGTGTGCTTTAATTAAGATACAAAGCAGTGATATTTGACATCAGTTGAAAATGGGGGGGGGGGGGGGGGGGGAATTCAACTGTTCCAAGCAGTGAAGCAGGAGGAAAAGAAACCCCATGCTGAGAGTCATTAAGACCCAAAAGTAATTCATCACAGGCACAACTAGCCTTATTACAGGAAAGTTGCATTGTCTTCGTGGTGCAGGCGTTGATTTCAAGCTAGGAAATGAACATGAAGGCACCTTTAGCAGTAAAAGCAAAAATATTAAATTGCTCCTGAAAATTGTAGCTGTGCTGTTTACTCCATCAAGGAAAGATAATGAGACTGTTTAGGGAAGTCCAGCCAGCCAGCATAAGGAATGTATTCCGTTAAATTTTAATTAAAGACTAATTTCTGCTGAATACTGTCCAAGCAGTGAATTTATTAAAAAGAGGAAGCCCAGGAAAAAAGCAAAAAGCCAAGACATTCCTCTTTAGCTGTTTGGAAGCCACCTGAAATTTTAGTGAGTTACTGTCCAGGTTAACTCTTTAGTTACCATAACTGCTTGCCTACTAGCATGAGAGGGAGCTCTTCATTCTTTCTGCGTGGGCTGTCTGGTTTGTGTGTTAGCTAAGGGCCTCATCCAGCACCATGTATAAGCTAGTGGGTCTTGCTCGAAAACGGAGAAGTTAAGTAGCCTGGGGCAGAGACATCACTGCGGCTTGTGGAGATAGTCCAGGTCTGAGAGGGTCAAACTCTGCTGAATCCAAGCTGGCTTTGTGTACAGCCACTGTAGTGCCCGCACCATGTTTTACAGCACCCGGGCTCTCCAGGTATTTTTGCTATCTTTGATATCCATATACTACTTCCTGAACCGATGCGTAGTAGACTGCAATTGCATGAAAAGATAACCTGAAGTGAGGCAGAACTAGAAACATCATCATTTATCCCAGTTCTGACCGTGAATTGGCAGTTTAGTTCACAAGGAACTTGGCCTTGGTTTGTTAGACCATGGCACGTGTGAACCTACTGGGTAGTTTAAACTAAATTCTTCTGCGGAGAACAGCAGCCATTCCAAGTAAAATCATGACAAATACACAGACAACAGAGCCTCAGCAAACCTTGAGTTGGCTGTGACGTTCCTTTAAAACATAGGTGGAAAAAATACGGGGAACTCTGTGTTGAGATTGGATGGTGAGTATGGAGGAGAATAAGTGAGATTTCCAGATGAACAGAGATGAAGGAGCAGCTCAGGGAGCAAAGGGAGTGTGCTAGGTGCCCTTCAGGATTCTGGTAGATCTAAATAGTTGGGATGCTCTTGTTAAAACTTTATTTGATTCAGAAGGTGAGGGTGGTACAAGTCTGGGATTTCCTTACATACCTAAGTGGAGAGCTCTCCCCTTCTGCCGCAGGCTGAAGTGGTGGGATGAAGTCACTTTGAAAGCCAGTAGGCATGTTAGACATACTGTCCTGGACTGTCTTCTGCAGGGTGAATATGGTTGAACATAGATCCCTAAGCACCCTGCGTGGGATCAGGGGAGAGATCTTGGAGTGCATGTGGCTCCTTCCTTGCTTATGCCACTGAGCTCCTTCTAAGGATGCCAGGGAGCGGGAAGGAAGGATGTGCATCCTGGTCTCATCCTGATGTGCTATGTGGATGTGGGCAGAGAAGGCAGCTGTGGAAGGCAAAAACTGCTGGAAATACCAAAGGAATGCCCCTCTCCCACAATTTAGGGTCAATCATTTAAAAGTCACTGGCAATTCTGCGTGCCTAAAAGCCTGATCTCTAAAGAAGGTGTTTTTGTGGTTGATAAGGTTGAAATGGCTTTGATTAAAGTGGAGGGTTGCATGAGGAGACTGGTATTACTGTGAAGACCTTGAGCCCGCTGCCTATACTGGCATCATTAAGAAATACTGCAGACAAGGGCCTTCTAGCTCAGTGTCAGAGCTCCGACTGCTTCTGGGATACGTAGCAGACTACTTAAAAAGTGTGGGCTTCCTCTGTGTCTAGGGACAGGCCTGCCTGCAATTAGACTCTTTAAAGCCTGGTCAATGGGATATAATTAGGGGAGAAGCGTTTTAATGAAGTGCTAAGACTGGCCTAGTAGCAACTTGCAGATGTTGAGGGAAAGTCTAGGGTCAGGCCTGCTGCTGAATTATCCAAACGTTCCAAGTTTTCATCGGTTGTTCTTTCCTTTGAATAAGAGAGCTGTTTGCTTAACCCTGGGATTCTTTGCATGCAGGTGGGCGTACTGCTTACCATGAATGCTCGCGTGGTGTAATTTAATTTCTGAATGAGGACTATGCATTTTTTCCAAAAGAGTTCCAAAAGAACTTTGGAAGTCAAACTGCCTGGCAGAAAGGTTAGTGCATGACAGACAAGAAAGCTGATAAACAATCACTACACTTGTATAAAGCTGCAAGCAAGTTGGTTGATAAACCGGTCAAAGAAGTTAAGCTGTGTTTTTTCAGCTTGAAAACTGAACAGGATCATCCAGTTCAGTGCTGGAGAAGCACAGATCACAACGGTCAATTCCTTTTCAAAAGCACAGCCCATCAGAGCTGAGAGTTTAAGCAGCTTTCCCTACAGGTAGCTCCCCATTGATGTGGCAGTTTCAGGGACCTAGCGTTGCTTTTGAACTTTGCTCTCCCCAAGCTGGATCTGTTAGAACCAAGGTCCCCTGAGTGTAATAAACGTTCAGAAAATGGGCTTAATCAGATCAAATAGATTTCAGTTAATACCTGCTTACAGAGAATCTTTCACAAGAAGCAGATTTGACCACATCCTTTCCAAAGCTGTGAGAGTGGTGTGGCAGTCCACCTACACATCTTTTGTATTACAGCCTAATTGGCTCGAACACGTACTGAGAGAGTATGTGACCAGGATAAATTACTTCCTCAGCCTGAAGGAGTTTTAACTTTCGTTACTCTCCTACCAGAGTAGAGGAAGCGCTAAGTGGAAGCTGTTTTCCCAGCCTGAATCGGGCTGCCTTCCCTTAAAAATGGCTAGTATACAACTGAGAATATAAGAGTTTGATCAAAACAGGGAGCACAAGGGGAGCGTTACTGTAGTCATTGGGCCATTCAGCTGGGAGAAAAATGCTAAACTCTGTGCTTTGGACTATACTTCTGTTTGCTTCAGTGACTTTACACGAGGTAGAAGCAGAACTTGTGATCACCAGCAAGACTTAACAGGCTGATTAGTGCATGCTCCTCTGCGCTGTGGCCCAGAAAGTTTCCCCCATTTAGCCATACATAGCAAGTGGGTAAGGTATGCCTTGAGGAGGCAGAAAATATAAATTTGAATCCCGCCAGGCTCAGTTAAGCATTGACCTCAGGTCTCCTATTTGCTGGCTTATGGCTTCAAGAAGGAGGTGATTAAAGGTAGCCTACTATGACACATTTCTCTCTTGTTTCTCCAAAGAAGACAGCAAGCCTTGCTCAGTATTCTTTTTTTTTTCTCAGTGTGTAGCTGTATCTCATTTGCAGGAGAGGATTTGCGAGTCTAGATTAAGGAGAGAGATGCTTGCTCACAGCTCTTAATCCTGTTGCCTAATTTTATTCTAATTAATATATTAAATTATATTAACTAATTATTTCAATTAATTACATTTTATTTCTGTTTCCCAAAGGTGTCTTTATTTTTTTTTTTCATAATTATGGGTAAACTAGTTCTTTTTAGCTCTTTGCACAAACTGTAGGATTTGGGGAAGAGGGCTGGTAAATTTGGAAAGCATTGGGGGATGAGGAGGCAGTTGATTTTTGGTGTTGTGGTGGGTTAGCATTGCTGGTAGCCAAATGCCCACCCAGCTGCTCACTCACTGGTTGGAGGAGAAAATAGGATGAGAAAGCCAATGGGATGAGGAGAAAATATAAAGGCAGGCTTGTGGGTCAAGACAAGGACAGGGAGGGATCACTCCCCACTTACAGTCACAGGCAAAAGACAGGCTCAACTTGGGGAAGAAACAAAATCAATTTAATTTACTACCAATCAAATCTAAACAAGGATAATGAGAAGTAAAACCAAATCTTAAAACACCTTCCCCCCACCCCTCCTTCCTTCCTGGCTCAGCTCCGCTCCTGGTTCTCTCCACCTCCTCCCCCTCAGCGGGGCAGGGGGACGGGGAATGGGGGTTGTTCATCACATGTTGTCTCTGCTGATTTATCCTCTTCACTCCTCACTCTTCCTGCTCCAGTGTGGGTTCCCTCCTATGGGCTGCAGTCCTTCAGGCACAGGCTGCTCCAGCGTGGGCTTTCCCATGGAGTCCTGGCCATCCTGGGGGGCCTCTGCTCCCCTCCGTGGGCTGGGGGGACACAGCCTGCTGTCTCACCACGGGCTGCAGGGGCATCCCCTCCTCCCCCTCCTTCCTCACTGACCTCGGTATCTGCAGAGGGGTTCCTCTCACACTCCAATCCCCCTACTCACTGCAGGTTCCCCTTCTTAAATCTACTGCCTTCACTAATGGCCTTGGCCAGTGGTGGGTCCCACTTGGAGCCAGGGAAGCTTCTAGCAGCTTCTCACAGGAGCCAGCCCTGCAGCCCCTTCCCCCACTACCAAAACCCCACCACACAAACCCAAACCAGGTGTTTTCTGCTTTTCCTTAAATATGTTTTCCCAGCACCACACCTGTGGCTGATGGGCTCAGCTTCGGCCAGCAGCGAGGCCAAAATCATGCTACCTACCCCCAATACAGGTGTTCAGACTATGTTGCCATAGAAGTCCTTGTCAGGGCCTTAAGGGCACCACCAGGTGTTAATTACCCTGACCAGCCTCACCTGGGACCTCCACCCAAGAGCTCCATTTAAGCTCAGGCTTGGGCTTTCACTCTTGTATTGAGCTGCGTTGTGGGTATATCTGGCTGTGGACTGGTCTCTGCCTCTTTTTTTTTTTTTTTTTTTTTTTTTTTTTTGCTTTTGGCTGGATCCCTGGACAGACCGTCATCTGGGTTGCTCCTGCACCGTGTCTGGGGCTGTAAGCGGAGCCTGTTCGGTACCTGGCTCTGCCTGTTGTGTTCAGATGCCATCAAACTGTGGCCCTGGTTGGTGAGGATGCTGCCTGAGCTGGGGTCACCCTTAGAGAGCAGTCAGCCTTTGCTGCTCCCTGACACTTCTCTTCTGGTAGGTTTTTGCTTCCTTCCTTCTATCGGTGTAGTCAGTAATATTGATGTTTGGGCAGCAGCGTCGTCTCCCTGTTTGGACTGGAAATCAGATGAGAGGTGGTGGTGGGAATGCATTTTTATGTGACTGTGGTCACAAGTTCACTAATTCTTTCATGAGATGGGGTAGGAATAGTGAAGGCATGACTGTGTAGAGGAGAAGCTCTGGAAGGGTGGTAGAGGGGCAGCCTGTTGTGCAGCATTGTGATCTCAGATTGCTGTAAGTCCATTGTCAAGTTGCGTCCTGCTCTCATTTCCACTTTGGGAGCCAGGGACTAGAAGTTAGAGATTGCAACCTCTAGTCAATGCACACCCAAACCCTTTATCAGATCCGGCCCTCAGACTATTGATGTGTATATCTTTTCTGTATTAGGTTCCAAAATGTTTTTCTCCTTGTCAACATCATCTGTCCTCAGCCAGCACTCTGATTGAGAATCTAATTATGGCCAGCTGAGGGTAAATTTGATCAGAGATGTTGCTGTGCCTCTGAGCCTCCAAAGGTGTGCCTTGCTGCTGGAGCACTGTAAATGCTGTGGTGTTTTTCAGGCCCCCAGGAATCCCTCTGTCTTACAACATTTCTGTGTCTTTGCTAAACAATGTAACACTCTACAGACTCACAATTACTGTCTTGGTCTCATTTGTAGTCATCAGCAATTTGGTTTCGTAGGGATTTTCCAAGTTTCAGGAGGAGATTATCTGATTTATTTCCCTGGCTTGTGCAGCCTCACATTTACTCAGTTTAAGTTCTCTAGGGCTTTTCTTTCCTTTGGCACATCAGAACAACACATTAAAAACAGTCCCTGCAGTTTGCTTTGGAGGACTTGGAGAAGGTACATTGATTGAAAACTCTCTAGTACCCGCTTAATTCAGGTCCTACAGCAATTCCTCAACCGGATCTCATAAAAATCTGCCTAGTCTAAAGAAAAAGTGGACTGGCTTATGTATTGCCTTCATTATACCTGATGTGGCAAAATCTTTGGTTTGTGCTTCTCCTGTCTCTAGCTAAAGTTGCTGCTTCATATTCAGGCCATGAGAGCATGCAAATGACTGAAGAACCCGTGTCTGCTCCAAAAGTGCTTTTGAAAATTTTACTGATAATTTCCTGTTGTTCTAGCTGCCCGACCTGTGTTTGAGCTGTGTAAATCCACCACTCTGTTCACCCTGGCTTGTTTTTATCTGACCTCGCTCAGTCATCATTTGGCTACCAAGCCAGATTCAGTTTTATTTTACTTTCCATAGCTAGGGGGAGTATTTCTGCTGCAATCATTCATTTTTTTAGTGTTAATGTGTCTCTCAATCTAGTAAACACTTTATCTTTTACATCCATCCTGTAGAAAAAAAAAGTTTAAAAAATGTCTACATCATGATTCACATCTGCAGACTTTCCTTGCCAGCCTGTCTAGATAGGCCTTTTGGTTCCTACGTATCAGAACCAAGTAGCATCTGGCACTTTGAGTTTGCTTTGTTTCTTGGGCATTTTTGCATTACAACAACCTTTGTTTTAAGAAACATGTTGTTGCTTAAATACATTTTGAGAGTTTTTTGGTTTTTTTTCCTGTTTGTGAAGACTTTCTGTTTGCTGTTAAAGGAGGTGAGGGTGAACAGCTTAAACTTGCATATCTAACTTTTAATTGGTCACGTGTTTAACTTCTGCTCAGTGTGGGCACCTAAAAAAGATGGGGACAGATAGATCCAACATAAAAGTATTTGAAGTGTAATTGGGAAGCAGAACAAAGCAGAATACTATGAGAAAAGAGAAGTACCACCCCATTGTCTGTTCATTTGCCAACGTGGGGAAAGCGGGTTTTCAAAGTTAATCATGTACGTTTGAGCTGCTTGCTCTCACCTTTTTTTAGAGTAAATGAAAATAAAAGGCAATTTCCAGGGTGAAATTCATCTCAGTCAAAGGCATGTGCCTATTCCCACCCTCCTCCTTAGCAGTCGTGAAGTTTTAACAGGTATGGGTAACATCCTTCTTATGTGGGTGCTCTGGAACCTGATGGAGTTTCCTGACTGGCTGTCAGTGAAATTTAGCCAGCAGCAGAAATAGTGCCTGCTCGAGAGAGTTCTTTTCCTCATAGATACAAGGTGACATTGCTGAAAAAATAGCCCTACTGAAAATAAACAAAAAATAACAATGCTAATTTTCGGTCAGGTCAGCTTCTGGCCACAGACCCTGAAAACTGAAGTGCTGGCACTAGACTGTGGGGGGCACGTGCATCGATCTGGGGTAGGACAGGGCTGCTGCTCCTGGGGCTGCTGTGGTCTCGGATCAGTTTGACTGTTTAGAGTTTATATAAGTTCAATCAGGGTATTTAAAGGTGCTTTGCTCGATGTGAATTGACTTAAAGCCAAAATATTCATGATGTTTTAGAAGGAGCCACGTTTTGAGTGACTTTTTCTAGCAGCTTGATGCCTCCGACATCTACACGCAAACACACTGCATAATTTCTGGAAGCCCTTTCTTGTTATGGGCAGTAGTATGGGGGACTTTGCCCTCGACAACCTTATTTGACACCAGTACTTGTGTTGAGGAAAAACTTTGAAGTGCTGAGAGCACTATCTCCAGTTCTGTCAGTTGCTTTTTCAGAAATATTGGTTTGGTTAATTGTTTTTATTTGCCTTGTTCCATTGATCGCTTCAGAAGCTGTTTAATAAAGTGATGGTAGGAGATTGAATTTCATTTCCTAGTCCCTAAGCCCCTGGCTTTTTTGAGTTTATGAAAGGATAATACTGATGTGTATTGGGGACTAATGTTGGCTGGTTTCAGTAGCTGTTTTGACAGTGCAATTATTGTCAAAGTCATTACAACAAATAGCCATTGTAAACTTTAAAACATGCATGTAGCAGGCTTAAGTTCTCGCGCTGGTTAAGTATTCCAGGAACTTTGCTGCATCACGGAGATCTGCAGAATTTAGCAAGTTAGTTTTAAAAAACCCCACAATCTCTAAATATGTTTTATGGGACTTGAATATTTGAAAGGGTTTACCTTATGTTTTTATTATATAATTGCTTTGGAATGCCAGGACCTAATGAAGCTCGCTATTCTGCCATCAATGAGTATCAACCAGTAGCAATAATCCCTGCTTGAATGGAGAGGTTGATTGCTGCTCTCTTGTACATAAACTACTGTTTTGTGATGGCAGAAAGGGCTTTGTGCAGTGGCAGTCTACATAAAATTGCACCATGAATGGTTGGCGTTTCTGAACTTCTGCCCCTACTTCATAACATGTAGGCTGTCATCTCTCAGATGTATTGTATGGCCTGTCCTTTCACTTTACTAAAAAAATAAATGGATTCTGAGATCAAATAAAGACACGAGAAACCATAATTTTCTCTGTTGCCAGAGCAGGGGGTCACTGGGGATTTGTATGGCACCACAACTGCAAAATGCTGCTTTAAGTGCATATGTAACCAGTGGCAACTACGATTCCAGTGAGTTGCAGAATTTTAAAACTCTCGTGCTGAACGAGCTTGGCTGCTTACAGCTACAAAGAACATCTCTTACTAATGTCAGCTTACGCTGCTGAAAAAACAGTCTCCTCTATAGATTTTTGTGCCTCTCTCCAGCTTTTCTGGGCCTTCACTCTCTTTCAAAAGGTAGCGGCTAGCAGAGGCTTTTTGTATAGGCACTGGCTTGCTGGTCACTGTTGCAGTAAAAGGAAGATGTGGGAGTACAAAGCTCTGTTTTCACATCTCTGTGTTTAGCTATTTAAACGTAGTACTCTCAGGACAAAGTGCTTTTGCATCACTGTAAAAATGCATAGTTAATATTCAGTTGTTGGAGAATATCGTCTGTCTGGTTTGGGTTTTTTGTTTTGTTTTTTAAAGTTCTTATTGCAGCCAGTGGAGAAAGAAAACAGGGAGGAGAGGGGAAGTTTTTAGGAAAAAACAGTCAGTTCTCACTGATTCTTGTAAGTGGGAGCATTTGCTCTTAGTGTGACAGTTTCACAACATTATGCCTAATTTGCTTTAGCTTTTTCAATTTTTTTGTCTTGCATGGATATAGCCATAATAGTTGCAGTGTCCTGCTGTATGCTCTTTGAAGTAGCAATTATAAATTGATCTAGGTGCCTGTGAGCAGACCTGTTGTTCATTGTGTTGTAAAACTACTTCAGCACCTTGAAAGGTAGTGTTATAAATTTTTAACGTGGCCTGTAGGCGACGGAGGAAAAAAAACAGAGGTATCATCATTTTTTCACATGTTCCTCCTAAACCACATCCAATTTAGAGTCTACTCTTTCTGTGGATCCTCTGACTGGGATTTCAAGCTCTCACTACTAGTCAGATTGAGTTCTCAGTCTTGGAGCAGCTTTCGTTTTAGAGCAGATCTGGAGAGCCACTAGACAGAGCACTGACTAGATGCCCTGGGGACTTTGCACAGATTTGTGGTATGACTTTAGACAACTCACTTCATTTTTTGCTGTAAGCATATCAAAATCTCTAACCATTTTCTCTAGGATTATGAAAAAATTTTATACTCACAAACATGTACAAGCTCTGAATCCACATTTTCCAGGCCTCTGTAGCCATGAATTAAGATGCGATTCTCTTGTAATTGTCAGAATACTGAAGCTAGTAGGGAGGGTGGCTTAAAAATACCTGAAAAACATCATGAGAGCTAGCAGTGCTATTTAATCTGCCTTGTTACTTCAGTTCTTTAGCTGAAGAATGGGAATGGTACAGGTAGAAGGTAAGATTTTTCTAGGTAGAGAAAATGTGGTAGACATTGTCAGGACCTGCTTAGTCCCATTAAAACGTTGTGGTAAAATTAGAAATGGTTTGATCTCAAGATTCTCTGTTAGCATCAGATGCCCTGCTTTGTTGCTTTGTTTCTCTGAAATCGAAGTTACTGGATTTTTTTTTTTTTTTTTTTTTTTTTACTCTCAGTTGGGTTGGAGTTGGCAAAGGAAGGTCAGTGCGCTGTTAAGCAGATTTAGTAACATATACTTTGTGTAACTGCTGAATGTGCTGTGGAGGGACAATAAGAAAACAAGTATTCTAAAGGAATTGCATGCAGTACTGATGTACCACATTCTTTACATCTGTTACTGGTTTTGAAATATTTTGAAAGTCATTAAACGATATTGTGAATAAAGAGAAATCATCTTTATAGCAAAGTGCAAGTTAAGGAAATTTTTTTTTTTCTTACAAGTCTTTCCTTTGAGACTAAAGTATGCTTGGACTTGTGCTCTAGTGAATAAGAGTAAATAATCTAGTGATAAGAGTTAAAGAACAGTTTCTCTAACTGTTAAAGTTTCTATTTAAAAGGGCCAGTTATTGCTTGAATGTTTTCAGCTGAGCGTTCTTATTTCTCCTCCTTCCCCTGGACTCTGAAGCACTTTCTGTAAAAATATTTTAAAAGAAACGGCCTTATGAAACTAATTTGCAGCATGATAAAATAAATAGGATTTTCTTTAAGCAACTGGCCACTGTCCTCACAGTGGAGGCCTTGAAGCAGAGTTGGAAAAAAATAGTTAAGGAAATCTTTGAGATGCTGTGAAGTAGCAGCACTTGCAGGAAGAAGCCTTCTGTTCAGGCTCTTTGTTTCTGGGTGGTGCCGCCACTGTCTGATCATTCAGTGGATGTTCTCAGAAGTTCTATGGTTTTCTTTCAGACACTTAGGGTAGTATTCATATCTTCTGACTTCAGATAGCTGTGCAGTACACGTCTGCATCTAAGTGACTGTCTACCCTAGTCTGCATTTACTGTCATTGGAGAGAAACTGGCACCTCCAGAGAGGTGTTCTGATTTGCTTTAGAAACCAGTTTGAGGATGAAATTACTTTCCTTCTTCAGGTGCTTTTTTTGTCTCCTTTGACTGTAAAGGGTGGCTTGGAAAGATCTTTTAGCTGCCTGGGGTAGATGGAGTGAATCCCTCTTTCTGCCTCAGGAGGAGCTGAATTACTCCCCAAATGCGGAGTTGGTGGTTTTTTTTTTCTTCTCCCCCCTCCCCTGAGGGAGCTCACCATTTCCTCCCAGCAAGGGTGGGTTAAGAAAAGGCTTAGCAGAGTGAAGTGCTGTGCTTGTAAAACTCTCACAGCTGTGATGACAACAGAGATAATTCTGATTTGGAACAGCTTGGCTTCTAGATCATAAATTGGGCTGATTTATGTCACAGTGCTGTCTCTGAGTAATGTCATTCTTCATTACTTAATAAACATTAAAAGCCTGTTTCTAACCTCCACAAAACACCAGGAATGGGAAATATGGTGCTCTGGAATTATTCTGCTTTAGCAGCAGAGACCAAACCCAACTTGTGCCATTACTAAGACCCATGTTACAAAGCAGGGCATCTATAGCTAGGGGATAAAATTAACTTCAGTTTGCCAGCACAAAGCAGTCCTTAAAGTACAATGTTACTGCTTTTGTGCTGTGCTGAAAACCCCACTGCTAATGTTCAATCTGAGCTTTGCTTTCAAGAAAAAAGTAAGTGTGTGCTAATCCATTGGATTATTCACTTGTCTTTGTGATTTGGGGGGGGGCTTTGGGGCTAGTTTCTAAACAGGAATTCCTTTCTACGTTTTCTATGTATGATAGTTATCTAAGAAATGAGTCCTGTTTCACTTTGAAAATGCGCGTCTGAGTTGGTTAATAGTTCAGCAGTTTGCACCCAGAACAAGTTGTGTGCCAGAGTAGAGATGCCCAAGATCCTCTGAAGTGTGAAGAGGTGCAATGAAGACACACAGTGGTTGCAAAGCATACTTAAGCAAGGGAATGTCAGTTATGAACAACGTGAAAAACTTAGGGATTATTACTAACATGTTGGTTTAGATGAGTTTAACTTCATGCCTAAATTTATTTGGCTCTTTTTTGTTTGTTTTTGTTTTGGTTTTTTTTTTTTAATATGCGGAATGCTGCAACTTTATTGACAAAAGACATTAGCACTAATAAAAGGAGCTGAATTGATTTGCTTGGAAATCAGTCTTTGCCCAGCCAAGTAGTGATCACATAGATGGAGCTCTGTTTCTGGATGGCAGCAAATCCTCAGAACAGCACGCAGGCTGCATGGGGAATCCGCAGCATGCACGTAGTGTTTGTGACTAAATGGGGACCAATGTGGATTTTGCTTCTGCTATTGCTTGCTCAACTAATTTCTCCATCCTTTTGCCTCTTTTGTTCTAAAACACTGTTCTGATTAAGGCGTGAAAGGGTTTACCATCAGTTTCTCCCCCCCCCCCCTCTATTTTTCATTGTGTGTGAATCCTTTTACACACAAAAGCAATGGTGATTGTATTGGAGCTGGGTGTCTGCTCTCAGTCTTTACTCTGGATTTATTATTGCATTTTCATCAGCTTTTGCCTTGCTTTCCACTTCACTGGTTTTGATGATCTTTAGTGAAATCCATTAGTTTAAGGAGGTGGCTTTCTTAATGACTTATACACCATCTGTTATTTTATTTTCTTTTCACTTTATTGTAGCTGTTATTTATGATTTAGCAAGTTCTGCAGATATCTGCTGCTTTAATTATAGTGAAATATGTACTGCCTTTACAATCATGTCGTCAAACCGGGGGTTGGTTAGTACCCTAAAATATCTTGATTTTTGTCATGTAGTGGTGCACGAGTAAGACTAGAGGATGGTAACAGTCCCTTTCCAACTTCAAAAATCTCTGAATTTCCGTCTGTTGTTTTGTGTTTCAGTTACCTTATAATGCTGCTGCTCATGGATGCTGTATTTTTGTTTACAGCACACTAACACATTAGTTTGAAACACTGCAACATGAAGTACTGCAAACTTAAAATTTTGCAAGTCCTGTTGAGCCACCTGGCTTTTAGAATGTCTTATTGTGCATAAAATACTAGATAGCCTGCATGTGACGAGAGAGATCTAATTAGTGCTTTCTCAAATAATCGTTCTCAAAGTGGAACGTGTATTAAATGTGCAATAACTTTTCTCTCATACTACACACAGGAACAAACAAGTTGTAGACTTTCATTTACTTTCCCTGGCTGTACTGTCATGACGTATGGTAGAAATAATTTTTGCCAGAAACACTTCCCGTGAGATTTGGTTTTGAAGTGGCTTTCCATTTCCCTGATTTGTTTGAGGCTGAATCCCAGAATCACAATGTGTATTTAAGAAGTGTCCATCCTGCCTCCTTTCAGTTGTGTAACATTGCCAGTGACAGAGAGGGCACTGCTTATGCTAACATGAATTATTTAGCTGTTTACCCTGCTGACTTATGAAGGTATTATGCTTAGTGCATAATTGGCAAAAACTTTTAGACTCTAAGATAGAAGCTGTTGAGATGTGCAAGGTATTTATGCAGTTTTGTTTGTTGTATTTTCAGGTGTCACTGACCTCAAGTCTTCTTGAGTCATTCCAGTAAAGAAACATGAACTTGTCTGTCTTGGTTCTCCGCTAGGTTCCTTCAAATGCATCAGTGCACAGCAGTTCAGCTCTTAAAGAGATAATTACCTCAAGCAGAAAATCCCACCTAAATTGAATTTGATCCATTTTTTCTGAACTGAGCTGCCTAATTACTATTTTCTCGCAGGCACAAATCAAACCACTTCTTTTCCACCTGTGATACAGTGAAGGTTCTGAGATATGAAAACCAACCAACCAGACAGAAAGGCCCACCTCTTGCAGCAGACAAGAACTGGATGCTCTTTCTGGCTGGAACTCAGGAAAAAAAAGAGAGTTTATGACATTTGGAAGAAGGCGTAGGCAGCTCGGGAGGACTGCAAAGATGATGTTGAGGTTATGCAGGGAGAAAATTAGAAGGACCAAAGCCCAACTAGAACTTAATCTGGCTAGTGCCATAAAAGACAATAAAAAAAATGTTTCTATAAATACATGAGCAACAAAAGGAGGGCTAAGGAGAATCTCCATCCTTTACTGGATGCAGGGGGGAACACAGTGACAAAGGATGAGCAAAAGGCTGAGGTACTTAATGCCACCTTTGCCTCAGTCTTTAATAGTAAGACCAGTTGTTCTGCAGGTTTCCAGCCCCTTGAGCTGGAAGGCAGGGACGGGGAGCAGAATGAAGCCCCCATAATCCAAGGGGAAATGGTTAGTGACCTGCTACACCACTTGGACATACAGAAGTCTATGGGGCTGGGTGGGATCCACCCAAGGGTACTGAGGGAGCTGGTGGAAGTGCTCACCAAGCCGCTTTCCATCATTTATCAGCGGTCCTGGCTAACAGGGGAGGTCCCAGTTGACTGGAGGTTGGCAAACGTGACGCTCATCTACAAGGAAGGCTGGAAGGAGGATCTGGGCAACTACAGATCTGCCAGTATGACCTTGGTGCCGGGGAAGGTTATGGAGCAGATGGTCTTGAGTGCCGTCACACGGCACGTACAGGACAAGCGTGTGATCGGGCCCAGCCAGCATGGGTTGATGAAAGGCAGGTCCTGCTTGACCAACCTGATCTCCTTCTGTGACAAGGTGACCTGCCTAGTGGATGAGCGAAAGGCTGTGGATGTTACCTGCCTAGATTTTAGTAAGCCTTTGACACCATTTCCCACAGCGTTCTCCTGGAGAAACTGGCTGCTCGTGGCTTGGACGGGTGTACTGGCTGGATGGCCAGACCCAAAGAGTTGTGGCAAATGGAGTTAAATCCAGTTGGTGGCTGGTCACAAGTGGTGTTCCCCAGGGCTCAGTTTTGGGGCCGGTTCTGTTTAATATCTTTATCAATGATCTGGATGAGGGGATTGAGCACACCCTCAGCAAGTTTGCAGGCAACACCAAGTTGGGAGGGAGGGTTGATCTGTGTGAGGGTAGGAAGGCTCTACAGAGGGATCTGGACAGGCTGGATCGATGGGCTGAGGCCAATCGTGTGAAGTTTAACAAGGCCAAGTGCCGGGTCCTGCACTTGGGTCACGGCAACCCCACGCAGCGCTACAGGCTTGGGGAAGAGTGGCTGGAAAGCTGCCCGGCAGAGAAAGACCTGGGGGTGCTGGTTGACAGCCGGCTGAATATGAGCCAGCAGTGTGCCCAGGTGGCCAAGAAGGCCAGCGGCATCCTGGCCTGTATCAGGAACAGTGTGGCCAGCAGGAGCAGGGAGGTGGTTGTTCCCCTGTACTGGGCACTGGTGAGGCCGCACCTCGAGTCCTGTGTTCAGTGTTGGGCCCCTCACTGCAGGAAAGACGTTGAATTGCTGGAGCGTGTCCAGAGAAGGGCAACCAAGTTGGTGAGGGGCCTGGAGCACAAGTCTTATGAGGAGCGGCTGAAGGATCTGGGGTTGTTCAGCCTGGAGAAAAGGAGGCTGAGGGGAGACCTTATCGCTCCCTACAACTACCTGAAAGGGGGTTGTAGTGAGGTGGGTGCTGGTCTCTTCTGTCAGGTGGCTGGTGAAAGGATGAGAAGAAATGGCCTCAAGTTGTGCCAGGGGAGGTTTAGATTGGATGTTAGGAAAAATTTCTTCACCAAAAGGGTTATCAAGCTTTGGAACAGGCTGCCCAGGGAAGTGTTGGGTCACCATCCCTGGAGGTATTTAAAAGGCGTGTAGATGTGCGCTTAGGGACATGGTTTAGCGGTGGACTTAGCAGTGCTAGGTTAATGGTTGGACCTGATGATCTTAAAGGTCTTTTCCAACCTAAATGATTCTATGATTCATTCTTAGCATTTACTGTGTTTGATAAATCGGAGCATCACATGCGTGTTTGGCAAGCCAAGCCTGGACCAGAGGTTGCACGCAGATTTGGATCTTAGGCTATGGATGCCGAGGCTGGTACCTTTCAGAGGCTGTGCTCTTGTGCTAGAAAGGTGACAGCAACGATCTCTGGCTTTTATGCAAGTTCACTGCTGTTTGTGGGCAAGTTGCCAGCGTAGGTCCTTCAGTTGAAGTGGGTTGCCAATAACAGCACCCTTGTTAGAATACGTGGTGAATTGGTTTATTCTAGTCAGTAATGTGCATAATTAGGGTGGAAATGAGAGTAATAAATACACTTAAGTGTTTGGAAATGGTTTGCTTCCTGATGACTTTTCAGAGGGTGAAAACCAGGATTAATTCTAGAGGAGGAGAATTGACCTTAAAAGCCCCATTAGAATTGACCTTAAAGCCACCATTCTTTTCAATAACTGAGAAACGTTTGCTAAAATTTTAATTGAAAAGATCACTGAAACCTGACCCAGGTTATAACAATATTGCTACTGCGTTTTGCTCATGATTTCTCTTCATTTATATCAATGTGTTATACCCAGAACAATGTCACTTCTGTAATGGAGAGTGGTGAAGTCCAAGAGGCCAAATTTGTGTGAAAGATGTGTATTAGTATTTACTGTTTCTTTTTTCCATTTCATATTTCCTTATTTCACTTGTCTAAAAAACTCGGAATGGCATGCTGATTTAGAGGTACAAAGCACAATGAATCCCTTTCCTGTTATGTCAAAATTGTAGGAAGTCCTACTTATGCAGGTTTAGTATTTTTAAGTGCTTTACTACATCTTTTTTTTTTTTTATCAGATCAAATAAGATATCATAATTAGCCTTTGAGTGACTCAAAATCTTGAAAGCTTGTTCATCATACAGCAATTCAAATTAGGTGTAATCTCCTCTTGATGTTGGTAATCTTTTTTTATTGTTTGGATCCCCACTAAACTATGTCCTACGTATCATTTACTTCTTGCACAGGTACTGAAAACCTTTTGCCTTAAGTGTTTCTCATGTAGAAAGTTTCCCTACAGTAAGAAATTTATTAAACAGGATTCAACATAAAACATAATTTAAATCTGTATCCATTTCAGCTGCATTAAAGCTCAGTCTGGCTGTCTTATTTTGGTGCTCTTAGGCATCTACAGCGTAGGAAAATGATGCCTTAAATAATGTCAACTTGTCTTCTCCCATGGCAAAATAAAGGCCAGTGCATGCTTTTGCTGTACAGGTGAACTAAGAATAGCTGAAAACTAGAAGATCCATTGTCAAACCCTATATCCCCAAAAAATCAGAACTGTACTGGGAGAGCAGGGAAGGTTTGTGTGTTGGCCTGTTCTGGTTGAGCAAAATGCTTCCCTTGCTGCAGCCCATTTCTTTCGTTGCCTGAGAAGGCTCTTTCCCAACTTCATCCCCCCAAAAGTATTTTTAAAGTGTACTTTAATTCTAGGTCTGTAACATCACAAGCAGCAGCAGCTGCTGAAACAAGTCTCTGTGCAAGTTCTTTAAGCTTGTTGACTGCTGGAAGCGATGGACTGCGGGCCAGGCTTCCTGCCGGGTCTCCCAGGCTCCACTCTAGGGCTTTTGCTCTGCACCCATTTTGCTGGAAACAGACAGTAATCAGGAAGTTTTGTTAAAGCTGATGTGGTGCCCTTTGCTCGGGATTTCATGTAGAAGTCATAGACTCTTTGGTGTGACAAGAGTTCACACACATGTTTTAGTGGCTTACTACCAGAGACTGTTAACCCCTTGGTTACGAGTGTTAGTTATGGTCCAATATTTATTCTGTTAATAGCAGTGCCAGCTCTGTGTTTCAAAGAGTTGATAATTCTGTCTTTGATAGATTTTTGTAGCTTTTTCCCATTTACAATTTTACAACATATAGATTGCATATGTGTATCTGCCTGTGTATATACTCACACATGCAGGCATGCACCCCAAAATCCAGCAGTGTTTATTCACAGGAATTCATGTCTTGGTTAACAGATGCCTTATCTTTGGAGGAAATAGTAATGTATAGTAGTGTGTAATGTATGGTAATGGATAAAGGCATTTCACAGATAACACTGATACTCAGTTGCTTTCAGAGTACACCATAACAGCTCTTTAACAGCAAACAACAACAGTTAAGGACAGGAAATGAAAAAGGCAGCAAAAGACACTTGAAAATATTGGAGGGTGTATGTGAAGAGGTTGCTAGTTGGTAATTATACTGGAGTCTGGACAAGTCAGCTAGTTGCACTCTCAAGTTTGGGGAAATGGCAGCAAACTCTTCTGTCTGTAATTTTTGAGGTTACAGAAAAGCACTTCAAATGTAAATTTTTCTTCAGTCCTTTATTAAATTCTTCATATACTTTCAGTTTTGCTTAATGGATCTGTGGAAGTACAGTGCTCCTAAACTTAAGTGTTTGTTTTGCTATTCTTCCAGACAGACAGGAAAGGTGGTTTGGGGCTCACATATACAGGAATGAGCATGGGCTCTAGAGTGCAATATATGGCATACAAATTAATCTGTTATAAGCCCTAGTACAGATTCTTCTGGAGTCTGGATAGATGTCCCCAAACTACCTCTGGATGCACCTGGTCTTCTAATATATTCCTCTTTGTGATCTTCCCAGCTTACAGTACAAGCCTTCATAAATGATACTTTGAACAGAATCGGTCCTTAAATTTGGGAGGGTATTACATGGTTGAACTGTCCCAGTTCTGAAACCAGAAATCTCTGTGCGGGCATAGTGGCTTCTAAAATGCCTTTTGTAAATGGATCACTAATACCTAATGGTTTCCCAGTAAAATTTTTTGATCCAAGTCTTGGAAAGGCTTTGCAGAAGGCTGGAGGAGAGTTGTCGTTAATTCAGTGGCTGACAACATTAACTCTAACTCTAAAAGCGTAGGTGAGAGAGCTGCCCAGAGCCTCGCCTGGGGCCCACCAGTTGTCTCTGGAACCACCAAGGGCTCATCTGAAGGAAGCAGGTGCTTGTTGTAAGCAGCCCTGGGAAAAGTGGGGGAAGATTGAGGAGCCCTTGGGGTGAGGGTAGGTGAATGAGGAGAGGGGCTCAGTATCCCAGCCTGCCTGGGGCAGGGAGGAGACTCTGCTTTATGGAGGCTGAAAGGGTAATTGAAGGGAAAGGCATGATGGAAGCCCTTCTGCTTGGCTGAGGGAGGGCACTGCAAGTGGAGGTGTTACAGTTCTGTAAATAAACCGTTCGGTCGGACTTCCTTATTATTTGTAAGACCTAAGTCTTAATTGGCATGGTTTCCTTATTCTTTGTAAGACCTAACTCTTAATTGGCATGGTTTCAGGCACTGCTGCCCTGCAGTGCTGTGGATCAGGAGGTACAGAATGGGCAAAAAATTCAGCAGGCTCTTTGTTTAACCTAGTAAATAATCTTGATGATCCATGCACCAGAAGCGATATATGGTCTCCATCTGCTGCAGTTCCCTCTGTTGTGGCTTAAGGTGCCTTACATTCCACTTGCCGCTTCACCGCTGCCAACAATTGTCATGCAAGGTGGCATGCACTCTGGGAGAAGCTAAGAAACCGGGAGCTGTTCATATCCAGCTACTTCACAGGTTTTGGCCATGCTTGAGAAGAGGTGGTCATAGCGTGGGACTTGGCACTGGGCTTACGCAACTATGCTGTTTTGTCCATTTTTAGAAGCAGCAATAGAAGTGTCAGAAATGTGCTTTGTTGGTATAGTGAGGGACCAGACTGGAATGCCAGCTTAAGATGCTCAGCAAGCTGGCTCTAATTCCAGCTGCTGAAGAACAAGAAGATACTAGCGGTAATAAGTTATCCTAACCCTGCTCAAATCAAACCAAAATTGTTCCCTCTTTGTAAGTTTAAGCTCTGCTGCTTCAGTCTCTGAACTTCAGTGGTATAACATGTAGCCTATCCTCTAACATGCTTTTTCTTCCCTCATTTTTCCCACGAGGGAAGCACAGGCTTCTTTTTTAAAAAAAAAAAAAAAAAGGGGGTATGTTTTCCTGACTGCTGCCAAATCATGATATTCATACTGGTGCAAGCAAAACATAGATAGGAGGGATGCATGTAATGCATGAATAGTAACCTTAACAGTCAGTGTTGCTAAGTCTTCTGTATAGCGTGATGTCCTGTTTGGGACTCTGAGCCCAAAGAAAAACGTGGAGAACTGAGAGCATAACCAGCAAGGGAGACCTGAGAGATTTTGCTTTCAGGAGCAAACTTAGTCAGGAGAAGACTGGAATATGAAAAAGGCGATGAGAAAGAAGAAAAGAACAGTCTGTTTTCTATGGCTGTGGTGGGCAGGGCAAGAAATAATGAGACCATATTGTAGCTTGAGAGATTTGTCTAGGCTTGGGTGAATAAAATAGCCAGAAAGATAGCTCAGTGCTGGATTAGGTTGCCTAGGAAAGCTGTGAGTGCCTCATTGGAGGTTGATAAGAACAGGTGAGACAAATCTGTCATGAATGGTTTGTGTCTAGCTGGTCTTCCCTGAGGCAGGGGGATAGGCTTGGGCAAGGTCCCGGACTTTTTTTTGTGATTCTCTGAATATTCAACAAGTCCTGTGTCGTTCTAATGTCTACTGGGAGAAAAGCAGCTGACAAGCTGTCAGATCAGTAAAAGCAAAGTAGGTTAGAGGATTGATGCATTCATAGCCGGTGGGAGAGATGGGAGCAGGGAGTTCTGATATCGCTGCTGCACAACACTGTCTGCACACCCTTTGTTTCTTTGATTCATGGAACCATGCTGGTATTACATCTGGGGCAGTAGCTCAGCAGCCCTCAACACAGAGAGAGAGAGAGAGAGAGAGAAGGATAGGAAGGGCAATGAGAAGAAGCAAATAAGCTATCGTTTATACTCTGCTGCTTCCTCTGTACCCACAGGCAAATAGACACCAGAAGTAATCAGATGTATGCAAAGCTAATTGTTACAATATTTACCAACTTTGTGTAGCGTGTCCCCAGTTGGTATGGTTCCCTCTCAGGAATAGATTGAAAGATTAAAAAGAAAACAACCAAACAACCCACTAATTCCATTGCTTTTTCTAGTGAAAGCTTCTGTAATTTATATTACTGAGATTAATTTCTGTTAAGTTCCTCCATAAACTGGAATCTGGCAGACTTTGCAAAAATTTCATAATACACGTACTTTTCCCACTGCTCTGTTCCGCTTGATATTGAGTGCATCCGAAAAAACATCTCTGGGAAGTTCTTATCATTTGACAGGGCAAGAGGAGGAGTTGCACAGAAATGGAAGAAAAGGTAATGATAGACCAGAGAAGCTGCTTATTTAAAGCTTGTTCATGTGCAGAAATGGATGTCAGAGTTGTTCAACGGATGAAAGTGTACTAGTGTTGAAGGAACTGAGTGCACTAGCAGATATCACCCCCCTGCAACAATCTTTGGCAAGTCTGTGGTACCTGAAAATACTCCTAATTCTGTCGAGTGAGGCTCTGTTGCAAACATTGTACATAAGGGCAGAGCAACACAATATGTGGATGGGGATTGTAATGGTTCCCTAAATAAATGGAGGTGTGAAGACATAATTTATCAGTTTATTGCCTACTGTAAGCAGTCGTCAGTGCCCTAACATGATTGAAGTTCTGAACTTTCCTGGGATGTGGCTAATGCTTGGGAAGCAGTGCAATATGGATGCACCTGATGTAGCTAAATTGAGTACTTTAATTGCTTAATCAGTTGTGCATGAAGCTCAGCACAGGTGTGTCATCCAAGTCCCTCCCTACCTCCTGAGGTGGGCTTGTAGGATTGTTTTGAGCTCTAGGCCAATCTGGTCGGTGTAAGCTTTCTCAGATACACCATGTGGTATTACTGGCACAATAAGATTGTCAGTGTATTGTAAACCAGTTTATATATCTGTAATGCAAGCTGTCTTTTTTTGAGGTTGATCTGGATCTTAGTACTCTGGGGAATATTACTGCTGTGGGGGGAGATGTTTTTTAGCCACTTTTGGGGATCTTTGAGCACCGAAGCTTTATCCTAAGGTTTTGTGTTTGGAAACAATAAGGACTTAATGACAATTATACTGGAAACTTTTGTTGGCATAGTGTTGGTGACTGTAAGTATTTGAAAACCTTGGACTCAATAGACTGGGCTAGAAATCACAAGATTTTAATAACACCAGGTTCTTTTTATTTGCCTTTTTTGTTTGTTTTGAATGTTGATAATGTATCTTGGTCATGTCTTTGAGCATTTATCAGTATGAGGTTCAGCAATATTTATTTAATTACTTGAAACAGAAGGAAATAAAGCTTCTCTTGTTAATGTGTGAACTTAGAAGTTGTGATTTGGAGCAAGTTAAACCTGGTGTCACAGAGAAGTTGCTGGTTGGTGTCATGCACAGGCATTGCAAAGTGCTTGAGAGGGGCCGAGGGCTGTTGCACGCGCAGGTGATACGCTTCTAATTTAGTGTTCCTGCAATGTCCCAAGAGCAATATGGATCTGGCTTTTTTACTTTCTGTGTGGTGGCTAGACCTAATTAAGAGCAAGACTGCTTTTACATGTTTGTTGATTAAAGAATGACTTTAAAACTTTTGTAGGTGAGGGCATAGGTGTTCCTGTCCTCCTTCAGTTGTGTCCCTTCTCAAGTCTTTAAGGCAGCACTGTGGCTTCTTTCAAGCTCTCCTAAACTTGTGCGGAGTGAGTGTGAGGTTTAGAAAGTTGGGCAGAAATTGCTGTCCTGGGAATGTGGGTAGTGCCAGCACCATAGCAAGTTTAACTGAAGATGAGGGACTTGCCTTACCCCTTGGTGCCGGGAGCTGAACAGCAAGCAGCCATACTGTGAAGTTCATCCTATAGCGACAGAAGCGCAGCTCCAGGTGTCAGGCTGGGTTTGGAGTTCTTCATGCCGGTAGGCTCAGTATCTATACCCTCATTTTAGTAGCCAAGTATCTTACTGTACCCCTTACTGCTTCCCAGGCTGTGGGATTTTTCTTGAAGTGTAGAGGAGGGCAAACCATCCATAGCTGTCATGCCATTTCCTGGAATAGCTGTCATATTTTGTATCTCTATTGATTTTTCTTTTTAAAGGGAGTGATTTGTGTGCAAGCCTTCTACTATCAGCATCAGGAGGCTGTTTTACTTTGTCTATTAGTCTTAACAGATCTTATGTTCTGTCCGAAGTCAAAGGACTTGTTGGCTTAGCTCTCAGGTCACATGAGCCCTTCCACTGTGTGGCCAGTTCTCAAAAGGATTAAAAGAAAAAGAAAAAGTTGATTTTTAAAACAATATATAAATAAATCTCCCCCCTCACCCTCCAAAAGAAGATAACCTTTATCACTATATTTCTACTTCCCTACTGAAACCCAGTCCCTCACTTTGGGACTTGGGTATACTCTGAATATTGTCAGGAAAATCCACCTGGTTTTTAGTTCTATTGACTATTCCAGTATAACCTATTCCTACTCTACCAAGTTTAAGAAAGCTTGCTATAGTAAAATGAATTGCAGGTTCTGCTTCTTCCTGCCTTATCCGTTGACAGGTGTGCCATTAGCACATGTATAACATTGTTGTTTTGGAATCAATTATCAAGGTAATATTAGTACCATTTTTATGATAGCGCTTTGGAATTCAGAGCATCCTAGCTGGAATGTGGGGCTCGGTATATTGGTAATTCATGTATCCAGTGCTAACAGTGGGGCTCAGTGAAAAATAGCAGCACTCTTGGAAAATTTTCCCAGGATTTTTAGAAAACTTTGAACTGATTTTTAATCAGGAAAAATATCTAGAGACAGTCTTGTTTTTTGAGGAGAAAGAAGTGAAAATGGAAGGAGTTAAGCCAAAAAAATTTTGCGCTGGAAATGCTGCTGTGGTGCCTCCTTATTAGCTGGGGTTGCTTATGCTTGTATTAGGCATTGACTAGGCTTCCTGGTGGGGCTAAGCATCCCATGGTGTACCGCAGTCCTGCAGCTTGCTTTCTTGATTTCCTTATTAACTTAACCCATGGAGTGGGTGGACATGGGAACACCCACGGCATCTACTCTGACAATCTCTATGTAGTACAACTTGCATTCAAAGAGCAGCAAAAAAAACTTACTACAGTAAATGACTGTGATTACACAGGTGGTCCCTATGTAGGAGGAGGATAGTTTGCACTGTATTACAGGTATGTAATTTTGTTTTCAAGATTTCTGTGTATGTAAACTCTTGGTGTGAGTATGTTGCATGCTCCTGCGTATGTTTCATCTGCAGAGGTTATGCTGAGAGACTGCTTAGGAAATCTTTCACTAGTTTGTCAACTAGGATAGCGGCAATGGGAGGAATACTTTGTGATAGGCAGGAGGATGGACGTTATCATCATCGGTAGTCCTCTGCGTGTGCATGTGCACCCACATAGCTCTCTTGAGGGGGATTTGAAAAGTCCTAAGGTGCTCTTCAGAAACCAAGCAGTGGCTTTCAGTTCAGCCAGTTGTTTCCAGCAGATGTGATTGCAAGGCTGTGTTGAAAACACGGTCGTTCCAGTCTGTGTGGCTGACAGATGTTGTGGAATGGGTTGTTAAGGTTGTTCTTCGGGGAGCAACTGAAGATGCGTTACAGCCTGGATAAAATACTCAACCAGATTCTCATGACAGGAGGTAATAATGCAATATAAATGCAGGCAAAACCCTCTACCATGAACTGGAATGATGTCAGCTGTCTTATGTCTGCTGTATCATGAATTGTGGTAGTTGCATGCCTTGTTTCCAGATCTGATGTTTTTGAACTAGTACAGGCATGTAACAAAAATTTTAGGAGATAAGAGGTGGTGAATTCCCATTTAAATACAGAGTGGTCAATAGCTGCATTTTTTGGGGAATCTGAGAATAATTGGAGCAGTAGCAAAAATGCTTTCAGGGCTCTTGCGTGGAAGAAGTTTTTCTTTTTTATTTTCAGACCATGTAAGTTCCTTGACTTTAGTCAGAGGGAAAGTGATTCCTGCTTGAGGCTTTGGGTCAGGTGTGATGCTTTTCAATATGTAAAGGTGACTGCCTTTCCTTCCTGCTTTACTTACCATTTAAAGAAAGCTGCAGAATTACACTAAGTTGTGAAGGTTTTTTTGTCCTTGGATTTTTATTTCCAAGGTTGCATGTTCCACCTTTAGAAGTAGGAGGATGCCTGAAGTTCAGAAGAACATCACAGAGCAGCTGAAGGTCAAATAAAAAAGTGGTGTGACAAGATGGTCATATATATATACATACCAGAGCAGTAATCAAGATTTATTTATTTGTTTAGTGCTCTGAGCCACCTAACATTTTTCTAACATTTTTCTCATCTAAATCTGGGGCTATAAGAAGGTACTTAGTACTGTACTTCAGAAACTGCTTTGTCAGCAACATATGGCATCAAGTCATGTATGGCTTACTAAAGCTCAAGAAATGCTTGTAGCTCTCTCTTCCTGACCTCATAGGTAGTGCCACCTGGCAGTCCTGCCTGTGGAGAATACAGAGTGAGGACTCCAGAAAATGTTTGTTAATTGTAATTCTTACTTAATAGTGAAAAAAGTTAAAAGGAAACAATCTGTTCTCTGTTGTGTTGTTCTGTAGTAAGTATGTAAAATGTATTTATTTCAAGTAAGAATTAGCAACTGGCTGACAAGGGAGTGAGAACTCTTGAGTCCTTTTAATCTTTTCTGTCTTTCTGTCCCTTAAAAGCTGTTCTTCTAGATCTGTTTTGAATCCTGATCCCTGCTGTTCTGGGCAAAGCCTCATATGCAATACTTTCATTCTGTTTTGTTTAGTAAGCTAAAGTAAATCAATGAAAAGCCTCATCATTAATAGGATTCATAGTTACAAGAAATATATCAAGTCTGTTTAGGTGACCTCTGAATGCCACTGACTGGTAGAAGGCATGGGGTAGAGGAGGAGAAAGTTATACACTTATGTATTTCTCTTAATTTTTAGAGCACAGAAAAAAGCTGCGAGCTCTTCCAAAAATGTGCAAGCGTTATCTATAAATCAGGTTAACTATTTATCTGTCTTAATCTGAGCATATTGGGTTGTGTGTGTGTGTATGCCTGTAATGACTTTGCTGAGGGAAAAGTAAGGCTGAAAGAAAGATTATTCCTATGGAGACTGAGTGCGGGTAGCTCCTTACCATTTCTTTAGTCTAAAGCCAACTCCATTCTTTCCCTTGTTATCAGCTTCTTTGTGCTCTTGATGTGTGGTTGCTTTGAAGATAGTTACAGATAGTAAGGGTGAGTATCCTCTAAGGTCAGACTAAATCTTGTAGCATAGTATAATATGGTGCTTCCTGAGCAGATTTATGTATTCATGCAGCTCATCGCAGTTCTCTGCAGAGATAACACATGAGGTCTTAGAAGCAATTTGGTGTTGTAAGCACAGCATTACTCTGAGCTAATAAACTTTGCCTCTCGGCAAAGCTAATTGCCTCAGATAAAGCAGCATTTCATGGTCTCTGTTGCCTGGGCAAGCCTGGTCACTGTTAATGTTAGTAGCTGTACTTCTAGTGTAGCGCAGTTAATACAGGAATAACATCTATGCAGGACACTTAACATCTAGCATTCCCTGGTTCTCAGCTGAATAAATACACTTGAGTGCTGAAATGAAAAGCTTAATGGCTCTCTTGTCAAGAGGGTGTTTTGTTTTGTACCCACCAGCGTTTCCTAAAGATGCCTGGTTTTCTTGCTCGCTGTGGCTCCGAAATCCAAGGCGAGAAATGTCTGGCTGAACCTACCGAATGTATTGAGGAGCTCTACAGGCTAAAGAATATTTATTTATATCTATAGATCTGTTTAAATGTGCAGAAGCCCTTTGGAGGTCAAAATGATTCCAGAGCTGCTGATTTGTTTAACAACTGAAGATAATTTATCTTTAGTGCTAGAGTTTGCTATAAAATAGGTTAATTCATTTGCACTGTTAGGAGCAAATATTTGGTCGTGTACTGGTTCTTGTTGTCGTGCAACAACAGGAAAATGATGGTGTTTTGTTTTACTAGGCCTTTTTAGATGGGTGCACTAAGAGTGTTTGTTGCTGTCTCATCTTGCAGTGGCTCACCTGCCTTGACAGCTAGAGATGTTTAGTGGTATCTAGTTTGTAGTTATGCTTTTCCTTAAAAGAACTTCACCAGCTTCAGTGCCCACTGCAGTTTGGGAAGGGTGCTCTGTTGTCAGCTTGTCTCTTGTGCTGTTCTCTGATATATGATTCTAGTCAGTGTGGCCATCCGTATAAAACATCTGACTTGCTTCCTTCAGTGTTTGTAATTTCTGTGGCTTCTTCATGGTGTTTCCTTTTGTTGAGAATGACTCAAGAACCTTTTGATGTTGATTGTCCCTTTGTCTGCTGTGGGATGAGTGAATAGAATCCCCTTTTCCAACCCATTCATCAGTCACGCAAATGTGTTTCAAGTAAATATCACAATTCTCTGATTCAGCAAACAGGAAAGTCCCAATCTTTGTCATTGACCAGCATTTTAACCCATTCTGCTATCTGAATTGAATATCATGCCTCAGGTGCAACAATCAAATTGTGGTAGGGATAACAATATTCATGTTATGCCTTTGCCTGTGCCCACATAGCCCGCTATTTTTTTTGGCCAGCTGTAATGGCCAGGAATAAATGTAATTCATTTTGCATCACCAAATGTCATCTGGTTCTCCTTTATTCACTAATTTATTGATGAGTTTATAGCACTATTATAGACTGATCAAGCGCAACTGTCCTTGTTAGAGGTTGGCCTTGGTTAAATCCCATCTTGCTGTAACCTAACTACGCTAGTGTAAAAGTTGCAGAAGGCATTGGAGAGAGACGTAACCGGATCTTTTTGAATGAGGTGTTTATCTTCCAGGAAGGTCGGTCGGTCTGAGAGGAAGATGCTTAGGCAGAGGAAATTGAAGAGGTTGCTTTTTTAAAAAAAAAAAAAAAAAAAAAAAAAAAAAAATCTATTTTCAGGAATTATTTGTGTCGCTTCCTTTTTTACTTTTAATTACAAGTATTCCATTCTGAAACTTATGACATTTGTTAACTCAGTTTCTGCTCTCCTGGCTAATTGCTGAATGGGGTTTAGGTACAAGTTCTTACTAATCAGACTTGTTTTCTCTGATGGAGAAAAAAGAAGAATATGTTGCTTGATATTTTTTTTTCTTTTTTTTTTTTTTTTCCCCAGAGCCGGTTTGTCCTTGTGATCCATCAAAGAGGATCCAGAAAGATATTAGCAGTGGTAGAGTTCTATCCACTATATGCTGTGATATTCAGATGATTTCAATTTAGATAATAGGGCAAAATTAACTTCCTTCCTCTGACATTTGTAGTTTCACAAGAAAGAATTATTCACGAATCTTCATGAATCCTCATGGATGTTTTTTTTTTCCTCTGTGCTTCATACAGTTGAGAAAACAGTGCTTTCTTTAAAGCTGTATGCATATATTAGTATTTAACTCTTTCCTATTAAATGCATGACTTGTAGCAACCTCTGCTAGCAGTAAATAGTTTTATTTATTTATTTTTTTTTTAAGCAAGGAGAGTAGGAAGTCTTAATTTTCAACTCATTACTACATGTATTAAAAACAATTTACTGGTAATTATATGCCAAATAAAAAAACCTGCTATCAGTCAGCACCTCTAACACTGACTTTCAAGTATTCTGAAACCAAATTGGAGTACAGATAGTATGCTTAAAAAAACCCTATTTGATTTCAATTTGAGGAGTTCCGTCATATTGCTGTGTTCTGAGCACTTGAAGAATATCAAAGGTCTTATTTCTTTGTATATCTTTGTGTGACAGCTTTCAAAGAGAAGCATTTTAAGACCCTGGAATACTACTGAAACAAGTTTTGTGAGGAGCTGGGAACCAACAGCCTCTGGAGCTGTGTGTGCAGAGCTGTGATCTTACTCTATTTTGGAGAGAACCTCAAGAGTCCCGGGTAAGTTTTCATTTTCTTTCTTCCCCACCTTCTTGCTAGTCACTTAGCAGATGAACAGAATCTTTACTATCCCCTCCACATTTTTCCTTGCTGTTTGTTTATCTTTGGGACTAGGCTGAACTTTTTCCTTCTCCCTCGAAGTACTGCCAGGCACTTCTCTCTTTCTTCTGTCTTGCGATGGTTTGAATTTGACCTCCTTCCGTCCTCTGCGTAGGTGGCAAATAGCTTTATAGGCTGTTGTTTCCAAGCCATTTTAGTGGGCCTTCGTATGTTTTTGTGGACATTTGTAGAAACAGCTTGTATGCAAGGCAAACTAGCTATCCCTGAGCAGCTGGGTATTTATGACCCATTAACATGTGCTGAGTTTTGAGGCTTTCTCAAATGATGTTACAGAGCTTGAGTACTGATCATGAGGGAGGTATTTGCTGCCTCGGTGCTTAGCACTTCAATGCAATTTTTATGCTTTGATGTTATATTTAGTGATGAATTGGGAAGTGCTTTGTGCTTTACAGAATCGGGCTCTTTGCTGTGTGTCTTGTGCTGCTATTACTTGTAGTATCTCTGGCTGGAAACACTGTTCTTTGCCTTAGCAGCTTCTCCATCAAAGAAAACTTGAGACTATTTTTTTTTTATGTTTCAGAAAGCTAGCCAATGATAGCTACGTAACTTAGGATAACCGTATGTAACCGGAGCTTTTGACAGCTTGATGTTCTAGTCTGCACTGCTACAAAACAGAGAGGGAGGAAAAAAGGGTACATCAACTGCAGATTGAGAAACTGAAGGGGTAGAGTCGCTCATGCGACTTTTCCAAGGGTAGAAAGCTGATCAATGAAGAGGTGATCTAATGCCAACACAGACATTACCTCTTATCTAAACTGGTAAAGTCAAAATATTATTTTCTTTGGTACTGATGCTTTTCTAAACTTTTTTTGCTTTAACTGACAATTATTCTCTGTGTTACGAGCTCACCTGCAAAGTCACCATGCTTATTTTGTGCTGACCTCCACAGTGTCGATTTTTTTCTTAAAACAAGTATTTAAAAATACTGTTTGGGGTTGAGGAGGTGGGCCGCGGAAGAATGTATTCATCAAACATCTTTCTAATTTTAAGAAAGTAGAATTGCATTTGTTTTAAATGACAGATCTGCAGGATCTCGCTTCTTTCTTTTACCTGTCAAATTTGGATGAATTCTCATTTAGCCAGGGTGCAACTTCTGGCAGACAAAACAGGCTAGTAGTTGGGAGTTATTTAAATTAGGAGCTGAGAAAGGCAGACAGGTGTTGAGGAGCATTTAGGTCAGACAGACACATTAATAAACCAGAGATGCTTTTCAGCCTAGTAAGGAAGAGGACAGGGATACGCAGCTGAACTGGAGGAGGAACAGATGGAGATCATGGAGTTAAAATGTCAGAGCACAAAGGTAAAGTGAGTGTGTCAGACTGGAAGCTAAAAGAAGATGACTGCCATTGTCTGTACACCTGTGTGAGAAGCTAGAAAGCAAGAAGAGATTAACTCCTTTGCCTGTCGCTACTGAGGCATGGCAGAATGACAGGAGTTGACGGGCATCTGAGATTCCTGACCGCTGACCCCACGTAGGACACATTAGGTCGTAGATCTGAGGGGAAGCTGTTCTGTGCTTCTGTAGAACCAGGAACGGAGATGTATGACAGGCATACTGGTCTGACTGCGTTTTGATGCTCTCTCGTATGGTTATTCTGCCTTGTAATGTATGCGTTCAAAGAAGCAGGGTTAAGTTTATAGATCCAGCGTTAGGTTTTGCACCTCTGGAATATTGCAGTGCTGGCTTAATGTTCGGTTAACACAGGACTGCTGTTTTTCAGTGGGATTGTAATAAATGTACTGTGCAGCAGGCTATGTGGGAAAGCCTGAGCAAGAGTGCAGGAATGCAAGATTTTCTGCTCTTGTGTGGGTAATCTGTTCTGTTGTGTAATCAGGTTGCTGACAGTTTTCTTAATCGGTATTTCATTTTTACAGAGAGCTACTCTGCCTCTGCCATGGAGCTTAATAAAGATGTTTTTATTGTGAGACTTTTGTCATCCTAGCAGGACAGTGTTTTCCTTTTACTGGATGAATTTGGAAAAAGTAGTTATGGTGAAAGATACCCCAGGGCAGGAGATGCTAATTGTGCAATTAAGAGGAGATGCTGTCTTGTACAAAGTATTTTTTTCAGAGGCATTGCATATTCCATATTAGAAAATAATACAAAAAGAGTTGATTTATCCTCCTGTTGCATGGGGTGTTCTGTAAGCACTGTTTTCCTCTTTCACAGCAGGTTGAAAACCCTTGCCGTAAGAAACACAGTAAACAGGAAAAAGAATCTGATCCCTCCAGATGCTTGAGAAAACTATATTATGCTGTTTTCCCCTGATACATGAGGCTGGTGGTTTCTTAGTGCTAATTAACATTCATGTCTTCAGTCCTTAAAAACAAACAACAACAAAAAAACTCCAAGTCCCAAAATAACGCTTGGCTGGAACTGTAGATAAGACTGTCCATCGCTGCCTGAGACAGTCCGGTATCCTCTCAGACATCCGAATAGTTTCCAAACACTGTTACTGCACACTGCCGAAAGCCTGTGCTGTGTAATATCACTCCTTGTTTATGTCTCCAAGTATAGTTCAAGTATATTCTGTAGCTAACCTAGCAGCTGTATTTCTAGCATGTTTCTGGCAGAGTGGGGAGGGAAGCCTGACTTTAAATAATTGAAAAGCTGTGGAACCGGAATGGTGCTTGTCAGATAGCTGTTGCCTATTGCTTTCCTAAGACTGAGTGGAAAAATGGGAGTCATGGGATCTAAATCACTGAAGTAGCAGGAGATTACTGGAGCAATTACTTGGTGTCAGTCTTGTAGTGCCACAACTTCCTCACAGTGTGTGACAGGGAAGGACAAGAGTAATTCTTCTGGCAATCAGAAGAAGTGCAAATAAAGGTACAGTGTATTTGGAGGCTGCAGAAAATGCATTATGGCCTATTTAGTTGGGGGAGAGGAGGTTGAGCCTTCACTCCCCATGGATTCCTCAATGAAACAAATTGAAATACAGCAGTGGGAGCAGCAGATGGGGAGGAGAGAAAAGAAAGCAAGAAGTTATTGTCTGTCCCAGGATTATCCATGCCATCTAAGAATATGTATTCTTGGAATTAAAAGCCAAATGGGAATTAGTATGGGATTGTGCTGGGCAGCTCATGAAGAGAACCAGATGCACTTTCAAAGCCCTGTATGTAGAGACAGTGGGTCCTGCAGAGAAGGTTCATGCAAAGCTTGGTACAGCAAAGGTAGCGTGCAGCAGCCTCTTCCTAAACACTCAGTAATAAACAGTAAGAAACACAGGAAAATGTCATTATTGATGCTTGTGTGGTATTTGAGATCTTACTGGCATGAGTTCTGAACTCTGCTGTAAGGTGGTCTTTCCTCCGTGTGCCCATGTGAAAATGGGGCAGCTATACGAGCAGCATACAGCATGCTGGATTCTTTCTTACTCTCTGGAAAATTCAGAGAGAGATGGAGTGTTGATGGCAAAAAAAGAAGCAAAACCAGGTAACCTTTTATTCTTTCATTAGTCATATACACATTAAACAATAAAGGGTAATTTGCTGAACACATAGTCTCGATTTTGGGGTAATGTGTAAGTAGTGCAACAGCTGCAGGCAAGTAGGTTGATGCCTCCAGCTAGCTATTCAAACATGAAATGTTACCTTGAAAGGTTTGGGTTTTTTTAATTGTAATTGAAGCATCATTTTCTAAATAGCTTTTCATTTGAACATGAGCAAGAATGTTTGAAATCAAGTGGGATCTTCTTGGATATTAAGCAGTCCTGGTAGCAATATTAATACTAAATAACACTGAGCAAACTAATCTGTTTTGATGTGTCCATAAGAAAACAAAAGCAGTAATAACTTCTAATTGCTGTTTTTACACAGTGATGATGGTTATAAAACTCATGTAGCTTTAAAGAAAACCTGTTAGGTACTAATGCAGTTTTCCTAGCTTCAAATCCCAGAGAAATCCTTTGCATTGGTAGTGCAAGTGAGGGTATTTTTCATGCATATCCTTGTGCATGACTCTAAATGAATTTTAAAAAAAAGTATAGTATAGTGTTGTTGCAAGTCTGTACAGTATACGGGGCAGTCAGCTCCTGAGATTGTGAAAGGAAATACAGGCAAGAAACTGCCCTTTCTTCTGAAACTGACTGATTTTTGCCACACAGTAAGAGATAATCATGCTTCTGTGGCTACCTGAGAAAAACTTGTGCACAGTGAATTCATGCCTTTGGGAAGGTGGATGTGATGGGTGCCTGTGTGTGAAAGGAAGGAAGGATAATTTTGCGTCGTGTGTAAAGGGTGCAGAATGGATCCTCAAGAGAGGGAAATAGTCCACATTTATCCAAGAAGAAGAGC
The DNA here is from genome assembly GCF_026419915.1 of Harpia harpyja. Lineage (NCBI taxonomy): Eukaryota > Metazoa > Chordata > Aves > Accipitriformes > Accipitridae > Harpia > Harpia harpyja. The sequence continues at coordinate 4,700,945 of NC_068944.1, read as the reverse complement.
AAGGAGCAGTATATACATTATGGAAAAGATAGGAGTAGCATGTCACAGGCAGAGCTTGTGTGTTGCTAGGGACCTGTCAGGATAGCAGCCTCAGATCCTGAGGAAAAGCAATGGAAAACTCAGCAGTTTTCATGTATGAGTCATTGCAGCAGGGTCACGCTCTGTTTAAATCAGAGACACATTAAAAGTCTGTTTCATGAAAATCAAGGCAAATGTTAGACTTCCTTGCGGTTTTGGGGGATTTTTTGGTTTTTTTTTTACTAAGAGCCTAGGCAAGTTCAGGGCCAGGACTACCAGTGCTGTCAAAGGAGCAATACTTTGCAACATCAGTTGAGGTTTTCAAGCTGTATGCCCAAGTGAAGTAGAGGAGTAGAGCTAGACAGGGTGAAGTGAAAGTTTCTGGTGAGACCAGTTGAAGAAGACCCAGTTTGGTGGCTAGTAACTAGAATGGGAGCTTTTGGATTCATTTTCCTAGCTGGCAGAAAACAGTACTCTGGGGCCAGCAGTGTGAATCATCAGGTCAGGGAGTTTAAGGGTGATGCGACTGCAAGATGTGAATTTGACTTGCAGAGGTTCAACAGGACAAGGGGTAATGGCTTTAAACGGAGAGAGGCTAGATTTAGATGAGATGTAAGGAAGAAGGTCTTCACCGTGGGGGTGGTGAGGCACTGGCACAGATTGTCCAGAGAGGTTGTGGATGCCCCATCCCTGGCAGTGTTCAAGGCCAGGTTGGATGGGGCTTTGAGCAACCTGGTCTGGCGGAAGGTGTCCCTGCCCATGGCAGGGGGGTTGGAACTAGGTGATCTAAAGATCACTTTAAAAGGTCCCTTCCAACCCAAACCATTCTATGATTCTATGAATAAATCTCCCAAATCTATAGGTAACAAGTTCCTCTGTACACTAACTACTCATAGAATGAATAGCATCAAATTCTTAAAGTTGCTTTATCTTATCTGTGGGGGAGCTAGACCAGATAATTTTTTTTTTTGGGGGGGGGGGGGGGGATGAAGAAATGGGAGTCCCTATATACTATTACTTGTGTCTAGAGTAAATGCACTAGTAGCTTCTCTTTGTAGTTCTATAGAAAAAAATATAGTTAAGATTTTTCTCTAATTGGTCTCATTTTTATTTTCCTGCTGATCTGCAGAGGATTCGGGATTTTTAAATACACTATCAGAAATATTTTTAGGCATTACAACAATGAACAGATGAATTTTCAAGGATCCATGTGTCCTGCAAGAAATCTTGCAGGAAACTTCAGGAACAACAACAACAAAAATCAGAGCATCAGCTTCTTTTTTTCTTGCACTTGCCTTTAATGTTTGCGCTTCATGCATGTCAATGTGTGATATCAGATAATGTAATTTAGTATCTGTTTTAGTGTATCTGTTATTATTCAGAAGTGGACTATTCACTTGAGGATGTTACGAAAGTTCCTGAGGGAGGTTTTTTAAGTAGGCCCTTAAGCAGATCAGTTTTGATTCACATAAATTTTTTGGTAGTCCCAGGCGACCTATACTTGAAAGGAAGGCTCTGTGGCAGGGAGCAAAAAAAGTCTGCCACTAGCAATGCCGTTTCCCCTCTTAAGGCCGGCGCAGGTTAGAAAAAACTCAGAGTGGAAGTCCATTATCTTCCTGTTTCAGTGAACAGCGGACGGACAGCCGCCTCCGGGTGTGCTCTGTTTGGACCAGCGCGGTGACCAAAAGGTTGAAATTAAGCTGTAGTCGTTGTCCTGTTTTCTATACTCTGCCATGGTGTGCGCTCCGCAATTTCTAATCTAACGGAAGAGAGGAGGAGGAAGGGTGTGGGCAGTGCTGATATGTGCCTGCAATTACTTTTGCATGTTAAATCCCATCTGGAATTTGATTAATTTGCCCCTTCTAGTGTGGGGTGCAATGGGGCTTGTTCATAGCGTTATCTTTTCACACTGTTTTTCGTTCACGTGTTGTATCTGACTTGAACAACCGGGATGTTTTAATGACAGATCCCTGAACACATATGCAGAGAGAGGCTATTTCAAATAGAGCGTAGCAAGCATGAAATTAATTTTGAAATTTTATAGCAGAAAACTTTTTTTTTAAATGTGTAGTATAGTGTTTGGGGAGAGGGACTGATGTTGGGTTTGGCGGGGTTTTGTTTGTTTGTTTCCCTTTTTTCTTGGACAGACATATTAGTAGCTTTTTTGTGATATTTGAAGAGACGGGGAACACATTTATGGTCTATAAAGCAGCTTCTAAAATAACTATCACAACTAACAAGAATAACTTTTCCAAGCTAAAATTTTCTTTACTCTTAGGTAAGTATAACCTAACAAAATAAGGGAATTGAAGTGCCCTAATACTTTGATTCAGTGAAGCCTGGTAATATATCCTGTGTTGAATAAATTGGCTGACTGGATTCCACAGGAGAGCATGGTATCAGGATTAGAGTGATTGCCAAAAACTGGCGACTTGAGTTTTGGCTTGAATTGGTGATTAAAGGGAAAAGTTAAGATATTTGGGTAGCCGTGGGAGAGGATAATGCAGGGAAGTCCACAGTGTTCAGAAATGTTGAAATGTGGTTTTGGTAAGTGCCTGAGACTTGAGATATCTGTTTGTGTGTTTAACTGTGCATCTCTTTATTTGATACCTGCCCACCAATAGCTTGTCCTCTGACATTTAGAAATGCATCGCTACAAGAAGAACAAAACTTAAATATTTCTGTTTTCTGTGCAGATGAATTTCTCACTTCCGTGAAATTGTGTACCAGTACCTAGAATGCAATACTTTCCATTTATATAACCATGTGTTTGTGCTTGCTGACTTGTGTTGCCACAGTCATGGTCTCAGGGTTTTATTGTGAGTTAGCTATACTGTTAGCTGCGGGTTCTTGTGGAGAGTTGCCTTCAGTGTATATACTCTCTCCCAGTGTATATTCTCACTCTCTATATTTCCAGATAGTGAAAAGAAATAACCTTGAGCCACACAACACAGCAGTTGCTGAGGGACACTGGCTGTCAGCTAAGCTGGGCAGAGAAGACTCTGCCTGTGTGAGTGTTGCCTGGTGCTCTACAGCGAGTATGACCTGTAGTGGTTTCAGGGGAATAGGACATTAGGTTTTGGTTTTTTCTTTTTTTTTTTTTTCTTTCTGCTCCCCCCACCCCAGGAGGAGGAAGCCCTGAAGCACGCTCACTGCTGCTGTACAACTTTTTCTCTCAGCTGCTCTGCTGTAAATTAACTGTAATCCTGGGCATGAGAGAGCACATTTAATCAACACAAAACGCAAGTTCACTGTTGTTTTCTGTAGCGGGAAGGGAAGATGGATTTTTTTTTTTGTCCAAAATCCTTGTTTAAAAACAAGTTTGGGAGCTGGTATCATCAGAGGCACTCTGATGATTTTTTTTCTTTACTTTTGTTTTTTGGAATCTATGCCTTTCTGTCGATGCTGAATGTACTTTCAAAACTATTTTCTTGATTTTAGCAGCCCTCTAGCTCTCACTATTTGACAGGTTGTTTAAACTGTTTTGCTGCAGTTTATTCTAGGTGTTCCTTAAGTGTAATATAATGTATTCTTCCTGTATATTTGGAGCGTGTGCTTCCTTGGTTGTGAATCTTTTTGCCAGTACTTACTTTATGAGCAATGAAAGCTTTTTGCATCCGGCTCTAGAAGCATGAGAGAACTATAGTGTGAAGGCTAGGCACCGTACTGTTGGAGAGCTTGCATTCAGTTCTGTCTTCAGGCATGAGGCATTCAGACCCGCCACAGATCGATGCCTCCTTGTGATACGTCAGTGTGCAAGTTGTTCAAGGCTATTCAGCGCTTGGTTTAAGATGGTTTTAATGAATATTGTTAAATGCAGAAGTAGTAGCTTTTTCTAGAGAATGCGTTTGGCTCCTTTTGCCTCTCAGCCTCTTGGGTTTCTTTAATCGTGAGTGAGGGCTTCCTCACCCCTTTGTGGGAAGGCAGTTTTGATGTCAGTGCAGTTCGGAGGTGCGCGTGTGTATATTTGAGCAGTGTCGCTAATAGGCTTTTACTGCTTCCATCAGCAGAGGCTGAGGCACTTGACTAACAAACTCGGGGAGATGTGTTAGTTCCTCTGCTGTAGTAGGGCTGTTTGTGTATAGACTTTGTTTTTCAGAGGTGGTTGCCTGTCATTTTCTGAGGGCTGAACTAATGAATTAGTACATTGCCCTTCTTGGACTGTAGCTGGTTGTCAGTTTATGCCCAGGTGCTTTGGGATTGGCAATATGTCTAGAATTGCTGACCTGGTCAGTCTAAATGCAGTTTTTGTTTTAGTGCTTGATTATTAAAAGGACGTTTTCATTCTCTGTCTCCTATTTTGATACCTCAGCTTTCTGGACAATGCCATGAGATTTTATTTTAATCAATAACCACAGATTCTATAAAGGTGCTGCTTGTCAATCGTTTGCCATTCTGGGTGAGAGATACATCAGCAGATGATGCTGATCCCTGTACAGCGGGGCCAGCAAATCAAATTTCTCTTTGAATTTATAACAAAAACCTAAATCTGTAAAGCTATCACGCAGCTGCAATCCTGATGAACTTACTTCACAAGTACTAGCCGAAAATGCTTCCTTGGAGTCTTCAGTGGCTTCTGAGCCTCCTTGCAAACCCAGCTGCCATTTTTTCTCAAGCTGTCAACTTGCCCTAATCTAAGGCGATGCTTAGGTAGCTGGGATCACAACCATAAGTGCAGACCATTGTCGCTGAATGTCAAGAGGGCTTCTCGAGAACATGAGAGTGCTACGGCTTCTAACGGACTACATTCTTGGTTTTGTTCTTAGCAGAAATAAAACATACCGTACCCTGCCCGCCTTGCACAACAAGTGAACTGTTTTGGCTAAAATTTTCTGTTAAAATAAAAATCAGTCTAAGGCAGAACTCTTAGCATGGAAAACTTCAGCTTGAGCAGTTTGACAAAGCTGCAAGTAACTGAAAACAGGGCTTCCTCATGGAAATGCCTGGCAACTTTTATATTTGGCAGCACCGGCAGTCACACCTATTGTAACAGCAATATTGTCAAGTGCTTCCCGATTTATTACGTGCCATTGGGATGATGACCTGTTTAGCCAAACATTTTAATAAATCACTCTTGGGCAACTGACACAGATGACCAGTACTGTGACATTTTTGAACACTTCTGAACAACAGATTTATGGTGAAACAGGGCTGGTGCTTATGTGGGTAATAGAACAGAAAAAGTACATATTGATGGATTGTGTTCAAACCACATTTCAGGGAGTGCTCTTGGGCTCAGCGCTCCAACACATTTTATTTGCTTTGACCTTTGCATAGATCTTAGAAATGTTGACTAACCACCTCGTGCTGACAATGTCATTAGGTATTTTGGGGAGACTTTTGTGCAAATGCAGAGGTATTCTTACAGTATTCAAAATGTCTTAAGTGCTGCAGGCTTTCATGGAATATCAACGTGGTGACCTTTGCTTCGTGGCTCTGATAGCTAAGGAAATCTCATTATAGATGCTGCAGTGTAACTTTGGTTTGACTCGGTGTTGTGTTTCTTACTAAAAAAAAACAAACCAAAAAACAAACACCCCCCCCAAAAAACCCCAACAACAAACCTGCTCAAAATGTAATTCAGCCCATAAGGCTAAGGTGTTTTATCCTATGGTTTAATGATAGTTTTCTTACTGCTGTGTGAAGTGTGTTTCAGAGAATAGTAGAAAGCATTTGTAACAGCTTTTGGAAAGAGGACTAGAAATACTTGCAGTTCCATAAGCATCCTCTGTGTTCCCTGTGTGGTTGGTCATTGCTAACCTAACATAGATGATGCACCAGAAAGCATAATTAGTCACCTTCACTGCCTGCAAAAACCTTCTCAGAAGAAATGATGGGATAGCTTGTTCTGATGTTATGCCCTGGGTCATGGCTGTGCAAGCCATTTAGGAGGGCTTCTGTAGTTGTAAGGGCACTGTTTGAATGAGACATTACATTGACTCCTTATCTGGGTATTTGACCTGCTCTGTAATTTTTCAAAATTATCACCAGCCACGTAAAAATATCTAAGGGTTTCAGTCTCTGGTTTTATTCTGGACTACAATAAAGGATGTTTGATTGCGGAGCTGAAATCTGGGTTCAGTCTGTGAGCACCACCACCGTTTTGGAACAGCTTACTTTTCAGCCACTGAGAATCCTGTAGTGTTGAAGTCTGGACTGAGGAGCTGGCCTGTGGGTTGTGTTGCTTGTAGCCCCAGAACGCGCGGTTGAGATTGTGGCCTCAATTCCTAGCGCTTCCGTCACAGGCCACATCTGAAAAGGCACCGTGGGACATGAGTCACAAGAGTCCCTTCATTTTCTCCCTGTTCTCTTTGACTTTGTGTGCTGCTGGGGGAGAAAAATTGACAGAAATGCAGGAAAACCAAAAATACAGGCTGTCTTTTCCAGCTACCCAACCTTTTTTCTTTGAACCTGAACCAGCACCCAAGTAGAGTGCATTCTGTCCTGTACCCACCACTGCAAGGGCTCTTCTGTTACTGCCCTTTGAAACCTGCTGGGGTGGTTCAGATACTCTGAAATAACAAATACAGCTGGAGCACCAATAGACTATTATTTTGATAATACTTTATCACTTCCCAGTAATTGTTTCATAGTTCACTGCGCCAGCCAAGAGCTGACTTGCTTCTTGCCATAAACATTTGTGTTTTTAAACAATATGCAGCTCTGTCATGACTACAAGAGAGGTGTCTGTTATGCTGGGAAGGAAGGAAGGGACTAACCTGGGAGAGCTGTAAGGATTATTTGGGAGACGGATTAAGAATTAAATGACCTTTTAAGTTAAGATCCCTTTGAATGGATTTGATGCGTTTGACAAAAAAACTTGAACTCTCTAACATTTTGGAAGGCTATTTAGGCATTTGTTATTATTCCCATCCTTGTGTTCTGTTTAGATCACTTGTAATTCTGAGAAAGGACAGCTTGGAAAGCAGTCATACCACGTAGATGTGTCTGGGAGCCAGGTGAAACTCTATTGTCTCACAGACTGACCTGTTACCCTGCTCTCTGAGAGACTTCTGGTTTCCTCTTGTACCCTGAGGTTAAATTCCATTTTGAAATAAATGGATGCAATTTGAATAGGTTGTAAACCGCATTCTGTTTTTCTTGCTTCTCCACAGCAGTCAAGCAGGAATGATAGTCTGCTTCCTGATAGCTGTTGTTGGGAGAGCTACAGGAATTTGCAGCTCTGCAAGGAAGTGTATTTGTTCTGCTGATGTCCCCTATAGCGGGGAGGAATACCTCATGGCCCGCCTCAGAAGTCTGAGGCAGTCCGGAGGAGGAGTATTTGGATTTTTGCAGCTAATTTTTGCCTTTTTGTGGGCAAAGCAAACTGTATGAATACCAGAAAGCCTAATTAGGTGTCTTCATGCCCTTTAGACCTGCTTAAATGAGGAAAAAATGGAATAACTTATTTTAGTAGCTACCACTGAGAGGAATATCTTTTGAAGATGTTTGAAAGTATATGGAGAACTTAGTTTATAAAATGGTTTCCCTTTAACATTTATGTAAGCACTGATTAACAGTTGCTGAGACCAAGCTGAAACTCATCTGTTTTGCTTTGTTTCTTCTCTCTCAGAAAAGACCCGGCAGAACAGGCAGATCTTAAACTCTGCCAGACAGGTCGGTGGATTTTTGGCCTTTGGGTGAATTGGCTAGGAAAAAAACCCAAAACAATTTGAGTGGAGGGAGGGGGGAGATTAGTGCTGAGTTGCAGGAAGCAGCTGCGATGATCACTGTTACTGGCTCATATGGTATGGCCTGACTGCTTTAAAGTCATGTCTCAGGAGCTTTTGGTATCTTGCAAGCTGCTGCTGTTGATTCTTTAACCTGCAAAGAAGATGGGGAGTGACACACTTTTGCTGTCAGGACTGGCAGTGCTCGGATATTTTGTTGTCTTGTCTCAGAAGCCAAATGGCTGCCAACCTGTACTGTGTTACTGCTTAGCTGCTCTGCACCTAAGGGCAATAGGAAGACTTTTGTCCTCTTCCTCCTCGTTTTTCTCATCATAGTAATTTTAGTACCTCCAAGGAGCTATAGATTGATGGTCCTTTACCTCCCTCTTACTCTCGCTGATTGCACTTCTGTGCAGCCCTGACCTACAGAAGTCTTCTCAGAAAAGAAAAATGGCCCTTTTTTCTCTCCGTGTTCAGTTCTTGATCTCTGTGAGCAGAGAACCAAATGAAAAATAGTATTACTTGCTGCAATAACAGTGATCTTGAAGAGAGTTAACAAAGTATTTCTACTGGACTGGCTTAACAGTAAATGACATTTTCAAATTTAGTTCTCTGATACACAGACATTTATGTAGCACCCAGTGAGGGCCCTAAACTACCATTACTGCTTATCCTGAGTTTTGAGCCCATAATTGTGTTTTAATGGAAATAACCTCTCGCTATAAAATAGTGTTTTAAGGGTATTGAAAAAACCTTAGCTCTGAGCACGGAGGTTGTAATCGTGCGGATGTTTTTTTGGATCAAGATGGAGGAGGAGGGTAGTTGGGTATGGTCACCTGTTACTGGCCGTTGGTTCTCCAAAACATTGCCTGAGTGAGTTCTTGTGCAAAGTCAGGGTTATGCATGAGTGTGGGCAGAGGCCAAGGAATGCTGTGAGAAGATACTGTGACACCCTGGGACTCTGGGTGGGCACAACTTAAAATGCGGTTGATATGTGTGAAGCTGTTAATCTGAAATGCTTCTGTGTATACTGCTGGGCTGACAAGTTTGTTAACACATACACACCAAACCAGAGACAATGGGAAGCACTGAACTTTTGCAATTATGTTTTGAGAAACAAAATGGTGAGTAGAACTGGAGGAACTATGTTTTGCCCTCTGTTTTCAGTGAGAGGGACGTAGGAAATACACATTTCTCGGGGAGAATGAAAGAGTAGAGGTGGTAAGAAGGGAATAAAAAGACCCTTGAGAGAGACAAAAAAGGTTGACCTTGCCTGGGGCAGGCAAAGACAACAGGAGGAGACAAGCGAGTTGTTAGAGCAGTGTGGCTGCTTGGCCACACTGTGGAAACCCACCAGGTCAGACAATGTGAATGAGCTGGAAAGACCTCAGGAGACAAATTGTAATCTGCCCAGAGAATCCTGGGCTACAATCAGAAGGGACTTGCCACAAGCCCAGATTTAGCTCCAAATGGGCAAAAAAGTGAGAGAGGTGAATATGCAAGGAATGTATTTTCTTTCTTCTTGACCTGTATTTCTCATGTTAACTGAAGACCAGTCTTAGTTATGGAACTACTGAGTAGAGTCAGCTTGAATAAATACTGATACATAACTCTGTAGGGTTTCGTTGTAGTACAGTGTACCTGGATAATAGAACGTATATATAAGCTGCTAGATGGAAGAGATAGCGCTTGTCTTGCAGGGTCAAGGCAGTTGGGCTTCTCTCCACTCCCCGCCTCCCCAATAGGAAGAAACCAAGTGCCACAGTCTGCGAAGACTTGGAGTAGCTAAAGGGGTCCAAACATTGCAGTCTGACTCATGCTACATGACTGGCTAGGATGTTTTGTTAATCAAAATGTCTCAGCTTTTGTTTTTCATGTAAAAACATTTTTTGGGGAAAAAAAAAAGCCTGAGTACAAAACAGTTAAAAGTTTATTCAAAGAAAATATTTTTTTAAATCCTTCAAGAAAAACGGTATGTCTGTCAAAATGAAGGGAGTAAAAGAGCAAAATACAACTAGTTTCTCCAGGCCAACTGTACATTTTCAAACTCTCAGTTGAGTAATTCTGCATTTTCTGTGTTCAAGATGTCTCTTTATCTGACTGGGCTGAAGGTCTTTGAATTCATTCAGGTAAATGGTAATTTGATAAGTATTGTCATAAACTAGCAGCAGAGCATATTTGACAGTGGAGCTGTTTTATGCTGGAAGCAGATTTGTTTGGAAAATGCAAGTTCATTTAAGCTTACTGTCAGCAGTAAGAGGTTTTTGTAAAGGAGCTTTGTCAGGAAAGTTTCTTCATTCCTGAGTTAAATTTCTTGTCAAAAAAAGTTTTGTGAAAGAGAAAAGGTTTTTCAGAAAGAAAGAGTCTTCTGTTTATAATATTGGAACAGGAATCTGAAAGATGAGTTTTATTTCCAGTTCTGCCACTGACATTCTCTGTGGTCTTGGACAAATCACAAATGCCTTGTTGTTCAGAACTATCCATAAAATCTAAGCAGTTTGATTTTGGGGGGCAGTTGTTTAAGGGTGGTAGACCTGTGCTGTTCAGTGCTTTAAAACTGGATGATTGACCCTAGGTTTCATATGTGAAGTAGTTAAGAGACAAATTAATGGATACTTAAAGCAAATACATAGCCCAATTCATTGCTTGTTTTCTTGCTATGAAATGTGAACAAATGCTGGTTTGGACCTAGAATTAGCAATTTGTGAGAAGTTCTGGGATCTGGAAAGAGAAGCTGAAGTTTGGAACTAAATACAAACTTTAAAAAAATTGAGACTGTAGAAGCTTTGAAATGTTTCATTTTAATCTCTTACACTGTTAATGTTTTACTGGAAAAGGCTTGGCCAATAAGAAAGACTATTTAGGTCCAGCCTAAACATTCTGCCATTTTGCTCTTGCTCTAATGACGGTTCTTGGGGTCTTTTATTAAGTGATAATGTGCGGAGGCAAGTCCAAGAATTCACTTGTCAGGAAGCTTCTCGGTTTCAAAAGAACTGAGGGTTAGGAGAGCAGAACTGGCTTGTAGTCCCTCAGTTGTTCTTGCTTGCAGGAAAAGGATAGATGGCTGCAGCTCTTCCGAACGGATAGCTATGACTGAAGTATCAAATGAACCTGATGTTATTAATGACCTCCACTGAATTACCATCTGTTAGCTCATCACTGCCAAAATGGTACAATACTGGTCTGGCTGAATGTAAGGAGGCAGGACATCAAGTATTTTGTTACAGCATGCAAAGGCTGGTAACACTGACATTGGGAGTGACCCAGCTCGGGTGTATTACTTTGCAGAGTTGTATAGCTTTAATGTTAAAGTGTCTTCTGCTATCAATAGCGCTATTAGATCAGCCCCTATAAGGACTAGTAAGATTTACAGGAATCACTGTGATGTCCCAGTTCTAAAGTTGTTTACACCTTTGCTAATGCAACTGATGAAGTAAGTAGAAAAGTAAATGTTACTCCAGAGAATTAAACAAACAAACATAGCTTAGTTTGTTTCTTCAGCACTGAAAATGAAGGAGTGGGAAATTTACAAGTTTCACAATGCTAGTGCTAACAAGAACTGTAAGTTTCTTTAAATGAAATTCATTGTTCTATAATCTAAATGTGTCTTTCATTTCCCCTATTGGCTGGAGACTTGCTTTCATAATTTTTCTAGGAGTTTCTCTTAACTAGGCTCTTCCCTTTCTTTTCAAGAGAATGGTGCTTCAGGCCAGAAATTAGTTTTGGTAGCCTGTGCCTGCTTCTATGGGAGAAGCTTTTTGTGTGTGGATAGTATGGGCTGGGGTGTCAGTCACCTGAAAGGCTGCCCCTGGCAGGCCAAAAGTTATTCCAGTGGATTACGGTCAAAGTCACAAAAGATTTTACTTGCCTATTTATTCAGTATGGAACAAGTGGAGAGAGCAGGGTGTTGGAGAAATATGCTCTCTCTGTCAAGTGGGGAAACAGCAAAGTTTGCTGTCACCTTGAGTCATCATTATTCCTTGATTCATAGGTAATTCCTTGGTAATTCATAGGTGAATTGATATTAGAGTTACAAAGAAGCATCTCTTTAGATGGTGGTATAGCCTTCTGGCTAGCCAGAGGTGGTCACAGCATGGTCAATTCAGCTCGTTCGTCATGCTCGTGACACTGTAAACTTCAGAGATACCACTCCCCAATTCCTCTCTCAGCCTCTAGCGTCTCCCTGTAAAGCACTTGCCCCCTGGATCCTCTCCTCGATCATTTAATTGCCAAGAGGCAATGGGCATAAGTTGAAACATATGAGCTTCCATCTGATGCAAGATAATACTTTTTTGCTGTGAAGGTTGTGAAAACTGGAACAGGTTGCCCAGAGAGATTGGGCAGTCTCCATTTGTGGAGACATTTAAAACTCAACCAGACATGGTCCTGGGCAACCTGCTGTAGCTGAGCCTGCTCGAGCAGGGGAGTAGGACTAGATGATCTCAAGAGGCCCCTTCCAACATCAACAGTTCTGTGATTCTCTCTCTGACTCAACCACATCCTTCTTGAGAGGAGAACTGCATGCAGTACACAAGATGTGGGCACACAGAGATGTTACAGAGTGGAAGAATATCTTCTTATGTCTTGTTCTCACTGCAGCTTTCTCACCTGCCAGTTTTTTTGTCTGCTCACTTGGTTCTGTGAGCTCCTTTTGAAGTTCCTTGCCATCAGCATAGCATTTGACTGCTTGAAAGTGTTCAGTAGCATGCACAAATTCAGAGGTTTAACTGTTCATTCCCCTCTCTAGGTCACTGATGAAGATATTGAGTAAAACCAGTCTCAACTCTGATTCCCGAAAGATCCCAGTGCTTACTCATCTTCATCCTGAGAAGTGATTGTTAGGCTTGAAGGCTTATCCTTTCCTCCTTATCATTTTAACCATTTTTCGTATGTGAAAGAGCCTTTATTATCAAGTCCTATGGCATCTTAATTTTGTGTGGAAGCTTGCTCAAGGCTTTTTGAAAATCTAGATAAATTTTATCTGCAGAATCCCCTTTATCTGCTTGCTTACTGACACCCCTGTAGAAGTCCAGGCAGTTGATGAAGCAGGACTGCCGTTTGCAGAAGCCGTGGTGACTCTCTGACACAATTTCCCTGCGTGCTCACTGCTGTTCTTGTTTATTATAGACTGTACATATCATACTGCTGCTGGAAACCACTCTCCAGTTGTTCCCACGATGCCCTTTGGAGCCCTTTTTGTAAACGGGAGTCAACTGGCAGTCCTCTGGCATAGCAGCTCTTTGTGGTTATCAGCTGCAAACCTTGGCCGGCGGTTCTGCAGCTCCACATTTGGGTTTCTTCAGAGCTCTCAGGTGAATGCCATCCACGCCTGGTGATGTACTAACCTCCAATTTGTCTAATTGGTTTAATACTTCCTCTGTACTTACTTTAAACTGATCTAGCTCCTCCGAGCTATCTGCTGCGATGAATACGTAAGGTGTGGGATGTCTCCAGTACCTTCTATGATAACAACTGACCAAAAGAGCGCACTGAGCTTCTTGGCTGTGGCCTTATCATTCCTCAGTGCCCATTTTATAACACAGTCATCACGTAGTCCTACCAGCTCCCTTGCTGGCCTCCTACTGTAGTTGAGAGACTTTTTACTGTTTAGTCTTGAGTACTTACAAGGCACTCTTCACGTTCTTTTTCAGCCACTTTATTTTCTGTGATATTTCATGGGCTTTTCTGTTCTCCTAGTTTGGATAAACTTTATATTTTTTTTTGCTTTGTACCTTAATTTGAAATTATGCCCTACAAAAATCTCTTGTTTATTGTTACAATCATGGACAATAAGGTTTGTTGCAATCCTGGGCCACTCAGAATCAGGTGAGATCCTTTTTGGCATTTCCCCAACACATACTTTGTGTTATTATTGCCTTTGATTTGGGTAGCTAAAGTGCCAGTGCTCAGCGTGCCACTTGGGTGCAGCATGTCTGTGCTGGCTCTGGAATGAACAGCTGTTACTGTTGTGGTTGGTTAGAAAATGAGCTTGTTATAATGAAAAGGCTGAAAGCAGTTATGTTCACAGCATACAATAAAAGAGGAATCCCTGGGAGCTGGGAAGCAGAGAAAATCTGAAAGCATAGGATTGAAAAGTATTTCAGATTAATTTTGTGTAAGGCCTGGACATCAAGTTGATGTATCACACCTGCCTTTCACTCTCTTTAGTTTCATGGGCCCAAGTGGGCTAAAAGCACCACCTGGTAAAACTGGAGTCTTTTGTGCGTCAACAGTGATGGCTCCATAAGAAAACTTAGGGTCAGCATATATGTAGAATCATTAAGTGTCCAAATCCTGACTTTTTGAGGGAGCCTTCTGGATTTTATCTGCAGTGGTGAGCCCTGACTTCCCCAGTGTAGTGACTGAGAATGTATGAAGCGAAGATGAAAACTCTGATGTTCTATGGGAGGAAGAAATCTAAATGCGTTGGGTCAGAATCTGTGTGAGAAGAGAGCTGTGATAGAAAGCAAAGCTATGCTTTAAGCAGAATAGCTGTTGACCAAATGGAGGCATTAAGTTAGTCTTCAATTTTTTTCTTTTAGTTTCTAGCTGAGTTTTTTATCTGTGCTCCATTACTTAAACTTACATGTCTAACACTTAGTGTTCTCTTATGTATATGCACTATTTTGAACAGAAATGTTGAGAGTAAAATACATGCGTTGACTCCAGAGGCAGATTAGATCAATTTTTCTGGACAGTAATTCAGCTGGCACAATTGAAGTAGGCTGACTCCTCCCTCACAAGATAGGCCAGGACCTAACCTCACGAGGGGGACTAAACACTGCTGGATGCTTATCTTGAATGCTTAGCATCTCAAGGTGTTCTTGAGGAAATTCAGTATCAAACTAAAGAGTAGTTTTGGATCTGGCTCTGGTTCTGACTTTGTGTGGTAACTAGTGAACTTGCCCCAGTTTTGTGGACCACTGTTGCTATTTGGTGGCATTTTGTAATCCTCCTCGGTTTCAGTGAACAGTTTTTAAAGAAAACCTTGGCTGGATGTGTTGTAGCCCATCCAGATATTCTTCAGTGGTTGAAGCGTACGTGTGTGCCAAGTGTAACTAACTTTGGAGTAGTGCTCAGTGGCAGCAACTCTGGGTGCTGATCGATTAAGCAGTAGCCATCTGGGTCCACCTGAGGTCAATTCCTTCCCACGTTATCTTCCTGAGGAGGTGAGGACTGCATTGATTCACCCGGCATCTTTGCCAGGAAAAACTGACGCTTACAGCCCCTCTTCCAGGGGTACGTAGCCTGTGAGAGATGGGGAGTGGGGTGGAGAAGTTTAAAAACCTTTTTAGACTCTGAAATCCAGTGTGGGTGAGGAGGCAGGGGTTGGCTGGTTGTGGTCTTTTTTTTTTTTTAATCTGCCAGGTGTGTATACATTGCAGAATAAAGCCTGCATCTTTCCTGGACGTGAAATCGGGGAAACAGCTTTTATCAGACCTTACATCTGTTGGTGCCCCAGGACATACAGACAGTAATTAATGCCAGGAAGCCCAGAATGTGACAAAATACTGGCAAACTGTGTTTTATGCAATTTGTTTGTTTGACACTGTGGTAGGAGTATCAATTAACAGAATGACTGTATTCTAGCCAAATGAAGGCAAAATTACGGTAAGCCGATGTCTGCAACTCTCTTTGCTCCTTTGAATGTTTCTGCCCTGCAGTAAGGTGGTATGTCTGTTTAGCATGTAACATTTTAGATCCTTATGCCTGTTCCTTACAGCATGAGGCAGGCATCTGTTTCTCCCCAAATAGCAAATGGAAAAAATACTCTAGGCTGTTGGTACGTAACCGTCACGCGTTGCATAGCCCCCAGTTGTTTCTGAAGAGCTCAGAAACAGCGACGAAGTTGCTCTAAACTTAGGGCTGTGATCTGCTTCACAAAAAAGTGGAACCCTGCATTACGAATATGTCACCCCTCAAAAGGAGTTTTTTCCTGCAAATCCTCTGCTTTGCTACCATGCGTAGGTGGTGTGTGGACTAGTTAGAGGGGAGGGGACTGACCTTTGAGATTTTTTTTTTTTTCATCAAACTTTTGGAACTGGCTGTTTTAGAAACGAAAACATTGTTAAGGATGTAGAAATGCTACTTACAATTCAATTGAAACAGTGCAGAGAGAATCAGGTAGAGAGATGTGCATTGTGGCGGATAAAGCAGTGGGTACTGGACTTAAAGCTTCTTATTCTGAAACAATGAAATAAAATTAACTCCCAAATCCCATTAGTTATTCTGTCTTTATGGCAGCTGAGGAATGTATGGCATGAAAAATTAATGTTGGTTTGGGGTTTTTTTTCATGATATAATAAAATACCTCAGAAGCCTCTTCTATATTTGTTAGTCAAACACTGTTTTTAATAATACTTACTTTTTGCCTGACAGATACATCCCCTCTATCCCAAGATTCCCCTATCTTCACTTTGCTTTCTGGAATGAACAGAAAACTCTTGTACTTGTCGAGTGGGGTATTGAGGTTGACAGCCTCAAGAAAGAGCTTTGAAAAATGGGTATCTTATTCAGAAAGATCTTTGTTACTTGGTATACTCATTACTGCAGTCAAAACTCTTGATCTTGGAATAGGTGTTGTCAGCTAAAGCCAGAATAACTGATTAAGTGTTAAACTTTAAAAAACCAACCCACCCTTGTGGGTTCTAGTTGGGTGGTAACATGCTTTAGCTTTTTATTTGTTAGGGAGTGGTTACTGATTGGTCATTAGCATAAGAGACTGCAGGAAAACACGTGTCCTTTTTCAGTCAACAGAGACAATTATTTTGTCCCCTGACTGAGGGAAGGAAGGAAGGATTCTGCAAAGCTTACCTTGAAGGTTAGGTGAGGGTCTGCAAGAGTGAGGTAGAGGATGCAACAGCCAGCTGTAAGGATTTGGAGGTTTCACAGTTCACCCACATCAGTGATGAAGGAACTGATCTACTTGGGCATTCTAGGAAAAGGAGACATGTATTTGATAGACTTTGTACAAACTCTCTGCTTGATCGCTTTGTGTCACTTTTGGCCATAAAAATGACAGGTAGTTATATCTTCTCTGTAGAGAGTTCAGCTGACCCACCGTTTTATTGTAAAAGACAGAGAAACCTGATTGCATCCCCTAGAAAGGTTAAGGTTTGCCCCTTTTTCTGTCTAAATATTCCTGTTCTGTGAGAGACAAAATCATCTACCTTCTCTCCCATCCTCACTCAAGGGCTGTTGAAGATGAAGACAAGCCTACTACTTTCTCTAGAGTTTTGAGCTGTGTTTTGTTTCCACGCTTTGCCCCCTTTCCCCAGTGGGGGAATGCACAGATGTCATCCTCGCTACTGCAAATCCTGCAGTCAGGTTTCCTGCATTTGGGGACAGTAAGTATAAAGGAAACGGGTCGAGCACAGGTAGGGTATGTGTATCTGTTGCCTGTGACAAGACAGGGTTAGAAAAGCCTAATTATGGACAGCTATCAGATTGTCTTTCTGCCTCTGTAGCACATAGCGTTTTCCTTCCAACTAGGAAAGAGTCATAGCCATGCCCAAGTCTCTTAGCCCTGCTAGCTTCCTCAGCCTTAAAATACAGAAACATCCATATATTTAAAAAAAAAAAAAAAGTGAAGTGCAAGAAAAAACCACTAACCAATAATTACATACCTGCAAAATAATATGGGTGTCACTTGCCAAAGAATGGCCTTGCAGTAGTTAGGGTCAGCCTGTTGTTTCTGGGCTGTTTGTCCTCTGCCAGGACGATGCACGTGGTTTCTTCCTGGCTACCAATGTTTTCAAACGTACAATTTTACCAAAGGTATAACTTGTAGTTCATACACTCCACTTCTGCAAAAAGTCTGACCTACTGCACAGGTGTAGACTAACTGTACAGTGCATGTACTGTGGCTTTTGTGATGGGAACGGAGCTATGTGATCTGCCAAACTGGAAATTTTGGACACTGACCCCTGGAGCAGTTTACCATTCTCACAGCAGAAGCAGCAGTAAGTTCTAGATTGTGTTTCCAGGAGATGGAAGTTCACAGTATTTTTATTTGGGAGTTGCAGGATGTGGTAGCTGTAGCGTAGTAGAGGGACACGGCCAAATACTTAAAAATCGGCAGTGCAGGCATGAAGGTTTAATGTATGTCTTGTCACTTTTCCTGTTAAGTGACAGTAAATGAGAGAAAGTCATCCTCTCTGTGTTGCTTGAGAATCTGAATGGCTTTAGGAGGAAATGGGCATTCAAAAGTTTCACAGCATATTTTAGGATGTGATAATTTAAAACCAGATAAAAATCAATGACTTGTGTAGGAAGGCAAATAGAGCAAAGAAAGACCTTTAGAAAAAGTCATCAGGAAAAGAAGCAGTGCTAGTCATCTTTTAAAATGTATCTGTATATCTATGTGTTTTCTTTCTCATTTTTTGCAGGGTCCCATTTATTATAATAAAACTTCTCCCACGTGAATAGAAAAATCTGGAATTAATGACCATTTAAACATAAAATTAAATTAAAGTTTGTGTTCTCAAAGAGGAGACTAAATTGTCTGCCATCTGTCATTTGAGGAGGGAAAGCAAAGTATTACATTACGGGAAGGGAGTATATCTTTGTTACTTAGATTCTTTTACAAATCTTTTTTTATTGATTTATCCTTTCCTGACAGAGATTTAATGGTAGGACTCCTTATGTTGTAACTGGTGGATATTTAATTGAAGGAATTCTCTAGATAGTTTATGGGCATGGGCATACATTAATCATGCTCTTTTACTTAAAGGTATTTTAATTGTATGTTGTCAAAACATAACTTAGATCAAAGCCCATAGAAAAAGCGTGGTCAGATATGAAGCTTTTGCCTAATGCCAGGAAAAAGAGGAAAGGAATTGATGGGAAAAGATTAAATTTGCTCGGAGCCAAAGCAATCAGTCAGTGTACAAGTTTTCTTCTCTAGTGGCTGGACTAATCTGCTTTTGCCAGAATCATGTTTTCATGTTTTATCTTGAAGAGACTAGTGAAACTGAAAAAAAACCCATGGAAATTCAGTTTAGATGGCTGTTCAGAGTTTGAAGAAGTTACTTGGTCTAGATCAGTCTAGAGAGCGAAGAACTGCTGCTGACAGATTCAGCTGTAGCGGGAGCCTCATTTATATTACAGATGGGTGTTTTCCATGTTTTAGGGCAGGTTAGTCTGTAACTAATGTTAGTGAGAGGCAGGACTTCAGTGTCTGGTGGGAGAGAGACCTCAGTCCAGGAGAGAACCCCAGCATGTCAACGTAGTGGGTCCAGCTATGAGGTGCCCAGTCCTGGACTGGGCTGGGGGTCTCCTCTGCCGTTCCTCAGGTGCTCCTGAGGGTCTCATCTGGACCTCTCCTGCAGTGACTGCAGGCCCCCCCTCGCTTTTGGGGTCAGGTAGCAAATACCCAAGCCTGACTCTTCTAGGTTCCCACGGCACCTGGCCATTGACTGTCGCTATCACTGGTGCTCATCCTCTGCTGCTCTGGAAGGCTCGCTGTAGCGCTGGCGGTGAGGGACAGGCTATTTCCCTGTTCTGGAAACCAGGTCTGTCCTGTCCTCGCTGCCACAGGGTCAATCTCCTTTCATGTTGGCTTGAAACTGGCCCGTGGGTTTGCGGTTTATTGGGCCGAAGGGAGGTGGGTGGGGTGGGAATGACAACAGCCAGCCTGGCTTGCATGGTCGCAAGGAAAGCAATAGTTCTGTTAAATGTCATTTTGACCTTGTGTTATACATTTTCAAATATAAATGTGTTCAGACAATAGGATCCTTTATGGAAAGAGAATGAAAACTGAGTGAATTGAGAGGCAGCTGCTCTTCAGGCACTGTATTTCCTCATGTTCGGTAAATAGTGGTGATGACGATGATGTCTGCTCTTTACGGACAAAGCAATGCTCTAAGCAAGAGGGAAAATTCTTAACAGACCAGCAGGCTGTCATAATTTTTTGATGGTAGCTTATACTAAAAGCCTTATAATTGTATGCTAGGGAACAATCCCAACCAGTGCTGGCCTGCTGAAATTTATCTTCAGGTTCCTATTGGTGATACATTTGTTGTAATGATATTGTCCTTCCACTTCTAATACAAATGCAGGAGGAATGGCACAAAACAGGAATTCTCCAGGTTTTCTCATTGTCCAACCACCACATCACGTCAGTTTTGGGCCCAAAAGCTCTATCTGGTCCACTCTCACACTGGCAGCTAATTAGCTGGGGGCTAGCAATGACTAAAAGTGGGTAGGTGGGTTGATAGGTTTCTCAGAGTTCAAATCCACTCTACTGTGCTGGCTGAGCTTCAAAATGTCTTTGCCCAAAGCAGGTGTGCCCTGGCTGCTGCAGGGAATTTTTACTGAAGATGGCAGCACTTTCTTGTATTTTCCCATTGACACTGTTATTTAAAAAAAAGAATAAAAACTAAAAGGCATTTCCTAAATGTGAACAAAACTGTAATTCTCTTTAAAGTGGTAGAGCACATGTGTAGGCATCTGAGTGACTCTATTGTTTCCCTTGGAAGAGGTAGTATTGCCCAAGGTCTCATTTAAAGTATTATTCTGGGAAACTTGCACCAGAAATAATCTAGTAGCTCCTCTAGTTTTGCGTTCTTTGAAAATCCCACAACTTGAACTCCCACAGAAAAAAAAAAGGAAATCTTGATTCTTTCTCTTCTATATTGCTTTTTCTAAATCCGTATTGAATGTAGGTAGGATTGAGGCCTTGCTTTGAAATTTGCAAGTGGAATTTGTGATGGGAGTTCTTTTGAAGGAGAGGATTTTCAGTAGTGTGTTTTTTTTTTTTTTTTTAAACCTGAAGTCAAATTATTGCAATACTAAATTACTTTGAAGTTTTATCAGTTTAATAATTCTAGTTTTCTGAAAGTGGTATTCAACACATCTAGTGTGCTTTTTCAGCCAATGGCTAACTCTCATGGTTGTCCTTTGAGACAGTCGGATAATCACTGTTATTTATTTCATGGATAGAGAAGAGAAAGCTGAACATCAAAGATTTGCTCTTACAGGTAGTGAACCCATGTCTTTTGGGTTTGTTTGAGGGTTTGGTTTTTTTACACAGACTGCTTGCCAAGCAGGGGCCTTAAGATGCTGCTGTTTTTCCCTGTTGCTTTAATCCAGGACAGTTCTACTTTTTTGAGGCGTAACAACACTTTTTAGAATATGAGAAATTATAGAACGTAAGAAAAACAGCCATTCAGCATCTGAGTGATTTCTCCATTGTTGTATGCTCAATATAAGGTACCTGTGACAAATTGTCTGGATCTTGGGCATGTGGAGTAAGTACTGACGTTTACTCCATCTAGGGTCCTATCATCTGTAGTGGCCAGTATTTGATCGCCACTGGCTTCGTCAGCCAGTGCTGCAGCAGGCAGCTGGAATACACTTCATCTTTCCAACTGCAAAAGGAATAGAAAATTAATCAGTGAGTACCTGGGTAAGTTTTGCATGCAATTGAAATTCAAATAAATTTTGGAGTTCTAGATTTTGATTTTTTTTGCAGTTACAAACATTCATGATTGTGTGTTTTAATGGATGGTGCAGCCAGATGTTTGGGCTTTGTCTTAATGCTGGATGAGCAGATCTAGAATCAGAGATCCCATCTTCTGTTCAGCTCCATCTGTCTTTCTCAGTCTTCTTACTGGATAAGGCCAAGCCAGATGAGTCTTGGCTGGTGAGTTGCTTGCTCAAAGCTCTCTTGGCTTCTGAAACGCTGAGATTTGGGCTAGCCTGTGTTTGAGTTTTTCCAGCTACCTCTTAATTTTCCTGCCAACACTTTTTGTACAGGCAGGTGTTGTGGATGATAGATATTTCACTGACACAGAGGAAGCCTGGCCAGAGCAGCTGCATGTTTGCATGGTGGTGTTGTAGACCTACCCTCTTTTGCTCCGTTGCAAAAACATACAGATTTCTGTCCAGGAAATCTGAAGATAGTCTTACAGTCTAAAGACAGATGATCTGTCTAGTGCTTTGCTATCTTTGCTTGTTCAAATCTGAATTTGCAATTTAATCCTATTACTTATGTCATGGATATAACCAATTGGGTACCGGGAACAGAGGATTCCCTTGCTCTTTGAAGCAGCCATTGATGAACATGAAAAGCATTACTATGTTGTCCAGCAAGGAAAGTTGTCGTCTGCTCCTGTGTAGTAACAGACTGTCTTTAAAACCATTTTCACATCCACACTTCTCTTTCTTGCAAATCTAAGGCATAAATATCTTGTCTCTTGCAGCTGAAAAACTAAAATAAGAAATGCTCAAGGAAGATCTCTTTCACTGACAAAAGTGGGATCTACTGTATTAATTGCGTGACATATCTTTAAGATTAACATTTAAAAGAGTTCAGTAGTAGTTGAATGTTGCATGGTTATATCACCAAATGGGTAGGGGAGGACCATGCATACATGGTCTCTTCCCTTGAGATAATTTTTAAAAGTTTGAGGTGTCTTCTGGAGAAGCAAAGCAGCTGCCACCATTTTCATCTCTGCAGGAATTAAGGTGGGTTTTCTCCCTTTTCTTTTGGAACAGGAACAGTCTTCTCAACTTCAACTTTTTTTTCTTTCAAGATAAGAAAGTCAGTTGTCATTGACTTCATGGTAGTTCCAGTGTGAGGGACAGTATATCTTCCTTGTGAGACTGAACCCTTCTCTGTGATACCAGTAACAAAAGGTTGTATTTTCCTGTGTCTGAAAGAGAGAAAATTTGTAGAGGATCATGAAGTTCTCCTTCAGAGTTATACAGATAAGCACCTCCGTAGTTTCTCTCAGCTTATGGAGAGAAGCGTGTGTCAAGCCTGATTGTATGCACACATCGGTTGTCTGTCTAAATAGGTTTGTGAATCCTGTGACATTGTCCGTGTGTACAGGCAAGTGGCCTGGTGGCCAGGTATATCTCCTAAAGCCAGTAGGAAGCCAATCGCCCTTCTAAACCTAGTGCCGGCTTCCCATAATTAAGGGCTATTGGAAAATGCTTTGCAGTGTTGTGTGAGATGCAATTGATAAAGGTTTTATTGCTGGTTTTATGTATTTCCTGTGTTAAAGCTTTACAGGGTAAAACTAAAACCAAGCATAATGAAAAGCTGAAACAAGCAAAATAAATTACTCCCTTTCCTATACCTCAAGAGGTACGTTTTGTTTGTTTTAGTATATCAGTATTATTGGTCAGTTTTCTATCATGGATATTACAGAAACAGCCTAAGGACATATTTTCTGCTGTTATGTGTTCTGCAACCTCACTGACATCAGTGCAAATGTATATATATTTATCTGAGAATGAATCAGACAGAAATAAGAAGTGAAATTCTTCTAATACATTATTTATTCAGATAATTCACTCTGTGTGAAAGAACCACATATGCAATTTATCTTTGACAGCCCTGAAAAGCCTGCCAAACATCTCTGTATAAATCCCAACAACCTACTATATTTTCATGATATTTATTGAAAAAAACGAGAGAAGGTGTTTCATCTTCTGAATGGGGTATATGGATTAACTCCTGGGAGCAATGAATATTCCAGAGGAAAATATGTGACAAGTGGTTTTGTCTATTTCCACGCAGACCATCTTCATTGTATAGGGGTGCCTTTCTTTGACAAGGACTGAGACAGTGTTGTGAGCCCACAGTAACCTCCAGAACGAATCATGGAAGCCCCATCACTGGTCACAGTTGGGTCAACTGGTAGAAAGTATTTGAGAGCAGATGGTTGAAAGCGCAGCGAGAACTCGGGTCAGAGAAATGTGGTTCCCCAAAAGTGAAATTTGGCCAAGGAAACAATATGAAATGACTGGTTCTGTAAAAGATATGCAGGCTTTTTAAGCTCAGGTAAGCCAAATACCATTCATCCTTCAGAGTCAAAGCATCCAAACCTGAAGGAAGTTCAGGAGTGACTCATAGAAGACACCATCGCCTCCATGTGATCACCAGCTCACCAGTTGGGTCACCTCATTTTCTGAGAGGCCTCTGAGCCAGACCCTGCCTAGCTTGTGACATTTGGCAAAATTTCAGAAGGGACTGTGCTGCATTTTGAAAGGTACAAATGTTCCTGTTAGTGTCGTTTGTGTCCCAAAGAGACACTGGATCTGCTTTTGGATCAAGGGGGTTGCACGCTACAGTGTGGTCTTGCGCCATGGAATTATCTTCTGTTCAACAGGCTTTTCTAGCACTCAAGGTCTTTATCCATACACTTGCTCCTTCCTTGCAATTTGTTTCTTTGCATTCTTCCTCCTCCTTGCAAAGTTGCTCTGCTGTCTCTTTTCTACCTCCTGCTGCTCCTCACACTCACTCATCTCACCAGTGTTTTTATACTGCAGGTATGTTCCCAGCATCTGTCCCATGCTTCCAGTTGGTTTTTGATTTCCCCTGTGGATCAGGGCTTTTTACCCCCTTTAAGTTACTTCTCTAGCCATTCCCACCTGAACTACAAAATCACGTCAAGAAAGGAAAGAATTTAAATGCTCGCTCTCTGTGGTAGGAAATCTTTGTCCTGGCATTATTGGCTTTCTGCTAGGGGCAGAAGATTGTTTGGTTTTGTATTTATTTTTATTTACCATGTTTTTAATGAGAAGGGGAAATAGGCCTTTTCAGAGGAAGTGCAAGGTGATGAAAACCATGCGCTAGCTATTGCTGAACTACACAGAAAAAATCTTGGGGCCACATACCATGTGTGTAACTCTCTTTCTCGCGCTCTCCCCCCAATACAGCATTGAATTCAGATCTACAGCAGATCTGGCTAAAATAATATTGGGGAACTCCCCTTGCTGCCCTCCCCTTTCCTCCTGGTTACACTGAGCAAGTTGAATTCGGTCTGAGGGAGAGAAAAAATAATCCTGTTGCTTTCCTTGTACTGGCTTTTACACATCATCAGATTGAATCCATAACTGATATAATGGAGCACATCGATGACATTACCTGCGTGTATGTTGCCTGCAGTGAATTTGGTTGACAGGTTGTCACTGGACATTTATGACTCAGTAGCACAAGCTGACCAGTAAAGTCAAGCAAAAAAATTGGTATGGAGCTTTGTTGCCAAAAGATGCAGTTTCAAGTCAGCAAAACCACCTATGGATTCTGGTGAAGCTTAGAAACAGTCTCATCTGGAGTCAAAATGATGAGAACAGTAAGGAAATGAGAATGCTTTTTTTTTCCTAAACAATATTTTTTGTAGAAAGAAAGCTGTAGTAAACATAATTTGGGGAAAAGCATTCCCAAAGGAAACAAAGTGTCATGTTTCAACCCAAACCAAAATATTTTCAGTTTGTCAGCTGAAAGTGAAAAACATTTGTTTTGGGTCATCCTGAAACTGATTTCCCTGCCCCACACCCTCTTGTTTCAACTACTGAACCAAGAAGTCAGTTTGTTCTGTAGCTCTAGTTCTGAGTACCCTGAAATACACTTGCTTTGATTAATTCAAGGATTAGACCTTTTAAAACACACTTTTGAAATATTATTGCATGTAGTTTTAGTAAGTGTTCTTTGTGAAAGAACTTCAGATTGTTATAGTACTCTGGCTGGCTAAAATCTTTCTACTGGCACAGAAAAATAAAAGTAAGTTGCTTTTGATTTTTTTTTTTTTTTTTTAGTGAAACCACGTTCAGTTTGTATATACGGAGACTGTTGTAAGCTTGATTGGCTATACATATTTATGAATTTTTGCATGCTCTTGAGACTATTGAATTATGTTCTGGATGTTCAGTGCGTCGGGTCTGCGGTTGGCTTAGAGTGCTAAGATGGCAGTGCGGCGTCTACCCCTAAGACATTACAGACTTGGTGGTATGTCTGCTGGAGCACAGGTCACCCAACACGGTAAAATTACTGACTAGGATGTTTGGGAGTCAAGAACTCTGAGTGTTGTTTGTATCACTAATCTTAATTATACGAACGTCTTCCTGGATAAGAAATAAATCAATGCAGCTTTGTAGTCTTTAAGCGCATGTTTTTGTGAAACAAAGCACCTTGTCTTATTTCTGCTGTTGTAATTGATTCTGAAGAGATCATGACTCCTAACAAGATGATAGAAATCATATCCCTAGGAGTTAGCTTTTTAGACTTCTGTTTAATAAGGGGGGGTGTGTGTGCGTGGGACGGACAGACGGATGACAGACAGACACATATTTTTTGCTTTTTTCAAACCATTTGCTTTTTTTTTTTTTTTGGTGTCAGGAATCAAGCTGACAAAACTCTATGTGTACCACTGAAATCTAGAGTGACAGAATGAGGACATAGGGATACTACTTTCTTAGGAGTATGAGACTGGAGTCGTACAAGTTGCCAAATTAATAAGTGGCTTGTGTAGACTTGATCTGAATCTTGCTGATTTGGTACCTTGTTACTTGAGAGCTACCATGTTTAAATTCACACTGTAGCTTCATCCTTAAACGTTGGTGCTTTAGGTTGTAGCCTTTTGTGCTTAAGCCCTTTGTTAAATAAAGACTATTAAGTTTCTGTTAAAAGAGTTGCTCTGAAAGCTGTAATGAGCAAATGTATTGTCAGTGATCGTCTGTACATATTTTTCTATCTGCTTGGAGCCCCTTGATCCTATGATTTTACAAGGTGCTGGGGTAGAACTGAGTGAAAACCACTGTGTGAAGAATCGTTGCTGGGAGAAGCAATTTCATGGGATTGGTTTATTTTTTTTCCATTTTTCATGGCAAAGGTCACAGCACAAAACAAAACCTCTGCCCTTTGTGAAAATAGCAAGCTCCAAATCACTGCTTGTAGTACCCAGATCAATGTTAACTTTCTTATGCTGGATAGCATTAATATTGATTATAAGAATGAAATATTAATAATTTAAAGCTAGGTTTAAAGCTAATAATAAAACTGTGAAGCCTTGTCTTTGCATCTAGGAAAGGGCAGACAGGCAAGATAAGAAAGGGAACAGTGTAAACAAGAAGAAAGACCTGAGAAAGGGAATGGCAAAGAGCAGGGCCTGGGTAACGAGCTGCCGAAGCGTCAACCATTCCAAGACACGATCGCACATTTCTTCATACTCACGTTTTCAGGGTTGTTGTGAAACATGACCATTCCCCAAGGAGGAACATCAGAGAGGCTTTGTGATTATGGCTGCCTTTGTGAATATGTGTCTTATAAGGCCCCAGTTCATGGAGTAGATGCTGATTGCGTGTTTCTTGATGGACAAATGATTGCTAAAGACCTAATTAACCTTACTCTAGTGCCAGCTGCTTTTCCTGTATGTCTACCTGAGGATATTACTACCGCATGTTCAGCAGTTTTTTATCTTTACTGTTGTATCAGCGTGTGTTTATGGAGGCTTTGCCACGTTTAATACATTCAAGGTAGAAATAATTCTTGAATTTAATATAGCTGTCTAATAGAAGTATCTCGGGTGGTGCATTGCCTATTGTGAAGCCTGTGAAGCACTTTCCATTACGCTACCCTGCATCTTAGTAATATCTTCAAGATGCAGCGAATCCTTTTTTGATTTAGAAGGAATGTGTGGTTGATATTGGTGAGAAGAGCTGGTGGAACATTTCTGCTGTATCCTGTGGTTCAGTGCATAAAATATTGATATTGGCACATTCTGCTGGATTTTTTTTTTTTCTCCTTCTGCAATTAGGATTTCTACTTCTGTAACTGATGGCTTTTATGCTTGTGTACACTTGGCATTTGGACATTGACGGTGGACCGCATATATAATTAGACTCTTTCCAACTAGTCTATATAGTCTTCTTCTGAGTTCTGGTGATTATTTAGCTAATTGTGCAGAGTTTAGATAAAACTTTAGAGATCAAATGAATTTACTCTTCCTCGTACATTTTTTGTACAATGTAAATTTTATGTTCTGGACTGATTCCAATGTGAAGAGTAAGAAGGATAAAATTGATGCTAGCGAGCTCTAGAGGCTTGATTATGCTTCTGACATCCCATGATGCACGGCATAGTGTGATCTCTCTTCTTCCTATAGTACAGAGCAATGCAGTGATATGGAGAAAGGCAGTAAAAATGTTTCCCATGTGCCCGATTCTGGAGTCCACTGAAGGAAGTTGATATAAATACCACAGAAGGATGCTGAGAAACCTATATAAAGTGCCTTTATGAACCTGGGACTGTCACGTTATAAGGCTGCCTGCATGTTTATGTGATGGGGAGGCTACCTTGAGCCTTTTAGCTCTCTGTGGTAATTATGAAAATGGATGTGACTGCGTCATGCTGTCCCCTGAACTGAGGAAATCCTGCTTGGACCAATTATAGTAGCTTCAGGGCACCTTTGCACTAAGAATGCTTCTTCTGCACTTACTGTGCTTTATTGTCTCCATGTATAAAGTCAAACTGGGAAAGGACTTCTAGACTACTGGGAGCAGTGGTGGTCCATTGAGAGTCTTGAGTATTCAGCAGCTTTGATCTTCTTCTAAGTAATGACATGGGGTTGGGGTCTGAAAATAGCTTCTGCTGTTGGATGAAGCTCCAGTCCAAACAAGCTTGAGAACTGCTGGTCTAAAAGCATTTGCTGGATTTCCATATAAAGTAATTTTTTTTTTTTTTTAAGTGTTGTATCAAGTTCTGACTTTTCAGCAGTCTCTGTTCTCAAATTGTTCAATTTTCAAACTGGAAGTACTGAACCTTTTAGGGTTTTGGGTTTTTTGGTTTTTTTTTTTGCCCTGATGCCTGCAGTAATTTTTTTCTCTTCCCTGGTTTTAGGCTATCTCTGCTTGTTGTTACTTTTTATTGCACTTATATGTTATCTCCTTCAATTTTCTTCTATCTCTTTGAAGCATGCTGAATTTTAATGAGTATGCAAATTAACATTAGCCTTCCCCATCTACTTGCTGGCCTGCTGCAGTTCTCCTCATGCCCTCTCGACATTTTAAGCTTTACATCCAGATGGTGCTGACTAGAAAAGAGAATTTCTCTCCCATGCAATTTTCATGGGGAGGAAAATAGTCTCCCTAGCTGGTGGGGGGGGGGGGGGGGTAGGGGTTGGAAGAAGGAATTATTTTGGTACCAAACTGGACCAAATGCTTATAAAAATAATATTTTTAATGTAGTTTAAATATTTGTGAGGAGAAACCCAGTGAAATGGTTCCATTGAAAGAAAAACAATTTTTTGTTTTAAGCTATTCCCTAGGCAGCAGGCTTCCTAGGCGATCAGGGTGTTCAAGGTTACGGCCACTGAGGGAAGCTGGTTTCCAGCTTTGTACACAGCTGGCAGAATGCAGGTTTTCCCCAAATGTTAAGTCAGCTTTACTTACAGTAAATGCATAGTAATGGTTTTGCCTGTTTAAAATAGTGGTGGCTTTAGGGCTCAATGCTCTAAATTACCCATAGATCAGGGTAAAGAATACTGATACAGGAAGAGTTCTGTCAGGAGGCCTGTCCTATTTTTCTGGTAAAACGATGCCCACCCTTAAATTTTCTACCTAACTTTTTTTCTGTACTAGACATACCTGGAGGGTGGCTTAGCTTAGCTCTGTCTTACAAGAGAAAGCTTTGTCTTGCAACAGTGAGGAGACTACCATGAAAATTATGAAGCATCAGTACGCATTTCCTGTGAACAAACTTGCCAAAAAGTTTAATATTATAACTGTAATAATTAATGATTTTATATTTACAAAAGAAAGACATAGCAGGCCCATGAAGTCTCAAATCAAGCAGACAACCTTTTGTTGGGAGGTCAAAGATCCTGCAAACTTCCTGAGAGATACCGAGCATCCCTGCGTGCCACCAAAGCAGATCCTGCCCTTTCCTTTGGTATTTAGCAAACATTGGTACTTTCAAAACTCCTTCATGCCCAGCAATACGGAAGGCTGGCTTTGAAGCGGCTCTTACCGGTGCTGCTAGCAGAGAAACTACAGCAGTACGCTGCTCAGTTGGCAGAACACCTCAAGTCATTTGCACATATGTAGCAAACACCACTAGAGATAACTAGGGGCTGTACCCCACAATATGTGTGTATGCTGAGCTTTGACAGAGCGTATCCTGTGTGTCTAAAAGCTGCAAAAGACTACAGTTATGGTGAATTCCCCTTACAGACTGGAAGTAGTTTGTACTTGCTTTTTTTTTTTTTTTTTCCCTCCAGCAGTCCAGTGAATTCATGAAACAGACTTCATACAGAAAGGAAATTTTACCACTTCTTCACCTGAACACTTTGCCCATGTTGTCTTACGTTTCCTCTATTCGCATATACGGTTATCCTTTTATCCCTTTTTTCCTTGACTTTCTTCTGTGTTTGCACCCTTTTTCCTCACTTTTCCCAGCATTATTCAGGAGTTGGGAACTGAAGGATATGGCTTAGACCAAACATCAAATCGTAAGCTTCCAACAGCCTGCCAGGTTTGGGCAGCATGTATGAGATCCTTATAAATTTAGCAAGCACTAGCTTCACTGCCAGTATGAGTACCTTGACTCTGTTGCAATAATTGTACTGTAGTTTTGTCACAAACATTAAATAAAATTATAAGAACCACTGTGTTAGGCTGTTAGATGACAGCTACTTTCTGCTTATTTATACATAAGGACAAATACTTCTGAAAATATTAAGGTATTTAACCAAATAAGATTTTGTGCACTTTGAAAGCAGCACTTGTTTTCTTCCTCCAAGGTGAATTTAAAAATACTTGTAGAAAATCCTTTTATTGTCAGAGTTGAAAAAAGAAGGGAGTGTGTAGCTACAAACTGATTAAGACCCCAAGTCCAAAGACAAGTTTGGTGTCATTAATTTCTACTAAATGTCTAGATAACTTGGCCATTTCAAAATGTTAGTTCCATGCTGTGAGTGGAATTGTTTTGCTTGCCTTGTTGCAAATGCCAGAGACTTGACTTTACTGACATCATTTAGTAATGTATTAGCAGGCTAACACAAAACATTAAAGCAAAATACCACTAGAAATGCTTTTTATATCTAAATGCTAAGCCCCTTTAGGAAATACTGAACATGGAAGCGTTTTCCTAAAACAAAATAATTTTAGCTACTACAAACTAACTTCATAAATCTTTACCGGTTTTGTTACAGAGTTAAGTCCATTGATGCCTCATCAGTTAACATAATTTTGTGACAAACCTACTGGAAATCTGAAAGAAACAAAAAGTCTGCTGGAGGGAGCTGAATTTCCAAATGTCTAGTGAACCAGAAAGGCTTCCTCCTCTCTAGCGATAACGTGTAACACAACCTGAGACAAGTGTACGAGGCTTTTGATGAGCACAAACCAACTAGTGCATCACTAGAAGTGCCGTTTCAGGATTTTGAGAGTACAAAGCACGCACAACTTGAGGTGAAATCACGGGTTGGGGTGTGCGGTAGTTACTGTCCTCAGTATTCAACAGGGCAATTGGGGACCACAGCATTTTTGGCGAGCGGGTTTCTGCCACAGGCCAGCGTGCTGGGGAGGGCTGCCAAGGCTGCAGGGAGCACTGCGGACCTAGAGACTGACTGGCAGGTGCATTTTTACAGGTGAAGTGTTCGTTTCTGCCTTGTGGGAAGTGAGACTGCTTAA
Source organism: Harpia harpyja (assembly GCF_026419915.1). Classification (NCBI taxonomy): domain Eukaryota; kingdom Metazoa; phylum Chordata; class Aves; order Accipitriformes; family Accipitridae; genus Harpia; species Harpia harpyja. The sequence continues at coordinate 4,669,836 of NC_068944.1, read as the reverse complement.
TTTTCCACGAGTAGGCACGTTCTGGGGTTTACGGACTAACCTTTTCATCAGATTAAACGTGGATGACGTTTCCCTTTGCTAATGAAACTGGTGTTTGGGGAAAGAATAGTTAATATTTTTGAAGAGAATTTTGACACACGTTAAAGTCTCTTGTCCGTTTCTCTAGATGCTAATGCAAAAATCTGGGGTGCCAGCAGTGGGTGGGTTAAGGTGAAAGAAACCGTGTCCAGAAAGAGGGTTTGCTGCTACAGTGCAGCAGACTTAAACTTAAGACTTCTTTGCTTTCATTTTTAGAGCTGGGCAACAAACACAGAAACATAGGCGCTGCTGTGCAGCGCTGCCGTTGAGGATATGTCCCTGAAAAGCACAGTGGTTAGCAGCTTGATGGATAACAAGCAATTTTATCTCACAAGAATTAATGCGAGAGAGGTGGGCATCCCTGCAAAGACTTAAGAAATGCACAGTTTAAATACACGAACAGAATACGTACAGCATGAAGGATGGATGCGCAGGAGCAGACTGATGAAAATCAGCAGCTGGAAGATATACTAGCTTCTCTGAACAGATATTTGCTCCAAAAGATCTGTCACGCCAGCGATGAGACTGAGCAGCCAAGTGCACTTTGTTAGTGTCAGTTGGTGTGGGTAGTCAGTTAGCATCTTTTTGAATGGTTAAGTTCTTATTGCCAACATAATCTTCTTCAGATTAATCAAGGTCAATGAAGGATGGATGGAAAACCAGGGCAAAGCTGCTGGTTAGTGGAGCACAATATTAAATGTTTGGTGGTATTGCTCCTAAACAGCTCTAGTTAGAGACAGATAAAGAAGCAACGGGCGTTGCTGCCTCTACAATGCTCATGATTTGTCAAGAGCCAAATACGAAGGACCTGTCAACATTTAATCACCAACAGAGAAAGTCGGTGGAAACTTTTCACGTTGCAAATTCCAAAAGGTGGGACTTCTAAAGGGATGTGTTCACTAACGCTGGGGATATCTACAAAGCGCAGGACCAGATGACTACTTTGAAGTCCATTGAAGACAAGGGTCTTATATATGTAGCCTGTTGCTTTGCTGGGGCAGAGAATGATGCTTTCAAATCACTGTGATGCTAGGGCATTGTATTTAGGTGTAGAATAGGTGCACGTTAAACACAGATCATCCTTGTTTATTGCAGCACTTGCTGGAATATGAAAAGGCATGGCAAGCTCTGGGTTTTTTTGGCTTTGTTTTTCCAGGGAGCTCTTTGTCTTTCTGAACTCTCCTTAAGGATCATTGGCATAGCTCTAACTAGTTCTCTGGATCTCCCTGTTCATTTTCTTGCCATCCTAAAGTAGAGTCTGCCTTCAAAGCACTCACCAGCGGAGCATGACAAGCCCTTCCCAGTGGCTGCATTTAGATTTTAGTCTCCAAATAATATCTCACTGCATCTTCAAGTTTTGCCAGTTCATTCTAAAAATATAGATCCCTTTGGAACAGTTCAGTCTCTGAAATTCTTTCTTCTTTCTTAAGAGTCCATATTATTTCCTTTTGTCCTTATAAATTATTATTTTTTAATTATTCTCTAACTTCTAAGTAGTTTCTGGTCCTGTTCAAGATGTAAGTGAACCCTAATGTATTTTTTTATTGTGCTGCACATGGCTTCAACTTTGTTTACAAAAACAAGATAAGGCCGATAGTATTTTGTTGGGAAACTTTCACGTTAGAAGTGCAGGGTTAACAGTGAGGATGAACTTGTGCAAAAGTGAAGTTCCTAGGGCAATCTTTTCTCCACCTGCTTTTATCTGTTATAAAAGTGTTCTTCATTTTGACACTTAAGTAAATGGGGGAGGGGAATATAGCCTATCTTATAATCCAACATAATGTATGAAGGAGAGTTGCTCTGTTTGGCAAGTAGAGGTATATTTTCAGCATCTAATAATCTTTTTAACTTTGCAAAGAATACGATCATATAAAAAAAAAAATCATCAGTCTTTTGCAATGTTTGCTTTTAACAGTAGAGGCTGTTCTTTTGAAAGATGGCACATAAGGCCCACCTGCAAAATATGCGCATATGGCTGGCTCCATGCAGGTGGCTAATTCCCCAAGGGGAATTACGGAGCTTTTCCATGCAAAACCAGAGTTTACCCTGTGTTTGCCAGCATTTCACCAAAGGTATTGAAATTACTGTATAAACTAAGGATTACTGCCAGCTGCCCTGTGGCAGGTGACCAGCCTGGAAAGCTGATCCCACTGGTTGGGTTGTGTTCTTCTCATGTTCCCTGTGGTGAAAAGGAGAACTGCAATTACTTAGGTGCTGCCTTTCATTATCATCTAGCTTCATTTGTCCTACTATACACCACACGCTCCTGTGGAGAGCCAGGCATAACTCTAGCAAGAATATTTACAGTGCTTGCAAATCTTCTGTTCATCTTCACTTTGCATAGCAGAGCCATGGCAGGTTTGTTGATGCTGAGGCTCAGTAATTGCACCTTCAGACTGGGTTCTGTCTGTGTAGGTGCAGCACTGAGCATATTGCTGTGTTGTGAGTGGTTTGCAAAAACACATATACATGTGAAGTTTGAGATTTTCTTTTTTTTTTTTTTTTAAATTCTTTTAAATTCTCTACTTCAGTGTTATTTCATGAGGGGGGCTCATCACTGCAATAAATTACAAAACTATTTAGATAAGTGGTTTGTGATACCGATGAGATACCCTCAATATGCAAATGTTTTCTGTATAAACAAACGTGTGTGTGTGTGTGTGTGTTCAAACTTTTGTTTAGCTGGATATGCAATACACAAGGGGTTATGCCAATTCCTCTCATGAATTGGGAAATAAAAATCTTTGAATATTCTTCTCATCTGGGTTGACTGATAGCTCAGACTGTTATCGTCAATGAATAAATGAAGGAAGCGGTAAGTATGTGAAACTTGTACACGATGGCAGTGAAGTATTCAGTATGTGGATCATTTTGTCATGACTTTGAAGCATGTAATCTGATTGGATAATGTACTAGGTAATGTAGCAAAGTAAAAAACAAAAACAAAAACAAAAAAAACCCCCCAAACCAAACAAAAAACCGCTCTCAAAGAACATTTCCTTCTTCATCCACAGAAAAAGGCAGATGAGGTATAAATGGTGGCACCCTGAGTCTCAAAAGCTGAAGAAATGCAAACAACTGGTGGGTGGTCTGACATCAGCTTGAGGTGAACAACAAAGGAAAATGCTGGAACAGTCAGCCTAGGCTGAGAAATGCAGAGTAAAAATGTCAGAAGTTGTGAAGACATCTGATTCCCACTGTCAAATGCAAGTTTTGGTGAATTTTAATATGCATGGTGCTTCTGAAGTGGAGTTTTGTGACTTTGTCACTTTCTTAAATCCCCTTACTGCTTTTGTGAAGTAGCAGTCTCTCAATAATTAAGGCAGTAGTCAGCTTTTCTTTATGAACTGTTTTTCTTTTTTCTCCCCTCGATGTATAGTGCTCAGAAATGGTTCTGTCAGCTTCAGCTGTAAATCTCAAGTCCATGACAATGGAAGTGATTTTGGGAAACAAATGTTAGTGTGAAAGATATGATGTTGACCATTAAAAAAACCCAAACTGTGGCTAGAGTTCAGGTGTCAGAAATCTTAGTGAATGTAGAAATAGGGAGGAAAAAAAGTCATGCGATATTACCTATGTGTCTTTTATTTTTGGTCTTATAAGTATGTACAAAAATAGTTGTAGGTCTGTGGCAAATACAAGAAGCTGTTGTGTGTTTTGGATACAAACCTTGTTAATACCAAGAGACCTGAATATTTGAAGGTTTCCTGTTGTTCTTTGATAGCTGGGCTTAATTGTATCTGTGGCTGGGTAAACACTGGAATCCTAAAATGGTTCATGCAGAGGCTTCAGTCACAAGGGAGGCTGTTCATTGTAAACAGTAAGAGGGTTGTTGTCATGGTCAAATAGCTAGCAATGGGAAGAAGGTGACTTTTCTAGTATGTTTGTCCTCTCTGTCATTCTCATCTACCCAATAACTTCTAATGGAAGCGTTCCTCTTTACCATCTTTGCTGTTACGTATGAGCTCCTTCCTTGAACTTACCCAGAAGAGCACAATACTTCTATTCCTATTTGCTAACGAGGAGTTGAGAGAAATGTGTCCAGTTTATCTGTTGAACACAGCTTGCTCTGACTGTGTTAAGGAGCTCTGGTCTAGGCAGAAGGAAAGAAATGGGAGAGGTTCCTGCCTTCTGTAGGAGTCTACAGTTAAGACTGGTGAAGTCCTGCATGTGCCGCTGCCGTTCTGGGGAGCTGCAACGCTTGAGAGGCTGTGAGGAGCCTGATGAACTTGGGCAGCATCTGAGTGATAAGTGGGATCAAGCTAATATACAAGTGGCTCTTGAAATTTGGAAGGTTTCTTTCCAGGAGGCAACAGGCGTGCAGATGGAGAATGTCCCCACCCAGCCTCGGAGGTGCGATAATGTCCCCAGGAGGTAATAGATTCCCCAGAAGCAGCGCATTTGTCAGCGGCAAGGGCAGAGACCTTTCTAAAACTTTGGCTTTCTCCCAGTCTGAACAATACTGATCTGTAACTGGAGCACAGGAGGCACTTGCTGCTTACCTCTGCAGCTCTGAGAAGTGGACTGAATTTGTGGCTGTGGACAAAGAACCTAGAGATCTTGGCTTGCCTGCTGCAGTTGAAATATTGCTTTCGGTTTTCCCATTTCCCGTTGTCTTCTTCCTTCTCAGTTCCCACTGAAGTTCTCCTGTGTTTACACTCATCCCTTGGATTCATTCGCTGCCTGTAAGCAGAGAAATACTGCTGATAAGCCCCACCCTGTCTGTACATTTAGGTTTCCAGTTTTCTAGACCAGAGGAAGCTTGAGGCAATGTTTGTCGGTTGAAACGCCTAGAAGATGAACTCGACCGTTCTACTTTATAAGCAGTGCCTGACAGATAAATGTATGTAGGCAAAAAACTCCCCCACCAGCACACACAGAAGTGGTGGTGGTGGGGCAATAATGCAGAAGAATGGAAGTTTGCAACTTCCATTGCAAGGAAGGACCAGGAGGAGGAAGATACTTCCCCTGAAGCCTCAGGTGTCCTTGCAGAACCGCTTCACCGCTCTGCACGCTGAAGAGGAAAGACCCATCACATCGGGAGAGATGCTGGGGCTGAGTAAGGCAGTGCGGATCTCCCCCCTGTATAGCAACCAGTGACACGAAGAAAAGGTGGTGGGTGATAGTGGTAGGCGACTCTCTTCTTCCGAGAGATACGGAGGAACCCATTTACTGACCTGACGCGCTCTCTAGAGAGGTGTGCTGCTTACCGGGGACTCGTATTGGGGATGTCACCAAGACACTACCAAGCCTCGTACAGTCTGCTATTACCTGCTGCTGTTTTTTTCACGTGGGCACCAGTGACACAGCCGGGAGCAGTCTGAGGGGTATCGAGAAGGATTACAGAGCCCTCGGAGCGGCTGTAAGGGACTCTGGAGCACAGGTAGTTTTTTCATCAATCCTTCTGGTCAAAGGCAAGGGGTTTGAAAGGGCCAGTTGAATCTGGTGAATGGACAAACGGTTGATTTTTTGATACAGGACTGGTGCTACAGCCAGGGGTCAGCTACGTAGACCACGGGACTTGCTTTGAGAAACCTGACCGAGCGCCTATGGGTCAGGATTAAAGGAAGGGCAGGGACAAATGACATGCATTTTTGTCACCAATATATAACACTTACTGATCGTGTTTCTTCTCAGTCTGTGTTGGAAGACGGGTTAAGGTAAATGGCAAAAACGAGCAGTTGTGTAGAATCCTATTACAGCATTTCTATACTTTCCAGAATTTGTGTTTTTGTAAAGGTTTTCCTTACCATAACCTTTACTTTCCGGTAGTCTCTTTCGCTTTCTTTTAAAATAATAATTAAAATGTTGTTGTCCCTAATGCTAGAGATATTTGGTTCCACCTTAACTGTTACTTAATGGTTTTATTTTAGTCTGGAGATAAAATGAGTGCGGAAAAACTTTTACTGGATCATTGAAGCTGTCTGGATATTCACAGAGATGATAATAAGATAAGCTTTCTCCTAATTATAACCAAAGGGAAAATCGATGAGTGACCATGGCACATTTTCCTTAGGTAGGGAAAATCAATGAAATATGCAAATACATTTTTCACTAACATGACCTGAAACCATGTGTACAGGAATGTGGGCCTAGAGGACATGCTGAGAAAGTGAAGGGCAAGTTTTTGGACCATATATATTGATAGTTGTCTGTGTTGCAGCAGATGCAATACCAAGGGCATCAACAAAATAACAATAAGGAAAAAAAAAAAAGCAATGAACAGACAAAAGATAGAAATGCAGTTATTGCCAAAGGTTAAACTGTAAATATCACTATAGTTTTTTGAGCAGAAAGAATTAAGGTGGTGCATTAAAAATGTAGTTGTCAAACAACATGCATATACGTACACACAGATGAAGTAGTGCGGTAGCCAGAAAGAAAAGGTTCTTACCAGGAGACTTTCTAGTCCTTTGGGCCTCTCAAATTCACATACACTAGAAATTGTGTAAAAGGTTTGAATTAATTACAACATTCTCTTGGTAAGCTCCTATCGCTATATTCCTCTGGTATGAATGTGCATGATTCCAAATTCTACCCAGATATTTTGTTGATGGAGGCAGACTTTTGCCTCTGGCTTACCTGTGACTGTATACCTAATTAGCAACACCATATTAAATAGTGTTGTTTGGGATGTGTGTATACTGGTATGATTTCCCTTTCTCTAGTGTTCTTTGTCAGAAAATTTCTAGGCAGTTCTGAAATTTCCCGTCAGTTACAAAGAGCTGTGCCTAAATTGACCCCAGTTCTTTTTTGCAAGGTACATAGCATTACCAGTCTCAAGGCTATGAATTTACATATAGCTGCTCAGTGAGGAACAGTTTATATGATGTGAGGTTTCATGCGAGTGTTTTCTTCTGTGAGGTGCTTTCCTATCGCTTGAGGGAAATGCATCTCTCTCCTGTCTGCTGTTACAAGGCAAATCGGATTCTGCTCTCGTTTAGAAACGATGAGATTTTGTGAGTGCAGTTTGTTCAGATACGGATTAAGGATTTATCACCAGATAGAATTTGATTTAGTTCTGTATTTCTAAAAATGGGTTCATTTGGTACAGCTGGTACTCTTACCTGTTGTCAGTGCCTCCACGGTGGTCACGAAGCATTGGAGGTGAGAAGGTATCCTTACAGGGGAAGGAGACAAGTCCTTCCACAGTTTCTTCTTGTTTAGGCAATGCAGTAGACTTTTATTCCTTGCAGTAGCGAGCCTAGCTCAAGCACAGGCTTATCATGGGGCCAGCACAGGGAAGGAAGATCTCTTAACCGCAGTTAATGTGCAGTGACTTAATGTCGGAAGCTTACTTGTGAGCTGTGAAGGGCACGTGTCTTCCAGATTTTCTAGGACAGTAAAACCTCTCCTGAAGTGTTTTTATGGGTGGTTGTTTATGTGCAGCTGCTTTCTGCAGGACTAGCTCGCTTCTCCTGCCTCCGAGGTGGTATATGTTCCTGGACATAGTGGTGCGGAGGTCAGTTTCTGAGGCAGCATAGCATTGCTGGCAGCTGGAAATCAGATTTTCTGGGCATGTATTTCTTGTATCCATGGATCATCATAATGTTTTTTTCACAGACAGGCCTTCACTCATCAGACATGCCTTGCAAAGCAAGCAGAATCCCTATCATCAGTCGTAGGGAGAATCTGCTCAGAAATATTTGTTTTATAAATGGTTTTGAAAATATGACTGGGTTTAAAATGAGCAGTACAAAAATCTGTGACATTTGTAATTAGTTTGAAAGCTGACCTTTTAATGAAAGCTGGGATAAAGGATTTATTTCTAATCTCTGTGTCTGTGACTCCTATTTGCCATTGGATCTAACTACCAGAGAGCTGACTTAAAACTCTCCTTTGATGAGGCAAAAATAAGTACAGCAGGTAAGTGGCAAAACAGGATGGCAAAGGATGGGAGCAGCTGTTTTCAGGAAAAACTTTGCAGAAGAGGCAAGGCTGGCAGGTAGCAAGACTAAAAGAGGGAAGGGGATTTTTTTCAGGTAGGAAGAAAGTCTTTTGGAGCTTCTGCTAATGAAGCTGAGTTAGTGCAGAGACAGCTGCAAGAAGCTAACGTAGGAGGAAATGTGCAATGTTTTTTTCACAGATACATCATAAGACTGTTGATAGCACACCTCAAATTTTGTATTAAAAGATGACTATTCCCTGAGGCATTAAACCGGGAAGTATAGTGTCCTTACTTAAATGCTTTCATAAGTAGAGTGTAAGCATCAGTGGTCTGACCTATTGAAATATGCAAATGGCTCCTTACAGCCAAGGTGATCTGATGTTAGTCTGAAGTGATAACTTCTAATTTTTTTTTTTTCTTTCATTCTAACATCCAGTGGTTCTTGGAAAGGATGCTTCTGCAGGGGTTTGTGTTGCAGTTTCAGCTTGCCTTCTCATGTAAGACATTCACACTGGTGAATTCACTAACTGTTTTCATCCTTAATTGATTTTACAGTGATTTGATGCTGTTCATGAAGTCTAGTGTTCGCTGAGCAGAGTCTTGGGTGCAGCTGTGAGAGCACTAGGGGAATCAAGGTATTTTTGTTTTCCTCAACTGATATTTCTTTTGGCATGGGTGTCCTGCCTTGTAATTGTTTCACATCTAAAATTTTAGTTTAATTATTGTTTTGGCGAAGTGTAGTCATAAGTAAGAGTTTTTTCCTCTAAAAGCTGTTTGTGTTCAGCAAATAGCTTTGTGTCTGAGAAAAATTATCAAGAACTTGTAAAATGTCTTTTCATCTTGCCAGGCTTGTGAAATGAAAAATGTATATGTTTTTCAGCTTTCTGTAAGAGTAAGTGAGGCAGAGACAGAGGGAGAGGTTACCACACTGTAGATTTTCTCTAGACTGCAGAAAGAGCACAGCTGGAATAGGTGCCAGAACAGATTCTCTTTATATAGTTCTGTTGCGTAGTGCAAAGTGGAGAATGAGGATATTATGTTCTTATGTTTAAAGCAAGCATTGCCTTCATCTCAGGTAGAGATGCCTTTATCCATTTAAAAAAAAAACCAAAACAAAGGTCTGTACGTGGGTAAATCGGTTCATGCAGAACAGCCCAACTATGTGTTAATACCTGTCTAAACTTCAGATTATTTTGGTGGCGGGAGTGTGGAATGATTAAAATGGAAGCACCAAAATGCTTTCCTGCATGGGAAATTTTCATAGAAATGAAGAAACTTGTACATACTATGAATACCAATGAAAGGTCTAAGCATTCATCGCCTCATGATGAGTATGTCGAGACTGGCCTCGTTTTAATTCTAAGGGCTAGCAATATCCGAGTAACAATTCTGGCCTTTGGGACTCAGCTGTTATTCCAGAATGCCTGTTGGGAACTAACTGGTTAAGGTCTGAATCAAACCCTATCTGAACATGATCCTTATTTTCATTAAAAAAATATAAAAGTGCAGCTAATCATAGAATCGTAGAATCCCAGGTTGGAAGGGACCTCAAGGATCATCTGGTCCAACCTTTCCTGGCAAAAGCACAGTCTAGACAAGATGGCCCAGCACCTTGTCCAGCCGAATCTTAAAAGTGACCAAAGTTGGGGAATCTACCTCTTCCCTGGGGAGATTATTCCAATAGCTGATTGTTCTCATTGTGAAAAATTTTCCTCTTGTGTCCAATCGGAATCTCCCTATTCCATTACCCCTCGTCTTTTCCGTGTGACTCTTTGTAAAAAAGGAGTCTCCTTTTTCTTTGTAGCCACCCTTTAAGTACTGGAACATGGTGATAAGGTCTCCCCTAAGCTGCCTTTTCCCAAGGCTGAACAAACCCAGTTCTCTCAGCTTTTCCTCCTATGGCAGGCTTCCCAGTCCTTTGATCATCTTTGTGGCCCTTCTCTGGACCCCCTCCAGCCTGCCCACATCTTTCCTGCAAGCCTAATATTTAGGGGTAACCAGAACAGGGCTTCCTTGAGAAGGGGAGATTTAAACCATTACAATAGCATGGGGACATATTAGGAAGTCCCTTTTTCAGAGCTGAATGAGTTCTTTGAGCTAACGCTAGTGTGTTGTGCCCATGGAGCCGAGGACTCTCGCAGGACAGTGGATGTGCTCCGTGGGGAGAGGGAGGTGGGAGGGAGGCTTGAGACTGAAGGGTAGTTTGTACATGAGGACAGGGCATCTGCAGGCTGTCAGCAGCATCTGCCAGGAGGTGACTTTGGAATGGTGTGGCGGGTAATAACGGGCAGAAAAGCAGGACGGGGGAGGAAATCTAAGATACTGTCTCTCAAGTGTCTCATTTTAAAAGCTAACAGCATGTTTTACATTACAGTTAGAATTAAGGCTTATCATTATGGCAGTTCAGTTTTCTCAACGTGATGTATCTCAACAGACTACTCGGTATGGCCCTCATTTCTTGAGCGCCCGGGGTTGTAGTCCCACAGCGTGTTGTTTTGGGTGGCAGACTGGCGTAAATTTTGCCATCCTTCATGGCAGATAGTCTTACCCTTCTGTCTTAAAGTGCCCTTTCAGCTATAGTGTGGCCACGTTGTGAACCTGGAAACTGGTCATTCTTAAAAGCGATCTGTCAGAAGTACAGAGATGTTTTAAAGCCAGATCGGCTCACGACAGAACCGCACAAATGTCATCCACAGGCAGCTAGCTTAGTTGTGGGAATGAGCAACGAGGGGTGGATGGGGGGAAGGATTCTGGCAATACCTGAAGCCAGGATTGTTGCAAGAAGCTTTGTAATGCAATATTGTGGCTGCAGAGAAAGCAGTGTTTTGTATATGGAAACTGAAGCAAAGTGGGGCTAAGGACTCTTGAACACTAGATTTTTTTTGGTGAATAGAACTGTGTTAAAACAGTTTTGTGTCAACAGTCTTGAAGACAGTTTTAATTCAGGAACCATTATAAGCTGTACTACAACCATAAGCTCTAGTATAACTATATCCACACTCGCACATTTATCAAGGTAACTGGAAATCCTCCCTGGCAGCTCACCCCCCTAGCAGCACTGTTTCACACCCACAACCCTTACGGGGAGGGTCCAAACAGGCTGAAGATCAGATAGGAGGGCAGGGAGGGGTTAGGCAGGCACTGACCCTTGCTTTCCAGATTCACAAGAAAGCACTAACCATTGACCTGTTACCCTTAGCTCTTAGGAAAATAATTTGCAAAAAACAGTAATGGAGAGATTTTTTTAAGAGCAAGACCATTGATCACATGTTCAAGCCCATTCAAAGGCTGGGAAAGTTAGGATACAGACTAAATTTAAAGTGCGGTGGCAGTTTTCAAATAACTCCTTATGCAGGAAAGCCTTCTCGGGGTTTTGTGCCTTTGAAAAGTTCTCCTTCAAATCTCAGTGTTTAAAAAGATAAACAACCAAGGAAATTATATATAATTTCTGTCAGCAACATAAATACAGTTAACTTTTCTGTAATCACGGCTTTGTGATTCCAAATATCTAATCTAGGTAAGTTACAGCTATAAAAATTATGAAGCAACACAAGGTTTAGGTAGGATTAAGGTTAAATTAGGCCTGAGTGAAAAACATTCCCCTTGACCAAGGGCAGTCACACTATTCTGTAACCTCTTAACAGTCTCTGACTGCAAGAAACTGCCAGTATTGAAGAAACATATGTTTACTATTAAAGCATATAAAATATAAACAGGAAAGATCTTTTTTGATTGAGCGGCTATAAAAACAGGACAGAAATTAGTGTGTGCGCTCCCTATGTGGGAGACTCTCTTTGTCAGTGTTAAATGGTGTCATTGGATCAACAAGACAGTTGCCAGAAAAACCTGGGGATGGCGGGTATTTTAGCAGCTTTCCTTTGGAGCAGGCCTGGAGTGCAGCGGCTGGAAAGCGGCGCAGGTCCTCGCGAGCCTGCACTCGATCTCTCGGCTGCCTCGTGGTCCCCGCTAGCTCTTACCTGCTCAGACACGGATCACCCTCTTTTCCAGAAAAGTGGTGTGTTGTCAGATCCTTAGCCCAGGCTAACAGAAGCCGTTTAAAAATAGCAGTAGTTAATCAGTTTCGTGGGAAATGAAGTGCCTTTACTGTGAGATGGGTACTTCTTAGCATTTGGACTACATGGAATGGGAGACTAAAATTGAGATGCTTACCGTACTAACAGCTCTGGACCTTGCCTTTTAGCTTCCCTCTATTGTATGTTCGGTGCAAGAAGCTGAGAAAACTCAGGATCTGAATCATGAGCAGCTGCAAAAGAGAATACTGTTTTTATTAAGAGCTCTTCAGTCTATGTTTTAAAGCTAAGAGTGCCTGAGCCTACTTAACTTTTGGTTTGAAAGCTTCAATATATGTTTTTTTGCGTACTGCATTGGTATTAAAATAGATCTAGTGCAGAAATGAGGAACATATGATTATACCCTCACTGTGTTCCTATGAATTCACATAAAATGAACCTGCAATAGAGGCAAAATGGTTTTGAATAGCGTGGGGCAGATGTCTAAACAGCAAATACCCACAGCACGGGTATAGTCTCAGCAAAAAACTTTGAAGACGCTTTTAGTCGTGGATCTTGTGAACCGTGGTCTTGGAGTACACGCACGTGGCTGAATGAAGGTCAGGGAGGAAGAGTTCATAAGGAGAGACAAGTCCTTCACCATTAAGGGATCTAACAAGCTTGCAGGATGGCATAAAAGCAGGCAATGTAATCACGGCTGTTCCAGTCACTGAGCAGGAATGCTGCTGCGCACCGCGCTGGCTGCAGTAGCAGAGAGGCCTGCTGAGCAGTCTGGCCAAAACAGAATTGTAAGAAATGAAAAAGGATAAGCTACTGGGTTTTCACTTTACAAGCAACTCTTCCCATAGTGCCTGTATTATAAGAGCATTTAAAAACCTTTTGAGATATCAAAGTCACTGTGACGGTTCCAAAACTATTGCTGTTGATGATCAATAATCTACATTTTCAAAGCATCTTTATTACCTATTTTTTTAATGCAGCATAGAGGGTAGCGAGGGACAGAACCGGTTGTTGAAAACATATGGTAGATTGCTGGATGTGTATTTGTAACAAGAAAAGTGCGATTTGAATAGTGTAAGAGGAGATAGCTTATCTTACTGAATCCAATCTCTTTAAGTCCCTTTGTGTTAAGAAGGTTAGATGTCACCTCTTCAAAAGTCCTGCATATTCTGTGGGAAGCTTACCTTTGGTACGGTGACCACGGTATCTGTAACATCCAAGAGGAGCTCAGCAGCAGTCTGAAAAACGTATGGCATCATCAGATAAAACATTAAATGGAGGATTGTACTGGAAGAGATATAAAACTAATGTGTAAAAGGGCAGTTTCTCCACTCTTTGCACTGAAATGAAGTCCCACTTCCTTGATCCTTGTCTAAATCTTCAGTAGCCGTCTCCGCCACCAAAAAGAAGTTGAAGTCCTTTGTGAATCATATTGGGTCTGGCTCCCAGCATAGCAAAGTGTAGCTATATCACTCCACTTGTTTTGCATCTAGAATGTTTTCTTCTAAATAAGAGCTAGAAGGATGCTGTTTAATTTATTTAAGTGTATTGGATTTTGTTGCCTAGCTATGCAAGAGAAGAATGGCTATTTGAATTCACTTCGTGGAAAATTCACGAGGTGTCATTTCACATTCCTTTAAAAAGCACACAACTGAGGCAGCACTCACGTTTTGTATTCCAGATCTGAATTTTGCTCAGCGTATGAGTCCAAGTTCAGAATTTCCCTGAGTTCATGGCAATTCATCTAGATTTTAGAATTTTTAAAAGGAATAAAACTTTTCTTTTTTTTCTAGGGTTATACTTGTAAAACCCTTTGTTCCCTTTTTAATGCCCATTTGAGAGAAAAAGCGCAATGATTTGCAAAATGCCGTGTGATCTTTTCTCCATTGCCAAGTGCTTAGGAAAAAAAATGCGTATTAGACAGCTAGGTTTGGATATTGAGCTGATCCTGTAATGCTCCTTCAATGGCATATAGTTTTTTGTTCCAGGATAAAATTAACCCTGCTGCTTTTTTATGAGAGGGGAGGAATAATTACCATGCTTTGTTCTTTCTCATCAGCATGTTGGCCCGCTGCCTTGGCTTTTAGTACCAGGTGCTACAGGCAACAGTAACTTTGTTTTGTTTCCTGCTACCTTGTCCTTCAGCAATCAGTGTTTTGCATGGTCATTTCACCTTGTGTGTTAATGGCCCTGCTTTCTAAAACCCAGCTATCTTACTTCCACTGTGGTGGTGTGTGCTGATGTTATACCATTAATCATTTTCACTTCTCCCGCTAGTTGGGTATTCACCAGACGTCTTGAAGCTTGCTTTATGTTGCTCTTTTCTTTGTGCTGTTTTATCTCCGATTCTTCGAGGACCCTTATACAAATATTAGCAGATTGCTATCAAACCAGTTGCAATGAAATGGTGAGCTTATGCTTTGACCAAGAGAAGTACAAATGTATTCTTTTGCCTTGTGGGACAGCTTAAAATGTTTTTTTTATCAAGTGAAGCGTTCTCGCTTCTGTGTAGTATTAATGCGGTTAAGGTGCAGTGATAGTTACTTTCTGTAGGTAGCCATCATTCCTAAATGCAGAGACATAAAATTCAATGGGCTGATGCAGTGAAATATCATGATGAGATATTGCACTAAATAGAACAGTTCATTCATTTGAACTCATAGAAAATATCTGGGCAGTCCACGTTTTGGCTAGATCTGGCAGGTTCCTACTGGTGGAATTAGTACACGGGTTTTTAAAAAGGATTTAGGGGTTAAGCGTGGCGCTCATGATCAATGTGAGCAGAAGGATGCTAGACTTTTTTTAATTGCTTTATGGGAAATGATTTGACAGCCTCTCTTATATCTGTCAGCTGGCTGGAAAGTAGGCATCAGGATCCCTTCAACTGTCACCCAGCTAAAGAGACCCCCTTTCCCTGCGTAGGAGAGAGAGGAGATAGATATTGGCACATCTTACTAGGATTTCAGCATCGGTCTTTGAAGGAGAGCTCTGTGGGTGTGAAGCTGAGCTCTGGCAAGTGTGTGCTGCCCTGGCACAGATGATCAGAAAGGTTTCTTTCTGGTTTACAACGAGCACAGCTAAACATTTTTACTTGGGGAAACTGCTGCTTGTGGTGACCCTGCCCAGACTGAGTTACGTCTGGTTGTAAAATGGTGATTTATTATTTGAGTTATGGGGCTTTTTGGGAAGGAGTGAAAATTGCAGTAGGATGTGGGGTGGATAACCACAGTGGAACCCACAGGAAAATAGTGGAGACAACACCTCAACGCTCACTACCAGGCCACATTGTTCCTGTTTATATCAAGTAAAGGACCCAGAAAGGGTCTAGCTGTTCAGATGCATGAGCTCTGGCAGGCTGTTGATGGCCGGTGCCAGCCCAGAGCTCCTCATTGCACCATGGCGCTTCAGGCTGGTGCTGAGACACACGTTCCTTTATTCTTCTTGGTCTCTCCAGCCTTCGCAATACCCCCAAAATACCAATGCCTTTAAAATATCGTAAGCACAAAAATATTTTAATGGATTACTAGGAGGTACTGGTCTGGCATGTTACACTGTAGGACTGCCAAAGCAAATGTTGAGAAATATTTTTTTTATTATTATTATTTTTTTAAACAGGGTCTGAGAATGTTGTCTGTCTTCAATTTTTTTTTTTCTTTTGCATGTTTTAGTAAGCTTTCACCACAAAATCCTGATGTATTTCTTTTGATTTATGGTGTGCTGCAGAAGTATATCAAAGGGCTCTATTCCAGTGCAAAAAAAAAAAAAAAACCAAACCAACCCCAAACCGTAACAGCTAGACATGTTTTATGGCTGTAGGCCCTTGATGAAGCATAGGCCTGATTCAGACCTCCCTTCAGCACTGCATCTCACAATGTCCCTTTCCTGAGGTTTAGCCAAACCATGCTCCCTCGCCCAAGACACTGTTACAAGTTAGGCGGTAATCATGATCTATTGCGTAGCTGACTATGGGGCCCAAAATAGAAATCCTGTGATGACCTATCACCCTAAAAGAATCATATTTCTTCTTAATGGGTTGTCCTCTACTGTTCTGCTGAGACGCCTGTCCACAGTCTGGCTCTTAAAATTCATGACCAGCACTGTCAACCTGTTCTGTCCACGGTCTCGCTGTGACTAATTCTGTGTGCCTGTGGCATCTTTATCCTATACAGGACAAGGGGAGGAATCTCGCATTTTGTCTCATCGGGTCAGTGGAGGACCCTGGAGATCTGCTTGCATCATTTTCGTGTTTGAATATCGGTCACTCATGTTTCCTGAACTGAACCAACAGTTTCCCTGTCCGTGTCTGGCTCTCCCCTGAGTATAAACTCCTCTGTAGCTGTTTTGTAGCTCCCAAGTTTGCACATTCCTTTCTATTTTGGTGCCTCTGTGCCTTATTTATTCAGTAAAGTAGCTAATTAAAAAGAAAAATCTCGATTTAATTGTGATTTGATTTTTTTTTTTTCCCTTTTTCTTTCCTTCCTGTATTTTGCTCCAGACCTTGGTTTATGGCCTGAAGCTCAACAGCAAGGAGGGAGCTTGCTGCTTGCATTTGTTGGTGAGCAGGGAGGGGAAGGACCCAGAGCAGCTTTGCAGCTCCAGTGAGACCCATCCCTGGAGAGGGAGGGAAAGGAATAATCTCTGGCGCCTGTGAATGTGTGCAGGGGAGAGAAACTATGTACGTTAGACTACTGCACTCGGTTCAGATACAGTTACGCTGTCAAGGCTGCGGGAATGTATTCCTCCTCGTTGAGGTAGCAGTGCTGTCCTGTGCGTGCTCAGAGTAAGGCATTGAAAAGCAGAATACGACGTGCCCATAACAGCAGAACTGTGAGAGGGTTTTGGTTCCCTAGTTTCCTGTTCTGCGGCTATAATCTTTAGTCGGCACGGGTAAGAGCTTCTTCCTCTGTGGATTTTCTGGTGTCTTAAATAGTACAAGTTTCCATTGCATTGTTTCCCTTGCTTGTAGGGCTTATAGGCTCTTTGTCCTCTATGTGGGTGTCTTTTTTTTTTTTCCCCTTCCTTTTTTTTCCCCTTCCTTTTTTTTCCCCTTCCTTTTTTTTCCCCTTCCTTTTTTTTCCCCTTCCTTTTTTTTCCCCTTCCTTTTTTTTCCCCTTCCTTTTTTTTCCCCTTCCTTTTTTTTCCCCTTCCTTTTTTTTCCCCTTCCTTTTTTTTCCCCTTCCTTTTTTTTCCCCTTCCTTTTTTTTCCCCTTCCTTTTTTTTCCCCTTCCTTTTTTTTCCCCTTCCTTTTTTTTCCCCTTCCTTTTTTTTCCCCTTCCTTTTTTTTCCCCTTCCTTTTTTTTCCCCTTCCTTTTTTTTCCCCTTCCTTTTTTTTCCCCTTCCTTTTTTTTCCCCTTCCTTTTTTTTCCCCTTCCTTTTTTTTCCCCTTCCTTTTTTTTCCCCTTCCTTTTTTTTCCCCTTCCTTTTTTTTCCCCTTCCTTTTTTTTCCCCTTCCTTTTTTTTCCCCTTCCTTTTTTTTCCCCTTCCTTTTTTTTCCCCTTCCTTTTTTTTCCCCTTTTTTCTTTTTTTTAAATGAAATCTGTAGGAACCTCAGAGACCTCTACTGTGCTGAAACCCCTCTTTTAGGTTCAGGAGTTACTGGGGGTAGAGAAAAGAGCAAGGAGAGAAGTAAGAAGCTTAGAAGAAGAGAGACAAAAGCAAAGATTGCATCAGCCTCTTTTCCGTGGCAAGGCAGGTTAAGTGAAGAAAAAAATAGCCGCTCTTGATTTTTTCACCCGGGGTCTGCATCACTGTTAGAAAGAGCTCTTTAATTGTTTTCATGCACCTGTTGTTTCCTCCTTGGAGATTCAGCACCGAGTCTCCGTGGCTTTGAGGGGGCTGGTGGGAAATAGATCTCTTGTGCTGAAGCTCTGGAAGGCAGTGATTGAATCAAGAGGCAGCCTCCAGTGAGGGACTCCTGTTTTTACTTATCAGCAACTAAAAGCATGTGCACTGCAGCTGAGATAACCTTAACTAGTGCCTTCAGAGCCATTCATCTCTTAGTGCCCAGAGCTGAACTGGAACAGCAAACTGCAACTGTGACAGCAGAGAATGAGGGATATGGCTCACGCTAGTACTGAAATGTTGGTTCAATAGCCACTCACAGCTGTGAGAGAAAGGCTGAAGTTAGACGTATTGCCAAGAGATCCGGGGGGTGGGAGTGCCATGCCTAGAAGATATTACTGATTTATCACTCATTGGCTTTCCCAAGTTTATTTTGTTTCCCACTCAGCTCCTTTCTCCTCTGCCTAAAACATGTTTTTGCTTTCTTCCCTTGGAATTGAGGGAGTGTTGCTGGTAAAGACTCTTAATGAAAGTAGGTAATTCTCTCCAGGTGTCTGCATGGGACTCAGACCATCACTGCTCAAATCATAAGAGGAACCCTTAGATATGTGAAATTGGCCCCTCATGCTGCTGACGGCCCTTGGCTAAGAGTTCCTTTTTTATTCTTAGCAAATTCAGCTTACCAAGAAATTTGGAAATTAGTATTTTTAAAACTCGGTGTCTTTCAGTACTGAGAATCAGATAGGTCCCAAACAGCTTTTTCTTTTAGAACTTTCTTTTTAAAGAACGTCATAAATTAGATCCCCAGATTTGCTTCTGCATGGTGAAGTTACATGGTAGATGCCTTACTGCACCTCACTAGCAGCTACTCTCTTGTCTTTGTTTCTAGGGCATGCTTTTTTAATGCTTAGAGGAAATTTTGGTAAAGGAGAAATGGCATTTAGAGAAACTAGGAGGAGGAGGGAGCAATAAATTATCTTCAGCAAAACATGTCAGCAGTGAGAGAAATGATTATCTGTACTCCTTTAAAGGGAAGAGAGGTACATTGGCCTGCTCCATCCCCTATGGCTCTGCTGTGCCTGGGTAAATGCTGGAGCAGACCAGGAGAGCAGAGCACAGTGATTCCAAATGTGGAAGTGCATCTTTGTTTTGTTAGACACAGAAGGGCTTGTGTTGCTTCTGTCACCATTTGAAGGACACATTTCAGGGACTTCAGTAGACACGTCTGGAGCTCAAGTCTGCTGCCCATCCTCTTTTTTTTTTAAGCAGTGCTTTGTTGTTTGTTTTTTTCTTCTGTAGTTCTGCATGTCTGCTGGTGGCAGGGATCTTGTCTCCATACAGTTCCTACTGGCAGGATTTTTCTGTTACAGTGCAACATTCAACCAGCACTAGCATTTCCCTGACGAATGCTGTAGTAAAATCTTTGGACACAACCCAACCTGCATAGGGTATTTGTCATCTTTTGCATGTATTGTTTTGCGGCACATAAAGTGCCAACAGGTGCCATTTAAGATGCTGCTCTCTCTGACAATGCTTTTTTAATGGCTGCAGAATGATCCCTGCTGCCCTCGTACAGCCAAGCCAGCTGTCTGTATCTATCCCAGGGCTGTGACTCCACCAGCAACTTTTAATCTAAAACCCCCAAACTGGTGTAAGTTCACAGAAGGGTAAAGCACTGAGTGTAGGGGCTGCTATCAAGGGGCAAGGTTGGAACACAGGTTTTTGTTTTGGTTTTGGTTTTTTTTTTTTTCAGCCAGTTCCTGAGGGCCTGTTGTTCCTTGGCCAATTTGTTGTTACAGCCTGAGAGCGGGCACCCTGCCATTCTTGCAGATGGACAGAAGAGCAGGCTGGAGAGAGATTGGCATGTCAGATGTTTCTGTTAGTGGATTTTGCAACCTGGGATCTTCAAATAAAAGTTAGCACTTACACCAATGGCCTGTAGTTGTATGCTAGTTATGGTGTAGGTGACCATGTTATGAAAAGCTGAGACAAATGTTTATTCTAATGTGGTACCCAGATTTAATAAACCCTGACATACAGCCAAGATACAGGATGCTCTGAAACTGTATACCAAAGATCTGGGGTTACTGTATTACTGCAGAGAATTTCTCCGATATGAATCTCTTCTCCACACACACTCTTCCTCCTTCAATGCCCCCCCAGGGATAAACTCAAAGGCAAGCAGCACTTAAAAGGCTGTTTAGTTGAGAATTGCATTTGTGAGACACATTTTTATGTGGAGGGCCTATAGCATTTCAGTGAAATAAAATGCCAAGTTAATAAAAGTGTGAAAAGGATGAATCTGCCGTGATTGAAAAAGCTGGGCTATATTTTCTTTAAGTGCACTACAATCCAGAAAATTAGTCTGCTCTGGAATAGATGTTCCTGGCCATAATGAGATTTGGGATGGATTTTTAAGATGTTCAGGTTCCTCTTCTAGCTTTTCACCCTCCTATTGTACAAACCCTGTCACAACTCATGTCCTGGAAGGGCTTCATTATGTTTTCTTCAGCCCCAATTGCTTCACTTACACCCCATTATGGGAGTGGATTGCAGGTCCCTCCAATCAACTCTTTATCTCTCTTAGCATAAAAACAATCTTTGGGGAGGGAGGGGAAAAGTGACCTGTTTTGTTTGCATCAAAGGCCGTTGGGCTGTGTTTGATCCAGCCCTTTGTGCTGTGAATGGCACCAGAACTGTTTGGGTGATGCCGTGTTTTTCTGGCAGAACTTGACCTAACGAGAACAAACACTCTTCTGACTGTAATTTGCCCTTTGTGAACTGATAACTGGGCTGCTTCGCTGAGTCTGCAGAAAAATAGAGATTAGACCTCCCCATGAGTTGTCGATCTTAATTAGGCATTGACTCTGACGCCTAATTTTCTCTGAAATGCTTATTACTTAAAGGCACTATCCTGTAGGTTTGGAGAACTTTGACTAAGTTTTGGTGCAGTACTAAAAAAGTAGCAGACTTTTTTTTAATGATGAGATCAGTCTTCTTACTGTTCCTGCACCTACGACCCCCAGGCCCACCCACCCATTTCCCCAAGGTTCTGGAAGCACAAACCGGCCGTGACACCTAATTAGCCTAATGAGTTCGAGTGCCTGCTTGAAGGCAGGGCAAGGAGAGGCTGAAAGGACACAAACTGAAGCCCCAGGTGTGTGTGCCCACTGGGACTGGACCCCTTGGCTGACTGGACCAACGCTGGATCCAGGACTGGTGAAATCTTTCTCTTCTCTCTTTTTCTCTTTCCTTTTCCATAATCTCTACACCTCATCCCTTTAGACATAAACCATTGACCAAGTCTGGGACTAGGAGCGGATCCAGCCCACTCGGGCTCTTCTCTGAGAAGGATTCTAGAAAGCAAGGGGGTCTGCTCTGAACCTCCTCACCCAACGGCAGGGATCTCCTTATTTTCTTCTCTGAATCAATCCCCAAATAAGCAAGGCCCGTAGTATATGTTTGGTGATGTATGGTTAGCATGCTACACAGTTTACTGATGTAGTTTCATACCAGTTTTTGTTGTGAGCATACCAATTTTTGTGGTGAGCGTGCCAATTCTTGTTGTGAGCAACTAAAAGTTGAGTATTGTGAGTTGAAGGATCCCTGGTGTCGTTTCACCTTAATCCTGACCTGGGAATCGGCAAACCTGAGTCATCGTCCTGAGAAATCGGGACGTGACACCTCTCTGTAGCATTAATTAGATATTTGTGCGGTCGGAACACTGTGGACGTTCCTGCGCTGGGAGCTTTGTGCAGGCTGATCTGAACGAGCTGGCTTTGAAGTGAGAAGCAGGGGGTGGTGGGACAGTACCCGTGTGGATGGTGTTCCACCTGGAACCTGCCCAGTTTAGGGAGTTTTAGGCTTGTGCTGTTTGTATCTTGTGGACGTGTCCTCTGCCACTTCTAGTCTCCGAGCAGCTGCAGAAGAAGCAGCAGCAAGATCTAGGATATCCCGCTGTGGTTTAACCCCAGCCGGCAACTAAGCACCACGCTCACTCACTCGCTCCCCCCTGCAGTGGGATGGGGGAGAGAATCAGAAATGTAAAAGTGAGAAAACTCGTGGGCTGAGATAAAGACAGCTTAATAGGTAAAGCAAAAGCTGCACGTGCAAACAAAGCAAAACCGGGAATTTATTCCCCGCTTCCCGTGGGCAGGCAGGTGTTCAGCCATCTCCAGGACAGCAGGGCTCCATCACGCCTGACGGTGACTTGGGAAGACAAACACCATCACTCTGAACGTCCCCCCTTCCTTCTTCTTCCCCCAGCTTTATATGCTGAGCATTTTCTAGGATATCCCTCGGGTCAGTCGGGATCAGCTGTCCCAGCTGTGTCCCCTCCCGACTCCTTGTGCCCCCCCAGCCGCCTCGCTGGTGGGGTGGGGTGAGAAGAAGAACAGCCCTTGGCTCGGTGTAAGCACTGCCCAGCAGTAACCAAAACATCCCTGTGTTATCAACCCTGTTTTCAGCACAAATCCAAAACACAGCCCCATGCTGGCTACTATGAAGAAAATTAACTCCATCCCAGCCAAAACCAGTGCATTCTCCGCCCCTTATTCCATACCATTTATGTCATGCCCAGTATATAAACTGGGGGGAATTGGCCAGGGGACACTGTGGCTCGGGGATTGGCTGGGCATCAGTCAGCAGGTGGTGAGCAATTGTATGGTGCATCACTTGTTTTATATATTCTTCTATTATTGTTGTTGTTGTTATTATCATTATTATTTTCCCTTCCTTTTCTGTCCTATTAAACTGTCTTTATCTCAAGCCACAGGTTTGACTTTTTTTTCTTTGATTCTCTCCCCCATCCCACCGGCAGTGGGGCAGGGGGGAGCGAGTGGGCAGCTGTGTGGTGCTTAACTGCTGTCCATGACACCCATGTTTTGGGAATGCAAAGAGGTGGGCAGAGTTAAAGTAACCATTTGGGGACCTTTGGGACCAAAGCTCTGGGGATCTTGCCCTGATTATTTGAAGCATCTGCTTATTGGGAATAAGGAGACCAGTTGGCTTGGTCCTTCTTACCATTGCTTCCCTGGTGGCTGTGCTATGCTGTGGGTTTCGGGTTATGGGTTGCCTGGGTGTGTTTCAGATGCCTGTATATGTGACACTGAGAAACATTTATTGCTTCCCAGCGTGAGTTGCAATCTGTGCTCTACGCTGCCCAGATGCTTGTTGGAAAAGCAATGGAATTACGTGCTCCTAGTGCCTGGCAGCACTGCAAGTGTGAATTCCTCAAGTAAGTTTCTTTGTGCCACAGCTGTTGGCAGTCACAGTGTGTGTAGACTGAACATGGGGATGTACCACTCTGGCGTTCCTCGTGGTTCAGTGCTGTGGGTTCGGTATGAGTCCTGGAGGTACAGTCCTGACCAAGCCCTGCTGCAGTTTGACTCTTGTTGAGGTGCGTTCCCCCCATTGCTTCCTAAGAGTCATGTCTCTGTTTAAGTGCCTGGATCTCACTGGTAATTACTGGATGTATATTTGTAAAAGAATGAAATCTCCAAACTGCTTTCTACTCCTTCACTTTTGCCTCTTAAAATGCTGCCTTTACAACAGAGTAATTTAATGGCATTTTGAGGCAATTACAAGTTCAGAAATTGAACTGCTAGAGGTGATCTTTTTTTGACTTTACTATTAAATAGATTTACCAGTGTTATATCCTAGGCTCTGCTGAATAGCTTTGCTGTATAGTCATTTCCCAGAGGAGAAGGTTCCAGCTGAACTTTCACAGGGGTCAGGCAGGGTCCTGGTGGGTCTCAGCACACCAGATGAGCATGTTTGCTGCTCCAAGCCTACATAAACCCTACAATTCTATTTTCCCAGGCTTTCTGCAGATAGCAGTGTATCTCATAACTCCTTTGGTGAATATGCTAGCTCCTGAGTTCAGTACAATGTGGAAGAGGAGACAAAAAAAAGCTCTGTGAAGGTTCCCAAACCATGCAGTTTGTACCTGAGCTACTGCAAGAACTGTGCAGTTGTGCGCAAAGCAATAAAAAACGCTGCCTCAGCCTCCCTTTCATTGAGGAACAGTAACTGACATTAGGCACAAGTTTTACAGGATTCAGATTCCTTTTTGTGTGGCTTCTTGTCTGAATTGCACCTTTGAGTGTCTGCTGACAGCTCCTTTCTTCCTCACCTGCTGTTGTAGGCAAACAGTCGCCTCTCCATTTTTCCCGTGTTGCTCAGCTTTCCGTTGTTCGTTCAAGAATTGGCCCCCTCCCTGCCCCCCCAACTCTTTTAAGCTCTGTGGTCTCCCAACCAGACACCTGAGCCTTTGTTCTGCTTCTGTGGAAATGGGATTCTTTCAGCTCCCTCCAGAGAAGTTAGGGAAAACCAGCTTTATCAAGGACATTGCTACTCTTTTGTTCTCCCCAGATAGGATTGGTTCAGGTACTGATGATCTTTAATAATTAGCCTGTTTTGAGACAGATCTTTCAACACCCTTCCCCCTTCTCCAAAGTACGTGGAGTAGCAGACAGAACACAGTAAAAGGTTTAAGAATAGAAAATGGTTCATAAAATCAAATTGAAATTTGTGCATCATACATAAGTAGATTCCTCAAACTTTCACACACGTTAATTATGGAAAAAAATGGGCATACTTATACACACAGTGTCTCTCCATAAGTAACAAGTTTCCATCATAATGAACTGTTAAAGTTGGTTATATTTCCAGGTATTACTATTCTGATAAAGTTAATAGTCAAAAAAAAAAAAAAATCATTTACAGTTGACTGATCTCAAGACATTTAAAAGGATGCTTTTAATAATGTCATGTAATTTGTTACCCTGTGGTTCCCTAGAGCTATACAATTATGTCTGCGGAAAGAAATATATAGTCTTATTAACAATAGTTAGAAAAAATGAAAATCCTCTATGCTTATTAAGTCTTTTAGCTCAAGACCAAATCTCACAGAAATAAAACCTCAGGAGAGCTGGATTATAATTTGAAATTTTATGCAAATGGAACAACCACAGTTAGAAATGGAAGAAACACAAAAATGCTAAAGCAACAAAAACACATTATATACATGACCAATTGTAATTCAAGTAGAAGTTGCAGAAAAAGAATTAGTCACAACGAATCAGAGCAATGCAAAGAGTAATTAATAACACGGACTATGAAGATTTTTTGGTAAGAAGCGCTTTCCAAAGCTCAAGGTTTGGTTTATTATGCTCTACACCGCGCGTAACTCAAAATGTAGTTGGGAGGGAGACTAATACCCTGAGCCAGGTATATTTCCATGCAAGGGAGCATTCATTTTGTCAGATGAGGAACGGAGCAGAATGGGAAGGCCCCCCTCTTGCAGTTCTCCAAGACACGCAGGTACTAATGTGAGATTTATGTGCAATTCACAAAGTACGTGGCGTTGCCAGCGGTGGGATCTACTGGATGAATAAAAAGTGGTAGAAATCTTGTCGCTGGTTGCGTGCTAGAGCTAGTTTCAGGCCGATAACTGGTGGCAATAATACAGGGGAGCAGTCATGAGTGAGGAGGGAGAATGAGGGAGAAAATTGGACCAAAGGTACCTTTCATTTTTCTAGAATCTGTAATTTTTCAGATAAATAAAGTGATTTTGCAGGTAAACATGGTCACAGAGACTTAGAGAGCAATGGAAAATTAATTCCTGAGGGAGTAGGAAAAAATCAGTAATACAGGTTTTTCAGCTTGAAATACTGATTTTAATGGCAAATTGTTGGATTAGTACGCTGCCATCGTATGTTTCTGGTACTAATCCAAAACTTCTGTGTGTTTGGTGTTATCAATGGTTAACCGACTAAGTCTGAAGCTGGAAGCACCTGGGATAGGTCCATTTTTAAGGAACGCTACGGAGATTAGAAAAGAATCTTTGGCACTTGTCCTCATCCCTCTCTGTGCACATCCCTGGGTCAGTCGCTGCGTACAAACGTCGCTCTTCCTCCTCTCCAGTTCTGTTCTCTGCCTCTCCTCAGAAATCCTTGGCTCACCCTTCAACCTCTTCAGATCCCTCGCTGCTCTGGACCTGGGGAGCTTTCCTGGCTTCCCCCTGGAGCCTGGCTTTGGCTGAGTGCTCCTTCTTTCCTTCCATTAGCTAGACTGGCTGCCCTGGGGGAACCCACAGGGATCATTTCTCTCATCTGTGCTGCCTCGAGGTGCCCCGTAGCACTCCTGACCTCTTGAACTTGGAAAACATTAGGATGGTAAGGATGAGGATTTTTTAATTCAGCTCTGCAAAATGTTAATAGCAGGTCATTTTTTTTCATTGCAACTTAGTCTTCACAAAGCTCAGCCAAAAAGATTTCAATTCTAAAGTGTTGTTGGCTGTGGGGACATAGCGAAGAAGTAAATTCCTAAATCATTTTGGTATGTGCAACTATGGGTTTACACCTTGTGAATGGGGAAGATTATTCTTTCAGCATTTTTTTGTGTGCTTTAGAATAAGCAATGAGAAAAAGCTCCTAGCCGGCGTTTGTGTCGTGCTTCTGAACAGGTTTACTGTTGCTTCATGTTGGGGGTTCGCTCCCATCCTTTCACACTCATTTGTCTCCATTTTGCTCCATGGCTTTGAAATTCCTTTTCAGAAAGGAATCGGTGTTACTGCAGTGGCTCAGTCAGTATATGGGGAGCCCTTTGCCTATGACAGCAAAACAGGTGAAAGGTTGCTTCTCCCTTCCCCCTTCTTTTCTCGCTAGTTATACGGTCTGTTAAGGAGACCTCAGCACTACCCTTCTTTGAAATGAGGGACCAAAGAGCAGACAGTCATGTGGATCCCAGATGTCTCTTCACCAAAGAGACATGGAAGTTGTTACCCTCAGGAGCCATGCTGAGCTTATTCCGGGTCCCATCACCTCTGAAGTGATATTTCATAATAGGGATGTGATCACGTGTATCGCTAGGCAATGTTTTTTTATTTGACAAGTTTTCTGATTGTAAGGGACTCTGAGCTCATTAATAGGGGATTCTGGAGAAACAAAAGGGAAAGGAAGGAGGTTTCTCATAAAGGAATTCAGGCAAATTGCTGTAGGCCTCAGACTTACCAGTGGACTGTCTAGTCAATGTTTTAAAATTTTTAATTTATTATTATTTTTATATAATACTTGCTTTAAAGAAAACCATAGTAGCCATTTCCTTGTCAGCAGCACCAGCCGTATTCACCTTTCCAAAGCCAACAATAGGCAGTCAGACCTACTTTGCTGCTTTTCCTTTTATCACCTCCAGCAGATATCTGTTCTTGAAAACTGCCTACTTTGCCTATGTCTACAGATGACCCTGATCTGAAAGTAGATACACAAATGGTACTGTGTGTACATGCACATGTGTGTGTATGTGAGTGCACACCCACACACCATTTGTGCTCAGAATTTTATGCACACGGGTATGCAGGACCAGGGAATTTGAGAGTCTGCAGTCACAGACCCCACTGTGAATACTGTTCAGATTGATACCCGCTTTTGAAAAGTTAGCTCTTAGGCTTTGGAATTTTACAGGAATATGAAATAATGATTTATGACAGTCCTGGTTTCTGGTGTTCTAGCTTATTTCTTAGACTTACTTAACTCTTGATGCTTATTGCAAAATACAATATTTATTTTCTTTCACAGTTTAATATGTTTTGTTTTCTCAACTTTCAGTAGCAAAAAAATAGCTGTGATTTTCTGGTTTCTCTATAGTTATCCTCTGTTTTTATTTTCTCTTCTATGGCTGTCTTACTACACTGTTTTTACCTGGTAGGGATGCAAAGCCAGGAACCCTGTTAGCCTTTGTTGCCTCAGCAATTAAAAAGCATTAGGTCATGCTCCAGCCTTAGTCCCCTTGGGTCTTCTCTGCAGTGGAGAGTTGTTTCCAAATGTAGTGGATAATCGTCCCGTGTTGAGAGATGGATTCATTGTGACAGCCTTGTGCTTACTTCTTAATAATGAGTAGATTTTAAATAATTCATGGACAAAAACATGCTCCCTTGAAATTTCTGGCTGTACTTGTCTCCTTGACGTCTTAATGAACTTTTGATTACTTGTGGACATGTTAACTGTGAGCCAGGAAACGTTGGAGTGAAAAATCAGGAGGGAGAAAGAGAACAATATTGCATCACTGAATAAGGCATTTAACTGCTTTACTTCTCCCGGTGTCTGCAGGAAGCAAAGCTAGTGTATAGCCTTGTTTGGGGTGTGCATGCAGGGTAAGACAACCCTTTCCTGCTGTTTTGCACCAAATCCTTATCCTGTGCACCTACCTGCAGTGGCAGAAGCAATAGAATTGAATTTTATGGGTTGCTTGCACAAACATTTGCTCTATCTGACAGTCGTGGATCTAAATCCTGTTGTTCCTGCCTGAAAACTCAGACACCTGCATAAACAGATGTTCTTTTGAAAATTTAGTTCTAAAAAGCTCTCTGGGATGACTTTTCCCTGGTATATAAAACTTCTCTAGCATTAAATTCAATTAAAGTCCGCTATACAGTCTCCCTGTTGTGAGACAGTCCCAGGATTGCCTTTATCAGCTCTGTATGATCATACAAGACTGAGAATATCATTACTTTTAGGCATCCACTGTGCTTTTGGTGAATGCCTGACATCCTCTGAGGTTTTCTGGGAGTAGATCACTGGTTGCCTTTTGTGTTGATGGTTTTGCCTTTTTACTGTACCTTCTTGGGAAAGAGAATTTGATACGATTATAGGGAATGTCCTAATGGGACCTACTGGTGAAATAATGAAACGGAGAATGATTTTCTAGAGATGACATCATCAAAAGATGAAAGTTATGTACAGTGTAGATAACTTGCCTTGATAGTGCACAAAGGATATGGTCACAAACTTCTATGCAAATGTCCGGCTAAGTGTTGTCCCACAAACGGGGTTCATTTACGTGGTGTGCACACCAATAACACACAGAATCGAGGTATTTTCAAATTATTTTCATTGATGCGCATGAATGGGTGCCTGTCTCAAAAATCCTCACATTTATACACTTAACTAATACCTATTCATTGTTACTTTCCTTAATGATTGATTCTTTTTTCTTTGCCTCTCATGTAAATTAGTGCTCAGACTCTGTCTTCTTCCTTTATTGTCTTCTTTTGAGTAGGTGGTCAATGAGTTGGTGGTTGCAATGGAATTACCTCTTACCTGCTTCTTCCCTAATCTTGGCAGTTCCAAGTGGTTCTTCAAGGTTTATTGACCAGACCACAATCCATTACCTTTTCTGACATAAAGCCCCATTGTCTAGTAGTTAGTTCCTAAACCTTAAATCATGTCTAGTTATTGTTTCCCTGTTTTAAATATTAACTGATGGGGGCTGTACGCAGGACTTTAGCAGCTCCCTGGTTATTTCAGTCATATTATACATATTAATTGATAACATGTGTCCAAAAATGAGAGATCCACTATAAAAATCAAGAGACATATCTCTCTCAGCAAATCTTTTATTTCTTTTTAGAAACGATCAAGTAGTAGACCTGATGAACCAGCCTGTTCCTGCCAAGTTTCAAGGCTACTCTGCCATGTTAAAGAAATGGAACTTTGACACTTCAGAACTTGTGGGTTTTTTCGCTCTGAGTCAGTCCAAAGTGATTACTTTTCAGAAATTCATGTTTCAAAACTTTTCTTTTGGAAACACCAGCAAATCTGAAATTGTCTGATGGTGTCTGGCTGCTTGAGAAGGCAAGAAGCTTGTAAGGCAAGAAGCTGGTCCCAGTATCAGTTCTCTGAGAAAAGCTATCCAGGATTATACCCCAGGATTTCTGAACTGTGCAGCATGTAGGCTAAGAGGCCTGGTTTGAGCCATAACTTTGGGGCTTTCTTCATTCTGACTTTGGAGTCAGGACTCCCAGAGCTGAAAACTGGTCTGGGACAGTGAAGGTACTGAAACTTTGTCAGATCCACAAAGTCCTGGGAGTTCCCAGGCATTACCTGAACGAAGGAAAATGAGTTGCTAGTGTAATCAAAAGTATTTTGGAATGCCAGCTTCCCTTTCAGGGCATCTTATCATCCACTGAATTTTTCTTTATGACTTTTCCTTATGGCTAAACTAGTATTTTTCTGAAAAAATACTTTGTTGTCAGTTAAGACATGGTTTTTTGTTCCCTTGTGGGAAGGTTGTCATCACCCGAAACATTATAGTAATTTCACTTTTGCTGTTTAGATCTGGTCAGTCAAGAATTCTTGCACTGTGCAGGTATGTTGCAGGGAGATAGAGCAGTCGGCAGACAGAAGCATTACAGTCTGCTCAAGATCTTCTCAAATTCCTCATGGAGACACAGGTCGTTTCAAGCTATCTTTGTCCCCAGAGCTGACCAAGTCACTTGAAGGATATACTTTATTCTTCTTAGTGTCGTTGCTGAATAATGTCAGTGAATTGTATCGTGACCCCATGCTGCCCAGCACGCTTCATGCAGGATTTGGATTTGTTTCTCATTAGTCCTTGGGACAGCCAAGGGTGCTGGTGCTTTCATAAATGTTTGCTGTCATTGGTGACCTGCACAAGTTGGTTTCTTAAATGAGAGACTTGATATTCTTAGAGAAGAGAGAAACGAGCTGGCTTTTCTTTTGTCCACCTTCATGTGAAATGTTTGCAGTGAAAAGCCCAGACCCTGCTCACACAGATGGAGAGATACCAACTTAATGTGCGTTAAGCAATTAAGCTGAGAGTAAGAACCAATATGAGTACTTATACTTGTTTAAATGTTAGCTAGCTCAGCTTAAAGGTCACTTCTTCCCTCCTGTTTTGCTTAACAAGGTGTTAGAGATACACACAGCTTCTTGAAATGGAAAGTAGTGACTCTTTCCTCATTGTGCGCTTCTAATCTATACCGCCCTCAGAGATCTCAGGCTTGCTTTATCTTGATTTCTAGCTCTAAAGTGCAGTT
The DNA here is from genome assembly GCF_026419915.1 of Harpia harpyja. NCBI lineage: Eukaryota > Metazoa > Chordata > Aves > Accipitriformes > Accipitridae > Harpia > Harpia harpyja. The sequence goes on along the minus strand of NC_068944.1, from coordinate 4,639,220 downwards.
CAGTAGTACAAAGATGAACGAAGAAGCTGCTCACACTCAAGTAAGGAGGTTTTGGGCATTAAGCCTGCGGAGCTTTTAAGAGGAGGGGAAGAAGAAACGCTGGACACCCTTCCTCAGAATGTCTTTCACTAGGGGTTTAAGTATCTCAAAATACATTGCATCTCAAGGCCATGCTCCACGCCAGAGAAGTAAGGCTGTGGTAAGGAGCATGACAGAGAGACTTCAGTTTCTTTCCTTTCAGTCCTCTCTGGTACTGCTTCTGCTAACTTGCCACCTTTCAGGCTGCTGTCTCTAGGGCTTATGTTTGTCAGAGTCTGCCACAACCTACAGCCAGTTGTAGATGTTTTCTTTACACATGTAGACCCAAAAGTTTGTGCCAGAAATGGGAGTGCTTATTTTTCAACTTTAGAATAGCTTTGCCATTTGGTATCAAAATGCAACAGTTCTCTAGAATACCTTCCTTAGGTTTTTTTTTTTCCAGAAACATTGTGATGTCAAGTTGTCTGTATTTGCTCACATGGGATCATTGTTTCACAGCTGACTAAGGTTCTCTTGACCTCAAATGCAGGGTAAAGAAGCCTATAATCCCGCATAGGCTTAGGTGAAGTGTCTTGCCACTTTTTAAATGTAATATGGATCACTCCCAGCCAACTAAATTAGATTCCGGTGAATATCTCTGGTCAATAAAATGGAATACGGAGACGTGAGGTATTTCTGCAAAAACAAGGTGCTAGATGTCTGATTCTCTCAGCTATTTCTGTTGGTGATCTGCAGTATACTTCTGATGACAAAGCCACTCCACTGTTCTTTTTGCAGACTTGTATTCAGCTGTTGTCTTTGAGAAAGAGGGCTGCACTGTATCTTTAGATCCAGTCTCTTTCCCATGGCAGGGAAAGGGTGAGCCCTTAGCACAAGGATATGAACACTAAGGGATGCTGTCTTTAATTATGAAAATGCACATTCTGATTTTCTTTGTAGGAGGTTGGTTTGTACAGGGAGCCATGGGATGGGTGCTGGAGCATCCCAAACTATTATGAACTTAGAGCTTTGAAAAGAAAGGTGTGTCTCTATGTTTTGTGAGTATCTGCCATGTAGACTTTCACGGTGAGTAGCTATTCTACTATAGAAACCAAAAATAACAAACCGTTTTCTCTTTTGAACAGCATCTTTGAGCATACACTGCTTCAGTATCTTGCTAACATTTATTGTCTTCAAAAGCAACAGTATAACATGGGGAGGCAAGTAGATCCTTTTGACATTTTGCGAATGTTACAGGAGTGCAGCAGCAAGGTGATGTTTGCGACATTTTAAAGCCTTATTTGTTCTTCAGTATGTATTTGTCTCGTGCCTTTGAGCAAAGAGGCAATGTCAAGGGAAAAAAAAAAGCCTTTAAATATTTTAAAGTGCCCATTTAGGATTCATTTCTCAGAGAACTGAATCCTAAATGTCAGACAGTGTTTGATAGTTCTCTGTAAAATCATCATTAAGAATTAGCCTCCTTTGACATTTTTAAGCACTTAGACCTATCCAAAGAAAGTCAAGTGAAGAATTATCTAGATTTCATGTTTTGTAAGTTTATCTCTATCTGTAAAAAATGTCAAGTGAAGCATTATGCCATTGCTGAATGCCTTTATGGAGGCTGCACTGAATGTTAGTATAGCCAAAGCACACACAAGCTCTACCTTGACTGCTTTTTTTTGAATGTTTTAGGAAACTTCCCGTTATTATACCATATCACTAAAACTCTGCTGCTGGTCTCAGTAGTGACCAACCAGCCTAAGCAAGTTACTGGTGTCTTAGACCAGGGTATGTCTGCAGTGTGCTATGAGGCATAGAGCAGAGAACCACGTAGGTAAATTTTCTGTCTCTGCTGGGTTCCTGCATCATGGGTTGGCTTTTACAGAGGTGCATTTGGGAAAGTCATCTCCGGCCGTGCCTGTGTGTACAGCAGCGAGACTCAGTTCTCCTTCAAGGCACTGTCCTTGCAGGTGTCTGTGGTCAATACAGGGAATTTGAACAGGAACTTCCAGAGATTAAAAAAGAACACCTACTAACGGTCCCCCCCCAAACCAAAATCCTCCCACCCCCGCCAACTTTCTGCAGCTCAAATAACGAAGCTACATATCCTAGTGTGTGACATTTCACGTGCTCTGGGCATTGTGTACACAAGTGCATTAATTAATTAATACTCTCCTATGGATGGGCTGTGCTGTGTTCAGCTCTGCAGACAATGGATGTAGCACAAAAAATTGGCAAAGGTAGTGCTTGGTCCAGTCACATTGCTCAAGGAACTGTGAGGAGGAGGAGATAATAAAAAAAATTTTGGTCTCTGCCTTTCCTTTTTTTTCCGTTCTCATTTTTAAAACAAGCAGTGTAATTGTGGAGGCACCTGTTTTTGTTGTATTACAGAACAACTTCATTTTGCGCAAGGATTTCATTTCAGAGTGGTTTAAGTCTTCGTGTTATGGTGGTTATGAGTACATGCTGAGATAGGATGACTGGTTAGTGATATTATTGTTTGGTATAACTCTTTCCATCAGAGGTCGTAGACGTGGAGGTGTTTTGTTTGGTTAGTTGGTTTGGAGTTTTGTTTTATTTTAGTCTGTGGTTAGCAGCGGTTTTTAGCAGTGAAGTGTCTTCAAGAGACCCAATTCCTATTTCCTTCTGCAGTGATTAGGAGTAAAAAGATTTGGCAATCTGTCATTGTCCTCTTCTCTGACAGTGGTTTTGTTCCTTGAAGGAAGTGCTTTGCAAATAATATCAACTGTAAATTGAGCGGAGAAGGTCCCTTGGTTCTAGCTCAGTATGATTTTTCGAAATCCTCCATGTGAAAAACTTGTATTACTCTGACAATTTCAGAGAGTAATGAGTAAAGATGGATGTCCCTGGGCAGTTAATCAAATTTATTTTGGCAACTCTCTCTGTCAGTATTCAAGGCTGTCATTTTAGTTATTTCTGAAGCCAGGTGAAGGAGGATCATAGCCATGGACTCCCTTGTGCTAAATGTTGTAAAACTTGGTGACAGTAGTATGTACCCATATGAGAAGAGGTGGACTTTTGAAGTACAGTCAGGGTTTATATCTCCTTCCAGTACCGTGGCTGACAGATGTATAGTGAAGGTGCCTTGTTTGATACTGGCATGTGGTATGTTCTCACTTTGCTCAGAATTAATGCCAAACTGCTGAGGTGGGAGAGGAAAAGGCATCCCTGAGTTCCCAACTTCTTGTTGGATCTAGCTCTGAGGTTTTGTTTTTTTTTTTTTTAACCTGTAAAACATGTCTGTTTTCCTCTTTTAATGGGAATCAGCTTGCTTCCAGCTATGTCAGAACGAGGTTTGCAAATGGCTTCTGCTGGTGCAGAATTGGGTTGTAGTCCAGGTGCAATTGCTAGCTGCAGCTGGAAAAAATGCAGGCTAAGGTAACCATAACCTAAAATTCTCGCTACTTGTGCTCTTCATTTCAGAACACATCTGCACAAGCTCAGTTCTGTGTTTCCACTCTGTATGCCTCCTTGAACATGCAGTAGTCCTGCTGCCCCACTGGCACGAGTGGAGGAGAGAGCTCAAACTTTTGCCTGGCCCTGAACTTGTTTGGATCTTTCTTTTCATTCTTTTAAAGTGGACAGCTGACCTTGGAGGCAGTAACAGAGATCTAAAGCAGTGGTGCAGTAACTCGGCCGGTTCTGCCAGGCAGCTTCCTTCATTAGAAAACCTGACAAATCTTACTGCCAGGATTCAGGATTAGTCTCTGAAAGCTCCTGTCCAGCAGCAGTGCACAAGGGATGCACGCAGCCTTTGCTTTGTATCAAAGCAGGACTGCAAGCAAGCAGGACAGTTCGTGCTCCTCGGTTTTCCTACATGCTACAAGTACCCTGCTGTTCAATTCTATATGCACACGAACACGTGCATGTATATGGGCATGCACGCATATGTATATATATGCTCAGAAAGGAAGAGAGAATTAAAAACTCTCCCGGAGGTGAAGAGCATGACATAGTGAGAATGCCAAGTATCATCTCTGGTACACAGTCATTTAAAACACAGTTTATACTGTACAGCTTTGTATACTTCTTGTGTTTATGCATGCTTGTGTGTGTGGGTGCGTACATATATTTTTATCTATATATGTTGCTTCACTCGCTTCAACTTGAGCTGTGATATTGAAAAATTTATGGCTGAAAATGGCAGAGGAAACGGAAGTATCAAGAGGAAAAAGGCAGCAGATACACAAGCTACAAGAAGCTCTCAGGAAACATGGAAAGGCACAGGCTGCTTCATGGAAGAGGAAGGTAGCTTTCTTTCACCGCTCAGCACCTGATCTGTCCTAATAGCCCAATGCCTATCTGTGTGCTAGCAGTAATCTAGAAATCTGTCTGAAACACTGGGAAATCAGAGTTCTTGCGTTTGTGCTCAGCTATACCCTGCAATCCTGTTAAAATCGATTTGAAGACAGAAGTTAGCCCTAAAAAAAGAGGTGGTAAGAGGCAAATCTGGCTAGGTGGTTTGTTGTGGGATAAAGCATGATTATGCGATTGAACTTCTTTTGTTGTTGGCATTCAGAGCCACATGGGCAGGCATAGATTTTTTCATGAATGTAGTTACCATTCTAAGTGGATTTCACCCTACATGTTCTGGGTGTACGTGTCTCTGATGAGTTATGTTAACTGCATTGCATTGGGTCTGCACCCTGAAAGGAGAATGGGGTAGGTGTCAAGTCAGTATGTTGCTATGTTTAGTTTTTGTTCCCTCCAAATGAAGAAATGCTCTCAGAAACCATTCAAGAGTTCATTTTTAAGGCTTTAATCTTCTCAAGAAAGAGGATTTCAGTGTATAAGCAGAAAAGCAAAACCAAACATTCTCCCTTTTCCAAGATACAAACATTGACACCCTCTTTTTCTTGCAGACTGAATGTTTTTCTTCTGTCACATTTCTTTGGTTCTTTCTTGCTCTTTACATCTAGCAGCTGAGCCCTCAACTTAAGGTTGCAATATCACAGTAAAAATGTTTAACTTCATACACTGAAAGCTTTATGTGTTTTATGGACAACTGAAGCTGACAGAGTAAGTCAGAGAGTGTAAAGTGTGCAACTCCTAACAGGGTCAGAGAAAGCACCAGATGTCTTATCAGACATTTAATCACAGAAGTTTGATTTCACTCATGAAAGAGTCTGGCCAAGAACCTAGTTTCTTTCACTGAACCTTTCTGTCCTGAAGCCAACATGACAGTCCCCAGGCTTTGGACCATGGTGTGGGATGAGCACTTCGCTAATGTCAGTGCATGAAGAGTCAGCGAGGGAAGAAACTTGAAGACAGCTTGGTGCTTGGAAACAGCGAGTCTTTTAGCTGGACCACTTTGAGCTTGAGGCTCTGCCAGCAGATATGTTCCTTCTGCAGCTTGGTGTGATGGTATCTCGCTGGCCTGGGACCAGGGATGCCAAGCGTAGACAGAACTGCAAAGAAGCTGTGATACTGAGCAGTGAATGAAAGCCATTCCAGCAGAGATGCGTGTGATAGATGCCAGAGAGCTGAGTCTCCAGCTTGGGCTAATAGGTAGATATAAGTGATCTGCATTTTGTGTGACTTCCCAAGACTGGACAGATGGTGAAGTGCTTGTGTAATGAAGAGTCATCCGTGACACATTTGTTCAGAAAAGGGGAATAAAAGTTTTCGAGCTAACATTCCTTTGAAAAGCAAACCATTCTCTTTGCAGACTTCAGTTACCTCCTTTATGAGTCTGTCTCTATAACAATTCTTTTCAAGGAATGGACCATACACGGTGGGTGAGCTCTATATCTAAAAGGAAAACCACAATCCTTTAAAAAAACGAACATAAACCAACCCACCACCACCACCAAAAAAGAACTGCAATATCAGTGGAATTAATATAGTAGCAAGGAGAGGAAGCAATCTCTTGAAAATTGAGAGTTGGATAGGTGTGTGTTAAAATAACTATAATGAACTGGATTCATTGCTGCTGTTAAAAGACTGAAAGTTTTTCAAAGTTAGGTTCCACAGACAAAATGTCCTTCAAAGTGCTTGGCTCCAAAGGAAGGGAAGAAGCCTCCAAAGTTTGCAAAGAAGTGTGAAAGAAAAATATTTCCCCTAGTTTGGAATGTAGTTGAAAAGGAATGAACCTTATCACCAAAGGATAAGGAGCAAGTTAAAAAACACCTTCAATCCTTGTCTGCTGCAGATGACCCTGATTGACTTTGAGACAGTAACAAAAGCTTAATCTTGTTTGCAGTATATTGAGAGATGGCTGGGGAAGATTGACTGTGAAAGGGTAGTCTCTGAGCTGAGCTCAGAACGAGGTAAATTGTTTTAAAAGTTCCAAATACCATTACATTTTCCCTTGTAACTTTGCTTAAACCTTTTAAATTCTTGTCTGCCCCACAAAGGCACAAAGCAAATGCTATCACTTTTGCACCCCGAGGAAAATTCCAGGAGTCCCACTGGGTAGATTTATGTGGGTGGGGGAAGGAGTGAAGACTTCAGCCAGAGCGAGCAAGGCTTCTATCATTGATATAATGAAAAAATGGTTAAAAACTAAAAGCACCTACAGACAACAGGTATTTACTGTCATTACCAAGTTGGATCTTAATTGCTAACTAGTCCAGCATCCAAGCTCATTTCTAGAAGAGACTTTTAAGAGATTTGGACAAATTTTGTCAGGCCCAGGGGAGCAGAGAGTGAGGTTTCCTCACCCAAGGAAGAGGTTGTTGGAAGCTGCTGTTAGTTGTCCTTCTGCAAGGGAAGAGAGAAAAGCTAGCTGCGGTGGCTTAGCAGTGTTGCTGCTTAGGATGGGGTTTGTGATCTCCTAACTAACTAAAACACAGGCTTAACGAAAAAGAAAAAAGTGATTCCTCTTTCTTCTGTTGACATTGAATTGCAGCCTTGCAGCTAGGAAGGTAGACACAGCATGGAGTTCAAGGAGCCTGGCCAAAATCTGGCAGACTTGTACTGGTGGTAGCCTATGGTAGAATACTGCTCTTAGCCGAGCTTTGTAGCTGGTCTTACGGCAGTGCTGTGGAAGCTGCAGTCTTGGCCAACTGAGTGAGGACAGATTTTTATGTGTGGAGAGGAGAGTGGGGAAGTGAATACCCAGCAGAGTCATTGCTCTGTCTGATCTGGGACATTGAGTCTATGGCAGATTTACAGGTAGCCTGACAATCTCCACACTACGCTGAGCTGTGTAGGAAAATTTCCTTTTGTACCTTAGGATGTTTACCCCTGCACTCGGTGTCCGTTGTACCTCTATATCTCCAATGTCGCATCTCTCTTTGGGGGAAAAAATCTAACCGTCCTAATCAGTGTCTGCTTTTAGAGTTCCTACTTAACATCCTGCTAACGTGCCTTGCAACAAGGCATAATTATTTCCCTTTAAACTTTTCTTGCAACTTCCCCTCTTTTCTTTTTCAGAGGTGTTTTATTTATCAGAGCATGAATTTGTACATCTGAGATCAGAGTACTTCATGCTTTGCTTCAACGCAGATCCCTAGCAATTAGAAACGATATGAAAGGCAAATATAATTGAATTCTTGTCCTTGCAGTCTGCTAGCTTTGTGGTTCACCCTTTGATTCAGAGCTCCTATATTTTATCTATTCCTTTCACAGTTTTTTAATTTTTCTCTCAGAATTTGTTACTTCTCTTGGAAAGGCAGTACCCCCACCTTTTTTTTTTTTTTTTTTTTTTTTTTTTTTTTTTTTTTTTTTGTAGGGGAAGGTGAGGGAACTGCATGACCTCGTTTCCTTCCCCTTTGCAGCAGGGAGGAAGAGGAAGGATAACACTAAAGGTGGAGGCAGGCACGTGGTTGAAGGAAGGGGCGGCTGATTGTCTGAGCCGCTTGGGAACTGCTGTGAGATTTAGGAGATGTGTGTGTTTGCACACACCCGTGTCTCTCCTTTCCACACGCACACACGCGTGGAAGCGTACACAGACAATCACTGTCCCTCTCACCATCTTCTTCTGTCACAAAGCCCAAGCTGGAGCCCACTGAGGTCACTGGAAAAAGTGACCTCCACTAATGTGAACTGGATACTTCACCGCTATAGCTCACGCAAGTGACCCATTCTGATTTTACTTCGGATTGCACAACAGCCGTGCTGTCACTCTGGGTTGCCAGTTACATCCATCCTCTGGATAGTATTTCAGCATCATTTGCGTTTGCGTTGCAGCTTTCATCTGTGATCTTTCAAAGGTAAAGAGGGAAGTAATATTATCAGTCTGTAGAAAACCTCCAGAGCTTCTGTCGATATTTTAGACTGCGTTACGTTTTTTAAATGGTAGTTTTTGGTGAATGCAGAAGTATTTATTGTGTTGATTTAAACACAGCAAGCAATGTATCTGTTGTTTAGATCTCACTATTCTCTCTTCCATTTAATGCTTATTACAGAACAAGCCTTTTACTATACATTTCATATCTGTGCTAGTTCCCTGCTGCAATCATCTAATACCTTCACTTCTTCAGAAACAAGCAAACCCTTCAGGAATCACATGTTCTGATTCTGGAGAGTGGTTAGGTATGGCTAGGCTTAAAACACTCAAGAAAGCAAGTCAGGGGTTCCAGAGAGCTGATGATTACCAATTTTTTTCACTTGAAGAGTTTTCTTTCCTTTGATTTTTAGGACTAAAATTACAATTGTGTAAATACAGCCCTCGGAAAGTTGCGGTATATAAACTGCATAACCTTGTGAGTATGATCAGGGAAACGTTTTATTTAATGTATGGAGTTTCCTCCTCTTCCCCTTTGTTTATAATTGCTACAAATAATATCCCCCCTTATCTTCTTCCCTGTTGTATGATGACCTCACTGCCCCCAGGCTCCCGTAGGTACGATGCACCATCACCGTTTCCTTCCCATCGCCTTCCTGGGGCCCCCTTCCGTGTGGTTTCCCTGTCTTCCAGTGAGGACTGGCACCTTTGGACAGCTGAGATAAGTTCGCTTCAACAAATTGTTTCTTCGTTCACACGCACGCGCATGCGCACGCTTCGTGTTTTGGGCATGCTGTCACCACCACGCACGTACACGCTTCTCTTTTTGGGGAGTGCTACTTACCTGAGAAATACTGGAGTAGCATGAGACTGAGTGCAGAGCAGTACGGATTTGGGGAGGAGAGGAAAGAAGATGTCTTAAGCGTACAGTGGCCTCAGCTCAGTGTTCCTTTTTTTCAGAACATGGACTTTGTGGATTGTTATGACTAGTGGCATTCTATCAGAAAGGCTAACTTCAAATCCTTGATATTTCAGTGGTTTAAAAACGGCACATCTAGAAAACATTGTCCCTTTGACTTTTCAAAGTACGTTTGGAGCCCAAACTCCAAGCTTAACCATGTTTTTGTTTGAGAATTTTAAAATTCTGTAGTGCATTTCTATACAACAACGCTTTGTTATTGTAGGAACATATGATTTAGACAAGTCTTATGTGTTCACTAGAAATAAATCTTTTTCTTTCTTTCTTTTTTACAATAACACCTACAAATTTAGATACCAAAGGGAAAAACAAATTTAAATTACCAAAGGAGAAAAGAAATTGCTAAGTCATCATGCTACTGGAATCTATATTTTTAAATTATTTTTTAGCAAAAGGCTTCATATTTTTAGGTGTTCGCTAATGCAAAATGATCTGTCAAAGGACCAGCATATCGGTAATAAACTTGTTAAACCTAAATTGCATAGCCTGTCCTTTTTGTTTCAGATTCAGTTAAGTTTGAGGTCCTCAGAAAGTTTTCTAGAAAACCCTCCAGGCAGCTGACTAAATTAAAGAGGGGAATTACTCGCAGGCTTAGAAGACAAGTAGGGACATCAGGAATGAAGGATAAGTGTTAAGCTGTCTCTCTCTGCATAATAATTTTATTGATGTATCATAACGTTGGAGATGTATTACCCAAAGTAAGTAATACAGTGCACCATTGAACACATTATGTTGTAAATAATTAAGATGCGTAATGTTAAAACTTTGGGTAGAATGTAATTACTGTACTCCATGGAAAATCAATGGCTATTCCAGCAACATAAGTAAACATTAAAAACAGTGTTTCACGAACACACACAGTTGGCAACTGTTTTATGAATGTATTTTATAGGCCGTTTTTGGTTTTGGTCAGATGAGATGGAGGAGCTCACGTGCAGAAATTAATTTTCCAAAATTGTCTGCCTTGAAGATTTGCTTTTCGCTTGAGTAATAAGGGATGTTTCCTCCTTCAGTCAGCAGCAGCAGAATGCAGAGATCCACACTAAAGTCAAATGCACAGTGCTTGACAGGACTGAGTGCTTTTGGGTACTTGGCAGGACTGAGCATGCTTTGCAGCCTGCGCCCTATGGCTCTCTTTTGCTAGTTTAAAGCATAAGGTAGGCTTATTCCTGCAATTAAAAAATAGACGTATCTTGCACTTACACTGGTGGGAAGGTATGAGCACAGGTGGGGAATGAATCCCTTACAATTTTTATTCTGCTCTGAAGAACTGGGAGCTCAAGCAAGGAAATCTGCAGATAGCTGTCAAGATCATTCAGTTGAACCAAACAAGGTGATAGAATTGAAATATGAATTTAACGTGTAGTCCTACCTGAATCTTCAGTCAGAGTTATGCTAGGAATTTGCATGACTGCATTACATATAGGCCCTGTCTAGAAATATTTGTAAAAGGCACCTCGCACACATATATCAAACAACAGGTTTGTCAAAGGTGAAATTCTGGCTTTCCAATTACTTTTGATGAGACAAATGTTTCACTTGCAGTTTCCGTAGCGGATCTGTTAGATTTGTCTTTCAAAGAGTTTAAAAACAGAAGAGGCAAGTAGAGCCAACGTGCTGACCTGTACATCAACTTAGCATTTTGCTTGCAAGCACTTCTTGGGTCCCAGGGGAGCGTTCGGAGGACGCAGAAGATAGTGCAGGTAGCTCATCCTTGAACACTACTCTCTGATGTTTCGTCTTTGAAGGAAGTTGTGTGGGCATAGCTCACAAGCTTGTGGCTGAGGCTGAAGAATTCCTTTAGAGTACCATAAAACCTTGAACAGCCCACCAATGCACTGAGAAAATGAAGAATTCCACATGCAGTGCTTCGTGGCGTTCGGGAGAGTTACTCTAGATCCCATGCTGGTATGAGATCAGAACCAGTCGCCTTAGATGACTTGCAGCAGGATGGTCTCTTTTCAAGGCTTCATACTTGGGGAATTGCATTGCCTAGGCAGCCCATCAATGCTTGGTGACAGAGATTTTCAGGACAGGCTGGAAGGCTCTCCTCATCTGCTTGCCATTTGATTCAGATGTTTTACTTTGGTTTTAATTATGTTTTTTTTCCAGCTTTGTTGCTTGCAGATTTACATTACTGTCTTTAATAAAGAGCCATGGCAACAGGTGTTGTAGAGATTAATCAGATAAATAAATGATGTGTTTAGCGTTCATTCTTATGCACAAGTCCATTAAAATGAATAACTCTAATAAGCACTTGGCAGGCATGTTTCAGTGTTTGGGTAATATGCCAGAAGTACAATGTTCTGGTAGAGGGTAGCATATTTCAAGCCCAGGTGATTAATTCTTTTTTTTTCACTCTTTGAAAGAATTAACTGTTGCCCTGCCATTTGTCATTTAAAAGCCTCCGAAAAACAGACTTTAAATGTGGTTTTGCATAAGTTCTTCCGCAGCCTTTCCCGCAATAATTTGAGTACCTTGCAGTTGTCCGTTAAAAGGATGCGACTCAGGGCTGTCAGGGGAGATTCAACCTCTCTTGCACCCAGTTCACTTCAGGAGAAGGAAGTGCACAGTGTGGATTTTGCCTGGGTTTAGATAAATACTTCTTTTTTTAATAGAAGGTATTTTCACAAGAGTGTCCATCTGTGTTGCCAAGGCACGGTGGAAGTAGTGCTTTGCTCTCTAGTAGTTAGGGGTCGAGTTTATGGTCAGATGGTTGCATCAGCTAGCTTCTTCGGATGGTCTCATTGAAGGTGGGCTGCAGGCAGTCCTGATTTGCCTATACAGCTGAGCATTTTTACTTTTTGAGGCTTCAGTATTAAGTCCTCTATTTTTTGTTCTGTCTGCAGACAGGTGATTAACATAGAGTTCTATTTTCCTTAATAAATATTTATTGAAGAAAGAATATCTGTTGCCAACATCCCCATAATAAAAAATATTGTTGTAGCCTCTCTTCTCTATTTTATGCCTGTACTACCATGAGTGGTGTCCCCCTTCTCCCGTTGATACTCATTTTATTTGGCATGGCTAAAGAAATGAGGATTGACATTGATGGTTCTTCATATAATTATTCTGTGATTACTGCAACTCTGAAGGAGGGATGGCAGCTCATGTCAATGTACTTTATAGCTTTATTTCATAGCATATAATACCATAACCTTGATGTTAATATTCAGCCAGCGCTTTGTAGCACCCAAGCTTTCAAGTTGCTCGCAACAGAATTACTTTGATTTCATTTAACAAAGGCAAACATATCTTTCGTTAGCCTTTGAGGTACGTGGGTTTGTGGTCTGTTTTTCTGAAATCATTGAGTTTTGTGACTTTCTGGTCCTTTTATTTTTTATTTATTAATTGTTATTGACATAAAGATTGATTGAGTTTATTTCAAAAAGTTTCTTATTGTGAGTCCTACGCTCACTCTAGAGCAAGGAAGAAACAGTTTTTCTAACATTTGACATTCTGAGGTCATTTGGAAGACATTTGATTCTCAATGTGTGTGTGTATGTGCATGCATGCATCAACACTCCGTTTGAACTGCATTATTAACTGAAATCATCAGTTTATCCTGAACTTAGAAATAAGCTTTTTAGAACATGCAGATCTTGCTCAAGTACAGCATTGTATTTGGGTGCAGAAAAGCTATTTCTTGTATGCTAGGTTCCTGGTAGTGATCTGGTGGTCTGAACCTAAGATTCTTAAGGAGGAAAGAGGAAAATATGACCAGGTTTAAAAAAAAAAAAAAAAAGAAAAAGAAAAAAAGAAAAAGAAAAAAAAGCCTGTGTTGTATTTGTCAGGGATGTGCATCTTTTCATGACAATTTCCTTTCGGTACAGTTAATGTTAATTAGATGTTTCATATAGGTATTTTTGGTAATGTTATGCATTCTACAGAATTTAAGTAGGGTCCTTCTTTCACCCTGACCCCTGAAGCCTGGCAGACTGTGGGGGGGTCTCCTCCTTTGTTTCCCTCCAAAGGGGTAATGGGCAATACGGTCACTGGAGAGAGAAAGGGAACAATATGCTTGCCTGTGGGAAGGAAATACTTCTAAATGGATATCTTCGTGTCTCTTCCCACCTCTTGCCTGTCTTCGCTGTTTAGGATGGGGACTCTTTGAGGAAGAGGCTACTGCCTGTTCTATGTGTGGGTGTCACCTTGCGCAACCAAAGGCTCGTTCCTCATAGCTCCCAGGCACAGATGGGATCTTAATACAGCAAAACTTCATTGCTGTTTTTTCAAGTGTTTGACAAAAATGGGAAGCTATCAAAAGAGACTGTTCAATTCAGTGCTCGCAGCAGACCTGCTGTCTGAAACCATTAAAAAAGAAAAAAAAAGAAAGAAAAAGTTTTTCTGTTTCAGGTGCTCAAACTCTACGATGTGGTTAAAGAATTAATTTTTTGGTAGGGAGGGTAACTAAGCTTTGGAACAAATTGTCATGGGAGATTAAGTTTTAAAGTCAAGACTTGGTATCTGAGTAGAAAATACTTTCATTTTCAGATATTGGTTAAGATGCTGGGTCGGAAATTTGGGAAGAATATGTCGTGGACTGAAGAACTGGCAAGTCACACACAGGCATGCATAGTGCCACTATCAGTACACATGGGTAAAGCTGGTGGTGGTTTGTGGAAGAGGCTTATTTGAGATTTCCACAGCTTGCGCTTCCCACCACACTTTGGCCATAAATCCAAAACGCTCCAATGAAACTCAGAAGTCCCAGGAAGCTTGTGACAGCCATTTAATAAAACAATACTTTTTTAGTTCCTTTTACGCAGGTGCAGCCTGTGGTGCAGTATTTTGTTATGAATAGATCACAACGAAGTGCTCCTTTCTGTAACACTGTGTGAATTTGGGATGAGTTTGGGGTTGGTTTTGTTTCATTTAGTTATTACAGCTGGCAGGGGAGAAGGCTATTCCTGTAGGTCTCTGTAGCCAAGAATGTTATGTGAAATACAGCCTGTTGATAATATTTGTGTTTGGAGAATCTAGCCGTAGGAGGTCACTGAACATAAAAAAATGTTGGTTTTCAGCCCAGTTTGGTAACTTAACCTTTAATACACAGAGCCAAAGACCTACGGGTCAGCCTAACTTAGAGGGGAGTTGCATGTTTCTGTCGGTTCAGATGCTTTTATTCATGCAAGCTAGGGCGGCTTTTGGTACGTTTTGATTGCGTAACTGGAAATGTTTGTAAATAGGCGTGCTGTTGGAGTGAGCGGCTAACGAGGTGAAAATAAATTCTGACCAAATTTTCATGTATTAATTTATTTTCTGCTTGCAGCTAAATGCTCTACATCTATTCCTTATTATTTATAAAACCTACCCATGTCTTAAGCAGCTCAATGAAGAGTAAAGTGCTGTAGAGGCACAGGCTATGCAACTGATAATATAAATTGGCAGAGGATATGTCATATCATGACATGGTTGTTATGGGATACGGGGCTTGACTTAATTTACATAGAAGTCATAAGTATCTACGAATTTGCTGAAGGCTAGGATTAGGGGCTGCAATGTGCCTTAGAGCTGTGGGGATTTGAGAGCTTTTTGGGTAGTGTTAATAAACTGCGTCTCTTGGGGGAGAGTGTTTGAATGCAGTGGAACGCTTTCCTTAATGGTGGCAATTCTGAGCATTACAAGATGTTGGAAAGCCTCATGTCTCTAAGTAAACTGCAAAAGTCATTCCTGTTAAAAGCACGTCTTATTGCTAAGTATAATATATTGTGGAAATGGAAATCTGTATGTGGATTAGACAGCTGATCGGTACAATGCAATGAATCCATTGGAGAATTTAGAGAGGATTTCATGCTCTTTGCAGAATATGAAAGGTATTTGATGGAATTTGGCTCTGATTTCTATAGTTCTTACAATTATTGGTATGTTAAGCACAGTGGTCTTTCTCTAGTGCAATATAACCTGTTTTTTAAATGTTTAGTTGCATATACTTGTATCTCTTGCATATAACTTCCTCTCCTTTCTTGCCTAGCAAAATTAATTCATTTGAACTAAAGGAAATATACTGCAGATTATTCTTCTAGTACATGATTCATGCTATTTTTAAGGGAAACATAATTTTTCTCACACCCTTACAAAAACACTTCAAAATAAAAAAAAAAAGAAAAAGATGGAAAGCA
Source organism: Harpia harpyja (assembly GCF_026419915.1). Lineage (NCBI taxonomy): Eukaryota > Metazoa > Chordata > Aves > Accipitriformes > Accipitridae > Harpia > Harpia harpyja. Next base: position 4,623,910 of record NC_068944.1, on the reverse strand, counting down.
CTTCCCAGCCAAGCAGTGACAAGCATTGATTCATTTAGCTGCAGCCAGCCTCTGCAGGTTATATGGTACTATTGATGCCACTTCCAAACTGTATCAGAGGTGAGCTTGGTAACCTGTCTTTCTAGAATATATTTTTAATTGCAAAACCTTTCTGCCTACCAGATACTGTTCAGGCTAAACCTAAGACAGCCAAACATTTTGGCATCTTCTGATATACCCGGATACAGCCATGTGTTGGTGGCGTACCCTTTATAATAGTCATTTGCCAACATTGAACGAGTTAATATGTTGTAGAGCCCTTTTTTGAGGCAGCAAGTAGGCCTCTGAGAAACCAGTTTTCATTGAAACTGGGGAATGCAGAACAAGTGTATTTCAGGAAGAGGAGAGAATTATTTTTTTGGTCTGAATTTGCAGTCAAAAATATGCATTGTAGTGAAGCCCTGGTCAGAGGCATATTGCTGGCTCAAGGGAGTGTTAAGGTTCAAAAATACACACGTTTTCAAATGGCGGTGCTCTTCCCCCACAAATATTAGCAGCCGGGGAGGTAAGAAGATAAAGAAGCTGATTTGTGTTTATTTTTCTGTCAAAAATTGCTAGAAGTCTTCCCTCTATTCTTACAGATCAGGAAAGATTTAGGAGCAGAATTGATATGAAAACTGCATATGTCACCTTCCAACCCCCCCAGCGATTATCTATATCTTCATTATTTTATTTTAAATTGTTTTTGCTGTTTACATAATGCTCCAGTTACTCAATCTTAGGTGCAATAAGTATTTAAAAGCCTGAACCATGAATTCTCAGTGTCTCACGAGCCAGAGTCTTCTAGGGATTTTATAGTGAAACAACCTTGTAGTTACAGCTAAATTGATTAGATCAGAATGGACTTATGGGCAATAGGGTTACAGCAAACTGCTTGCTGAGTCACCCTGTGGTCTCCTTATAAAGGAGACATGGAAAGCATGCTCTAAAGGCGAATAAAAATTGCAGCGAGAACATTGCAAGCACAGAATGAATGACTTCATAAACAGGTTTATAGCGTAACTGGAGTTTCCAGGCCATATAATCAACACTTAGCAAACCTTTTTTGAACTTGTAGATGTGTTTCACTGTGCAAACACCTTAGGTAGAGTATCATGGCATAAAATTATATTTTCTTCTGAAGCTACTCATCCTACAAATCATTTTAGTACCAAAATGAGCAGTCTCCATCAATCTTGCTACCCTTTTTCACAGGATAATTTACTTTCACTGTTCACTTTTCGTTTAGAAGTCCCCAGAGTTGCTCAGTTCCGCTGGCTTGGCTGGTGCTAATGAGATGTACCACAAAGGAAAAGGTAGAAATGAGTTTGTGAAAACTGAATTTAAGGAAATTGTACTGCACAGTGTGGGAAAATGCAGGTAATTTGGCAGTACGATTGCCTTGTTTGTGTCTTATAAGAGCACCTCGCATGCCATCAGCCAGTGCTGTAACTTGTTGAATCCTCTCAGCAGCAATGATGTCAGTAGTAGAACACAGGGGGAAGTATAAATCTTTCTGCAGAGCTTGAGTCCTGTCTCCCTTTTTGAAGGACTTAACTAGAGACAAGGAAAAAAAAGGAAAATTTGTAATTCTGCGATTTTGAGCCGTTTATAATTGGTATGTCAGTGAAGGTATTTGGAGTAGAGCAGAGGATGTGAAGAAGTAAGAACATAACTAGCAATATTTTGATACCTAGCACTGTTAGAGATGTGGCAAGACATTGATGGGTATTATAGTGCTCGGCTACAGAAGTCAAAGAATGGGATTTATTAACATCATACAGCAAGAAATAGTAAGAGCTGGAGCACGGGGTGCACAAGCGAGGACCCTGAGGAAGGAGAGCCATGGAGTAGGCAACGCACAGAAGGGTGACTTGTTGGCGCAAGGGGGAAATGGAAATGGTGAGAAGTTGTTCTTTGAGCCTGAGCTGGGCTGAGGGCTTGAGGGGTGTGTAGATGGGAAGAGGAGGATGGAATGTGAGGCTGAGGGCTGGAAGTTTAGAGACGGGTTTAGCTCTAAGGGAGGTGCAAAAATCGCAAGTAGTGCGAGGAAGACAGATGGTTTAGGAGAAAGATGATGACTGGAAAAGGGCACGGAAGAGTAGCTGCTGAAGGAAATTATGCACTGGTGTTTTTCCTGGCTTTGAGTGGATTTGGCTTGTAAATAGTAGAACTTCTGCCAACCACACTTTTCAGATCTTCCTCCCTATAGGAAGCACAATGCAAAAGTTTGTGACAGACCTGTAGCTTTTGTATCCTTACTTGAAAGTCAGTAACTTTAAAAACCAACCAAACAAAAACCCTCAAAAAAAAAAAAAAACCCAACAAACCCAAGCTTTTAGGTAAAAATCAGTTGCTGCCTTCTAAGACAAAACATAAAACCCGGTAGTGGCCTTTTGAGGAAAAAATACCTCTTATAAATGCAGAGAAGAGACTTGGCTTGTCATGAGGCTGAGTTTTGGTGATTGGTTAGAAACTTGCTGACCCATAAATGGTCAAGTCCAAGCATCTAGCTCAACAGAGTCATGAGAACTAAATTTCCCTCAGTGAGTGCCCTGTTACAAACACATTCAGCATTTTTAATCCCCTTTTTCTAACAGAGGCTCATCATTTCTTGCTTCCCCCAACTAAGAGTAGAATCATTCAGGGAAGGAAAATCTAGTGTCTACTGAACGAAGGAAAATTTATTTATATTATTAAATCTCTGGGACAGTTGAAATGTTTTGATTTGGCTAAGCAGGTCTCATGGAATTTTCTTGGACTCATCTGTCTCATATGGTCTTCCAAATTACTAATGATAATTATCTAAATATCTTCACTTGTTTCTAATGCAGTTACACTACCCTGATGGAGAGATGTTGTACTTGTGCAAGAACAAAATGTTTCATTTTCTTCTAGTTATTTTATTGTTACAGTGCACACAGATAGGATGCTGTTTTCATAGCTTTTGGATTAATTCGCTCTCAAATTCCTGGTGTCATCAGTATAAAGCTGCTTGTAGTGAATAATAATGAATCATTAGATTTGGCTGGCCATATTATCATTTGCAGTGGATCATGGTAATGTTGCATGTTAGGTCTATCACGTAATTGCTTTAGTAACTCTTTGTCACAGGATCAGAAGCATTTGCTATCAATAACAGTGTCAAGTCAGTTGTTTGACTTCAATTAAGAGAGACAACTGATCTCTAGATCTTAGTGATTTGAAAAAGGCTTGATTGCTAGACTGAAGCTTTGGTTACTATTGGGGCTCTTTTATTCATCTGCGGAATCTCTTTCCAAACCCCGGCTTATGGCATGTATGAAAAACAAAGTCCTACTGAGTACTTCTCAGTGATGATTAGACATCCGATCACTTTAAAATTAAATTTAAATGTTTTCAGTAAAGTGTATTTGACGAATAAGGATTCTGTAATTGTTGTTTTGAATATCTCATTTCTAAATTCCTAATTTTGACAGGAATAAGATTAATTAGGTAAAGCAAATTCAAACTTCACTGCCAATATTTTTGTTAGTATTTTGCGCATAGTATGAATCAGTGAAATAAGCTCATAATTGTTGCCATTTCCTATATCTGTTCTTGGCTTCCAAATAAAGATATCTAATAACATTCCTAAGAGGTCCTGGCAAATTATCATTCATGGAGACAGTACTGTGTAGTGTAGTGCGTAGAAGATTTAAGCCAAATTATTTTTACTTTTAACCTGAGTTAATGTTGGTCACTGTAGCATAAGTTAATACCATTAAATTCTAACAGGCTGATTAAGAAATGCCGGTGTTTTACCAATCTAAGCATAAGTTACTGCTAGGGCTTCCGCTATATCAACTGACCTTTCAGAAATTCCCTTTTATGTAGTGTTTGGGAAAGCCCTCTAGTAGAAATGCTGTCCATCAGGATACCTCTAGGAAGATTAATTACTGCACAGCACAGCTATGTTAACGGCAGACATTAATTACTAATAGACAAAATATTAACTCTTTTGCTATTTAAAACATATTAAAATAGTCATCCCAACTTCCTGTATTTTGAGGGTTTTTTTAATATGATGATGAATTCCACCGTCACCATGTGAATAAGCACTAGCTGAATACTCTCAGTTTCTGCTTTTAGAGTAATACACGTTTGAAGCAGAAGTATCTCTTCTTGACATCATCAGAGAACGTCAATTAACAGTAACAAAAGCACTTTTGTGAAGACTTGCAACAAGAAATCCTTGAGAGGTGAAGATGTGTTCACACAGGTGACGATAAAACTCACCCTAAGTATGTATCTACACATCAGTTGCCCGATGTAATGCTACTGTCCCTTTAGCTTCAGTGCTCAGCCAGTACCTGGGACTTCTGAAGATTGTTTCCCTCAGAGAAAAAGTCGTGAGTGCAAGCTAGTCGTCAGCTTAACAGGCATTCTTTTTTGTTTTCTTAATAAGTACTTATTTTTCTCCACCAGGACACAGAAGGGAACAATAGCAGGCAGTCTGCAAGGCCCACGAATCTTATGTTTCTATAGCGGGTGTCTCAATTTTGTCTGAGCATCATGATAGTTCTTCATGGCTCCCTGGTAACTTGGTTTCTGACACAAGTGCAAGCTAGAACAAACTTTCACATCTTGCAGTTAGGTTCCTTATTTCTCACCCGGGTCCACCATGTGGTAGGCACATGTTACGGAGTGGGGGTGGTAACCCCCTTTTCTCCAAGTCACCCAAATGTATGCATTTAAACAATTTTTTGGTTCTTACTCAGTATAACTTCTGAGGATGAGGATCATTTCATCTAACTGCACCTGAGCTGGTCAGTTGGACTGCCTTTTTACAAGCTGTGGAGAGAAGTGCCCGCTTGTCTCCACCGACTACAGAGAGGTTACGCAGCTATGTCAGTAGTTGCCTGTGATGTAGAACTCTAAAACCAGCTGTTGTAGCCTCATCCCCACAATACTGCAAAGGTCTGTGATTATCTTGGCTTAGAGTCACTAGATGGCAGGCATTGCCATCTTCCAACATAACTCCGAGTGCTAAAATCGTGCTGCTCTAGACTCTTTCCTCACTCCTTTCCAGTAGTGACGGCAGCATCCCTATCCCAGGAAGCTCTCTGCCTCTAGCACTGGGTCAAGCTTCACACCAGCCAGCTTCAGTCCTTTCTGATTCTGGATTCTACCAGGGCTGAACCAAACAGTGTCACCTGCTTGTCCCTGCACTGTTTTCAACCTCTTGGCCGCTTCATCAACGTGTGCAGATTCATATGTGTCGGAGGCATTTCCCCTGAATGCTTTTTAAGCTTTGGGTCAATGGAGCATGTTGCTGGTTGCACTTTATGGCTAGGCATAATCCCTAACGCTACATGCTATTTTTTTTTTTTTTAATATTGCCTATGTTGTAAATCAGTGCATTTAGGTCAAAACAGTCAAAAGCTCCAAATGACGTGAATTTCTAGATGCGGATGCCAGTAGCTGCTGATGTAGAGATAAAACATGCGGATCTGGTGCATCTATCTAGCTGTCTAGTATTCAGCATGGTAATAAAACCTTCTTCATATTCATTATCTTCAACCATGACTACCACACAGTCTCAGAGTTGTATTCGTCTCTACTATCTCCCAACCTTTGTGTGCTTGCTTTCTTTTTCATATTCACCACGTCCTGCAATTCTGTTTCTATCATTTCAGCACAGTACTCTTTAGAGAAGTTTTCTAGCAAATCCATCTAACATCATAGTGTTTCAGTAGGTCTTCATCTTTGCGTCTTGCTGACTCACCACGGTATTTGACACAGCTACTGAAAATGTAATTTATCGCATGCCATTGGAGTGGAGCTGATGCAAGACAGGGTGCCATTTTTTCAGACAGAGTACAGTCTAGGCCTTGCCTGGTGATTGAAATACTGTCACAACAAATGTTTTGACTTGTAGACAATATTGATGATCTCAGAGATGTGTGTGTCTTTTGAACAACATTTCTCAAAGAGACAAAAATGTTCAATGCGTATATATTTTCCTATCTAGCCTTTTCCTATTGATGTTTCCTGTGATGTTTTAGTGTGCACCACTTTGGAGAATAGCAAACGCTCCGGGTTGCTAGCAGCTGAGTGCTATGATTGGACTTTTAGCATATAAATGCAACATATACTTGAAGGTCTTTTTTCCTTTGGGGTGCGAGTGAGCAAACTGTATGGAGCTGCAGGTTTTTTGCAGTGTGGGCAGGGTATCACACAACAACCATAGTAGCAAAATACACAAATTTGCGTGCGATGCTAAGCTGACCAACTCCTTGACAGTCTGTCTACATTAGCCCTTCCTAATGTTTGGTCCGTATAGGCAAAATGCTAGACTGGCAAAAATTGCAGCCATATCACCTTCTGAGGTAACCTTAAAACACTTACTTGACAGCCTGCTTTATTATTCATTGAATTCAGATAAGGATTTTATATTTGTGTTGATTGGTAGAAAAGGCCCTAAAGTCTACAGCATTGTTTTTTTGGTTCTTTTGGGGCGCAGGGTGTCGGGCAGGGAATGTGGCTGAAAGGGGTTGGATAGCAGCGTGCTACTTAGTATTTTAGCTCATTTTGGGTAAATGTTTTGCAAAGAGGAAGTTTAAGGTTATTACAATACCAAGCAGGTGGTTGAACGCATCTTATCTGATAGACTGCAGAATTGCGCTGTCTGAGCTGCTGGGTTTGTATTATTCTTGGGAAAAGAGGAGGAGGGATTAGAGGTACTCTGCCTGTACTTTGCAGATGCCATTCTTGCTGCTTCCTTGTGTCTCGTGAAAGAAATGGATCCTAAAACTGCTGGTTTGTTACCAATAACATGACTGATGCACCCTATATTTTCTGCTGTTTTCCTAATCTGTAGCCTGATTGAATGACTAAGCAAAAGGTAGGTTTTTTTCTTTTCATTCATGAGTACTGTAATTTTAGGAGGACCAACGCATTTCTGTGTCAGAAGTGGTGGTGGATCTCAGGTCTCTGGAGGAATAGTATTTCATGGACCATGTGGTTTGCAAAACAGCTGCCAGTAAAGGCCCTGTTGTTTGTATGCGACCCACACATGTAACAGGAGACTCTGTCACACAACATTTTCAGCCCAAACAGATAAAGGACAGGAGAAGAAACAGAGGTACAAAGTGTATTATATGACCAAAATCTTCCGGAGTCTCTGGAAGAGCCATGCCATCTAGGTTCCAGATTATTATCCTGTCTGTGAAATGTTCCTGTAGTTGCAGAAAAATCCTTAGAAAAAAACCAAAAATCTATGTGAGTCACAAACACGACTTGCCTGGCAATTGCAGCTCTTGTTCTGGTACAGAAAAGATAGGATGGCTTGAGTTCAGAAGGAGCTTTGTTGGCAGTGCCCTTTGTGGATTAACCTTAGATGGCTGTGATGCTGTTGTTATAAGTGGGGACCCTGTGTGTGAAGAAGTGATGTCTGCTTTGTATATTGCTTTGTTAAACCCTTGGTGACATCCAAAGGGAAAACAGAAAAGTGATAGAAATGGTAAGGTGCCACCAGTTAAATATAATGCTTCTGTAGCACAATAAAACCATAAGGGAAAGGTGTTAAAATGAGGTGGAATCTCCTGAGGTTATTTCATCCTTATCTCTGAAGCAATCTTCACTATATCATTTCCCTAATTGCTTCTTTTCACGGAAGATGACAGCCTTTGTGTATTCTAGTTCAAGGAGATTTTCTGTCCTCAGTAGGGGTCTAGGTTTTATTTCTTTTCAACTCCACAGACTCCCAAAGGAAAATGAGATTGGACATAATTTTTGCTATCAGCCCTTTGTTATTGGCAAAGAGAAGGAATGGTGTGTTCCAGCACATTATGGTTGGCTGAAGACTGGAAAGGTGAGTAGCTTTTCTCTAGCAGAAATAAAAATGCTCTGTGCCTTGTGTGTTTATGCCAGCAGTAACTGCTGAGTCTGCAAGCATCAGTTCCTCATTGCCAAGCATAACATAATTACCAAACTGAGCAAGAATTAGGTGGTCTGGCCCTTATTGCAGCAAATGATTTTGCAATTTAGTTCGATCCCTTATTTAGGAATTGCTGCTTTTCAAAAATGTAGCATAATTTTATGCAGTTAAGATTCCTTCCAGAGTAGGAAGCTACTGTCTTTGAGAGGACAGCATCCAGTGACTAACCTAAAGGAAGCAACAGTGGTCTCTCGTGAAGTTAGCAGCTGACACCAAAATCGGGGAACGGTTGTGATTGACGATGGGGCTGCCATTCGGAACAAGCCAGACAGGTTGGAGGCTGGTGTGAACCTTACAACATTCAACTAAAACAAATTCAAAGTCCTGCTCCTGGGAAGGAAGAACATCCTGCAACAGCGCAGGCTGGAAGCAGCTCCGATGTCAACAACCTGGGAGTCGTAGGTAGACAGAAAGCTGAGCGTGAGCCAGCAGACTGCCCTAGCAGCCAGGAAGGCCAACAGCATCTGGGGCTGTATGAACAGAAGCATGGCCAGTAGGTTGAAGGAAGGGATTATTCCCCCTTTACTGAGCTCGTTAGGCCACATCTAGATTACCAGTATCCAGCTTTGGGCCCTCCAGCACAAGCAAGATGCTGGCAAACTGGAGGAAGCTCAGCGGAGGACCATCAGAGAGTCAGGGGGCTGGAGGACGTGCACTGTCAGGAGAGGCTCAGTGAATTGGTGGTATTTAGCCTGAAGAAGAGGGCTTTGGGGAGACCTAATAGTAGCCTTCCTCAATATCTAGGAGGAGATGATTGAGAACATGGAGCCTGGCTCTTCTTAGTGGTGCACAGCAGGAGATTGAGAGGCAAGAGAAATAAACTGAAGCAGGAGAGGGTCCAGCTGGATGGAGGGAAATGTTCTTTCATCGTGAGGATGATTAACAGTGGACCAGGCTGCCTGATGAGGTGCACTCTCTACCTTATGAGGTTGTCAAGACCTGACTGGCTAGAGCTCTAAGCAGCCTTGTCTGATCTCATAGCTGGCCCTGCTCGGAGCAGCAGGTTGGACTGAATGACCTCCTTAGGTCCCTTCCAACCTAAATTATTCTGCGATTCCGTTATATATTTCAGCATTGACCTTATTGGAAAAAACTGTCCACGTACTTGAAACATCCTCAACAGGAAATGGAGTCAGGGTTTCTAGCACTGATGAATGGGACATTACTTGGAAAAGAGGAGTGCACAGTACCTTCTGCAGCTGGTTCTCTGAATGTGAATCATCTTGGTGTAAGCTTTTCACTTGAATGGGATCCAAATGGGGTGAAATACTGTTTGGCATTTTTTCTTATTAGGCCTGCTAGGTTTTGAAAACCTACTTGAGAAAAAACAAACCTATTACTAAATATCACATCATCATCTCTAATTTTAAGAAATGAAAAGCTTTTGGGAGAGTGAATGCAAGACTCAGAAATGATTGCTAAAAGGATTCCCATTTGTCATAAAATGAGGTGCGTATTGATAGCAGAACTCCATCAAGCCTGAGAGATAATAGAATGTAACAGAGAAGGTCTAAGTTGATTACACTAGATGATAAGGCTTAATCAGGAAGTGCATGCTGATACCAGCAGGCATGACTAGAGCACATGACAAACTCATATCCAGCTGGAGGGGGAAAAATAATAATAATAAACCCCCCCCCCCCAAACCAACAACAACAACAAAAAACCCAAACAAAACTAGGGGGTACTCATATTCCAACCAACTGGACCTTAGATTTCATGATGTGCAAACGTTTCCTCCGTTATGGAGAAAATTCTTTTCCAAGATTTACATTGGACAGCTGATCGTCTTTGAGGAGAGACAGCTGTACTGAGAGAAACACGATTTGTGTCTTTTCATTTTGGATCTGATTTTAGTCCTGAGAAGAATCGTGTGGATTTCAGGGCAAGGTCAGGAAGTGGGGTAAGTGAACAGAGGCATGTGCAACACTGAGAAAGATACGGTACCTCATGTAATTATCTCAGTATAATATTTGTAATTTTAACATCTTCAAGAATTATTATCTTAATTTAAGCAAATATATGCAATGACTATTCTTCATCCTAACTAGTTTTTAGATGGAGGAAAGTAAGTTTCAAAACATGTTAGCTAGTTTTTGTTACAAGATCAGTACATCCTCTTTTTTTAACAAGATGTTACATGGCTGCTGGGCAAATGCCTTTTTAAAATTCATTTGTGTGACTTCGGAGTCATTAGACTTACTTTATTTGCATTGAAAGTAGAAAAAAAAATGGTTCTTGGAATCCAGAAAGACATAGGGTAGCTAGAGCTGCATTTTAATCATTTTCTTAAGTGCTGGGTTTCAAATGCGTCCTGGATGCATTTAGTTTAGAATAGTTTGACTTTCTCTCAATGCCAGCTGAGTGAGATTTAAATCATTCTATTTTCTATTTATATCCATGGAAACATAGCATAACATGGCAAAAGAGCTTTCCCCAACATGTCCCCTTCCAAGCTAGATGGGAATATTTTGATAAATGGTAGCATGGACGACAGTTCTGTACAGTCTTAGTTTTTGTCTCATCAGTGAGTTCTCACTCTTATCAGGGGAAAAATAGGAAGATACACCACAGCTTTTACACATTTGAAGTTCTCCTCTAAAGCCTGTTGAAGGCATTGATGGACTTTGTGGTAATTTAAATGCCTGTATATCAGACCAAAATTTGTGTTTCTCAGAATGAGGTGTCATAATCTAAGGTAGCTGCATGAAATGGAGTTGTTTGTTGTGTTGAGAAGTTTAATCAACTATTTACTCTCTAAACCAAGAGCGGAGCTGATTGAGAAGTCGGAAGTTTTCCCCAGAAGAAAGTTTGAATGAAAAAGCTGGGTTTCAGGTTTCGCCAGGAAAGCATTGACATGATTCAGCACAGAAACAGTTAATGTCACCTTAAACTGTGAATTCAAAACTGAGGAGCAAAATTAAAATAAAAAAAAGAAGCAGAATGAAGTACAAGTGTTATGGTAACAAGAATTACGTTTTCAGACGGGAAAACTCTTTTTGCAGAAGGATGTGGACAAGTCTGACAAATATACGTGCTTCTGACTTGCCATATTTTGTTACTTAAGAACTAATTAACTAGTAAAAGAAAATATTGATGGTTTAAAATATTTTGTGGCATATCATGGAACTGCCTGTTCTCCTGTAGGTCTGTGGTATGCTGCTGCTGTTACAAGCGGAGCAGTCCTTACGGGCTGAGTTCCAGCAGAGGTGCGCTGTGGTCTGAAAATGGAGCAGGGAAAGAAAGAAAAAGGTTGACCTGTCTGTGACAGGCTGAAAACAGGAGCCAAACCTGCAATTCTGTCTTTGGAGTCACCTCAGGTTCACAGCAGTACTTGTACAGATACTGGTGTATTCACTTATTCACATCGCCTGACATGTTTTAAGCACTGCAGTGCCGGGGACGTAGGCATCAGTGAAACCAGTGTGAACGCACTAACCCGTGACACTTGAGAATAGAGAGAGGGATAGATTAAAGAACTTTCTAACTTTCAGCTATGCTCATCAACAAAAGACCTGAGTGCAAAGGCCAGCTGCCATGAAAGAGCCCGTATCTATGCTGATAAACAGTCTGCTAATATAGATATTCATCTTCATAGGCGCTGCTTATTTAAAACATTGTCTGTGATCCTTTTCTCTCATTCCATTGTGACTATTGACTAAGCTGAATGCTGAGGCCAAATCCTCTGTCATTTCGTACTCCTATTTGTCTGGTTTTAGTTAGGGTTACACCAGGATTTATTTTCTCATAGTGGCGGTAGTTTTCAGGGAAATTTGTTGCATTGTGTTACTGTGTGACAATGCCGTTCAAATAGTGTTGACTTTTATTCAATGCTGCTTCGTCTTCTCTCTCCAACAGTAATGAATTTAAGGGTGGCAGGGATCCCTGTAGGAGAATCGTTAATGTTTATAACTTACAGAGGAAAAATAGGAAGGGACAAAATGAGTCTTCCACAACTGATTAAAGAGATTGTTTTCCTGTGGCTTCCCTGTTTATTCCTTTTCCTATGTTGTGGGCTTTTTTTTTTTTTTTTAATATGAGTTGTTTAATCTGATCAAGTTAGATTCTCTGCATGTTTTGTTTGGAATAATTAAAAGTTACTACCACATTTTTTCCTTAAAAGTACCAGTAATTTAGGAATCTTCTGTCTATGGCCACTGGTAGAGTTTTCTAGCTGCCAAGTGATTTTTTCAGATGCAAGGAATTTTTCTGACCTGGTTCTGCAAGTGAGAAATCACCTTGAAAATACAAGTAGCATAACGAACTGTTTAAGAGATGTGGTTGAAAACGTGTTGATAGCCTGTTATAAATATTAATGGGTACTGAAAATTTAACCACAGATCTAACTTCTGAGGTAAACAGTAAGGGTGGATTTTGTACAAGGTCACTATAATGAATTCCTGTTTGTTTATATGTCCAGTGTTAGATTACATCAGAATAAAATACATAGTAACTCTAAGAAAGCTGAAAGAGTGGAGTGATTTCAGGCTACAGCGGTGTAGCTTTAGAACAGAATTAAGGGTTCCAGGGCATCATTTGAAGCGGCACAGAGCTGGGTGCATTGAGAATTTGGGTGCATAGGTCTAGACCGCCTGAAGCCCCTGTGTGACCTGTTGCAGCTGTGGAAAAGAAAACTCCTGCTGTACTTCTTCCTCCTAAATCATCACCTTTGTCTTCATCTTGCCTGCAGTCTGTGCTTTCAGATTCCGTGAAGCGCAAAGCGACATGCACCCAAGAATATGCCTACGGAAAGGTGATTTACAGCCCCCAAAGAGTTTGAGCGTGTTCCCTGAGCATTGGTGCGTGCATCAGAAGGAGGTTAAGAATCAGGCTAATTGGGTACTCTGCCTCCCCGTCTTCCCACTGATGGGTAGCTCAGTTGTAGCAGTACGAACAAATGAAAAGGCTTTGAATTGTTGCCTTGAGTAGCAGAGGTGGTGTTGGTTACCTGTTCAGTTACAGCTTTAGGAAGAGTCAGACCTTCACCTGGCTAGACACCGAGAGAGTCACAGCCTGGACCCCAAGCCGCATAGGAAAATTTCTGAGCTTTTATTTTCTGAGTACATAATTGTCCCTCCAGCCCTCATAAACTGTCTCAAATTGCTTTTTACTCCCCAGGTCTCAGCAATGTAATCCCTGGAGAACGAGTTACTTGTCTGCTGGAGAGAAATAGTCAGTAGGCTGTGCTGTTAGATGATTTTAGCATATAACTGTGCCAAGCATGGTAAAAAAGAAAAGATGAAGACTGCGCAGGAGTATAGTGCTTTATATGTGGTGTCTCCTCCAGGGAAATCTATCTTTCCGTGCCCATTTTCCTTCATAAACCTGAATTAGATGGATGTAGAACAACACAACTGCATTCCAGACTTCTTCAACTCTATGAATTCTGGGTTGGAAAAAAGGGAGAACAACGCTTCTTAATCATGCTGAATGGTGTTTGGCCTGTTTGTGTCTGTCCTACGTGGGAGTGAAGTCCCACGCCTTTTCACTGGGTATGAAAAGATAACAGCAGTAAGTGGAGGTGGAATCCTCTGCGGAGTGAAGTGGGAGACCACCCGAGGGTGAGCAGAGCAGGGGTGGATGTGCCATCTCCCATAGAAACTGCAAAGGCTTTTTCAGGATAAAGTCTAAAGAGTGTGGGATGGAGACTGTCCCGTGCAACATTTGTCAGCTACCCAGTGTAGAGACCTAACCTTAAAAGCAGCACACGTACCCTAAGAATTAGGGACTTGCTTGACATCAATTTCAGAGAGGATACTGGTCACACTTGGTATGTTTAAACCAGGAGCGTTTCCCAAGTGCGGCTGTTAGTCTTGAACATTCATAAATGCTGAGACAAGAGCTCTGCACACAGCATTTTCTGACGTGCCTGGCTTTTTTTAGGGTTTTTGATACAGACATCTGGAGGACCAAAACCGTGGGACACATTCACAAAAGGATGGGAAAGCAGTTTCCATAGAGGAATGGGATGGGAAAAGGAAAAAGCCTGCCTTTTCAAGGAAAACAACATAGGTATGGGGAGGGATAAAGATTGTTTCTGGAGGAGAATAGACTCTAAGCTCCTTAGAGGGAGGAGCTGGGAATGTGTCAGTCAACCTGAAATGTAAAGAATCTCCAGCTGTGAAACGTACTGCAGTAGGATGCTCTCCAAGAAACCTTTTCTTAGGTTATTTAATCAAATTTGAGAAATGGTAATAAACTAGATGAGAGGAGACAGCCTGCCCTGGTAGGGAGATGTACTGGCAGGTCTTAGCAACGCTTTCTAAATTGAGTCATTCTGCTTTGATGCCTGAAGTAGGAGTTTAGGCTATCCCGTCAGTGGAGCTGGAGTGGTCTGTGTGGTTCAAGGAACCCCCTGTACTGTTAACTGGTAACCCATTTCCCTGTAAGTCTATCAGGATTGACAGCACTGCCTCTGCTACAAGGTACATTCCCCATCTTCAGGATGTTCCTCTTTGTTCCTCCCAAGGATAGGTCCTAGACCCAGGGAGGTAAACCCAGAACGCATGGGGAGGCTGAAGAGGAACTGAAAAGGGACCAGCTGGCTGGGGTGGTAAAAGACAGACAGGAGGAACGGTGCCTCTGATGGAAGCTGGTGGGACTGGGAGTCAGAGGTGGTGTGGAATCAAATAGGTGTTGGAGTGTTAGTTCTGTGAGGATTTAAAGCTTCACGCTGCTGAAAAGTTGTTCACCCAATTTTTTTTCCTATTGGATTTGTCAGTTGTGATTACTAGCCAAAACAGACAGACCTATTCTGAATCCGGTTTCCTTGACCAGAAAGTCTAAATTTATCACCCAGCCACCTAAGCTGGATGTGTGAACATAAACAGTGTGAATTTTCCCTGCAGACAGCGGTAACTGTATAAAGGTGCAAATAGCAACACTTGTAAGAAGTTATATTAGTTGTCTCATCACCCCACCCCTCCAATTTCCCCCCTTGGAGAGCTTTGGCTGAACACTTCCATATGGGAGGTGGATATTACACAAATCCAGCAGGGCTGTTTCCTGTGACCTTTTAAGTGTGAAATGCTGTCTTCAGGCCGTGTCCTAGCTGTGAAATCTAGGTTTCCTCAGTTAGCTGTGGGAATGTCGGCGTCTCTGGTACACAGACGCAGAGAGCTAATAGCAGGCCACATCACAGCCCCTGTGGCGTGGATTTCTCTTAATGAAAATTGGGAACAACCTACACCACAGCGTGCATGGGAGGGGGAGACAAGAGAAACTGCCAAATCTCCCACGCATCTCTGTTCTTTCACGTGCCAAACGTACACATCGTTTTTTGCCTGTGAATGGTAGATATTGAAGTGAAACCACAAGCCTCCTGCAACATCTGTTCTGTCATGCTAATGATTATTATTCATCACCACTCTATCACCACCTCCATCAGCTGTAAGGCCACTAGTATCACTTCCCTTTCTCTTGCTAGCAGGTATGTGACATGGTACTGAGAACCAGCTGCAACATGTTCATTTTGGGCTGCTTACAATATCTGGAAGTTAGGCCAGCTTACTTCTGTGGTGGTACCCACCTTACTGTGTCATCAGGACAAAAAAACTTCCAAGTTTTCTTTTGGTTTTTTGAGTACTGAGCAATTTAAACATGATCCTGACAGCAAATTCAGATAATACAACCTAAAATTTATGCTATTACCTTTCACGTGTTTAGGACTGTTATCCATTTACTTGAAAAACCGTTTCGTTTCCATCAAATGGCCTTACTAAAGAAAAACTAGCATATGGAAAACCTATGGCATTTTACCAGGTTGGAACTGTGCAGGAAAATTAAATCTACTCTTGTAAAACATCTCTTACTTGCGTTTAAAAGAGAAAATGTGCTGAACTGGGTCTAAGAGAAACACTTGGTGCTTAGGTGCTCTTAATCTCAAAGCTAATTTGTTTAAACGTGCAGGATGCTTGCAAAGTAGGCAATACATCCTTTTCATAGGTGAGTATGTTGAGTTTTGCCGAGGTGCAATGAATTGCGTGTTTTGAACTCCTGTGCAGCAGCTGAATTGCTGATTAGATCAGTATTCAGCAGTCTCTGATCTGAGTTTCCTGGCTCTGATCACTAAACGACTTAATTTACTGATTTGTTAGCATGACAGATTCGGAGTTGCAGAGAATAATTTATAAATACCATGTGCTGAACAAGTTTTTGTTTGCCGCACATAATATTAATTAGCTAACGGTTTTGCCAGGAAATACGTTCAGGATAGCATCCATTTATCCTGATATTCATGTCTTCTGACAAACAACAAAGACAGATTCAGCCATCGATGGACTGTGGATGGCAAATATTCTCCAGGATGGTTTGGCTGCCCTGGCTATGACTGAGGGAAGCCAAGGAGTCTTGGAGGGTTTCAAAGACCTAGCACTTTTCGGAAAAGGTCAGGCAAAGGGGAGGCTGTGGTAGAGCCTCACAGGGAGCAGTTTCCAGTGGCTTCAGTGGATGGGGAAGGGCGCAAGGAAGGGTCAGCCTAACTGAGCCTTTGGGTAAAACAGATAAAAACACACTCTTCTGTGGATTCAAAACTTCTCCTGCTCTGTTGGTTGTTGTTATACTAATACATTGTGTTTTATGTGGGATAGTTCATATCAAGACGTAGGATGCCATGCTATGAGAGGCTAGGCTGGTCTAATAGCTCTTAGTCGCCAAGAGAGATGGACCTGATACTTGTTCTTCCCAGCATGCTTCCCTGCCTCACACCAATTGGCAGAAAACTCTCCACTTTTAGTTTTGCATTTGTTCCCTGAGCTCTTTTGACCTCACAGTGAGATGATTCATTGCCAGACCTTGTCCAAGGGAAGGGTGGGGACGTATGACTTGGAATGGGACTGGTCCTTTCCATACTAGCAAGCCACCAGCTCCCGTCAGCCATCCCATGAAACCCGCTGTGATTCCCAGGGCTATTCACCGGCTGAAGCCGTTCAAGGCTGAGGTCAGGCATTCATTCCCAGGCAGTGCCCACAGGGGTTTCTGTCCACGCGAGCTTGCGCTCTTGTTGGACAGCTCAGGTCGTTCGGGCTGAACTGGGTTCTGCAAGGCTGTGCCAGCATGTCAGAGAAGGAAATAACATTTATTAGGAGGAAGAGAAAGCAGGCTAGGGTGGATGATGAAGAGCAGCTGAGTACCGCCTGGGTTTGCTGATGTTATAATCTGAGCTACAACTAGAGGACCACGTTTGAGCACAGCCAACGTCAAGCTGGCTGGTTTTACTTACAGCCGAGTACAAATCGCTCACGTGATTCCTTCTGTTGGCTAAGCAGTCGTGGTAGGAATCTGGTGTAGACAATGATGTGCAGCTGTGAAAAGGATCGATGGAATATGTTTTCAGTCATCACAGCTTGCTCTGGCTTCGCTAGTGGTGCGACCTTTTTACTTAAGGATGGGATTATAAAAACTTATGGTGGAATAATGAAAATTTGGAACACTTTTTAAATTGTTTTCTATTTCATAGCTGTCCTGTGGAAGAACAACAAAAAAGGTATTATTGTAATATTGAGCACTAAATGGGTGCCTACATGTGGAGCCATTTGTATTGTGAGAATGACGATATTGGTCTACACCTATATTTTCCAACCAGACATCTTGCTCATTCCCTGTGGCGTGGATGGAGTACCGTTTGCAATGTGGAGTTCGTAGTTGGCACTGTTTTTCATCTTACACTGGAAAAATATGAATGAATGTCCTGGTTTCAGCTGGGATAGAGTTCATTTTCTTTCTAGTAGCTGGTATACTGTTATGGTTTGGATTTAGTATGAGAATAATGTTTTTTATTATTATTGTCATTTTATTATTATCATTATTATTTTCTTCCTTTCTGTCCTATAAAATTGTCTTTAACTCAACCCATAAGTTTTACTTTTTTTCGATTCTCTCCCCCGTCCCACTGCGGGGGGCAGGGAGTGAGCGAGCTCCTGCGTGGTGCTTAGTTGCTGGCTGGGGTTAAACCACAACAATGAAGGAGTGCTTCTAAGTCAGTCTGTATTTTTTATTACATTGGCGGCTATCTGCTGGCTGCTTGCTTACTTTTACTCTAGCATTTATCTTCCCTGTAAAGAAACTCTATCATACCTTCTAGCGAGAGTTGTAAAAACAAATTCAGATGGTCTTCTTCTCCACTAGACTTCTCACGGCAAGGAGATATGAAAGAACCTCAACCTGTGTCTGTTGCTGAACATGCCAGCTAATTTCCTGAGTAGATGTTAATGTCATGGCTGCCCCTGGAATCAGAGGAGCCAGGAACAGGGAAGCGCAAAATACAAAGCTGAGAACTGATCTTTTCTTTCAGTTTAATTTCTGTTATGGAGGGAATACCCTTATGGAGGCAAGACTTAATTTCTATGTACATCGTCAAGACTTATTAGCAATACTTTCACAAGGCATTGAAGACTACAACCGAATTTCTTTGTAACTGAGGGTTTTTTATCTTCTGCAAGAGTTGGCAGACAGATCTGGTCTACGGCTTCTCAGAAGCTTAGGCAAAATTGTAGGAAACAGCCTGGATTTTCAGTGCTCTGAAGAATAGACAGCTTAGGTACACAGCTCGGCTACAGCCCCCGTGCCACTACTGGCACTTTGCCTGGTTGTGAATCTAGGTTGGCACTAGTCAATAATAAATTAATAAATTTGGTGTTTGTGTTGCCATGCACAATCATCCTGCACCAAAACCAATCATGTACTTTTGGTATAGAATCACGAAATATTAAACAGTTTGGAATTTCCCACCTCCTCTTCCAGGTATGGCCAAATTCTCCACAAATGTAAGATATAAAAAAAGCACTGTTTTATTTTTAAATGAAAGGTACTGTTCCCACTTGATGCTGCTCTCTAGAAGCTGGGTATTAAAACCACCCAAATTCTCAAGACCTGAGACAAAAATCATAAACACCTGGTGGTGGAGTTTGACAAAATATGAAAGAACTGCCAATTTTCATGTCTCATGAGCCACTTCAGGACTTTTGTCGTGTACATCTTACATCACCACTACAGCTGTTAGGGTAGGAGGCAGTGTTTATATCCCACTAGCAGGGTAAATGGGGGGAGGCAGAATAAATCTGAGTGCTTAGTCTGAAACACAGCATGCATTTAGGAAATTCTTAGCTGAGGCTCCTGAAAAATAACATTAAAGTGACACAGTGTTGCAGAGTCTGCAGGTTTTTGGTGAGTGAGGAAGAGAGGAGGCATTTTCCTGGTCTGAAACAAATTCTATTCCTCTGTTTCCAATTAGCATACAGGTGAATCTGATTTTTGATGCTCTTACACTGGCATATGCTAGAGAAGGCTTTCAAATAGGCTATTCTATCTGTATCTCTGGAGCAGAGGGAGTAAAAGAGCAAACTTGAAGGAGTAAAAACATTACAAAACTTCAAGTGGGACTTTTAAAAATCAGTGAAGACTTTCCAAATGTTTGATTTATGCAAACGCTGGTCAGAGAAGGCAAGAGATACTTGGACACAGACTTACTATGTGGCTCAGATTAGCTCAGTCATGGCCTTTCTTTAAGGATGAGACTAAAGTTTTCGTATGCAGATTTATTTGTTCCTTTTTATATTGTCCCCTTTGGAATGAACTGATTGTTTTGTGTGAAAAATTTGAAGGTCTCTTTATTCTGTTTTGGTACAGAAATCTGAATTCCTTTCCAGGAAGAAAGAGTTGGTACTTGGTTCTCTCAATCTTGTTCTTGGAAAAATGCCTAACCAAAAAGTGGACACCATTTTATTTGTTGCCAGTGGGCAGCTATTGCAGTTGTGATGTAGTGCAGGGTTGTCTGGCCATTTAAGGAAGCTGACTTTATACGCTTTTTTTAGCCGTCCTCCTCCTGCAGCCCAATTTCCCCTTCTGCCTGTGCTGCTGTAGTGGTCTTCCCAAATACATAAAAAGGAGTCTGCTGGGTTTGCTGAGAGAAAGGAAGATATTATGGTGTGAAAGTGCAAGTAGAGGAGGAAAAAAAACCCTATTTCTACTTAGTGATGTTATTTGCAAAAGGCTTGGGGAAAATACTGCACCATATGATTTGGAGTGGGACAGGTGAGCCCGTGGAGGAATTAAAAACTTGAAGTTGAATAAGAGTCAGAAAATCATAGAATCATAGAATTGTTTAGGTTGGAAAAGACCTTTAAGATCATCAAGTCCACCACTAAACCATGTCCCTAAGCACCACCTCTACACGTCTTTTAAATACCTCCAGGGATGGTGACTCAACCGCTTCCCTGGGCAGCTTGTTCCAATTCTTGACAACCATTTACATGAAGAAATTTTTCCTAATATACAATCTAAACCTCCCCTGGCACAAGTTGAGGCTGTTTCCTCTTGTCCTATCACTTGTTACTTGGGAGAAGAGACCGACACCTACTTTGCTACAACCTCCTTTCAGGTAGTTGTAGAGAGCGATAAGGTCTCCCTCAGCCTCCTTTTCTCCAGACTAAACAACTCCAGTTCCCTCAGCCGCTCCTCACAGGACTTGTTCTGTAGACCCTTCACCAGCTTTTTTTCCGTGGCAGTGCTAGTTGTAGAAAAACCTAGGAAATAAGAAACTGAGGCAACAGCAAAAACTGGTGTTGAATCACGTAAGATTTATTTTATACAGGATATATTTAACTATGACTTGACCTGCTTTTATTTGAGACCTTGTGATAAGCTAACCTGGTCCTTCTCCATTGTAATCAGTGATCTTGGAAGGAACTGCCACAGAAAGGGTGAATGAACGCCCACAGCCAACCCTATTTGTAGAAATTACATTGATCCATGTTTATTCAGAAAAGCCTCCTCCTTAAATGCAGACACCACCAATTTAAAAAACTGGGTCCTTTTGGAGCTGAGGGATGTAAGTACTTCTGGATTTTACTGGCAGTCTGAATGCAAAGGTTTTGGATTCCAAGTAGAAGTAGAGGGGTGACTGAAATGAAAACAACTTAAAAAATGCTACTTAAGCTGTATCTAGCTGTCTCATTTACAGAAGTTCATAGGTGTGACATATGGAGAAACTGGGAGAAACAAAATGACATACGTACTTTGCTTGGGCCAAAGTCCCAGAAATAAAAGCCTGATATGAGCTGGTTTATGTGATACATGGAAGGCTAGGAATAGAGTTGCCACCTTTGCTGTAACTGTTATCTTCCAAATAACTTTTTTCCATACTTCAAAGTGAAACTAAAGTATCTTAAAATGAATTGCTTTTCCTCTTTTTTTGTGTGGGGATTGACACTGCGGGGAATCTCAGTGTTCCAATGATTAAAGACAGCCATCTGGAAATGACTGAAGCAGCCTGATATAAATACCTAATATATAAATTAAATGAGTTTAATTCATTATGGTCAAATATCATCTGTTTTTTAGAGGACAGAGGATATAAAGATTCCAAGGGGACTGACATTTAAATTATACCCTACATTTATGAGAAGGAACAGTTGTGCTGGTACAGTGAAGAAAGGATATTTTTTGTGCTCTTGACTATTTTGGGTTGTATAGGGGTTTTCACGTTTTCCTTTAAAGTCTGAACAGCAGAAAGATATTGATGGGTGCCATACTAAGTCAGATTAATACTGTAGCAAAAATTCTACTTTTGCATACTTCAAAAACCTGAATTGGATTGTACTGCTTTGTAATGTCTTTCTCCTGAAACTGCTGAATAGTACTCCTTCCACACTTGAATTTCACAGAACTCAAGCTGCCGTTTTAAAATATGTTGTATTATGAAAAATTATTATGTAGGCTTTGTCTGAGGTTACTTGTGCAAAAAATTGAGGAAGGACTTGAACCCGTGAATCCCATTTCTTAGGTTAGAGCTCTAACAACTCATGTTCTGGTTCAATGGCAGTCTTTCATGCCTTACCTCTTCTATGAACTCTCTCTCAAAAAAGCTGTAATCTGGTGGGACGTGGACGGTGTTGAGGAATATCCAGTGAGCTCTGAGATTTGTGACAAGACTGAGCACTCAAGGACTTGGGCAAAAGAATGTCTTGTTTCTCATTTGTGTTGATGCATAAACGATAGTCCAAGATGCTCAGTCTATTTGAAACTTTTTTGATACTTTCATGCATGTGCAGAAATAACTCTCAAGCATCTAAATATTGTCAGGGCTTGCAGAGTTCTTGCGTATCTGCAATCCTGGGTGTCAGCTGAGCAAAGGATTTTAGAATCCCAATTTACTGACTCAGGTCTCTGTAAGTAGAACTGGTGGTGGTCACCAGTGTTGCAATAAGCTTCTGTGCCGTTCCTTTCACGCAAGTGTCTCCACTACAACACCGTGTATGTATAACATGATCATCCACACAAGCAGCAAAACCCCCTCACCAGTCCTATTCTACGTTGTTTCCTCAAAAAATCAGTCTCTGAGGACAGAAAAAAACCCCAAAAAACAAAAAACCAAACTTAATCTTCTGTTGCTGGGCCATGTGTCTTCCTTACCCACACCTTTTTCTTTTTAGATAATTTCTCTAAAGGAACACTATTGTTAACTTTGTGGAAAAAACCTCCAGAAGCTCAGTGAGTTAAACATGAAGGATAGAACACATTCTTGCAGCATTATAGTGAGTGTCCCTCTTTCTTTTTTTTGGCCAGGAATCTTTCCTCTTGGAGATAAAATCAGATCGTGGATCTAATCTGAAGATACCTAGTGCTCTTCAGTAATGAGTTCTAAGTTGTAGGTTTTTTCCTCAAATGTGAAAATGTTTTCCTGAAGTACTGAGGTAGGTAGAGGCGTTGATCAGAACTGGGAAGTGTGTGATTGGGCACAGAGCCTTTCCTGTGCATGTTAAATCAGAACAGGAGTTTCTAGAAAGCAAGGTATAAGCTGTCCAAGTTGTACTGTAAGCCCAAAATAATCTTTGTGTGCCTGCTTGTTTTAGCAATTTTAGGCTTTGGGGGTTTGTTTTTTTCGAAAAACCAGTCTACTGTTGTTGTGTTTTGGAAATACGTGTTATTCAGAAGGAAACTTTGAAATCAAATAATATGTTGTCCCCAGAACTTAGCTAGTTATTTAACCAGCTTTGGGAGAGCAGTGACCCCCAAAATGTTCAGGCAAAACTGTTGTTGAACAATTCCGGTAAGGCTGCTGTTGCAGAGTGTGTGTCTAGAGAATAAAAATTTGACCACGCCTATCTTGCGGTATATCCCAGTTTCTTGAAAGGAAAAGGGCAGCAAAGCAACTGATGTGGAATTAATATAATGTTTCTAAACCAACGTGGAGCCATGGGGCCTGAAACTTTTCTAGTTGCAGGAACCTGCCAGTATTTTACTAAAAGTCTGACTCATCAGAGCCCAAAAGCCAACTGTTCGCCTCGTTAATCGCAGCTTGATCTGTGCATGTTCTAATATTTACATGTACATAAGCGTGGAGGTGAAAAATATTGCATACATGATGCCTGCCCTGTTTTGAAGTGAGAAGAGCCATGCTGGAAAAAGCAGTCCAGCTTTGGCATTTTTTTTGATCATTATTACTTGGGAAGCAGATAGTAGAGATGAGGCCATGGGTTGCATCATACCAAAGAGAGTAGGGATGCAAGCTAGGGGGAAATCAAGCTCTATTTTTTCTTGATACAAGACATTTCTTGTTCTGAACACCAAAACTAGTGACAGTGAAGTGTATGTGAGAGATAAAAAGGATGATTTTCTACATGGCGTTGGGTGAGGAAAACAATTTCAACATCTGGAAGATCAGTATAGGAAGAGTTATTTAAAATAGCAGTTCTGTAGGACATATCTTACTCTGTTTGCAGTCTGGCCAGAAATAATAGAGGACTTCCAATGAAATCCCTGTATTGTTCCTTTAAAAAAAAATACATTTTTGTAATGAAAGAGACATCAGACATTAATCACGAGCTGGTACGATTGCTGTGCATATGACTAGGGGTACTGTTGGTAAAAAAAATTTTTGCAAATATCCTGAAGTGGGAGAAAATAAGGTGCAGCTGTTGTGACATTACAGCAGTTTTGAAGGAGTTGAAGAGAAGCAAAGGGCTACCTGCTGTAACCCAGAAGATTAAATGCTCTCTCTCCCTTTGAAAAGAAATGTATTTGTCCAAGTCGGAAGGGAGGCAAAATGCCAGCAGTATATACAAGGTGGTGAGAGTCATCAGGATTAAGAAACCAGACCTATAAACTGTGGAATAATGCTTTCCCTCAATTCCCAGGAGTAAGGTGTGCCCTCCTCGTTCCTAAGCCTCTATCGTGCTTTAATCCCAGCCAGCAACTAAGCACGACGCAGCCACTCACTCACTCCTCCCCCCACCAAAATGGGATGGGGAGGAGAATCATGAAAAAAAAAAAGTAAAATTTGTGGGTTGAGATAAGAAAAGTTTAATAACTAAAATAAAAATACAATAATAACAATACTACTACTACTACTACTAATAATAATTGTAATGTAAAGGAATATAAGAAAAAGAGAGAAATTAGACCAAAGACAAGTGATGCACAATGCAATTGCTCACCACCCGCTGACCTATGCCCCATCAGTGATCCACCCCTCCTGGCCAACACCCTCCAGTTTATATACTGAGCATGATGTCCTATGGTATGGAATATCCCTTTGGGTAGTTCAGGTCAGCGGTCCTGGCCATGCTCCCTCCCAGCGACTTGTGCATCTGCTCGCTGGCAGAGCATGGGAAACTGAAAAATCCTTACCTTAGGATAAACGCTACTTAGCAACAACTAAAACATCAGTGCGTTATCAACATTATGCTCACCCTAAATCCAAAACACACTTTAGGAATAAAATTATCCCAGCTGAAACCAGGATAGCCTACCAGCAGAGTCTGTGGTATGAAGCAGTGCCTACAGAAGATAGTTTGAGGAGGTGACTGTCGTAGCAGGATAAGGGGAGAGCAGTGATTGCCCTTTACCCTGACCTTAGCAAGGCCCATGACCACGGCATCCAGACGGCTGAGGCGCGGAGAGGAGGAGGGAACTCCCGTATGGCGTGAGGACCGCTGCCTCGTGCTCGGCAGGACAAATCCCACGCGTGGGGAGCTGCTAGGGTCGGTGTGCCTCAGGTCGGTGGTGGGGCTGATGCTAGGGATCGTCTGAAGTACGGGCCTGGGTGGTAGCGGGACAGGCCACCTTCCACAAGGTTGTGGGTGTCCCTTGCCACCCGGGGAAGGCAGCAGCTCGATGGAAGCCAGGCCCTCTCCTCCCCTCTCGCTCGGGGCTCGGTGCGGAAGAGGTGGCAGCTCTTCACGAGGGGCGGTGGTGGGGATGGGGAAGAAGGGCCCAGGCAACCCTTGAGGGCAAAAGAACTGTTTAGTGGTGGGAGATGCTGCAGGTGAGCTTGCGGGAAGTCCGCGGAGTTTGTTTTCAGTTAAACAGGACTTTCCCCTTGTGAGCCTGTGTTGGCTATGACCAATGACTGCATTGTCTCTCAAGTGTTTTTCGGTAACTTCCAGAATGACATCCATAACTTTAGCTGGCACTGAGGTGAGACCGATAGTTTGGAAACGAGAAATTCCTAGGGTTCGGTGCCTTTAATTATGACAATTTTACTCCATTTAGAAGACTAGTATCAATTTTTTGATGTTACAGCCTAAAAAACCCCAGAATGTAAGGCACCGCCAAAGCGCGCGGGTGGGCATGGAAACAGAAAGTTTCCAGAAAGAGCCTCCTACTCAAAGACAGAGAGCGTGAGGTGTGACAGGAGTGCAGACGCAGTTGCCTGAGTGCTAAATAAGAGAGGACACAAGCTTTTTTTACTCTTTTGTTATTGTTTATTGTCGAGTCAAGAAGGTGCAGAGGCTGGGCCGCCAGCAGGGAGCTGGCCGGGTGCTCCTGCGACGGTGTTGGCAGCGTGTGTGGCAAAGGAGCCTGGGTGGCTGGGGTGCAGCCAGGTGACCCCTGTGGCAGGTGCACCCACTGCCTTCGGTGGTTCTCATTGAGGTGGATCCACCTCCATGGGCTCCACGTCGTCCTTTGGTGGGCTGCCACGCCTGGGCCTCCCACCGTGCCTCAGCAGATAGGTACGCCGGGGCCCCATGCTGTTCCCCGACGTGCCCACAGCTGCGCACTGGACGACGATGGTAGCGTGAGCGAGGGCCATCGCTCTCCTGGCACGAGGAGGGATGCTGTTCCTCCTCCTCCTCCGCCGCCTGTCGTCCCTCAGGCTCCTGGGAGGTGCCTTCCTCTCTGACGGTCGCAGGAACCGTCTGCGTGCTGTCCCACGCCGAGGTGGGCAGCCACGCGCCTCGCTGCTCCGGCTCCTCTTCCTTCCAAGCATGCTTGGCGTCTGAGGGCGTGGAAGCTCGGCGATCTGTGGGCCGGCTGCAGGGCCCCTGCTTATATAGGGTCGGCGGCATCGGCAGGCCCTTGTGATGGCAACCGCGGCTGATGCGTGCGGCCAGTTATGACGGGTTTGGGCACGGTGGGCCTGTGGCCCGCAAGACGCCCAAATGTGGGAGGGGGAGGAGGAGGAGGAGGAGGAGGGTGGTGGGGGCTGAGGGCCCCTTCCCTGGGTCTCGCTCCCGCCTGCCATGTTGCTTGCGCAAGAGGAAGGCTGCCCCTTGGGCGCAGGGACCGCTCTGCACCTCCCCTGATGAGCCCTGGGCTCTTCACGAGGGGCGGTGGTGGGCGATGGGCAAGAAGGGCCCAGGCAACCCTTGAGGGCAAAAGAACTGTTTAGTGGTGGGAGATGCCGCAGGCGAGCCTACGGAAAGTCTACGGAGTTTGTCTTCTCGCAGCTAACGCTGGGCGCAGAGGCTGGGCTGCGGATAGGGATCCAGCCAGGCGTTCCCGGGACGCCGTTGCTGCTATCTCACGGAAGGAGCCGGGGTGTGGTGGTGGAGCGCCGGGTCATCCCTGTGTCGTGTGGACCCTCTTCCGTGAGTAGTTGTTCATCCTGAGGTGGACCCACGTCTGTCGGTTCTTTATCGTCTTGAGGTGCCAAGCCTTGCCAGTGAAAAGCCAGCACGCTTCCAGTGCTTTTTATTATTTCTGTGCACGCTTTAGTTTTCTTTCCATGGTGTAGCTATATGTTTGCCCTTTTTTTCATGTTGTAGACCACCTCTTAGTATCTCACAGGCTACTTACCTTCCACAGACCTTGCTTCGCTAGGCGAGTACTTACTACTTAAGACAGGTTTGATCTCTGTCGGGGGTTCTCCAGGGGAGTGTTTAAGGTGGAGGGACGCAAGTGCCTGCATACCTCTGTGCCGGTGGGTAATTCCCATGTACCTCATGCATTATAAATGCTCTTCAGAGCATAACATCAGCTGAAGAGTAAAGGGATGGGTTTCTCTTGCTTCTGTGCGGTGACTGAATTACAATCTGTTAAAAAAGAAGTCTTGCTGGCTGCTGTTGAGACGAGGTGAACCAGGGCTGCTGAGAAGGTGTGAGTGGTGCACCTGCGTTCCCATAGTGTCGGTAGGTCCCCGGGTGCCCCTTTCTCCTGTGTGGCTCCGTTCCTTGCTCTCATGATTCATACTGAAACAGAAGCTAATACCCATTGGTAAGCTGTCCACCGGCCTAATGAGGAAAGGTTTCATTTCTCAGCTATTTAATAGCTTCTTTTCTCTCTATGGCTCATGATTTTTTTTCAAGGTCGCTGTGCAGGCCACATCCTTAGAGGATTTTTTGTCATTTCTTTGGGTTATATTTTGACTGGCTTTTAGGTGACAGAGAGAGAGGTGGGGCGGAGGAGCTGATGAGCACTGTCATCTTCATGCCATGAAAACCATTCTGGATGATGGGGATCTCAGGAAATCTTTTCCATATTCATACCGTACCTCTTGTCATGATGCCACGTGACCAGGAATAAAACATGAGCTAGGTTTAGCTAGCAACGGTCAGAGGGCAGATTGTCTCTAGGACTTTTCCTTGGCGTGATTTGATAGGCAGGTTATCTTTATGAGGAAATGTTCTCCTGTAATTATGCTTGTGAATACTTAGCTTGTTCCAGCTGTGAGTCTCTGGGGAAGATTAACTGAAGGGTGTGCGGTGGGGCTGTCAGCACACTTTTTACGTATCTTGAATTAGATGGCCCGCTGACAGGAGAACGTTCTGTATAAAGGTGAGAGGTGCTGTGTGGTTTCTGTGGCTGGTGCTCCCAAAGTGAGCAGTTAGAAAGATTGTATACTACTTTTTGCTTAATAGAACAGTTGAAATTGCAGAAAAAGTTATTTAGTTTTGCTCAAGAGTTGTGTTGCAGTGTTCTGGGGAAAAAAAATGAAACATTTTTGTAACCAAACTGCTTTCCTATTGAAATAAAGGTCAAGTACAGTGTTGCTGCTGCTGCTGTGGCTAGCAGGGCTGTTATGACTGATTTCATTCATCTTTTTATGGTATTAGAAGCACTGACTGCAATGCAAGAACAAAATGAAAAAGAGAGCAACAAAGATGCAGCACCAGAAGAGAGAAAGCTTCAGCGTGAGAGAGAAAGTAATCAACCCTCAGTTTTGTTGCCTGTTACGGGAAAGTCATTTTACTGCTTGAGAGAGAAGGATTTGTCACAGCCCTGCTTTCAAAAATGAGAATAGAAAGGGGGCAGCCACTGGGACTGTGGGTCTGATGTGTTGTGCAAGGACAGAGCAAGAGTACAAGCCACCTCATTTATGTATCTTATGCCAATGGCTAGGTATCTAGGGGTTGTTACGCTAGATTCCAGGCCTTACGGAGCAGGTAGTTGCCAGAGAGCTGGAACAAAAGAGCCTGAGGTTTTTAAAAGTGCATTGCTGGTTGCTTGTAGAGCTGAGCAGAAGAGAAAGTTAGCCATTTGACAATCCTGTGCTAGCTTCAAAAGAGCACAGAAGGATTACAAACACAAGCTGTGACAGCAGGTTAACTATGGACACAGCTGTAGCTGTAGAAGTATGTTTCCAGGCAAATTATTTGCCAAGTGATTGGTATATCAACAACGCAGCTGGAGGGATTCATGGCGCAAAGAGCAGAAGATGCAAAGTTACAGAAAGGGATCTTTAATTTACAGCATGAGCAGTCCTGTGGTTAATGTAAGTAGCACAATCCATTCCAGGGTGATCTAGCATTAGAGGGAAAAATAACACTGCAGAAGGCAGGCAGCCCTGATTTTTGGCAGCAGCAAGTGCTAGAGAATTCATTAGCCTCTGAGTTAGAGCTGGATTTGGGTTTGCAAGTTTTCTTGGACTAGGCAGGAGCTAACAGATGCTTGCCTCAAAGGAGCTGTCAAGTGTGCTAGCCCTGGGAGGGAGAACCCACTGGAGGCTGGGACGCTGTTTTGCCAAACTGTCTTCATCCTTACGATCTCTGCCTCTGCTGTTTCCCGCAGACCCTCCCTCTCACGCCAGCGGGATGGGGGTAACAGGAGGCGGTAGGGACACCCGGTTCCCGGGTCCCTAATCTTCATTGATGCTCGATTCTGGTACCGCAGTGCCGTGGGAGCACTAAGCGGGCTGTTAGCTTGTCGGTAGGCATTGCAGTTACTGCTGTCCGTCTAGATGCAGTCCGGGGGCAGGAGCCTGCACCTCTTTCTCTTGCTGAGCAGTGGAAAGGGGAGCATGGGAGGAGAAGCTGGTGGAGCGCTGAGCGCATTTTGCATTTTTGCATAGGTGTTTTGGTTGTGTTACGTGGCAAAATTAGTTTATGGACGTTTCCTGCAGATGTAACTACTGGGAATACGTTTTTTATTATTATACTCTTGTAGCTCCAACCCCAATTGTGTTGCATTAATAGAGGTGTTCAGAGAGCAGTAGGAGGCAAAATATTTTGACAGAGTAGTCGGTTCGCTTATATGACTGAAGGAGTGGAAACAGTGCACTGGAAAGAAAATGTCAAAACCCTCCCATTTCTGAGACAAAGTAGCAGCTGGGTTATGTGATACTGTGAACAAAAATGGAAGTTTTTACAGATGAAGTTGGAGATGTGTTGTGAAAACAGAATGGGTCGTCAGTACGAGCCAGGGTGGCGTATGCCCTGCTTTCATGTTCTCAGGGCTTATATCAGAGACGTAGGCAAGAAGTCATGATAAAAATTGCACTCTGATAGTTGGGTAGCAATGAAAAAATGCCACTAGCTCTGAGAAAGAGGGAATAAGTTTTCAAGAACTGAAGCAGTCACAATAGTGGAAAAATAACGAATATGGCTGGGATGGGAGAGGTATTGTTAATGCTTCTACCAGAACAGTGACATTAACAGCTGCAGTGAAACTCTTAAATGCACCTTGTATATCAGAAGAAACTCCATTTCCTGATTTTGTTATGTAGCGGTCCAGATCTATTTGGTAAAGTTTAGGTTTCCATTTTGCACAAGGATTTAGGGCTGATACCTCGTCTGAGTAAGGTCACATTTAATCAACAGCTTTTTCTCTCTCTGCCCCCATTGGGGACGTATCTTTTAAAGAGCTTGGATTCTTATCTCTGGCTTCACTCTTTGCTGAATGTTAGTGACCTTGTGGAGGTTGCTTAATCTTTCCTTTCTTGGTTTCTTTCTGTGGAGACTCTGACAGTACCAAGGATATGTTGATGATTCAGAATCTGACAATATGGATCTTCGTTCTCTGTTTTCCTGCAAAGAAACTAGGAATGTAATAGGTGATATGAAGAGCAAGCTACCTTGATAACATGCCACTGTATTATTATTTCTTCCTGTTGCATAAAGGTCAAACACAACTCTTTTCTGTTGCTGTAGCTAACAGGAGTTCTGACTGATCACTAATCTTTACAATGACCTTTTAAGAGCCTTGATCTAGCCAGCTGCTGCTTGCCTAATAGTGTTGAGGGGCTGATAGTTCCCTGGCTGGATGAAAGATCCAGCAGCAGCTGACCCTAAGAACCGATGTGGCTTTGTAGGGAGAGGTTTTAATGCAACCGTGACATCTTTCTGATAGAAGAGGGAGCAGTGTGTAGCTGAGCGATATAGGTTTAATAGAATAGTAGGGTGGCTGCAATGAGGGATGGGATTTAGATATCAGATTTCAAGTGTAGAGCACATACTTAATAAAAACCTGCAGAAAGTGAGAGGGGGAAGGGAAGAGGTGAGGGGGGTATTGAATATTTCCTAAGATATGCACAGAGAACCAGAGATAAAATGGTACACAGAGGGTATGCTCTCAGCTGTACATCCATCACAGTGTTGGCACTTTTATTTTTATGGAACAACCGTTGTCTCATCACAGGATGAAAATTGCATAGCCCTCATCTTTTCAACACTGGTAGAGTTATGACTCTACCAGTCATGTGGTCTAAGAAAAAAATCACAGCTTTAGTCAGACTAAAGGAGTATTTGACACTGTATAACGTTGAACTCTGTATCACTTGCATTTTCTTTAAGCCCGGATCTGGGAGACCAGTAGATTCTACAGAGACGGTCATCTACTTGCTTACAAGAATTTGTTCTCTGAAAAGGAGAAAATTATGAAAGGAATGGTATTGAGGGATACTGACATCCCAGCAGAAAACTGAGGTGTCTGATTGAGGAACCTTTTTTCTCTTTTTAGAGCATGCTAGTACCTGCAAGGCGTTCTGGGTCTCTTGACCCATTTCTGGTATGTGTCATGGTTTAACCCAGCCAGCAACTAAGTACCACACAGCTGCTTACTCACTCCCCCCCAGTGGGATAGGGGAGAAAATCGGATGAGTAAAAATAAGAAAACTTGTGGGCTGAGATAAAGACAGTTTAATAGGTAAAGCAAAAGCTGCACGTGCAAACAAAGCAAAACCAGGAATT
This sequence comes from Harpia harpyja, assembly GCF_026419915.1. Classification (NCBI taxonomy): domain Eukaryota; kingdom Metazoa; phylum Chordata; class Aves; order Accipitriformes; family Accipitridae; genus Harpia; species Harpia harpyja. The sequence goes on along the minus strand of NC_068944.1, from coordinate 4,592,308 downwards.
CATTCCCCACTGCCCATGGGCAGGCAGGTGCTCAGCCATCTCCAGGACAGCAGGGCTCCATCACGCCTGACGGTGACTTGGGAAGACAAACACCATCACTCCAAATGTCCCCCCTTCCTTCTTCTTCCCCCAGCTTTATGTGCTGAGCACGATGTCCTATGGTCTGGGATACCCCTTGGGTCAGTCGGGGTCAGCTGTCCCGGCTGTGTCCCCTCCCGACTCCTTGTGCCCCCCCCAGCCTCCTCACTGGTGGGGTGGGGGAGAAGCAGAACAGCCCTTGGCTCTGGGTAAGCACTGCCCAGCAGTAACCAAAACATCCCTGAATTATCAACCCTGTTTTCAGCACAAATCCAAAACATAGCCCCATGCTAGCTACTATGAAGGAAATTAACTCTATCCCAGCCAAAACCAGCACAGTAGATTAGAAATCCTCTATACAAAGGTGGATTTCCAGCAAAGTCATTTTTTAAACATACTTTCTGTGAGCACTCAGAAAGAAAACTTCTGCTTTCCTGTTTTACTGAGGGCTATATGTGACTATCAGTTTGTGTATCACTAAATCCAGAATGTTGTATTTGGGAGGTCAGCCCTGTAAGGGGAGCAGCAGCAGTGCCAGCCTGATGTTTCTATTGGATATGTTGAAATGGGGTAATGCTGAGAGAAATGTACCTGGAGCTTCACTCTCTCTGGGGATCTGATCCTTTTGAGTACATGAACTGCATGAGAATGGACAGGGGAAGACCCAATAGGTCACACACAGAGGGAGAAGAAAAAAGTTTTTAGGGTCCTCCATTGCAAGGGAACAGGAGAAGGGAAACGGGAAGTCTCAATTTAATTGTCTTTTTCGGTGCAACTTTTAAGTTGTGTGTATTTTAGATAACAATAGGTTAGCATGCTATTCAAATTTCAGTCTAAACTATGAACTTATAGTGGATTTGAGGCAAAGTCCATAGGTGTGGAAATAAAGTAAGGCAGAGGAGCATCTATGAATTACTTTACTGCTGTCGTGCTATTACGTGAGAGTCATCATACATGTAGGCCTCTTTAAAGGAAATATAGGTAACAATCATACTGCATTGTAATGTAATAATGCAACATATACTGATGCAGTTGCCAAGCAGATAAAGGTAGAAGTGATTAGTTCCACCCTGTGACAAGTCACATGAAAATAAGCACAGAACGTCTCGGCTTGCTCAGTAGAAACAAAATGGGACACAAATTGACTCGTCAAATGCAGAGAAGCAGAGTAACGATGCTAACACAAAGCACAACGTGTTAGCAGGTCTGCTATTTTATCACACTTTTATGTTCCTGGACTTGGCAGGAGTGAGTGAATGACAGGTATAGATGATCACGGATTGGGTGGGGGATTGGCGTGGAAAGGAGAAGGGGAAAACGCCAAAAAGCTATACCTCTGCCTTTTTTTTTTTAACTTCCTAAATAATCTAATTTATACACAGGTTTTAAAAATTGCCTGGTCATTTACCTCCATGGCATATTTAGGGTATCTTATTCTGTTTGCAAGTTCCCTTGCATCACTGCGGCCCTGGCACTGTTGCCTGGGCTATCGCATGATGCTTGTAAAGTAATGATACTATCTGATCAACATGTGTGATGCCAAGCTGTGCGCACTCTGTTCTGTCAGCCTAGTTCTTTGTACGGCTTTATTGCCCAATAGACACAAAACAAGTGCCGCCTTCTGTGCTAAAAGGAGAGCGTTGAATGTACTAACTAGCCCACAACTCAATTTGTTGCCTAGCCAACTACTTAAATTATTAGTTTCTCCAAGGATTTAATTCCTTTTTTTTTTTTTAATTCACAGAAAACCTCAATATTGTCAACAGTGTCTTGAAAAGCAGCCACTAAAGAACTCTTGCAATGCTATGTAGAAGAAATTGGTCAGTAAATATGAGCAGCACCTGGCTTTTTGGTAGTTAATGCCATTGATTACATTAAAGACTCCAGCCTTCAGTGAATATGCTGAAATAGTTCAGCTTTTTGGAGTCCACATTTTTCTGAAAATAGTGTGTGTATATTCTCTACAGAAAGCAAATGAAATAGATGATCTCCCATGTGCATTCCAGGCTTATTTTGGCATTCTCTCAGCTGATGCCAGGTGGCTAAGACAGGTGTCCAAAAGGAGAGGAATGAGGGAACTGAAGAAAGGGGGCAAGAAAAGGGAGATTGAACTTTTCACTGTCCTAATGTTATTGGGGGCTGTGGGAAGTTCAGCTCTTCACCTCTTTCAACTTTTGTTCTCATTTTCACTTGCAAGAAAACTTGCTAAGCTTCTGAATATTTTCCCAACTGATGCCCCACTGCCCTAAATGCACTGATGCACTGCCCTAAATGAAGATGATGTTTCTGTTATGTGGAGACCCATAGCCGAGGGTGGGTGTGGGTGTTGCTGGAAACGCAGCGTGCTTTCTCCACATCCATTGCAGAAAACAGGTTGCTTGCCTGGGTTGCTTGTGTGACTAAAGTAAGTTCTCAAAATATTTAGATCTAGCAGCCTAGAACCATTACATGTCTGGAGGTTGCTCTTCCCACTAATTTCTCCTATGCTTGTGATACCTGGCTTTTCCCTTACAATAGAATACAATTCTACAGTTCTCTACAATTTTAGCTGTACAAAGTCATTAGTTTGACATTGTTAGGGACTCCTATGTGAATTAAGACCCTGCTTAAACAATTTAGTCACAGTCTGGTCTAGCCCACAAAGAATTTTAAAACAATTAACTACAGGCTGAATTAGAAGGCTTTTATAATTCGTTGCCATATTGCATCTTCAATCTGCACCTCTTAAATTACCTAAACCTTCAGCCAGTCCCACCAGACCACCACCTCTACTCTTCTGGAGTTTTGGGTTTTTTTCTTTCCCCTTGGATTTGATCTGGTCTCTCACTCTGCCACAAATGCTACAGGTAACATCACTATGTAAGAAAACCATTCCCTGGTTTAGCTGCCGTTCATGTGGGTTCTCATCCTTGTGGTTCAGTTTAGACCTGAGCTTTTCTGATACTGTATTCTCTCAAAGCACAATGGAATAAGACATCATAGGATCCCTTCTCTTTCTCATGTCGTACGTGACCATGTCATATCTGAGGGGGGGACTACGGAGGGACACCTGTATGGATATGCCAGTGCGAGGAAGAAGGAGGAGAATGGAAGAGAGATTATTTTTCCTCTAGTTTTCTATGTGGATTTCAAAGCAGCAAGGCTGGTTTAGCGTAGCTAGCAAAAGTTCTTGAAGATTCTGGCTGTAAATGGAGAGAGGAGGAGGGTGGGATTTCCCTCTCTCACTTTTCTGTAAAGCCACCTATGGTTTTAGTTGCAAAAGGGGACAGGTGTGTGAGTGCTCAAACAAATAATTGTTGTGCATGCTCTGAAGAGGCATGGAGTGGGAAAGCAGATAGAACTCCCTTTTCTATTTGTGCGGTGGCCGAGATGACTACTGCTTACCCTCCGTTGTGCTTGAGATTGGAAGGGGTAATATTCTCCTTCTACTTAGCAATGGTGCGTGTGTCAGGCACTTTCCACTTTTTTATTTAATGGAGGAATTGCTGATATAGCTTGATACGGTTGAATTTCTTGCTTACTGATAGTGTAATTATAAAATCCTTTTTTCCAGTCCAATACACTTCTGTCCTCAATGTGGGCTGCTCACAGCTGTTGGGCAGGCAGCACTCTTGTGCTGAAATGTCAGACCAGAGATTTATTCCTGGTCCCTAGGAGGGGCAGATCTGTTCAAAAGTCTGCTATTCAGACTTTCCTCTGCATTTGTCACTTGAGGGAACTCCTGGTCCAGGAATGCTCAACAGCATGGGCTGGAAAACAGATCTGGGTATCCCAGTTCACCTGCTCAGCAATGCAAAGGAAATTCAGAGATCTAATGGGCATGCAAAGATAGGAAGCCAGCCAAACACAGCAGCTATTGCTGAATATATTAACTCTTCCTAGACACACTGACTCCTGAAGCTGTGATCCATCATCTCTTTCACAGCAGATGGTGATAAGCAGCTGATGTACTGTTATTACTGTACGTGCAAAGTTGCAATTAGCTGCAGTGTCCAACTGGCTTGAGAAAGAAAGAAATAAGCAGCCAAAAGGCGTAACAGAAATTTTGCAGTTTTTCCACGGGAAACACTGAAAAATGTGCGTATGAACTCTTTAAAGGAGAAATGTTCTTTGGGATCCCAGCAGCTTTTGACTAAAACAGACAGTTTCTTTGATAATTTCAGTGCTGCTCTTCTCTAAACTCAGGGGTAACACAAGACTGGTACAGCTGTGATGGCAGCAATGAGACTAGGAATTATTCTGAGTTCAGACAGATGCTGCTATCTGGATTCTCAAAACCATTTTTATTTGGAAAAACAACCCCACAGCTCTCTGTATTTACAAAATTAAATTACTATCTTAGTGATTTTTCATATAATTATTTTAGGTTTTGAGGATTTTTGTATTTGCCTTTTAACATTCTTTGGTGACAATTTGATTTTTATTTTAATTCAAAACTGTTGCGGGATGGACGTTTGGTTTATGGAGTGAGCTTTGCTTTCACTGAAGGAACAAACTGACCGTGCTGGTTTATGTGAGTAGTGAAGTGCAAACAACCACGGTCTGGAGAGGCCATTTCGGGAACTGTAGCTGCATCTGAAGGCTCCTTTGTCTCTGCACAAGTGGAGGGAGCACTGTATTTGTAAACACATTTAGTTGTTGTGTAATGAGAAGTGTCTTCGCTTGATAAATACTCCAGTGAGGACATGTGCAGCTGGTACTGTTTGGTTTAATTCCCAGACTGCTGTGCCTTGTGCTCGTGCAGTGGCCAGAGAATTGAGGAGTATAAGCCTGACATTCCAGCATAACTTTTTAGGAAGACAAAGTGTATTATCTAGTGTAAGGTAATAGAAGAAATGTTACAGGATAGTTTTAAGAGGAAAGAACTATATGAGTGGCAGCTTAAAAAATGGGAATAATAACAGTAGACAGCATATGCCCAGTTTAGTTTTAGTTTTGCTAGTAGGAAATGGGATGACTGGAAAATGCTGGAGGAAAGAACGTGAAGAAATGAGGCAAAACTCTCCTTGGACAGAAGTCAGGAATCGAGTCGCAAACCAGCTAATAAATGTATTTGTTACCAGGTAGAAGAACAAAAGTCAATTTATCTACTGCTGACTGTTACCTTACCCAGTTACCCTGTGTAGACTGAGATAACTTTGGTTTAGGGATAATTAAAAAAAAAAAAATCCTGTTCCTCTTGGTAGTGCACTTGTATTCTTACAGAGGTCCCCATCTGCAGGTGTCCTAAAACTTTCTTCAGTTTTAAACTAAAAGTTTAAAATTGAAGAACATGGAGTCTGAATTTAGGAAGACTTCTTTTCCCTTAGCTACCTGCTAGTATTCTTCAAATAAACATTTTTGTTTAAAAATAGAAATCTATTTTCTTCAATACTTTTTTCCCCTCACCTTAAAATCACAAATCTTGTTCATTCAATGTCCCTGTAATACACGAATCTCTTGCATCCTATTTTTTTGCGTTTTTTATTTCATGTATTGTATGCTAAAATTTTAATTGACATTCTCTTTCATCGGTAATGAGAGCCTTGTTTCTGTAGGGCTATTTCATGAACAGTCTGTTCATGTCCCTACTCATATCTGGGGTGAAAAAGGATCCATAATCGACACCACAACCAGATTTGTGCTCTTCTGCTCAGGGTAATTGCACACAACTGGCCCTTTACTTGGTAATTTTCTACCCATCTTGTGACGGGGCGTATCTTTCCAGATTGAGTCAGAGTTACAGTCAGTACAGTCTGTAGAGGGTCTAGGAAGAGAAATGTATGTTCTTATTATGCAGTAGGGTCCTGGTGAGGATACTTTTTTTCCTCGTTAGGGAAGTGGAAGTGGCTCTACCTAACCAGGTAGGGCCCGCTGGACGTCCCCGCTGGTGAGCCGTGGCGTGGGGACTCCTCCTGTGGCCGAGGCAGGCTGTGTAATTCCACAGCAGATCCCTCCGTGTAACTGCAGCTGCCTGCTGTTGCACCTGCCTTTTGTACGGCCTTTTGTTTCTAATTACTTAAGCAGCAAGCGCTGCACTCTTGTGGGAAAGCGTTGTGTCCACTACTCGCAGCGCTACTGCACTGCAAAATGCCGGCGTGCTGTAATCCCCTCCTTCTTCCCTAGTGTTTCAGGTGCTCCCTCTCCAGCGGGCAGCTCTGTATGTCTCTGCGTTTCCCTTGCCCCCAAAACCCACCGCTGTTTCGCCTTCAAGACGGCAGCTTTCTGTGGCTCTGTTGCAAGGTGGGTGCCCTTCATTGTGCGCCTGTAGTTGTGGTCATCTGGTGGGCACCAAGGTCATCCTCCGCTCATATCGCAGGGTGAGACCTAGGTACGCATCACCCCCTCGCGTGGCCATGCTTCTTTCTGAAGCAAAAGTGAGCAGGAGGGAACCCACAGCACACACGGCCGCTGTCCTTAGTGGCAGATTGGCAAAGCAGGCCTGCGAGGCGTGTCCCAAAGCTTGCTTAGCTGCCTTCAGAGTGGACATAACCCTCTGTCTGTCCTCTTTTGTGCGCTGTGGGAGACTGTCTCCTCTGCTAGCTGGTGTCCCCATGACCTGCGTGGGAGGGATGTTGCAGGACACGTGGTGGAGCACAATATACGAGGAAGCTAGTTTGGCTTTGGATGGACTTACTATTAACTGCGAGGTGGCAGATTTCTGCTCCTGTTCTCTACTGCTCCCATTTTCAAGTGACTCCTCAGGCCTGGTGCTGAACGCTCAGCTTCAGATCTCTTACTGTGCTGGCTCCATCTGGAGCAACGGAGTCACTATATGTTCCTGCTCCTTACAACCCTGGGCAGACATGCCTGAGCTAGCTCAGCGTGGAGCTAGTGCGGATCCAGCACGGGTTTTTAACTCTCTACCCCTGTCACGTGGAAGGTGCTATACTGTTTCTCACCAGAGCTGGTTCCAAGAGTAGTGCAGGCATGCTCACGTGGGTGCTGAATTTGGCAGCCAGCAACCTGTCAGACCAAGGCTGGCTTGCGTTGGAGTCCCGGCCGATGGAACGGTGGATATCGGAGAGTTGGTCTGAGTATCGCCACATCAGTTTCTCTGCCATGCTGGCCCGTGGGTGTTAGTGAGAGTATTGGAAAGCTCGCTCTCTAGCTTACTGCCGATGCGATCAGTGCTGCTGCATTTCTAGCCAAATTCAAAGGCTCTGTGCTCACACCTTTTAGTTTTCTGACTAATTTTCCTTGCTGTCGTAAGGGCCTGAAATGAAAGATTTCCCGTCGTATTACAACTGATTGGAGTTGTCATTGAAAGCCCTATCATGTCCCAGAAAGAGAAAAGTTGTCTGTTTAAATAAAATCAGCGTTGGCCTTTGGCGCTACTGAGCACTCCCTTGTTCAGTCCTGCCCTGTGGCTTCTGGGACATATGTAGTAAAATGCCATTCCATTTCAGCTTTGGGTCTCTGAACTCGGGAAGTCGAGGCTCGTGCTTTAATATTCATATTGGAGTCTCAGCCAATGCCCTATGAAGAGGTGAAGCATTAAACACAATGCAACACAATGGGAATGGTGTGCACTAGATAGTTTCTGACTTGAATGTTTACCCTCTAAGAGGCTGGATTGCAAGAGGACAGGACTGAGGGACTATTTGACTGTTCTTGGTTTTATTTCCTTGAGGGCACGCGTCATTTAAGAGAAACAGGAGTGCAGCATAACATGGTGGACTGGGTTTGGGAAGAGTGTTCTTTGTATGTAGGATGGTGCAGAAGAAGCCAGAATGAATGGGCATCGAAGCTGAAAATGTTACCAATACAAAGAATGAACGAGAAATGAGGCCAAAAATGTTTTGTGAAGAGTTTTGAAGGCATGAGTCTTGTATTTGATTCGTATGCACTGGAGAATGTTAATAAGGGTCGGAATACTGGAGAAGGAAATCCAGGGATGTACTTTGCTCTGCTGAAGAGGGATCACATCCAGGGAAAACTTCAGGAAAGAGTAATATTGAAAGCAGAGAAGAGTAATGTTGCAAACAGAAGTTCACATTCTTGTTCACTGCTCCTTAGCGTATCACTGCATTTTAGGATATTGCTGATCTAAGGTGCAGCCACCCCCAGTTTAGGAGAAAAGTTGCTGTGATTTACCTAGGAATAATAAGCCTGCTCTGAGGACCACACAAAATGGCACAACGCCACTGCTGAATATTCTTTAACTGTTCTTTTAGCTCTTTGTTTAATTTGTTAATTACATCTTTTCTGTTCCTTTCCAGTTTTAGAAACACACCTGTGAAAGCTGTGCCTCTCTGCTGCGTTTCAGATAATGGTCAGTGATGCTGAAAGAAATATATGCAGGAGAAAGCAAGCAAGGGCTGCTGAGGTAGGTACATTGAGAATGTGTGTTTATATATACAGAATCTTTTCACTAATTAGTCAAAACAGAAAGCAAAGCGAGGACAGTGCTTGCCTGAACCAGTGCTATCTGCTCCACTTTGAAAGAGTAAGTTATGATTTCTAATGGTAGAGTCTGTCCTTCCACCCCCTGCTTAGATATTGGCATGTTCTCTACCATAATCTGTTTTATCCCTGCATGGGACTGAACTGACTCAGGGTGAGTTTTAACCTATAATAAAGCCTGAAACCCAGAGATTTCTGTTTTATGATGGTTGCGTTTCTTAAGTAGCGGCAGCTTGGGAGGAGAGAAGCACAAAAGGAAATTTTACAAGGCTTTAATCATAACATATTTTGGGGAGGGGAAACCCTGCCTAGGCCAAGCTAGCCACACAGCTGGTTTACTGCTGAAGAGTTACTTATTCTGAGCAGGCACATTGTCCTGCTGCTGACCGTTAGGCTGGGTTCAGCTTGGCGCATCGTAGATCGCATGGGTTTCGGTCAGAGCGAGAGAGTTTTAAAGTTACCGTACAACAAGGATGCCATCTGAGGGCTCTGAGTGAGAGTTTTGAATGGCATAACCTGAGGTAACTGTAGTAGTTCTTGCCTTCAGCTGTCTTTGCTACTCTGGAGAAGTTCCCACTTGCATAGGATGGCTCCTATGGTTGTGAGATTCCTGAGCCTCTGTAGTTCGGGGCTCTGTGGAAGTGAAATGAAACCCAAGCAGGGTTATCTAAATATGCCCAGCTGTAAATTGGTCCTCAGTGACAACACAGGCAGCTTGAGGTGTTCCTTAATGAGAAATGGAAAACTGAGAGAAAGGTGAAATAGGAAGAAGACAAGACCTCTTGCAGCTACCCAACGGTGATTCCCAGTTCTAACTTCCCTCTTGCTCATTTCAATCTGTTTTGTAGGTGTGGGGGTATTTTTTTCCTCGCTACTTGCTTTCCAAGCTAGTTACAGCCCACGAAGTGATTTTGGGTGATTCTGAGCTCAGCTGCAGTAGTGCATATCTAAACTACCTTCCCTAGGACCTGTGGCAACCAGTCCTCCCTGAGGATGACGGGGATATCCAGCATTGTACCATCCTGACATGTTCTTAGGCAATGAGACACATTTCAGATGTGAATTGCAGTGGTAACTTGCTCTGTCCCCTGAGATTCTTCGATGGTAGCGTGCAGTCACTAGAAACTTGCTCCACTGTGCTGGCAGATCTCAGCGTAAGCTGCAGACACCGATTTCTGGGATCTATCTTGCCAGAGGTCTTGGTCTCTAGATTTCCAGCAGGCAAGGGAGCTGCTGCTTTGTCCCAGGTACATAAAAGTCATTGCCAGCTCCAATTGTTTCAACCTGACTAAGCTCGCGGTGATGAATTAGAGATAGCTTACGCGACGAGCATTTCTCTTTCCTTTTTACTGACAGCTGATTTTACTGGGGCTAATATTGTAAGTTCTTATTACCATTTTTAAATTGTTACTGCAATATGAAATTTGTCCCATTACACATATAAATAATATACTTGAGCAGAGACACATTGAGGGGAAAAATGTTGGTTATCTTGGCAGTTCATCCTGTTACAGTCTGTCACTTCAGTTTCACTGGCTAAAGGAAATGTGTGATGGTGGATAATTTGTTACATAGTTTTCAGCTTTGCAAAGTTCCCTGTATGATTGATGTTAGTGTCCATCCTCATTATGGGCCCACCAAAGAAACCAAAGTTTCCTGGAATACTTAGCTTTTAAGAGTATTTTACTTGCCTTTACATGACTATAGATAGTGAATAGATTCTACGACTATTGTAAGTAAATAGTTCCTGTATTCACCTATAGGAAGGCTTGTGTTTAAATAGACCCAAGTCTAAAAAATTTTTGCAAGTGTGGTTTTGATACTAATAACAATTTCTGTCACCAGAGTGAACGGAGAACAACTTGGCAGAAGTTCCTTGCTAGGAGGCATTCTTGAGTCGTATGTCCTCATATAAACTGAGCGTGTCATTAGATTCATGTGGTTTTGGCACCAGGGTAGGGATCCTTTGCATCTTGAGCCAGGCTTAATGTGCATCCTCTGCAACTGCTTTCAATTTTGGCCTCATCACTTTATTAGCTGCTTTCCCATAGTGTTCTTAGTACTTTCTAGAGTGATAATTTTTAGCTCAGTACTCTCAGACAGTTATTGATGGGAACTTTTTAGAGCCCATAAGCCTATTTATTGGCTGTCACATTCCTCTTCCTCAATCTTCCTCTCACTTGTCACATTCCTTTTCCTCAGTCTACCTCTCAGTTTGACCTATTAATTTACTATTTTTTTAAACTTAAATACATAAATGATGAACTGAAGCCAACCGAGGAGTACCCAGAAAAGATTTGAGGAAGGTTTTTGGGGGTTATCTTGCTTTGTTCACATAAGAGTAATTTCTAATACAGCTACTTTTTTATCTGCTGCATCTGTTTCTGGGTGAATTGTTCTTTTACTAACTTGGCAATGCATGGGGAGAAAAAACACATATCAGCTATTTTTCACTTTTTTAATGTGCAGTAGGATTAATCTGTATTTGCCTAGTTGTAATACCTGCTATTTGTGGGAACTCATGGGCCTTAAATTAGGTGTGATAGCTTCTTCTTGCTCCAAAGCTGTAATAGATTTTAATGTTAAACACTGCAAAGAATGAAACAAAGACATCAAGAACAAATAAGAGTGATTTTGAGTTCATAATACCTTCCATATGACTGCCAAATTGCTTGAAGATTAAACTTGAAACTGTCAGCTCAATCCTTCATTACCTTCCTTTTCATTTTGTGAGTTACATGTAATGGAAGTGATGGTAAATTGCTGCCGCTAGCGTAACTGCGTGGGGAATTTTCATCTGGGGCCATGTCTGACCTGCACGAAGTTTCTGGAAATGACAGAGTGCACTGCAGGGTGGAAGAGAACTGGGCATGGTGTGCTCTGTCTTACTGCTGCAGAAAACAAGGGTTTCCAGTTTTTCTCTCCTTACTTTATTTATGCTATTTCTGATGAGATTCATTTTGATCTGTAAAAGGGCCCCAAGATGGAGAAGTGACCACACTTGCCAGAAAGACACTAGAATACTTTAGGGATTTTTTTTCTGGATTGTTTTTAAAATAATTTCTCTTGTGCAGGCAAAATGCAAGTTTTTTTTTTAAAAAGCAGAAGTGGGCTGTTCTCTCTTCTCACAGCTTTTGATAGGGGTGTATGCACTTCTTTGGACACACATTTCTGGGTTGGGATTCAAAGGTTTGGGGAAGGGGTGGTGGTGGTATTTTTGGCAGCTTTCTGTTCTAGAGGAGGTTTCCATGAAACAACAAACAAAAGCTGGACAAGCTGGTGGACTGAGATTGTGTTTTGCCTGCTTGATTTTACTGTTTGTTTTCCCTCCTTAGTCCATTCGCTTTTTATTACTCTCTGCAGTGTGTCCCTTGGGCTCTGTTCCTTATAGTAACTGTGTGGGTTTAGGAGCTGTTATGCTATATTTCCCTGTGGTACCCAGTGTTTCATGAAGGTTATGATTTAGCTCAGTGCTTTGGACACTGGCTCTTTTTCCTGCAGAAATGGAGATGGTCCTGGCAAACCTAAATCACATAGGTTTACTACTGATCCAGTTTTGGGATGGGGGACTTATGCCCTTTTCTTATCTGTCTTTGAACACCAAATTTTCTGACTCCTGGGAGGGAAACATTGGGATGGGAACTAGTCAGCAGATTCTCATAGCAGCTTAAACTTCTGCGGCTGTATAAAACTGTCAGCACAGGAACCGAGTCCTCACAGCTGATGAACTTGCAATGAATCCCACCGCACCTCTAAGGACATGTGGCTAAAAGGATAGAAAAAGCACTTGAACCTGCCAAAGGGAGAAGAAACAGAGAATGAATGGCAGCAGGGGGGGTTGTTAGAGAAGTGAACTCCGGGTCAGGGTGACCAGCGAGCCTGGACAGAGCACAGCAGATATGACTTCAGGGGAAATGACACTGGCAACTCAAAAACTAGCACTGGGATCTGCTAACAGTGTACGTGAGACGTGATGCCAGGAGAAAGGCCACCGTACGACTGTTAGGCCATTCTTTTGGAGTGAACGTTGCAGTGCTGGTGGATTTTAAATGGATGAGAATTTTTGTCTTCTGACCACAGTGCAGCTACAATAGGAGGAAGTGTGTGTGTCTGGAAACTTGCTTCCCATTCCAGTTTCAAAAAACCAGCTAAATAGGAGGGGGAGAAATGGCCAATGGATTAAAATTTCAAGGTTATTTATCAACACTGGCTTAAGCAACAGCTTCTGCATAGGAAGCTGAAATTAAATCTTATTCTGTCATTCTTGTTCTTCACCCTTTCTTAAAAAAAAAAAAAAAAAAAAGAGTGCTCTACTGTTTCTGGATACTTTCACCCAGTTACTTCAAAGCTTTCAATGTTAGAAGCAGATCTGGAATAGCTGTTCCACAGTAGGTTCTTCTGCCTTCTGAAATAAGTATAAAATCACCTAACATTTCCCCAAAACATCATTGGCATTATAAGCCCTTGGGTAATGGTTATCTGGAAGGTATCCAGGGAGGTAAAGCCCACCATTACCCTCAGTTTTTTATTTTGGGATGCTACTGTTGGCTCCTTAGTCTCCCTGCCTTACTCTTCTGGGTAGGTGGTCCACCTCAAAGCATTGTACTTGGTCATCTACCTATTTAAGGTCATTCGGAAAATCAGTCTTTCATCACTTTGCAACCGTTTGAGCAAGTTTCTTTCTGTTCTGTTTTGCTTCTCTCCTCCTTTTTTTCTTTCTTTCTTAGATACAATATACCACCCTTGCCTTTTTGATTTCCTTCTATACCCATACTTCTATGCAGCTATTTACCCCACGAAGTCCCACAGTTACAGCTGTGATTGTGTACAGAATTATTATGCTTTCCTGGGTTATTCACCATGTTCCTGGTATTTGTGTGCAATCTTTAAAGGCTTTCATCAAATTGTCCAATTATTCTCCTGCGTATCTCCTTCACCCTATTGTAGTTTATCTTTCCTCACTCTTACCTCTGATTCCAGTGTTTTATCAGGATCATGTTACCATTTTAACTCCTCTGTAGGCTTTTGTTCCTGACCTCCAACAAATATTCAAGTTAATTCTTTTGCTAATCACAGAGGAAATTGAGGCAACGAATCAAAAAAAGAGTTCCTTTAAGGGTTAACATTTTACTGGGAAAGGAATGGGGTGAAAGTTATACAAGTACATTTCTGGCATAAGTTTCTTAAAATAGAGGGGAACTTGCCAGGGGAAGATGTATACATATTAATGTATAATCAACCAATGGATACAACAAGAATTTTTTTTTCTTTCACTTTCTTGAAAAGCGACCAGCAGACTTCAGCTAGCTAAGACAGCTTGCTTTGATAAATCTTTGGGAATTGCGATATTTTTTTGTCTCAGTTGCTTTCTCTCGCAAGCACACAAAAGAGATGTCCCCTCTAGCACCCAGCAGCTCAGCTTGCATTTTGTATGTGGATACGATTCTCCTTTCTGAATCTGCAAAACCTCTAAAATCTCCATTAAAATGCACTGTAAACCTCCTCTCTTTGGGAGTACTATGGAGCTGTGAAAAGACGACCATGAAAGTGAAGCCAGAATAAATAAACCTTACTCCAAATGCGTGAGCATTGGCAAGCATAAGAATCATTAGTTTTGCCCTAGTGAAAAAGGAGGAAGATGGAAATCCACGGGAGAGAATTAGGTTGGTTCAAGCAATGCACCAGCACTGTAACCCTACTCTAGATCTGTGTGCAATGCACCCGGAGGGAAATAAGGCTCTACAGCATGAAGATTTTATCAACCTGCATTTCTGTGACAGTCGGAGTGCTTGTGAGTGGATGAAGGCAGCAGGAATTACTTGTTTTGTTCCAAACGAGTGTCACTAAGATCTTTCTGCCATACCTATCCAGCCTCTACGTGCTACATACAAAAATGTGTATCTGCGAAAGAGGTGTCTGTATTTTGGTTTTGAAACCTTCCGCTAGCAAAGCTGGACTCCAGAGCACCATGACTCCTGTCACAAGCATTGCAGTGAGAGAAACAAAAATTAAAAGCTAGGTTTGGCTGTTTTCGCCCCACCCATAAAAAGCAAACTGTGTCCATGCTCCTTTCTTACTGTCGGTGCTTGGTCCTGATATGGGTAGGGGAGGCAAAGAGAAGGAGGGGGCTCTTATTAGAACTCCAGGGATCTGTATTTATTGATTTTATTTACTTAGCATTTAACTGAAATACCTGTTCAGTGGGGCTGGAGCAGTGCTGGATGAGAACATGAATTGTTTGGTTTGGAAAGAACTGAGAATCCGGTGGTAAATCAGTGCTATCTGAAGTAAAGTCCCGAGGACTGGTCTGTCAGTAGGCAAGAGACGGCTGCGTGGAGACTTGGACTCCACAGCCTGTCACAAGGGACCCGGTGCTTCTCTACGCTTGCAGCGGCAGCTGAGGGCTGGGCAGGACAGACTACGTTCCCGCAAGGCAGAAAAACCTGTTGGAGTTTCCTGCTCTTCACGCGAGTCCTGCCATTTTTGGTTATGTCTAGTTGGTAGCCAAACAGGTTTATAAATTTCAAATGTGCTCGCTTTTGCAAAGACGATGAGACCTTGAATTAGAAAATCTCAGGACTCTCCTTAACCAAAATCATGTTTTGCTTTTCCCAGGAGAAAGCTGAAAGTTTCTCTCTCCCATTACTCTAAGCTTCCACTCCCACTCTTGAATGAAACTGAAATTCAAGACTGTGGGTGGTTGTAGGTCCAGGAAAAACTGTTTCCTGGTCTTGGCTTCTGGCTAGTGGAGCAGTCTGTTTGCTTGTTTAATCAAATAGGCAGTAGATTTACTGGGAAGATTTGTATTTAGTCAAAAGTTCTTGATAAACGGATCTTCTAATGTGTTTCTGTAGGAGAGCAAGTTGCATTTAGCCTCGTAAGGGACCCAGAATTTCTGCTCTAGCCTTCTCTGTCTCAGATTCAGGTCACTGTAATGTGCATGGCACAGTTAGTCTTTCTCATTCTGAGAGTCAGTTTTTGAAGGGTCTTTATTTATCAGCCTCGAAAAACCAAATCCTGTCTACAGATCACTCTGGGATCTCATCTTCTATACTGCTCAACAGATGACCATAAGCAATACTTGTGTGTGTGCAAAGCAGTGATTAAAGGAGGAGCGAAATTAGAAATGCATTTGGGACTCTGGGGAAGCAGGAGAATCCCTGCATCTGTTTCCTAATGATGTTTCTTTGTTTGACTCTCATTGACTTCAGTGAGATGCTGCTTGTTATTTTTTACAGTCTACAGTCTCTAGTCTGTCTTAAAAATACTGGTGGTATAGTATTTCTTTTCTCATGTGATTTTAAATACATTATTTAAAATTTTTAATAGAACTTTTTTTTGTTCTTAATCCGGTGCAGTTGAGAAATTAAATTCCCCAAGCGTTTCACTTTCTGTATTTTTCTTACAATGATTTTTTTTTTTTTTAACATACCATCTGTAAGGACCAGAAAAAAAAAAAAAAAGAAATGTCCCTTCTCAATTTGAAAACTCTTACTTCTGTTTGGTTTCTGAAAAGCTGTTGTTCCTTAAAAATCCAATCTTTTGCTTTCTGGTATGGTGTGATTAAGTGCTTTGAAGTCTAAAATTAATGAAACAATAATAGATTTTTTCCTAAATTGGTGTTTAATATATAATACAACTTACATATTATTAATAATATTAAATAATTTTTGGTCTGGTTTTTAGCAGGTATGAATCATGTCAGTTGTATTTTATCACCTGTGAAAAAAGCGAGCTGTAGTGGCTTCCCACAGAAATATATGGGAGGGGGAAATATGCATTCAGTCTTCTTTCCTATTGGAAAGCACTCCTCCAAACTTGGCCCCAAGATATGTCTATAGTAGGGCAAAGAACTTGGAAACTGGGGTTTGTGTCGTGCTGAAGAAATAGCCCTCAGACTCAGATACCTATTACAGGCCTTGCCCGTATCTCCGAGATGAAAACTCGTTGGCCGTGTAGTGCGAGGCATCAAGGTTGCCTTGTGTACCTGCTGATAGAGGTGCAGGTTGATGTGCACCTCGCTCTTACCAGGGTGATCAGAAAAGTTGTCTCAGGACACCCATTCTACCAGGAGTTGGGGGGAGGCTTTGCGCAAGCGTGGAAATGCTGTTCGCAACAGGCCGTTAGTCTGACGGGCTAACCGGGAGCACGATTTGCGGATAGTCCTCTCTGACAGCAAGCCCTGATGCCAAAAAATTACTGTTCCTGGCCAGCGCTGAGGAGCACCAAGGTAGTGATTCGCAAAGATGATACTTAAATATGTGCGTAGGGGAAGCTGATGAGCTGAAGCAGAGTCTGCAGACGGTGCCGAGCTCTTTCCTCCCATCTTTTACCAGGTCAGCAATTTCTAGATGTGTATTTTGTTTGAGGCCTAGACCATTTGGCAGTCTTATTTCTGCTTAATTAGCTTCATGATTTAAAACTATTTGTGGCCTCCTAATGAACTGGGAAAAACCCAGCAGTTGTTAGCAGCTGGCTGGGATTTTAACAGCAGCCATGTGCGTTCAGCAGAACAGCAATAAAGTAGTGAGAAGAAATGTCTGGCAGTACTGCCAGGGGTCAGGACACGCGAGGGGTATCCTCAGTCCTGTTAATGATCACCATTAGCACAGTACAGAATTTCAGCTAGACATAAACAGCCTTGTTAAGTGACGGTGACAACGAAGGCTTTGACAGAAGGCTTGGGTTCGCGCAAAGCCCCGTGTCCTGTGAAGGACGATTTGAACTAAGGTGCTGGGCATGGACCAGAGCGGCTGAGGAACGAGGGCATGTTCCCATTGGACTTTCAACAACTTCCCAGCCCTGCCGAGATTTGCCAGGGAAAATCTGCCAAAACCCTTAGGCACTTAGTTGCCCAGCTCTATTACCCAGCCCTGCGGGGCTTCACTGCGAGATGGACGTGACCATTGCTGGGTGGTGGTAAATCTACCGGTTCTGGTTGTGCCTGTGCCTTGGGGCTCAACCCTCTGAGCCTCTTACGCGATCACCAGTTTGATGCTTTCTCAGGCAAAGCAGCTGAGCCTGTATTCTGATTTCCCTGTCACCTGGAGAAGGTGTCCCCCAATCTTTAACAGTATGTGACCATCCAGGTGACAATCTCCCATGACTACAGTCTATTTCTTCCGATATTCCTCCTTCTTACAGTGGTTCTCAGTTATTTCTGTGATGCAGATTTTCACGGAATTATTTTGGCTGTTCCTGAAACCCCAGATCACAAATCTGCTCCACCTCTCGTCCATATTTCCAGCACGACTCTGGACAAAGGATGTAACATATCCTTATAGTTAAGACAGGTATATTGAGATGTAGTCTATAACACTTAACGCTCCATTTTTGCCAGTCTGCAATTTAACAAAACTAAATATGGATCGCAGTCTCAGCATGCATACTCTTCATAGCTGCGTCTCCTGTTTTGATTATATTTTCCTAAGTTTAGAGATAATGGAGAGCAGTTACAATATTGCTGAACTTGCGCTTCAGTGATAACTACTTCAGGAAAAGAAGCAGTACGTATGAAAGAAACTATATGTTGTCTGGTGAAAATGCTGTTCAGATGCATAAAATACTTGGCTAGCTGATGTACCTGTAGGAAGGCTGGCACCAGGGCCTAAAAGCATTCTTTTAGATCATTCCAACCCTTCAAGAAGCCTGCCCCATCTTTGTTCTGGAGAAAGATTTTTTTTTTTTTTTCCTGTTTCACAAACATGATTTCTTTCCTGAGAGTCAGATTACATTTTGGATGTATGTGATAAAATGTAGAGAGTTTCCTTAATGTCTGTCAGTACACCTTTGAGGCCAGCATGAAGTATGGCTGGCTCTGGTTTTAGGTTTTTCAATCCATAAATGATCCTCGCACGTCCTCTTAACCTGTATTTGCGGGACATTTTGGTGCCTTTGAACAAAATTCTCTCTGGAGATCTGTGCACACTTCCTTTTGCTATCTCAGGTGCTAATTATATTATGTGGAGCCGCCTCTCAGGATTAGCTCTGATGTTTTATTTTATGGTTGGATGGATTTCTTCTATTTTGTTTTAATAAGGTTGATATGCACATAATACAGTGACCTTTACTTTACTGCAGTTTTTGTCGAGTGCTCTGAAAAATATGTCTGCAGCCACTAAATAATGCCGTGGTGTGGTTTTGTTATGAAAACGGTACCTAGCGGAAACAGAAATAGCAAAGAGTAACCGCATCACTGTGGGTTAAGTATCTATTCTGGGTAGGGTTTCATAGTTCAGGCCAGGATTTCTTAGATCTGCTTCCTCGAGTTATCTTCCAGGATTTGAGATCAGCAGAGCCCCTTGCTAAACCGAGGAAGGTATCGTAAGAAAACACAGCAGCTGAGAATTTTAGTCGGTCCCTTTGATTTCCTGACAATGTGATTGGGGATGCACCTCCCACCCTGAAGGTCTCTCAGGTGACGGAGATGTAATCTTTTCTGCAAAACTGAGATTGCTTCTTCTGAGCACCTCCTCTTTCCCACCACAGTTTGCTGTTCTTGAAGGATGACAGCCCCCATGACCTCCAGCTGGAACAGCGGCTGCTGCTTTTTTGGTGTGGGAGTCACAGAAGATTTGTATCGTAATATCAAAACTAAGACACTTAGAATCTGCTTTTTCCTCACTGCAACCAGAAATGCTCTTGGCTGAAGTAGTTGCCTATCTTCCATTCATCAGGGTCCTTGAGTCCTGAGAGGCGCTCCAGGAAATCTGCCCTGAAACTCCTAACCTCTTTCAGATGTCCACTTAGTATTGCTAAACAGCCCTGCTAAAAGGCTTGACAAATTCTTCATGTACTTGAGGGTTTTCCTCCTCTTCTGCTGCCACAGTTTGTATCTTTCCCCATTTATTTATCTGGCTGGTTTGGAAACAGACTTCTTTAATGAGGGGAAAACTTCACCGCTAGACGATCTCTGTTTTACTTCTCCACCTTTTATTGCCTGTGGTTTTGTTTTTCTTTTTCCTGCCCTCGCCCACCCCTCATGCTGTACTATACATCTTTCTGACAGTTCTTGACTTGGATATCTACATTTTGAAAGTAAGTTGAACTTTAAGAAATGTCTTTTGGCTTTCAGTGATGATAGTCTAATCGATCTTGGCTGCAGTTTTCGCCATTGTCCCTTCAAGTCCGTCGTGTTGTCTTTATCTTTATATCCATGGTGCGTACTTCTAGTTTTTGCAAAGTGATAGTATTCTTTGCACATCTTCATCCTTTTCAGAATATTGGCATCTGCCAATCAATCTGACCGAGCCACTTCTGGGAGAGACAACAGCAATGGAGAGGATATCTTATGGAAAGGGCTTTTCACAGCCATTTCTGTTGAACTGGGATAAACCATCTAAAGCAAAAGCTTTTTCCTTCTGGAGTCTGAGTGTCTTCCCCACCTCCTTCTGGAGCCCTTCCTTCGTGAAGTGGTTCTTTGGCCTGACTTTGGCCAAAAGTGTAGCCCAACTTCCCCCCCCCCCCCCCACTTTTTTCCTGTGTTTTCCTTCTAGAGAGAACTCTCATATACTGTCACAGATTTCCTTTTTTTTTTATGGAGTGCAAGGCTCCTCAGCTTTCTGTAATGCAGCTTCATAGTCAGTCTCTGAGGAAGCTGAAAACAGTTTTAAAAGCCCTCCTACAAGTGCTGTTGTCAAAAATTACCTTATCTTCAAACAACTCCATGTGTGTGTTTGTATCATCCCTTACAAATCCAAAGTGTCTGTTTTTAAATCCCTGTATTCCCCACTTTGAGAGTATTTCAGCTCTGTTGGGACTTTGAACCACTCTGTTTTTCTTAGTTCACTTTAGTCTTAACTATTTTGTGGCAGTCTGTAATCTCTCAAAGTCTGAGAGAGGCCTGCTGCATTTCTGCACAGTACAGCAGCTAACTCCAACTGGCATTTATGTCAGCCTTCCGAAATACGGATCCTCACAAATGTTACTTTTTGCTCTTTTATTTTTACTTGCCTGACAGTGAAGTCACCCTAACAGCTCTTCTTTCCTGAAAATCACAGATATAAATGAGATTTTTAAACATAGTTAATATCTGTCCTGAGGGTGTCTTTCATCTATTGCCGATAGACATTCCTAGTTGTTAAGGCTGGGGGACCATTGCAGCTCCGGGGTGTGACTTAATAATTCCTATATCAATCTCAATAACTTGTGGTGGGATGCAGATATATTACTGTGGGCCAGCTTAATTCTTTTTGTAACCAGTAGGTGAACTGCTGTCCTTTTTTAATATTCACAAGTATAATGAGCAGTGGATCTTCTTCATTGAACAAAACTGTTGAAACTGTAACAGCTTCCATACAAAGCACAAGCATATGTCATTGCTTGTGAAAATGCATACGCACTTATATTTGTGTGTCTCACCATGAAAAAGAAGCAATTATAACTCCAGACCACTGGAGAGAAAACAAGCAAGAAGTCGAGCAAAACAAGCATTGTGTGAAAACCCTGAGGGATGGATGGGAACTTAACAAAGAGAGGTTTTTGAGTTCAGTGTCAGCTAGGTGGAAGTTGAGCACTGTGAGCAAATAAGCTATCTCCTACTGTGTTTAGGGAAATAGATTTTCGTGTCCGCTCGTTGTAAATAGCAAGACCATGTGAGAGATGTGCATCCTCTGTATCAACTTCTGTTTTAGAATAAAATGACACTTTGACCCTGAATTTCTGCTAACTTCCTGGGTCAGAAAGGAGTAACAGTATTTCTGCTTAAACAATCTGGTCCTGATCTTAAACATATTTACTGCTGGAAAATCTGACACCTTGTAATAAACTGTTCAAATCATTACGTATCCCCACTGTTTAAAAACATGTCCTGTAGTTTTAGAATTTCAAAAGGAATTGGGAATGGCCTGAGGGAAGAGCTGATGAGAAGTCTGTAGTTAGCTGCATTTTGAAATAAATGAAACTTTGGAAGCCTTTTGCTGGTACTGTTTGCCTTTTATGCATGGTTTTTTTTTTTTTTAAGGTTGTAATTTTTTTTTCTTGGAAAACCTCATCTCTTTATTTAACAGGCTGCCCCCTCACCCACCTTCCCCCAAAAGTCAACCAGTTACACTTTCTCCTTCATTCTTACTTGTAGCCAAAAATGTTTGGATTAAGCTTTTGACAGTAGTCAAGAAATTTTGAAGATGGCAGACACTTTCTGTGAAAACAGTTATTTCTGTAAACCTGTTTATTTCAGTCTAAGTCTTGCTGAGTAGTATCAGAATTCATTTTCATCACTGCCAAAATCTAAAGTCTGGAGGTGTCACTAAGCAGATCTCTTATTGCAGTTTTATTTCCATGCTATTTGATTTCTTAAGTTATTCCAAACACATTAAGATGGGGAAAGAACAAGTTGGAAAGGTATAAACAGAGCAAGGAGAGCAAAATCGACAGAGAAGGGAAAAAAATGCTTTCTGTAAAATAGTAGAAACATGGTGAATTGGTTTATCTGCAGAATGATAGATTTGCTTTGGTTTGTGGTTGGTAAAAGGCTACTCCCCCCTTTTTTCATAATGTTTCTCTTTTGTATTTTAAAATTCTTTTCTTGCCACACCTTTTATGCTCATTTGCTTACTTTTCATTCCCTGTCTCTCCTTCTTTCTTGGGAGGTAATTTGCAGTTCTTCACTGCTGGCTTGCCAGACTCTTAGCCCTTTGGCAAGTTCTTCAAAGTCAAATATATGTTTACAGTGAGTAATACAGTGCTGGTGGGGGGGTCGCCGGGTTTTTAGCTTCCAAATTACAGGTGCAGTTTGTGCCTGTACTTTCCAAACTCACAGTTCATTTGTAGTTGTAAATCAGTGTGTATTAGTTGATTTGTGCTGGTAATTACTCTATTCATTCTCCATTCTCTACAGATTTGAAATTGGAAAGAGTTGTCCCCAATTTTCATCTTGGCTAATGGAGTCTCTCATTGCCGATGAATAGCTGAAATGTTCCATGAAAGCTTTAAGTTACATCTTTATGAGAGGACATGCTAATGACTTTATGTGGAGTGGAAGGAGTTCACACATTTTCTAGGCCACGCTCACTATCAGTACCAGGGGTTTCTTTTATTAGTTCTGTTTCCCCTTCTCAGTTCCCCATGTGCTTTTTGCTCATCTTTGTCCCTTCCTCGGGCTCTCTGCCATTCCCCAGTCTGTGCCAGAATCTCTGTGTTATCATGTCATCATGTTTGCTAATCTTTTCTTCTCAGCCATCTGGAAGATGGGGGGTTTTTTGCTGAGTGTCTAAACAAAACAGTCTCCTCCTCCTGCTGTCCCATCAGTGACACATCTCAAGTGAAATCCTTTATTGGTCTGTCTTGGGCCTGATCCTCCAGAGTCTTTTTTTTTTTTTTCATGACTTTGGATAATAGAACAGAAAATGCACTGAAGTTTTTGTGATGGTTTGCTTTATTAAAAAAAAAAAAAAAAAAAAGCAGGGGAGAGCAAACTTTCTTCAAGGG
This sequence comes from Harpia harpyja, assembly GCF_026419915.1. Classification (NCBI taxonomy): domain Eukaryota; kingdom Metazoa; phylum Chordata; class Aves; order Accipitriformes; family Accipitridae; genus Harpia; species Harpia harpyja. Next base: position 4,569,418 of record NC_068944.1, on the reverse strand, counting down.
TGGTACGGTCAGAGATTACTCGCCCCTTTCCAGTGAGATCCCAGTTGCAGTACTGTGCTCAGCTTTTCGCAGCACTGTGACAAAGATGTAGATAAATCAGAGGCGGTCCAGAGGGCAACAGTAGGAACGACAAGAGATTTAAAGAAAGTGACCTATGAGGAAAACATGAGGAACTTTTTTTTCCCCCCTCCCCGCCAAAAAAAGAGAAGATGCTCTACACTAATGGCCTCCAGGATAGCAAGGTGTCTTATGAAGAGGGGAAAAACGGCTTGTTCTCCAGGTTCGTTGATCGTAGGGAAAAAATAAGCAGCGAGTCTGTGGCAGAGATTAGGTCCTATAATAGAAAAACTGTATTTAGAAGGGTAGCAAAGTGGTGGAACAGGCTGGCTAGGAAGACTGTGAACCTGTCTCAGGAAGGATGGGTGTAAGACAGGCTTGTCACAGATACCCTAGGCACTGTTTTGCCTGCTTTGTGTCAGGGGACCTCTTCCAGCTCTGCAGTTCTGTGGGGAGGGGAGGGTGGTTACGCTAGAGGCAGCGTGCTAGTGGTTGCCGTCAGCCAGTTCTTTCATCTGCAGGCAATTCCTGTCCTGGCTGAAGCTGATGGCATTACTGACAAGTTGCCCTGAGCTCTGAGCGGCCTCATTTCCCACACCACCATTAACAGGCTGCTGGTCTCTCCTGCCTGGAGTATCTCCTTACATTCTGTGTTGTTCAAATGCGGCCGCGTTACCGCTAAGCAGACAAAGAAGTGCTGTTAGGGTGAAGCGAAGACTTAGTTTTGTTCCCCCTCTAGCAGTTAGTAGTCATCATCATTGTCACAGGACTTGATGTCAACATGTAGCTCAGTCAATGAGGAACACTGAAATACGTTCTGGCCCGGATTCAGATGGGCGAAATGCTACCTTGGTCCCAGAGCCAACCAGTAGGATAGAAGGACAGTGGTGGCATTCAGGCTGTCTGACTCCGTGCTCCTGTGTCTCTGCCAAAGATATTCTGATATCTTGACTTTAGCAAGTATTGTGAAGTCCTAGAATTACTGATTCAGTAAGCTTTCTCTATGAATAAAAATGCCTGTCTCTCCCTAGGGTTCATTTCTTCTAATTATTTTTTCTTTTCCTGTCTCTGCTTGAAGGGTAGGATTGCAGAAAGATTTTCATTGGAAAAAGTGCTGAGTCAAGTACTGCTCTTTCGTAATAAGCAGTGAGTGCTCAGGATTTATACCCTACTGGCGTGGTCTCTCCAGTTATTGAACATTTGCCCTCTGCTCTTTAACACTGCTTTGCTTAGGAATGGTGCTGTTTGGATCCTGTTCCCCCTTGGTTTGCTACTATTAAAACTATGCTTCTAATGAAAGTAAGATTTTGCTATCCGCAGGCCTGAGATGCTAATGTTTTACCTCTTTATTTTTCCCATAGAAGGGATTGATGTGCGTGTTTTAGTCCTTGGCATTCATTACAAAGCCTGTGCCTGTGCTTTTTCCAGCTTCTGCTGCTACACAGTTGGGCAGGATTGCTTTATGGTCCCTTTCCCTCAACGGACCCCACCAACCAGAATGGGAAAGTGTAGGAGAGAGTCCGACACCTTACCTAGGGACCCTTGCGGACCAACAGACAGCCCGCTGGCTACCTACTTGGTATCTACATTACTGTGCCTGTGATCGTATGATCCTGGTTGGCGTGCAGAAGAGCTGATCCGTTTGCCTTATCTGCAGGCAGGAGTGAGATCTTCCCGCAGAGCTGTGAAACCTCGCAGGAGGAACTGCCATCAGCCCTCCCAAAGAGTCCTCCCTGTCACATCGCTCAGTGAGGCGTTTTTCATTGGGAGAAGCAGGGAAAATGTGTCGCCCTGGTTTTGCAGCTGCTGCTTGTAGAGCGTGACTTCCATGATCATCCGTGACTGATGAGCACGAGGAGACAGTCCCAGCCTTGCTTTCCACGTCAGAAACGCAGGTATCAGAGGGAGACAAAGCGAGACTTAAGGTTGGTGGAGAGGAGCAGCAGAGAGGACAAGTGAATTAACAGAGTTGGGGGGAAGTGGTGTAAGCATCTGTGGGAAAGGGAAGGCGGCAGAGATGCTTGTGAGAGAAAGAGAACTAAGAGAAGAACGTGAGGGAAAGCCAGAGAGGTAAGGAGGAAAAAAAAATAGGGGACTGACTGACAGCTAGCAACTGTGTACCTGGTACACTCCCAAATAAATTTAACTATCAATATGTTGTTGAAGTGCTATGTTTCCGATTTGCCTACCCTGATATTTTCTGGGTGTAAACTCAACTTTTAGGAGTTTTCTTCAGGAAAAGGAGTAAAATATGTGACCAACAATTAAGTCATGTTTTCAGAAGGAAAAAATCATCAGCCTTCTATAGCCTCTTTCACAGGTGAAAATATTTAGAAGAAAGCATATTTTTCATTTGTCTTTTTAGATGCCTTGTTCACCTTAGGCTCCTTCTTTGAAAGTGGATTTCCAGCCAAAGGTTACCAGCTTCCCTAGCCTTCTTCCCAGCATTTCCAAGCCCTGGCACTTTTCCAGTTCGTTTCTTGCATTTTAAAAAGTTACTTCTGTTGTTACATATGCAGAAAAGTAATCTTTCTGATACCAAACAGCAAACTGTTTTGAGGGGAGGCTGTTTAACTGCTTAAAAAGCAACAGCCCAAGTTTCACCATCACTTAAAAAAAAAAAAAAGTTTTGTAAGCAGGTCTTCATGGTTGTTATTTTTGGAACAATCTAGAACACGATCATTTGTATATTTGTCTTTCTCTTTGCTGATTCTTTGAGTAGGTATAAAGTTTACAAAACCCACATTAAAAAGTTTAGCTAATGAAATGGTGAAAAAGCAAGACTGCGAGGGTAAAAAGCTGAGCAGGTGAGCTGAGAGGCCAAGAAACTGGCTGGTTTGGCAAAGTAGTTTGATGGCTGGAAATTTCAAGACAAATTTGTAGAAGCTCTGGGATCTAGACATGCAGTCTGTACAGAGTATCTTTGTCTCCTCTTCTCCCACCCCGCAGATGAGTAATCTCTAGTGATGTCAGTGGGCGTTATCCCCATGTCCTGAGGGTAATAGATTGGGCCCCCGTGGTGTAAGTAATGCCTCATTTTCTCTTGAGCTGGAAAATCATCTGAGTTTCCCTTAAATGTTTCACAAGGGAGCTGAGAGGGAGGAAGAGAGGTATAATATTCCTTTCTAGTTGCATCACTTGCATGTTTCGCAGCTGAACTGCGCAGTACAAACCCAGATTTGGAATTGTTTAAATGACAACAGAGTTATTGCTTGGCTTCTCAAATATTTTGGCTGCTCGCATACTCGGTCGAGCTACGGTACTCCCCCCAACAAATGCACTCATGGGAGAGCAAATGGCAAAGAACATGAACAGCCCGAAGTTGAGTGTCAGTGCTTTTGGCGGGGAGGTGCCAGCTGTCATTGGAAACAAGTTCAGAATTTGCTGTGAGGATTTTTCTAAGGAAAGCGAGTCTTCAGAAAGGTTATAAAAGGAATGAAGCCCAGGGCAGCAAGCAATTCAGCGGTGTTTACTAACGATGTTTGTGCTATTTTATATTGTGAAAAAGGTTAGTTCAAAACCTACTTCTGATAAAGAAGTTCGTTGTTCTATATAAAGATACAGACAATTTCGGAGAAAGAAAAGTTGTCCTGATTCTTTAGGTTCATGAGCCTTGAGTGAATTTAATTAAAAAGAAGGAAAAAAACACAGCTTCTGCTCAGAGAACATGAAAGCCTAAACATGTGAAACTTTTATGAGTTATGAACATGGGAGCCGTGCTGTAGGAAACATCCAAGGAATTTCTGTAGCTTTCTAGTGAAAAATCTAGTACAGAGCTATTTCAGATGTTTAAAGGCCTGTCCTCTCTTCAAGGAAATGCTTGCTTTCATTTTAAAAGGAAGAAAGGGCAGGCTGGGAAAGATGGGGAGAAATTACTAGAACAAATGTTGACTTTGCAGATCCCAAGTGGAAGCAACCCAGATAGGGAGTAATTTCAGAGCTGGCTTTTCCAGGAGCTGCCCTGTGCTAGACAGAGAGGCTGAGTGTCAGCCCTGGCACTTGCAGCGTGACGTGCCAGCTGGTAATGAAATTAGGGAGGGCTCAGGGCAGCCCATTGCTCCCCCTTTTTCATTGAATGACCTCTTTCGACAGCAGAAGGCCCCATGTTAAACTTGACTCTGTCCTAACTGTCCTACAGTTTGGGGTTGAGTTTACCAGAGTTGACTCTTAAGTAAGAGTATTTCTCTTCAGTGTGAATAAAGCAGATCCATAGCCCGTGCATACTGAGGTCTAATAAAATACATCCTTTATTCATAACTGTCTTTCCAGCATTGCTGCAGCAGTTCAGATTTAATTTTGGGGTAGGAACGATTTGCATGCAAAGAACAAGTACTTCAAAGTATGTGAAGATAAGGGACTTACGTAAAAACTAAGCAGTCCGCAGGATAACTGTGGTAGCTTTTTCTTCCCGGTCAGAAACTTCAGAGAAGTACCAGAATGAGAGAGCGCTCCAATTGGAACAGCACAAAACAAGTCTTTAATGAAAGCAATTGGAATAACGCTGAATAAACTGTTTTAATGGAGCTCCAAAGAGATATGTAAAAGCTGCTAGTAAAGTCAATTGAAGGCCTGTCACAGTGCCTCAGAAGTCCCTTCACAGCCCTCCTGCTGGCAGCAGTTCAAGTCTCTTCACAGTACATTAGAGGTAAGCCCAGCAGTATTATACCAAGCCCTTTGAAAAACTAATACAAATGTTCTCCCTGTGAGAGAAGCCCACTGCTGCTAGGAGAGGAACTGTGTGCCCTCCGGTCTGGGAGTCATTTGTTTCTTCAGCTGCCACAAAGGAGGGTCTTTAGTAATTTGCAAAGCCGTTGTTAATAGTTGTATTCCCTGCACTTGTCTCCTAGTAGCGAGACAGCCATTAAAATGTGCTGCTCAGAACCAGGTCTAAATAATACAGTTCAGTGCCCCAAAAGTCCTTCTTCAAATTCTGGCCTGCATTGGGTAGATTAAACCGTAGCTTATGCCGTGTAGCAGCACCTTCCTGGGAGACTGTGCTCAGAAGTTCTCATGCAGAACGCCTTTTTGCTTGGGCGATGGTCTCTTGCTCTGTGAGGACGTGAACACGGGTGTAAGCGTACGAGGTGAAGCTCTGGTCCTTTTTTTGTCGGCACCAAACCCGTCCCATAGGAAGGCTTCTATGGAAATGCAACGTGCTGAGACGCAGGGAGCAGTGTCTTTCCTCTATGGTGACGGCTCACCTGGGAGAGCATAGTTTCTGTAGCACCTGTGGACCAGAATTTCTCTTGATGGGTGGCCACCTTAAAAATTAACGGTAGATTGCCCCTGCTAAGGAAACTGCTGTTCTCCCTTGCCATGTGCCGTGGACCTAGACCCGTAGGAAACTTATCCAAGAGGATTTTTGCCAAGGCCCGCAAAACCAACAAAGCAGCATTAAGTCTTCTTTCCCCCAGGTGTACCGGAACCAGGTTCTGTAACTGCAGAGAAGATGACCCCAGAGCAAGTGTGAATTCAAAAGCTGTTAAAAGTGCACCTGTGTACTGAGATTGCGTTATGTATTGTTATGTTGTACATAGAATATGAGAAGATTCATGGTGTCATCATAAGAGAAATTTTGAACTAACAAATAGAGTTTGCACAGAGGACAAAAAGCCCGATTCTGAGACTATCTTAAGTAAATATTCTGAAAAAGGATTTGCTTATTAATTTCATTTTCACTTTATCATGTGTATTTTAAATTTCATTTTGATTTTACTATTCTGACATTTTATAACGCAAAATATTTTTACCTACCATAATAAAGTATTTGATAATTTCCTTCCAAAACCAAAAAGGAATTAATATTTTCTGCTAAATGTTCTAATTCCTATCAGAGCAGCATTTTTTTTGTATGAACTTGTTCAGACAGGAAGATTTCAGGTGGCCTGCTTGACAGTCATTTGGAATGGGGACTTTACCAAAAAGTGAAAGAGCTTTGGAAGAATTATCCCGGTCATCTTAAATAAGGTCCAAAAAATCCTTTATGCCATAGTCACTGCGTTCTGTACGTGTCACGTATTTTAGAAAGAAGTTATTTAAGATACAGTTCAGAGGCTTTTTAGAGAATCATTTTTAAATCCCTCCCTGTAAATCTATGCTCTGCTTAATACCATAAGCATAGCTGCATAACCTTAACAGGAAGGAGGATATTAAACGAGCTGATTCTAAGCTTGTCAAAGTTGAATTATTTTCAACAGAAAAGAAGTTTGAAGATGCTAGACATTAGGCCAAGCTAAAAGCAAGGATACTTGGGTATGTAATGAGATGTGGGGCATGGGAAGTGGACGCTGGTCCGTAATTATTCTGTGTAATGTCTGACCTGTGCCTGATGGCAGGGGATTAGTGCTTGCGATTCCTGTAAAAAGGTTTATCTTCTAGTGGGGAAAGAGAGACAATGAGGTGGCCAAAAGGATGGCAGGCTTTGGAATGCCCAGAGCCCTGCGTGACCACAGAATAATTTTCTCACAGGCACTGGATTAGCAGGATTGTGCTGAGAAGAGTGAAATAATCGGTGCCTACAGTGGGTGCATTCATCTCATGGCTGTTGCTGGTTTTATTCTGAATTTGTATGCACACACGATTCTGTTTAGTTCCAGACAGATGGAGAAAACTTCTAGCTATCATTTTTGCTACATTTTAGACAATCAAAGTATCTCCCTGTGGCCTCTTCTGCTGCACCCAGCCTAGGATATGGATCACTAGTGACACATAAAGATACACGCCTATGCTGCGTGATTCTGTATCTTTGTTTTACTATCTGCCATAAGCAGTAACAAAGAGGTTTGTGCAGATGCCTATCAACAGTTGCTGGAAAGAGAAAGAGAGAGAAGCCCCAAAGTATTAATAAAACCAGTATCTTCCCTAGCAGGCTGGCTGAGTTTGAGCTGCGATCTCTTTTCCTGTTCTCTGAGCGCACAACGCGTAAGCTGATTAACGGAGCGGGTGGCATTGCCATGGCCTCCCAAAGCCTCCACGTTTTATGTTCACAACGGCTCCTCTCGCTAGAAACGGGGGGTAAGAAAGTACTAGTAGACATCTGTTGTTTGTGTTTTGTAATGTCTCGGGTGGGGAAGTCGTGCTCCCTTCGCTTTTGCAGTGATGCATAATCATCCATTTGATTGTATTATGATGTACTGCCGCAGAGAAAAGAGGCACGAGGTATCTGCACATTTGGAAAATGGAGGATTAAATCATGGGAATAGTTTAAGGATCTACACCTACAGACCTGTTGATGCTGCCTACTGCTTTTGGGCTGCATGTGTTGGCATGTCGGGATCTATATTTCATTGTGATCTTAAAAAGGGCAAGAGGACCTTAAAAGCTGTATGTGTTGAAGAAAATGTCCGTAGTAGTGACGCAACAGTTCAGCAAATGCCTCAGATGACTTTTTTTGCCTGTGTTTATCTCAGCATTCGAGATGAAAGCAGGACAGCATTGAGCTAAAAATTGACAGAGGGACTGAGAGCGAGCAGATTTGGACTGGGCTTTGGAGGTCATTCTTCGGTTTTTCGCGGCTGGGGTGTAGGATACTGCCGTTGCGCTGGCTGGCACCTGGTGGTGACGTGTGTCGCAGATGGATACAAGCGCATTACCCTTGTGGTTTGCTAGCAAATGCTAGGTGCCTCTCTGCTGCGCTACTGCAAAAGCCTTGTGCTCTGGCAACCGTTCTTCCATGAGAAATACTTATGAGCTTCTCAGAATAATTGGGTGGGAGGATTACATGTTTAAGATGAACTTGGATTTGTTCCATTTGAACTGTAAATGCAGTGGATATTTAATGGTCCTATGTTGAAAAGGACTTATTACCTTGTAGCTATTGTACAGGCAAGCCCCTACAAGATAAAATACAAGAGAACCGAAGGAAAGCTTAGATGATTCATAGGCTCAGGTGATTAATAAGGTGAATAGTTAAAAACAATATAAATGTTATTTGGAAAACTCATTCTCAAATGCACCCTTTGAATGTCTGATCCTGGCAAAGTAGATGTGAGAGTTATTCTTCCTGCTGTGCTTCCCTTTTCCCTTTGATTTTTCCAGCCTCCCTTTCCTCACGAAGTCTTGACAGGCTAAAGGCTGATGTCCTTCCTGCTTGGCTCTTTTGATGCTGATTTCCCTCACACCATTGCTTTGGTCATTTCAAACTTGAATCGTTCCTAAACAGATGCTAAATGCCATGGAAACAAACTCAGCTCTCATGTAATGGGCTTGACCGCTAGCCTCTTGTCTTAGTGACTTCTCAGCAGAAGGAATTGAGAACTTGAGCCATCCCAAGACAGAAAGGAGGAAAGGACACATACTGAAGGTACTTTTAAATGCTGTTCTGCTGACAATAAACACAATAAAGAATAAAGGAAAAAGGTCTTTATCAGCTCAACTGAGGATATACCAGAAATGCCAGGTTAGTTGAATCCTGCTTGCTGCTTTCAAAACAGTTTTTTCCCCTCGGGAAAGGGTTTTTTTATTCCTCCAGAAATGCTTTTCTTTTCCTTTTTTTTTTTTTCCTTTTACTTTGTCCTGGGCCATCAGATATACATGAGCAGCCACATCAGTTCTCCTGCAATCCCACTGAGTCCCTGTTCACAACTGAGTATAACTGCTCATTTTGGCCCTATAGCAGTGCTGAATTAAACCCTCCAGAACAAAGTTTAAAAACTTATTTACTAGTGTACTGTATGAAAAAAACATGTATGTAGTAAGTATAGTTAAAGCTGTAAGTGCTTGAAGGTTAGTAACAATCATTAAAGAAGGGATTTGGAGAGGAGTCGTATAGTTTGGGGTTTGTGTGGTGGGGTTTTGATAGCAGGGGAGGGGGCTGCAGGGGTGGCTCCTGTGAGAAGTTGCTAGAAGCTTCCCCGGTTCCAAGTCGGACCTGTCTCTAGCCCAGGCCAAGCCCATCAGTGACGGCGGTAGATTTAAGAAGGGGAACCTGCAGTGAGTAATGGGATTGGAATGTGAGAGGAACCCCTGTGCCGTGGTGAGACAGCAGGCTGTCCCCCCCCAGCCCATGGAGGGGAGCTGGGGAGCAGATGCCCCCCAAGATGGCCGGGACTCCATGGGAAAGCCCGCGCTGGAGCGGTCTGTGCCTGAAGGACTGCAGCCCGTGGGAGGGAGCCACGCTGGAGCAGTTCGTGAAGATCTGCAGCCCATGGGAGGGACTTACGTTGGAGAAGTTCATGGAGAACTGTCTCCCGTGGGAGGGACCCCACGCTGGAGCAGGGGAAGAGCGAGGAGGACGGAGCGGCAGAGACAAGGTGTGACGAACTGACCCCAGCCCCCATTCCCCGTCCCCCTGCGCCGCTGTGGAGGGGGTAGGTAGGGAATCCGGGCACAGCTTCACTCCCGGGAAGGAGGGAGGGGTGGGGAGAAGGTGTTTTAAGATTTGGTTTTACTTCCCATTATCCTTGTTTTGATTTGATTGGTAGTAAATTGATTTTGGTTTTTCCCCAAGTTGAGCCTGTCTTTTGCCCATGACCATAAGTGGTCAGTGATCCCTCCCTGTCCTCGTCTCCACCCACAAGTGTTTCTTTATATTTTCTCCTCCTCGTCCCACCGGGGCCAGGCGGGGAGGAGTGAGCAAGTGGCTCCGTGGTGCTTTGTTGCCGGCTGGGCTTAAGCCACAACATATGGGTAACCTAAGGTTTACAATCCATAATAAAGACCACAGATGGTGAATGGGAACTTGCGCTGTAGTATACATACTTAGTTTCTTAGAATACTTGACAGACTTTTGCTAAATTGATCAAGTTGATCGACAAAGACTAGTGCCCTTTTGGATTACAGGTTAGATCATGAATCCATCTTTCAGAAACCAAAGCTCTGTTCTTTGTCTCTGCATAGCTTCCTGCCCCCTTTTTCAGTCTTCACCTGACATTTCTCCTTTTTATGTATATTTCATCTGTGAGTGCATTGCAGGTGCTCTGGTTTTTAACCCCTGTCCTTGTTCTTTGTGCAAGAACAAGAATTTAATCATCTTCTCCCTTCAGGGGAAAAATACTTTGAAGGCAGAAACATCTTCTAGTTCTGCAGGAGTCAAACAAGTCTTGCAAAAGATACTCTCCATCCAGTCCAGAAGTGATTTTCTATCTAAAAACTGATTAAAACAAAGACGTACTGAATTTTCATTAGAAGTGACACACACGTCTCTGTGTACTTCAGATCAGTAGTGCGGTGGAGTAAGTTGTCCTCTAAGTAAACACCTCAAAGGAAAGGAAAGGCCATTGTAGGGCCTGCTTTCACAGCTGCTGTGAAGTCTGTGGGTTGTCTACCTAGATGATTGCCGTGTGGGTTGTCTAAGTAGCCACATACATGTGCATACTTAGTGGGTCACAGAAATAAGCCTCTGTGGTGCAATTCCTTTGTCTTGTTGGACGCTGGATTAATTGGCATCAGTGCATGTTTAACTCTGGAGAGTAGGATGCAGAATCCAACTTTTTGGATCAGGTTATGAGGCTTCAGCCTCTCCCAGGCCCTTATTTCATCCTATTAATGAAACCACAGATTTTGAAGCCACTCTTCTAAATAGCTTTCCTACATCCCAAAGTAGTATCTGATCTAGTCTACAGCATGTGGCCCATATAGCCATGCTGTGTTTTCATCACTGATCCATGATCGCTAAATATTGACTGGCAACTCAGCAGGCAGGATGGTAAGGAACATTTCTTCTATCTCTTGGCAGAACCCCTCGATGCAAAGAGGATATAAAAGCCTGCGTAGTTTACTGCCTGATATGTCTCCTCTGGAAATACTTAAATTTCTAGAGACATGCCGCTCAGGAGTAGAAATCTCTAATTTTGATAATTTAGCATTTTGCTCAGTTATGAGCCACATTTTAATGCAGCGGCTATTGTTTCACATTGTTCTAATAGAAATTTAGCTGAGGAATTCTGTCAGTTGTGACACAGTTAAAATCACTCGTTTGGCTTTTTGCCAACAAGATAAAAAGAATAAGCGTAGGAAATAAGTTTATACACTTAAAAAATTTTATATAAAGCACAAGGGCAACATATCATGTAATGGTTCTACTTTATTGAAATGAATGCTGGTTAAAAATTTTGTATGATAGCAGCAAGTACGTGCATGCCACGCGGGGAATTGATATTTGGAACTTACACAGCATTTTTCACTGGTATCTTATTTCACACTTTTCAACAAATACGGCTTCAACATACAGATGGGAAACAGAGCAATAGAATTGAGGGTTATAACACTTCCTTTAAAGTGTGCCCTGAGAAGAGATACTTTCTTAATAAATACCCTGCGTGAGTACTTTCAGCTTCCACTAGGCACAAATACACAAGTACTCTGCCACTTCACTTTGTCTGTTTTTAGGTTATTTTGATGTGTACCTTAGTGCTCACGTAACTCACTCTTTTAGAGTCCCATCTCATTGCTGTTTGGACTGGGAGCAACTCTTGGTTGTTTTCCTGCACTAAACCTACTGTAGTGGAAATAATGTGATGTGGGAAGATGAGAAGCATGAGCATCCCCTGCTCTCTGTACAGTATACTTGGAGAGGAAAGAGGAACATGTCTGGGAAGGTACAGAATTAAGCAAGACTACAGAGCTGGCAAATGATGTAAAAACCCACCAATTTTTAAATGCATTAAAAATAAGTATTCTTTCATGTAGCATATAATCAAGTCATGGGATTTTCTGTCACAGGATGTTACTGAGGCAAATAGTTAGCAAGATTCAAAAAAAGGATTAGGCATTTGTATAAATAGTAGTAGCACTTGAGGCTTTATTGGTAGACCAAAGAGTTATGACAGTCGTGGCAAGTCTTTCTTTTCAGGGCATAAACTGAGAAGAAAGGATTTTCTGCTTCATTATGTAGCATAGGTTGTAGAGTTAGCCAGAGGCACAGGAATTTGTTCTAGTCCAAAGACCCAATCCTCTGAAGCACCAGCAGAGATCAATGTCACAGACCAGACCATGAACTGGTTGGGCTACTTGCTTGCTTAAGTATACATCATTCCATTTTCCTCTCAGAAGCAGTTTTGTGACAGAGGGCCATGGGATGGATTGAAAGTGTAGGGGCTGGTGGTGGATCAGCCAGAATTTCTGAGAATTTCCGTCATTCGGTATTCTTAAATTGACTGCAGTTTTTACTCAGTATCTTTTTGTTGGTTGTCGGTGATCATCTGAATACCTAGCAAGCAGTAGTTGCTGTGTAAATGAGCTGGGTGAAGATGATCTACTACAAGCATGACATGAACCTAAACTCTCTGTGGTTCTGTTTTGATGTCACGTTCTAGATTGCAGAAACTTCCAAAGTCCTGATCAGATTTGAGCCAGGGTAAATTCATTGTTCCCATCTGACTTTGCTGTTTCACTTTGTGAGGGGAAGCAGAGTGTGTACACATCAGTGAGAGCTTTGAGGCGGATCTATCTGTACCTTTTCTTCAAGGTAAGATCACCAAAGACTATCAAGAAAAAGAGAAACTGGGTCTCTTTAGAATGTCTTTTTTTTAGGAAGAACTTAAAACTTCTAAGAATTTCTCAAACTCAGAGTAACTAAGACAGATGGCGTAGAAATTAGAAACACAATTTCTAAATAACCTTTTCCCCCTGCCCACTGTGGTCTTGCAGCCAGGTCTCAGCTCCCAGCATTTATTTTAGTCAATTCAGTGACTTTTTTGAGTTGCTTCAAAAGATGCCAAGTCCTTTCTGATCCATAGGAAGGTCTTTCCATTGCTTCTGAGGCCTCTTGTCTTCTCTGCTCCTCCCAGCAGTTTCTCGGTCTCCTCTGTAACTGCAGGTTCCCATTTTGGTGCTGCAGCTCTTTCCTCCCCAGTCACCCTGCAGTCTATGGTCTTCTCTCCCCTTCGCACGCTCCGTTAATCATCACAAGGGAAGGAGTAATCCTACTGTCCTTTCAGGGCAGTCCGCTGCTCTTAAGTGAACATAACACTCAAACAGAGGGGGGAAAAAACCCAACAAATTAAACAGATAACAACTTTCATGAACGTGTAGAAGATTCTTAGTTTCTTGCCTTTTTCTCCAAATCACACTGTAGCATTGGTGATCTCTGAGGGCACGTGTCAGTTCTAGGCAGCGAGATACAGAAAAGAGATGCCTGACCTGCATGGTCTTGCCCAGGCTTGGGAGTGGAGATAGAAGAGCTGCATCAGATGGTGGCATAAAGAGCTCAGGCCTTTGCCTTGTTAAGAGGCCAGGCTTGCTAGCTTGAGCGCGGCGCAAAAGCCATTACAAAGTCATCCCAGGTAAGCCAGTATGTCTACGTTGCACCCACCGTACAGACAAACCGGTTCAGCAGCTTTTACTGAGAAGGGGGTTATCTCTATACCCCTGCCTACGGTGGGCTGGGTTAGAAATAAGAATGGATGTACCTTAGTCCAGGTTGCATTTTCAGATGGGTGAAAACGGTGTTGTCTATAGCTCATGTTTGTAGCACGTACGAGGAAGACATGAATTCTTTTTTGGGGGTAGTAAACCGGGCTAGAAATGAAAGTAGTGGCTGGATCATGACCAGCTTGAATTTTCCACAGTAATTCCTAGATTAGCCAACTCTTCATAGCAAGACACCTTGAATCTAGAGGGACCAATGTTCCCTTAGTATATTGCTGTATGTGTAACTCATAGATTTATGGGGAGCTTGAACAAGCAGATTTTAAAGTGGTCTCCAGAAAGAGCCACACATTAACAACCTGATGATAAAATTCAAAATTTTTCATAACAGAATGTTCAGGCCAGCACAGCTCACTTTAGATGCATTTATATTGGCATTCCTTTATTTGAGCAGAGCAGAAACATGAAGCTGGTAAAGTAACGGAGATGAACTCTTTAGAAAGTGTGATCTGGGGTGCACGTGAACAAGGATGGCCAGGTTGTACCTTAACATAGTTTCATGCTTTTATGGCCAAGTTGTACCTTAAGTGGAGTCATATGCCAAAGGTTAGTTTGGCAGTGCCACGCCAAATAAGTGCAAACTAAGCTTAGGTTAGTTGTGACCAGAAACAAACAGAAGAATCTTGGTGTGTTTGTCTGTATGATGGAAATTCCAATTTCACTGCCTCCCCATCTTGTCTCCATCACTTCTTCAAACCTAATTAGGAGTTGTTGGAAAAGAGGGATGAACCATTCTCTGGTTACTTGTTTAGTTTGCTGTAACTTTATGCTTATGAAGAACTAAAGGATTACACCTAAATACGAGCCTGGCTGGTGCACAGCTTTCCTTTGTTTCTCTTTGTATGCAGAGGTGAGCTTGCAGGTGTTGTGAGAAGTTCTGAGATAATGTGCTTGTCTCCTCGAGTGCAGTTACCTACTTCCAGAAGAAGAGTTGAATTACTTGAATATTTGAAGAATTGCTTAACTGCATATTTAAAGCTGACTGTCGGGGTCCTTACGGTATGAGAATCATGTCAACCATTCCTGATAGCAGAGAGCCTTGGGCCTGGCGGACTGGGGAGAATAGCTTGGAAAGGTGGCGAGATACAGTTCAAAGTCACCTCCTCAGACTGCACGTGTAATCTGCTGCAAAGGTGTGGAAATGCAAACATAAATCATTCCCGTTGTTTCTTGTCTCAGAGGAACGTGAGTGCTGTACAAAGAACAAATAACATGCTTGTAAATGAACGCTTTATATTATGTATGCTCTCATCTAATACGTTCACAGTATGCACATTGTGTATTTAACATTATACAGATTTCTATATAATGATTTATGAGAAACCTGTGTCTTTAGAGAACTGCTATTATTTTACTGTGACGTGTTGCCATACATTCAAAACTAAAGTATGATGTATATCATGATGATACTAATTTTGTTGTTGTTCACTTGCAACAACTATTCATTATACAGCTGTGGACACATACGAACTGAAACAAACCCATCTGCAAATTCACAGCAAATTTGAAGCAAATCAGACAAAGCATTTACGTTGTATGAAAAAGCTGTATGGAAGTTTGAAAATTACCTCATTTTTCAGTGTTTCCCTTTCTTTTTGGTTCATTATAACTATGGACTGGCTTGTCCTAGAACTTTAAACTTATTTAATCTGTTGGTTTTGGCAAAGGCTGATGTCTTGACTAGTTGCAGAGGCCTTGTTGGCAGAATTAATTAGCACTAATAGCATTAATAACATGGTTTCTGCATACCTCACGGGCTTCACAGTGCTGATGAATTCCACATGGTCCTAAAAAAGGAATTAAGCACTGGAGCAAATAGAAAGAGGGTATACAGTCTTATTCTTGCTTATCATTGACATACATTCTTGAAAGCCAAAATCATAAACGGTTTTCTAGAGCATAGCTCACTGGGAAATTTCTGCTGACAAAATAGCTTTAATGCATTTAAGGTGGCTATTCAGCTATGGTGAACAAATGAACTGAGCATTAGTGGGACAGGAGCAGAGTCAAGGATGCAGAAACAACCTTAATCGTGTCTCTTCTTGACTCATAGTATTTGAGTTCATGAGTAAGTGTGCGGATGAATGTTTGCTTTTAAGATTGCTACATTTTTCTAAATATTTTCCCTTGAACAATATTTAAATTTTCTGACATTTTAAGTAGCTTTTTCTCTGCATTTATCCACATACAGGTGAAACAGAAGACAGACTAGCTGTTAGAATGATATTTAGTCTCGCTGTGTAACCCAGGGCGTGCCCATTTGCTTTTCTATGCATCTGTTTATTCCTTTCCTAACTTGCTTTACGATTTGGTTGTGAGGATTTATTCACCCACATTTTGATGTTTCTTCAATATTCTGAACACCAGGGTACTGAAGCAGAGCAGCACAATGCAGCTTTTTTAACATATTTCCTTTAGTATTTCTGCGACAGAGCTTTAAGCTAATGCAATTCTACGAAGACCTTAAAAAGGGGAAAGACTAGTTAACGGTGCTGTGCAACTCGGGTAGTAAGTTTGAAGTGTGACATGAGCAATTAGATGGTGCACTAACAAGTAGGGTGTCTCTGGTTTAGCGAAGGGTTATTAAAGGTCTACACAAGGTGCCAGGACAGTTACGTAGATTGGGAATGTCTAAGAACAGCATTAAAAGGAAAAACTGTGAATCAATCTGATAGTCTTGCTAACGACTGGGGCTTGTGCTCAGTATGCACGTGAAGTAACTTCTCAATTAGAAGCTCGTGGTAGAGGATAACTGCTGCGCTATGTGTTGTGTAAGGAACCGATGAAATATTTATAAGGGACAGTAGGAGATGGAAATACTTGAATTCTAGCTGCAGGACCATATAGACCCTACTACATGCAGTTTGACTGCTGGCATGCATGGCTGATCCAGTGTCGAGCCTAGTCGTGTGGCTGAGTGAGCTGACTGAGATTGGTTCCTGAAGGCAAGAGAACAGAAAACAGGCTCTGGAGCAGTCAGTTACGGTGTGTGGATCAGCTGTAATCTGACGTGCCATTACGGGTTAGTGGAAAGGTCAAAGAGAGACCCTGGAAGATGTAGCGAATGATAGGGATTGACAGAACATGTCTAATACATATGTTTTTGCAGTACCATCCAGGTTTGGGTAGAAGTGAGAGAAAGAATGGTCTCCTGATGTGCTTCGATGTGTGTTTCGTGTTAAAGGAAGAAGCATTACTGCCTTTCCTGTAAGTGTCTGGCCAGCTCAGATGCTAACTACTATGTGGGCTAGAAGGGCTAATATTTAAGTTCCAAAAAGGAAATTCTTAAGTTTAATGGGCTACAGAACTGCACTTGTGCAAAATCAGATCTGAAGTAGAAATTCTTTCATTTCACATTAACAAATATCTTGATTTTTCTGATGCTAATTGAGGCGTTTCAGATAGAAGCTTCTAAAGAACCGCACACAAAGTATAATTCGATCCATGCCCAAGAAAGTTTTGCAAGAAGGGGCTTTGCATCTTGTTTTGAGCCCAGGGCCAAATGTAAAACCTGAAATGCCAAGTGTACAATAGTTTGCCTTGACAATCAAACTATCTCTTAATTATGAGATGTGGTGGTGACCTGATGAACTATGGGAAAGAATTTTCACAGAAGACCTCCAGAATATGCTGTTGTAGCCTGTGGGTCACTAAGCTCCAGCTATGCACAGTTGGAGGAAATTAATAGTCGTCTTTACGGAAAGAACTGAAGCCTGTTTATACTATTTATTGTTGCTTCGCAGGGATGCGTGTTTATTATCTGGCAATGATCCTAGCTCTTGCTCAACTCGCTCTACTAATAGTATTTTTCCTACCTGCCCGTGCGGTGAACTCAGTGCTGGAGTCAGACAGTAAAACTGTTGTTTCTACCTCAGGCATCATCCCAAGTAACAAAAGAGAGGGCTTCCAGCAAAGTAAGCTGGTCAAAAGTGTCACCATCTGGGAAGGCGATATACAAAATACATCCACAGCACAAAGTCTCCAATTGTCTAACTATCTCTGCACAAGCATCACAGAAAGAGTATTGGAGAAAAGCAGTGAGGTGGAGAGTGACCTTCTTACACTGGCTGAGAGCTGAGCCCAGTCTTTTTTTGTCATAACGTTGTCAGCAATGCACTTCAGTGCCTTTTATCATGATTGATTAGTCAGGTTCTAAGAAAAATGATGTTAAGCCAGCAGGTTTTTTTTAGTATTGTTATTTTAATCTATGTCCTCTATAGGCTTTCATTGATGAAAACAGCTTTCATATAGTGGTGAAAACATAAGTGTATCATAAGACTATTTGTAGGTATCAAATGAACAGCACGTTTTCTTCTGGCAGCATCCTCAGAAGCTTTTAATCCATGCTGGCTGCTTTTCTGCATATCAGCTGTTACCGAGCGGGAGAGACCAGCTCCTGTTCCAAAGCACTGGGAGCAGTGTCCCCGGCCGTGGCTCTTGCTGGGAGTTCTTGGGCAGTGCTGGAGGTGGAGGCAGTCAGATGGGGCCGTATCCTTCCCATTCAAAGATTATACTTTGTGCAAGTGCACCAAGCTCACGCCGGCATTCCCAGTACTAGTCTGGGGAGCTGGTGAGGGAAGAGTCGACAACGCTCTCTGCTATCCTTGAAAGACCTTCTCTCTGCTTTTTGGCATTTTTATAAAGATGTGTTTCGCAAGGGATAATTAATTATCCTCCTAAGCCACAGATCTGTCACTAAGGTGGGATCTTCCGCTGCTTGTGAAAAAATGGGATGAGACTGGTGGGAATAGAGTAAAAAAGGAGCAAAAATTCAGAGATCTGAATGCAGTCAGACCTTTGCCAGCTGAGGAATGATCTCCTTGAAAAGCTTTTATTTCAACAGGATGACAGATCCGGAGAAGACAAAAGATTTGTTCATTTTTTTCTAAGCAGTTATAGCTGTTTTCCTCTATTTTTCCCATGATTCCCCTCCCTGTCCCCCACCACTGGCCTATATAATTAACCAGGAAATCAGCAAGTCAGGAGATGGGAAATGTGGTATAGTTTCTGTAAATACCACAGATTAGAAGTTGAGGTTGAGGGAGCAGTGTCAGCAAGCTTTTGTGACAACTTACAGCCTTAATGACTGATTTTGGTGGATTTTTTCATTTTCAGGATTAATTGTAAGGATAAAGGCCAGCAACTTTTTATTTTGAAGAAAATAGGGGTTAACGTTTTAATTTTGCCTAAAGTAGGCTGACCCATCACCTGCCAGGCCTCCGTGTTTACCTGTGTGTTTCCATGACTCCATCACCAACAGCCGTGAAGGAACCACTTTTCCTGCTCGAGGATTCCAAAAGTCTGCATGCTATGCTACACTTTGGTCTTCAACTATTACTTCCCTAGCATTAAATGAAAACAAAATGCTTTTAAAATTCAAGATTCCAGTCTTTTTTTTGAAGCCACCAAATGTTGTTTGGTTTGGGTTTTTTTCCCCTTTTTCCCTCATCATAATCTAACAATAAAGCAACAATACAACAGTAAGTAAGGAAGAGTTTCTCTTCCTTCTTGCAGGATTTTCCCCTGGTTTGAGTGCCTAAGGAATTGCTTTCTCCTTCCTGCCCCCCCCAGCAACTTTAGTAGTAAGCGTCATGGATACGCAATCTCTATGCAGAGGTCTTTGCCAAGAGGTCTTTGAAAGACCACCATAGCAAAGGGTGAAAACCGCTTCTTAATTACTTTCTGCCCACTGGCCGATATTGTAAAGTCAAAAAATCGTACCAATCACCATTGCATTTCTTTCATAGGTTTCTTGTACCTTCAGCTGCTGTTCTGCCATTTATATTCACATCTGTAGCAATGCAGATGTTGGATTATTGTGAAAGTAAAATGGGACAATAAGTTTTCTTGCTCAATGTATGTTAAAATACTGTCTGGAATTTGTGAGTGTCTCTGTCTAGATGGTTGTATCAAAAATCAGGGGGAAAAAGAAGTATATTCTCATTCTTGAGCAGTCATTCTATCAGGGGTTATTGTGGTATTTTCACAGATTAGTAGAATAGTCCTGGTTTTACTGTTTCCACCCTTTTGTTACTGACTGTACTTGAATATTTTAGAAAATTGACAGTGGTAGAGTTGGACTGTCAGATCAGAGCTCAGTTCTGCTGTTTATATTCCAGTTCAGATTCAAGAGCTCCTTAACTGAGTTTTGGGTCCGAAGTCGAGTCTAAACCTAGTATCTATGTACATTGCTTAATGTAGCTCTAGTCTGAGTAGATTTATTGATCGTTTCCAGAAAGGAGACATTTATGAGGTGCAGTAGATAAACAGTAGATCATAGCTTTGTAAAATTGTATCTTCTTGGGTTTCAGTGATAGGCAACATGTAACTTCAGACTTGGTTTTGCTCATGTCAAAGTGAGCAGGAATTTTGCCATTGATTTAAATTAGTAAAATCAGGTCAGAAAAAGTAGTTTTGTTGTTGTAAGACCTGTACAGATCAGGGTA
Organism: Harpia harpyja; assembly: GCF_026419915.1. Classification (NCBI taxonomy): domain Eukaryota; kingdom Metazoa; phylum Chordata; class Aves; order Accipitriformes; family Accipitridae; genus Harpia; species Harpia harpyja. The sequence continues at coordinate 4,549,547 of NC_068944.1, read as the reverse complement.
TTAATTTTCCCACGTGGAACATGGTTAAGTTGCGGACATGGAAATGTAAATAGAAAACATGTCAGTGTGACTGAAATAGTGACACTAACGTCCTTGCTAAATTACTCACATTGGGCTGAAGCCTACTGTTTTCATTTTAATTCATAGCCAAAGGTTTTAAGAAAAATTCACTACTACCCAATTTCTAAATCTTTTTGCTGCATTGCTAATCTATTAACTGCTCAGGTTTATGAAAGTCGTCTGAGCAGAACTGGTGTGTCTCTCTAGGTGGTGAGCAGAAGGTACAGGTACTAGAATTCACATTGGGATGGTACTGTTGTGAGATCTGGGATGGTGTTCTTCTCCTCTTCCCAGACCGATCATGTTCACTAGTGCTAGTGCATGAATCATGTCACTTAACAACTGCGTGCTCTTGGTAGATATCTTGCATCAATTCTTATGCTTTGGGTTATGTTGAATACCAAACATTTATTACTGTATGGTGCACTTGCAATAGCACTAATCCATATGGATATGAAATCCAGAAGAGAAGGTGCTTTCAGAAATGGTATTAATGACTGTAGCATTTATTCTTCATCAGACCCTTGATGTAGTTTGACAAACTGCTCTTGCTTTAATGATGACTCAGTACTGTGCCGGTTTTGTGGCTCCTTGTAGCAGTTGGTGTACCGACTGGCTAAGCATGTGCCCAAAGGCAGCAGAGCACACACAGAGTACACAAGCCTCAGGTCATTTGGGGCCAGGTTTCTAAAGGTTTCCATCAATTTAAATGGGAGCCAGGCACCTAAGGCCTTAGAAAAAAAAATCTAGTCGTTGCTTCTTAGTGTACCAATCACATATAGCAAACATTCATTTTCCCTGAATCCTGAAAGCACAAGACAAGCTCTGTGGATAAAACAATGCTAGTGATGTGCTTGGAAGAAAAATAATTTACAACTGGCATTTAAACCACTGCTGGCAATGACCATCTAATTGAAGGGACCTCATTTGTTACACAAGCCACACAGGAGCTCATTGCCACAGACTGTAAACTAATTGCTACCCTTGTGTAAAAATTAGGGGAATAATTAGGGCTTTGATTTATTTTGGATGCTTCTACTTTTTGTACCCAATTTGAGAGGGACTGCCATGAGAAGGTCAAAATATTGAGGGAGAAGCACAGACTTGGATGGAGCAATCTGCCCTCTAAACTACAGACATGCTGGCGTAAAAGGATCTTGCTGAAGTCTTAGATAATATGAGCAGGAATCCACAGTCGTGTGGTTGAAATTTTTTTTTTTTTCCTGTTGTGCTGAGCACTCTCTGTTGCATTTGAAATATATTATGTCTTCAACAGAACGGTTGGGGTTCCCTGCATGAAAGAACAAAGTGTAGCTAGGTGAGCCTTGTAGATTGCATGTTTTTATGGTTCTTGCCCTAGAACTGAAATTCCATCTCAGGGAAGAGAAGAGTCAGGGCCTGAAACCGCAGCGGTGTGCATTCAAACCAGACCAAAAATAGGGACAGGGGTTCAGCTCCCTCTATCTCATGACAGGTTGCTTGATGCCAGGGTGCCTTGAGGATGATAGCAATTGCCCCTGCTGCCGCATTCATCTTGGACAGTCTCGTGTTTAAACACATTCTAGGCAGTTGTTTTGCTAAAAGGGAGATCTGGGCTTCGTGTCTGGATAAAAACTTGTCGTTCTTCTCCAGGATTCCTTTTTCTGGCTAAATGACATAGGCTGAGGCCCAGCTGGGCAAGCTAGTTGTTTTGCTGAGTAGGTGGGAAGAAGAAGACAACAAACTTCTCTGAGGTACTGGTCGTTATCCAGGAAAAAGGGTGATGCTGCTGCAGGCTGGCTTTTTCACTCAGGCTTTCTCCAGCCCCCTCAGAGTTGGGACCAGCCCAATTCAGCAGTACCACTGTCATTTTGCTTACTACGGCTCAGTGCTGAGGTGCGCCTGACAACTTTTCACATTTGCCCTCTGGAAGGTCTGGTAATGCTCGCTAAGGTGGTGAAAGTTGGTTTCGAGCCTGGGACAGTCCAATTAAAATGGGAAGCCTGTTTCAAATATGTGTTTCTGCTTTTTGTCAGAGTTGCTTTGGTACTGAGGAACTGAAATCCTTCCCCAGTTTAAAAAAAATCAATAAAATTTCCCTTGGAAGTATTTTTCATGGGCACTGCCGTGATTAAATTATTCAGCCATATCCTTTGGTCTGGAATCAGAGAGCTTCTCAGCCCCTTAGCGTTCTGGATACAAGAATAGATGTAGGGAGTGTTGCTCTGTGCTACAGCACAGGTACCCTTGTTACTAATCTGTAATTACATAAGCAACACTTGGCAAAGACAGCTCTTATTTCTGGTCATTACACAGTAATTACACTCAGCTGATTCCAAATAAAAAAATTTTAATTGTTCTTTGCAACACTAATGAAAAAGTTAATAGTAATATTCTGTAATTTACTCGTGATGAGAGTGTACACTGAGGGTCAGTTAGTGCTGCTGCTCACTTGGGTTTTGGCTCATAAAATGAAATGATATGACTATATTAAGTCTCATCTGGCTTTTAGGATTCATTGCGCTGGAATCTGGTTTCGTTTCTCTTAAAATAATTACTGGGGATTACACAGAGTGATGGCGTTAGGATTTATGCTGATGTAACTGAGATCAGTTTCAGGCTCAAAGGTTTGCAATTACAGTGGGAAAGGATGTAGAAATATTTGTGGGCTGATTACTTACTACACGGTTTGTTGTTGGCCTCTCCTTGTAGGCTGACAGTGACAGATTGCACTGTCAGACACAAGCTTGAGACTGAGTGAGTCAAAGAGCCTGGGCTTGCAGTGCTGGATTTCTCAAGCAAAAGGCTGGGTGGTAATGGTAAGGTTGCTGAGCACTATTTCAATATACATTCCGATCAGGGAGGAGAGGCCAAGAGACACTAACTGAAATACAAACCACATTAAATACATGAAGTTTCCTTGACTGTAACGCTGGCTAATTTTGCATATGATGGAACATTTTGAGGACACTTTTTGTTTGCTTTACAACTGGTGAGAGCTTTGGCAGGAATTATATTCTCCTTGTGTATACTTCTAAGCAAAGATATGGCAGAATGTCAGCATCCCAACGGGATACTGTCTGAACACAACAGAAAAGCAGTGTCTGGAAGGGACTGGGAGGAGAAAAAGAGGCTGAATGCAATTAAATTATAATAAGATGGTGATTAAAATTCCCCTGGCTTCTGAAATGGGTATATAACTTGGTCTTAACCGAAGGCATGTGTCCATCTTTTAAGACGGTAGCTTTTTAAGACAGCTGAGTGAAAATGGCCATTCATATCTCTGACTAGCCTTGCAGACGTGTATACCTGTGAGTGCTAGTGAATCTTCTGTCACGTTCCCATTTAGAAAAAAAACATAAAAACAACAATACCAAAATACCACCTGTATTATCAGTTCAGAGGTTCATTGTTCTCTTTTTACTCTGGTATAAATCTGTAAAGTAGAAATAAGTATGGTTGTCAACATAAAAAAGAGAAATCTAACTCTCTGCAGAAGGATTAAGCTGTAAGACACAACAGGAGATTGTATGTCTGACAATACAGTAGACCTGCATTTCTTCTCCAATACATTCTTTTATATTAATTTTGTTGGGGAAAAAAATAAATTTTAGTTAAAAATAAGGCATTCTATTTCATGCAGTAAAGCAAGTGAGAAAAGGTTTCGCAGTGCTACAGCAATTTCTGATTTAGAGCCCATAATACTGTGAGACATCTGGATACTTTTTTTCTCTAAATAGGTTGACCCTTCTGCATTTCTCTTGAGTGAAATCCTGGCTTCATTAAAATCAAAAGCAAAGTTCTTATTGACTTCTGTGGGCCAGGATTTTGTCTTGGCACACTTTCTATAAGAACCTTTCCTCTTTCAGACCATGGCTCAGTGGAGCACTTAAACATATGGTTACCTCTCAGAATGTCTATTTGTTAGCAAAAAAATGCTCTTGAAAATATGTTCATCATCAAGATAGGTAATACTAGCACCACTCAGAGACATCAGCTGAGAGAAAATACATTTTGGAAGAAATGTGCCAGTTTTATTCATTTTATCCTGTGAACGTTTAGCCTGCTTGTAAGAATCCAATGGGTGCACTTTTCCTTAGATTTGCCTAGTAACTTTTCATCCCTGGCTTCCATAGAAGCTTTGATGAATATTGCTGTGGAGATAATTAATTCCAGTATTTCACGAACTGTATATTAAAAGTAGAAGAAAGAAGGGAGGCTAAAGAATCAGAAAGTGGAGTAGCCAGTTTAAAAGCACGTGGCTCGTAAAAAGGTTGTGCTGTTCCTGTTGTTCTTCCCAGGAAGAATTTAATTAGTTGCCTGTTTGCTACTTGCCTTTTTATGCTGTTCAGGTTTATAAGACAAAAAAGGTGAAAATATTTCTATTTGGTTATACTTTGAACATTCTGCCAAAAAAAGGAACACTTAGGTCAAAGTGTATTGTTCTGCGGAAGAAAGGGAATTGCAAAACGCTGGGAGCATCTCATTAGCATCAGTATCTGCTTCTCTGAATGAGTGGCAATACGTGGATGTCACGGCTGAAGAACAAATGAGATCATACTGCACCTCAAATGAATTGTCCCAAATATCGCCTTCCCTGGCTGCAGCTTTTTACCTCTGGTTAAAACCCAGTGGCTAGTGATTTCTGGAACTTTCTGACAACTTGCAGGCCATTGCTTTGCAGCCCTTGCAAAGGGATGTTCAAGGAGAATTCAACATGATGCAAAACCAAGGGCAGTCACAGGCCTTGCTACTAGAGACGCAGAGATCGCTAGACACTGCTCAGCTCTGTAAGTGGTTGGGAAAAAATTGTCAGTGGCACGTACCTGGCTGGGGAATACAGTTAGAGTTGACCCCAGGGAGCTGCTGTGGAGAAAGCCACTTAATACCATCAAAGATCTACCACTTGTCACTAAGTTTTTAATTAAAAGATATGTATATGTGAGTATAGTCAAAGTCACAAGCAAAATTTGCATTGTGCATCTCTTGGAAGAAACGTGAATATTTTTTTTAAACCAACAAAATCTGCAGCTCCCATTTGGAAACAACTCCACATATCCCTTCTGCACATGCAGGCCTTTGCATTGAGAAGGCTGTGGTAGAAGGAATGGCTGCTGTAATTTGCATTCATCTCATTAGTTTGTTTATAGAATGCCCTAAAGAGAGACTTTTTTGTGTGAGTCAGTATGAGCAGATGGAAATAAGAGACCTAGTAATAAAATGTGTGCTTAAGAAAGGCATAAAACTTTACATGAAGGCAGAGCAAATTGAACATGGATCCCAGGCACTTTTAAGACAGGAACAGTTGTACCAGCGTGAACAAGGGAAGAATTTGGCCCGGTGGATATTGCTAATTTGGTTTTATGTACAAATACAGAGATGCTGGAGCGTACAGTATTGATATAATTAGGGCTTCAGGGTACTGGATATACTACATACCTCCTTAGAGCTATGGAGTGCTGTATTGGGTTTGTGCGGCAAGGTTTTGGTAGCTGGGGGCTACAGGGTTGGCTTCTGTGAGAAGCTGCTAGAAACTTCCCCTATGCCCCATGGAGCCAATGCCAGCCGGCTCCAAGACGGACCCACCACTGGCCAAGGCTGAGCCCATCAGCGATGGTGGTAGTGCCTCTGGGAGAACAGATTTAAGAAGGGAAAAAAGTTGCTGTGGAACAGCAACTGCAGCTGGGAGAGAGGAGTGAGAACATGTGAGAGAACCGGCACCGGAGCAGAGATTCCCCTGCAGCCCGTGGGGAAGACCACGGTGAGGCAGGCTGTCCCCCTGCAGCCCAGGGAGGTCCACGGGGGAGCAGATCTCCACCTGCAGCCCAGGGAGAGAGGACCCCACGCCGGAGCAGGGGGATGCCCGAAGGAGGCTGTGATTCCATGGGAAGCCCGCGCTGGAGCAGGCTCCTGGCAGGACCTGCGGCCCCGTGGAGAGAGGAGCCCACGCTGGAGCAGGTTTGCTGGCAGGACTGGTGACCCTGTGGGGGACCCACGCTGGAGCAGTCTGTGCCTGAAGGACTGCAGCCCATGGGAAGGGACCCATGCTGGAGAAGTTTGTGAAGAACTGCAGCCCGTGGGAAGGACCGACGTTAGAGGAGTTCATGAAGGACTGTCTCCCATGGGAGGGACCCCACGCTGGAGCAGGAGAAGAGTGAGGAGTCCTCCCCCGAGGGGGAAGGAGCGGCAGAGACAAGGTGTGATGAACTGACCCCAACCCCCATTCCCTGTCCCCCTGCACCGCCGGAGTGGGTAGGTAGAGAATTCGGGAGTGAAGCTGTGCCCAAGAAGAAAGGAGGGACGAGGGGAAGGTGTTTTGAGATTTGGTTTTATTTCTCATTACCCTACTCTGGTCAATTGGTAATAAATTAAGTTAATTTTCCCCAAGTCAAGTCTGGTTTTGCCCCTGACAGTAATTGGTTGAGTGATGTCTCCCTGTCCTTATCTCAACACACGAGCCTTTTGTTCTATTTTCTCTCCCCTGTCCAGCTGAGGAGGGGAGTGATAGAGAGGTCTTGGTGGGCATCTGGTGCCCAGCCAGGGTCAACCGACCACAAATGCATACATGTTGCAACCAAAAATTAAAACAATACAAGCAGTGAGAAAATATATGCAATCTTTTTTTTTCCCCAATTTCCTGTAATAACATGCCATTTAAATTCTAAGAAGACACTCCCCTGATATTTCCATTAACTGAACCCAGAGTCCCAGGAGATGAAAGGGAGGAGAATGGGTGTTCACTTTTCCTGTCTACAAGTGAAGCATTTTCTCATACCTATGACTAAGGAGGGAATTTTGCAGCTGAGGCTGTTTTTCATTTCTGTCTGCTACGTTTCTTAATACAGTGATAGGAGAAAACAGTGCTTAACTTTGGTCACTTGACCGGGGAGAAAAGGGGGAAGGAAAGCTGTGCATGTTGACCCAGTGCCTGGTGCAGGTGTGACGGGCAAACTTATGACCCTGCAAAATTTGCCCAGGGAGACTCAACCTGGTTTGGGGTCCTTCTGTATTCACTCTGACTTTTAACTTCCTTTCAGAGCAGTGATTGTGCAAGAACTTTGTTGTATCTTGGTCTCCCGCTCATCCTTTTCCTGTGGTCCTGAGTTAGCGCAGTCTGTGGCAACCGGCTGCTGGTTATTTCAGTGCCTCCTTGGCTGCTGCACTTCTCCTAGACCTGTCCTGGGATCTTCCCGAGTCTTTCCTACTGCCTGTACTCCCCGTACCTGCATGCAGAGCCCTGATAGAATGAGTATGGGCCCCTCAAATGCTCAACTGCTTTTGAGAAGCTCTTTGCACCGGTTGAAGGGACCTGTCTCGGATCTTCCCTGATGCCAGAAGTAATGGACCTCTCAGTCTCAAGCCAGTGTAGTGCTCAGATTGTCTTGGTCGATCCTAATGGTGGCATAGTAACTCTAGTGAACTCTACATCGGATATAGGCTGTTTGAACACAAACTTGAAGGATGTGTCTGTATAAGAAGACAAACAGAAGAAAGCAAGCTTTTGAAATGTGGCAAACCTTAAACATTGCCACTTACAGGCCTCAGACTGTATTTAGATCTTGAGCTTTTGAATCTGAACTGGGACAGGTTGCCCAGCATGGCGAAGTATCTGCCCTTTGGTATAAGCAGATTAGCTATTATACAGCCCGATATAAAAAGAGGTAACATAGTCTGTTCTTAGTGATGGCATCACCTTTAAGAGTAAGAAAAATCCTTAACGGTTCATAAGCAACCAAACAAGATTTGCTTACATGTGCAAGATTTGCTTACGTGTGGCTCACAGCGCAGCTCATATCTTAATAGACGAATTGTGTCCTGGAGACTTCACAACCCATTCAAGATTATTTATATCCTCTCCCACATGAGATTACAACATTTCCCTGATGGCAATTACAGCAATGGCCTACCTGGAATAGCAGTATGAAAGAGTCTCTGATCTTTCAATTCACAGGCAGCAGCCACAGACAAAGAGCAGAGCCAGCTAGCTGGTCCAAGGGATCTGTCTCCACTTGGTCCACAGAGCCTGCTTTGAGAGGTTCTGTTTCGCACAGTGGTCTCCTGAACTGTGCACACAAGCGTGAGGGAGGCAAACCTGTTTGCTGTCACACTTGCAGCACAGGGAAATAGGCAGACTTGAAAGAAATTGTACCTTCTGGTGAGTTTAAGAAAGATAAATATTGCATAAACCTGCTGGCTACCTTCGTTACTTACGAACTCACAGAAGAGTTTAGTTCCTGAAGCAGGAAGGACTCAAACCTCAAAGCTTTCCATACCTGAGCCCTGTCACTTAAGGTCATTGAATAATTGACATATAGATATTTTCCTTTGACTGCAGAACATACATGCAAAATTCTGGAAGTCTTATCAGGGAGGACTTGTAGATATGGTGTATGTGACTGGGTATTAAGCACACTTATAAATACTGCTGGTGTCAGGCAAGCTTGTTTATATCAATTGTAGTTTAATGTCAGCTACAAATTTTGTCTGAACAAATAAGAATGATACTCAGGTTCTGACTACTTTATGTAATGGCCAAACTATAAATGTGCCCTTTAGGTCATTAAAACTGTTTTGAACTCTCGGCTTCCTGAGACATTTCAGAACTGGGAATTTTACATTGTCTGCTCCAGCTATGGTTAGTCTTGAAGAAAAAAATGTCTTCTAAGGGCCTGTAACTCAGAGTCAGAAATGGTGAAGCAGGCAAAGTAAAATTATTTGAAAATCTACCAAGAACCATTTCAGGCATAAAACTGAATGTCACATTCAAGAATCTTGTTTAACCAAAAGACCAGCTCTTCCATATGTTTTAAATAATTCTGAAAAGTCCTTTTTAGAAACTAACTTCAGACTATTCTGCTTACTCTCTGGAATTCTTCATACAAAATTCGTTTCAAAAATATTGCTGTTTACAGAGAGAACCATATGGAAAGAGTTTCACATAATTTTTTTCTGTATCATAGCTGGGATTGATTAGTGTGGCTCAGGTTCTCAAAAAAAAAAACCCAAAACCCCAGGCAAAAAACCCAGCTCCTTTACAGTAGTAGTTGCTTCCAAATGAATGGATCTGATTTCCTTTCTAATATTTGCAGGGCAAGAAATGACTGTTCAGTTTGTTTTAAGAATCTTCCCTCCTGTTGAAGTTTATTAGGTTTTGTCATTCCAAAAATAGTGTTTCTAGTTCCTTGAGTTACAACTCCTTATTGAACTTTTTAGTAGGGGTAATAGATTTTTATTCTGCTTTCCACATTGTGCTTTTATCAGCTCTCAGTTCGGAGCTGTAACTTCTGTTCTGCGAGGTCTTGCCCTTTTATTAGCCTTCAAGGAGGCACGAGGAGCAGGAGCATGACCATCTAAACCCTCAGCTTATGTCTCACAGTATTGTAACACATGACTTCGTTATTCTTTCATATGTATACACTGCTGTTATCAGAGCTTGACCTCAGGCTGACTTTCAAGTTTACAGTATTTATATCTAAAGAAAGCTGAATCAAAGTAGGATCGAAGCATAAAAGTAGACAAGCTGCCGTAACCTAGAAGGACTTCTAAATACGCTGACTTACTAAGCACCCCATTAAGAACAACTGAGTAGATTTTTGTTGTTCTTGAGTCTGCCTTAGAAAACCTTTTCAGAGGTTGTTTTCCTTAAATTCTGTCTTCACAGTCAAGCTCTGTACTGTAGTGACTTAAAAAAAGACCCAACCTTCAAACTTGGCCAGAAGAGATATAAAGTTATCCCTTTTCTCTCCTTAAAATACAAAGCTTTGGAATATAATAAGCCAAACATTTTAAGCCAGCAAGCAATACCACTTGTAAAGTACACTAAATTTAGACTTTATAATAAAGCTGTTCATAAAAGCAAATAAAAAAAATTTTTAAAATAAACACACCCCACCCCCCAAACCCCAAATCACTCTACCAGTGTATATATCAGGAGTTCCTCAACTGTTGCCCCCATCCTGCTAGTCTGAGAAGTGCTTTTGTTGTGGTGTGGGAATTGCTGGGCTGGTCCCTGTGCAAAACTTTGTGACTTTCTCTAGCATCCGTCTTTGCTCCGCCGCAATGGCTGCACGGAGCCATTGGTGCAGAATCCTAATGGAGATGCCCGGCATTGACTTGTTCACACGCACCAGTCCAGACCTTATTAAGCGGCTCACTGGTTTGGGTCATTTGTTTTCAGTGCATTGCTTTTGCGAAGCAAAGATGTAGGAGGTGAGGGTAAGCTGAATGACAAAGAAACCCGGTAATGGCAGCCTTAGTTTAGAAAGTTTAGCTATTTATTGTTGCCACGTTCCTGAGTTGTCCTTTAAGGAACATTTTGTGGCAGCAGGTAGCAGACCTTCACTGCAGTCAAAGGTTCAATTAGGAATGGGGAAGTCTGAGCTTAATGTAACTCTCAGCCTATCTATTTCTATTAGCTGAGCAGTTTTTAAGTCTCATTATTACATTGTGCATTTAGACAGATTTCCTGGATCTTGGTGAGATTTCATACTTCAATTTAGATGGTGCAGGAGATGTCTGAGATGTAACTACTGAACTCGTGAGAAAACAGTTTTTAAAATTGAAAGCATTTAAGTCAAACAGAGTTAGTGATATGATAAGTGAAAGGCAGTATGTTGCCAAAACCGTATCAGTGACTGAGGATTTCAACCGCTGTTTAAAAATTATAGTCCTGGTGCTTACACTGTAAGTGTATATTATAGACATGCCCTGTATAGAGTAATATATACTTAGAAGCAGGATGTAAGTACTTCAGTAATGTAGAATGAAAATGTGCCAGTTGAAACTGCTTCACTTGTCATCCCTGGGCTGATGTATGCCTCTGTAATAAAAACTGCATACAAAGAGGTTCAGCATACAGCTTGCCTTGTAGTCCAAGCTTGGCAGCTGACAGCAGATTAGATTTTTCAGAAAACTAGAGGAAAAGTTGGGTTTAGGCAAAGGAATATCAGGAGATATCTAACTCATGAGTATGACTTAGAACTCTTTGGTCAGCAGCAGAGGAGGAGAACGGTTCAGAAGGAAATTCAAAATGAATGAGCAGCCGAACTGGTGAGGGAGGCTAAGGAGGGAAGCAATTTAAATAGATCAGGAGGATTATGTCAAAGCGAGGAAGGTATCCTTTAGACAGCAAACCCTTTTTTTCCCCCCCATTAGTCTTCTGCATTATGGTATCCATTGTCAACTAGTGAGGGAAGGAGGAGGTGGTAATAAGAATAGCTATTTCAGATTTTTTTTTCTCTTTAGGTTTTTGATTCCTGTAGCATTGCCTGGCTCATGGAAGTTGGTACTGAAAGGCTGAGCAACACTGAGGGAACAGGAGTTAATCTCTTGACTGACCTCTTAACTCAGGCATTGCCAATATAGACATTAATTAGAGGTCTTTCAAGTAATTGAGATCCATTACTATTACTTAATAGACCACAGTGCACAGAAATCCTTCATTCTTTCTTGAACTAATAAAGTATGTGTTCCTATGAATCATTTATAAGGCACCATAAAGAATCACTTATATGGCACCATAAATACAAGCTCCACGTGCCAAACGGCTCTGGCTCAGGTGCCAGCGGTGTTCTCCCAGGGAGGTGGGAGCCTGCAGGGACCCGGCGGAGGCGATGGGAGCTGCCCTCCTGCCTGCGGGCAGCGTGGCACTGGGGAGGCATGGCTTTCGGTAAAGGACTGCCTACGTAGCCATAAAAAAGCAGTAGGTATGGGATGCGACCCTGCCTTTGACTACGTTAGCTAGCCACGGCAGTTGCCCCTGCGTAACTGCCCCTGAGGCTAGTGTGCTGGAAGACAGGCATTGCAAGCTGCCTCCTCCTGCGTGTGTGTTTTCTGCCTTGGAGATTTTAGCAACTGTATAAATGACGATGTTTAACAGTTAGACAGCACTTTCTACCCTCCAAGCTTTGTATGAACGTTAAGTAGTAAACATGTTACCATAAACATGACAAATGGAGATGGAAATAGCACAGTTTGGGTGAAATTGATAAGTGACTCAGCTAGAAACTTTCGTGAGCGGGGAGATGATCCGAGCTCAAGCTGTGCTGACTGAGAAAGACGCAAAATGGGATCTGTAAGAAAGAGCAGACTGCTACTCTGCCGTTGGATGGTTTCTAATTCAGTGTCAAACTTTGCTCTCGAACGTGCCACCGGTAGCTGGGGAGGACGGGATGGGAATTTAGCTCTTGGTCCTTGCTCATTAAGTGCTTGAGGACAACAGTGTTAGCAGATCACTCTTGCTCCTTGTTATGTCAATGTGGGACTTCCACCACTATGGAGTGTGCCCCAGTAGGAAATCTGTGATTCTTCACCAATTTTTGGTAGGAGTAAGCTGTTGGAGACAAGAACTGTATTTGCAGTCAGTATAACTGCAGCACAGTGCCCACTGACGTGAGCTGTGATCTGGAAGCAGTGTCCCTGTGGCACCGTAGAGCTTCAAAGGAGCTGCAAACTCACTGGGGAAGCTCTGCGAATAATCGAATGGTCAGCCCAGGCTGTGGCTGGACTTCTGTCAGCACCTACACTAGCGGGTTTAAAGTGGGCTCTGAAATGTTTGCGTTGCATTGCATTCCCATCTCAGGGAAGTGTTTCATAGCAGACCTGGAGAATTTGATGAAGGTGGTTGTAAATGCCCAGAGCTTCCACGGGTTTCAAGTGAACTTGGTGAATACTTGAAAGACTATTCCACTTTAAACCTTTTGGGGATTAAAAAGTAGACAGACCACATTAGGTTCAGGAAATCTGCTGAACTAGTAAGAGCTGAAAGCTGGGAAAACACTCAAGGAAAAGGAGCGTATATGCCTATCCCGGTCTTTTCCTTCCCTTGGTGGCCACCTGTGGCCATAAGTGTCAGAGTTAGGATGCTGGGTTAAACGGACTCTTGGCCTGTACTCTTATGGCCATTCTTTTGCTTTGGTGTCAAGGGAAGCCCCTAGCAGTGAAATTACCTGTCAGAGGGCCTGGCTAGTCGTAAAGTGTCAGCAACGGAGCTATTTGGGGCTTTTCAGCCATTTTCAATTGCCAAAGGTGAGGAATGAGAATTCCGCGTCTCCCCAAACCTAGCAACCTTTCTTTTTTTTACCCCAAGGACTCCTCCTTTCCAAAGGAGCATTAGAGATGTTGTTTTCAAATAATTTGCAAAGCCTTTGTCTATTACTGGCTTCTGTACGTGTCTGGCACGATTGCTTATGTGCCTCTCGAGCAATTAAACTGTAAGCCAGAAGGGTGAGATTCAGAAAGATAATATATTTCCAGAAGAGACAGCGATGCACCTGAGGGACCAGAACCGGGGTGTTTGTGTTAGTTCCAGCTTTCAAGGGTTTGCCTAAAATACCGACTGTCTCCCTAAGATTTCAGAGGGGATCCAGTAGCTGGCTGTTCTGGCAATGATTCGGTGGCTGTTAACAAGTGGTGTACAGCCAGATTTGGGGGTTTGTTTGGGTTTTTTTCCACAGATAGCACTCCCATGTTTCTCCAGATCATTCATAAAACACATTAAAAAACATACATCCAAGAGCGAAGCTGTGCAGAATCCCCTCTGACATGGCTCTGGCTCATGGTTCTGTTTCCAGCTGGCTCTTGAGAACTTTACTTAGTCAGGCTTTAATCAAAGTAGCATGTTAATTTTTCTGGTTTGTCCTTCAGTGTGCTTAACTCAGCTATCAAACTTACTGATAAAAGACCATTAGGACTGGATTTATCAGATCTTAGGGTTTATCACTGGCATCCTGGAGTTTAGGAAGTTTACCTTGGGAAGGTAGACATTTTTGGTTCAAAGCCATATTTTGCCATAGGCGAAGTAGATTTATATTTGTTTCCCATCTCTTAATAGCAAGTCCTTAATAATCAGGAAATAAGTACTTCAAGACTTCCTTCCTTCAGTCTCTATTGATGGAGCTGGTCCGGGCTGTTTTGCCTTGTATGAAATTTCTAAATAGTCACGGAGACAGAAAGCAACGGAGTAGGGATGGCTTTGTAGCCTGGAGTTGAGACATTCCCTTGAGTAAGAAAGGATGTGGGTTGAAGCTCTCCATAGCAAAGGGGAGATATCCCCAAACAGTTGATATGTTAGAAAAGAGATAAGGAGAACAATTAATAAATTAATATCACCGGAAAAATCTTTCTCTCAAGATTGAAAGTATTTGGCAGTGTCAACCCAAATGCATAATTTTGAAACAGCTTTTTTTTCCCCAGCAAATTTTCTAGGTTCAGGTTTTTTGCTTTTTTTGCATGGTTCTAATGTGCAAATTGATGTAGATGCTGAGTGAGTGGGAAGTTCTTGTTACTACCATTAGCATTTGATTTGTACATTTCTAAATAAGTACTGCACTCTTACAACTGATTCAGACTAATTAGCAGACAGGGAGTTTGAAAAGCAGATGTTATTTACAAAAGGCGATAGACAGGAACTTATGGAGAATAGTTTGGAGCAGAAGAATAGAAGCAGAGACCAGCAAACAATCTGGGGTTTTTTATTTCTCCTCCTACTAAATTTAGAAGGCAAAGCTGCATTTTTTCCAGTGCTGTCAAAAGTGAAGTGCCTTATAAAATGGAAGAGATTTAAAGTAACTCACAAATAAATAGCTGCTGTAGCTAGAGGGAAGGAATAGCTTAGAAAAGGAAGAAAAAGAAATCCTCCAGTCTGAAAGAGACTTAGCTGAGTCTAAATATGAACTTTAATGTCACTGAGACTTTTTTTCCCTGAAATTGTACATCTGACCCTGTGGAAGCCAGAAAAGGGAAATTCACTCCAAATCCACAATGTAGTGAAGGTGTTCCTTTAGCATTTTAATTGAATCTTGATCATCATCAGTAGCAAATCAAGTTCAGTAAATCAGTCTTCTGCTATGAACAGAAGTGTTGAGTGATATGCTTCAATCTTTCTCATTAAAAATTAAAACATCTTTGAAAGATCTTTGCAGGAAAGCATGTAGACTGGATTTCAGAGTTGCCATTTCCTTATCTGCCACAAGCATTGAAATCATTATTCTTTATTTAGGTATTTTTTAATCATGGAATTTTAAACTGTGACTTTTATTCCCCACATCTTTCAAGGTCTCAAAATTAGGAAGATGCAAGGCTAGCAGAGTAGTCATTATCACGGATGCATCTGCCATAACAAAGCCAGGGACAGAACCAAAAAGATATGAGGCTTTCTGAGCAAGGAAGTGTGCAGATGCCTGATGAGAAAGGGCTTGACTAGCTTAGAATTCGCCAGGCAGGAGAAAAAACATAGCTCTTGCAGTGGACCAAAACAGATTATCCCAAAAATGAGGGTTTTCCTTATGCTATGAAAAAGCATCGCTCAAGTTTTACAGCGCCGTGAAAATCCCCTTGACCCATTGAAATTACGTTTCTTTCTGTCTTTCCACAGAATTCAAAGTTTAAACTTAATAAGGTGGAAGCGAGCCTGCATTTTCCCCTGTTGATTGAAATGGGAGTATGAGTGGACCTTCACTTTGCAGTTCAGACAAGTGTGGACTAATTGAAGCTACAGACATACCCATTTATAGCAAAGGTCAGAGGCTGAATTGTTAATACTCACCCATAATTAAAGAATCTGAGTTAAATTTGGCAAGGAAATCTCATCTCCTACCTTGCTGCAGGAGCTAAGCTTTGTTGAAAAGCCTGATGTATTTTATACCGTTACTGAGAATTATAGCTTGAAGTTTTGATTCAGGTCTCGAGCTTAGTTTGAAATTGTCAATCCTTACATAATGTACTGCAAATCTTTCTAATAAACCCACAGAGTTTGTTTTTTGTTGAAAACATTGGGTTGATAGAAGGCTGTTTCCCTCGATGCTAGCGCTTTTACAAGCTGCGTATGCCGTAAAAATGTTGTTAATGTGACAAAATTGTTTACTCGCTCATTAAGGAACCGCACACTAATGACTGGGAGAACCAGCGGTGTTAGAGTTGAGTCAACAACAGGGCCCAGAATGTGAAAGCGGTTGGTTTACAGTACATCAGGCTAAAGAAAGGCTGCTTTCATGGATTTCTGTAGTGAGTGGGTAGTTAAGATAAAAAGAGGTGAGTACGACAGAGCACTACTGGTGCTGGCTTGTAGGTCCATACCAAGCTACTGGAAGGAGAGGCGTTCTGTAATTTTACGGCTCTTCTAAAGGCAAATTGAAGTACAAACAGGCTGGCTGAGAACATGCCTGAGTGGAAGACCTGAGAATTTTTGTAGGGCCCCAGCTCCTTCCCTCTGTAAGAAGAAGGAAAGCTTGTTCAGGCACTGATATCTACCATGGTGGGGATTACAATTTCTGCTGACTTCTTAAGAGAACCTGTGCGTCTGTCCCACGTCCCTGCCTGTCTGTGGCAGGAGAGTTTTCCTCTCAGATTGCAGAAGCAGCATTGTGAAATTGGGTTTGATATCAGGGTTGTACCCTTGAAACCTCATCTCCTATCTTCAGCTACATCACTGTCTAGTAAGGTACTACCTCTCCTTGCAAACCTTCCTTCTGTGAAATCCAGGTCATAGTCATTATCCTGATAACACTGAAGGGAGAAAGGCTCCAGTGAGCAAATTATCAGAAAGACAAAATCTGTTTTGGCAAGTCTCCCTTGAAATTTGTGGATTCCTTAAACTGGCTCTGGCAAGAGTATTTGAAGCAAATACTATCCAAGCAAAAAAATATTTTACCTCCAATTTATCATTCTGTAATAATTCCAATCGACTTCAGTGACAGCATAATAGTGAAAGTGATTAACGTTTCACTCTCTACCAAACAAAAACATAAATTCCTCTGACTGGCAGGAAAGAATAGTACTATTAATAGCTGGGAAAATGGATCTGGTGCAGTTGTAGGATTTTAGGTGGCCTGAAAACTGCACACTGTGTGTACTAGGGTAACCACGCAAAGGTATCAGAAAAGGGCCATTTCCTGGGCCCCTGAAAACAAAAGGACCTTTTGCAGTCACCGACATTTGGTCAAAGTGGACTGACTCACCATTCTGCTTTTGTAGTGTTTCCTACCAGTTTTACACTTTTGCAGGTCCTCAGCTTAAGGAAGCCTTTTTTTTCCCAGTGATTTGCCCTACTGCTTTTACTTCAGACCCTACCAGGAAAGAAAGTGGGAAGTTCTCATGTGTGCCCCTGGCACTAGGGGACAGTTATACCAACATGTTGTTTGTCCTGGATGGATGCCTGCTCAAGCCACAGAGACACCAGCTGACCAAGTAGTTGGCCTGTGAATGAAGTGCATAGGATATAACACTACAGATAGCACAATCCAGATGTTTGGTCGCTTAATGCCACTCAGCTATGCTTTGATAACAGGAGTGTGTCAGAAATAACAATAACACGTGGAGAACGAACAGGGTTTCTGTCACCTCATGAAGTGGATCTCCATGAAGCTTGATGTGCTATAGGTTTGTGTCCTGAGTATCATACAACCCTCTGCCCCCCAGAGTAACCTCTGCTCACCCTTGGGGCTTCATGGCCATCTCTCACTGCTACAGTTTGTAGCCTTCAGAGTCCTGAATGCCACTTTCCGCAATACCCCTTTTTTCCATCTTACCCATTAATCTCTTTTCCTCCAGACCTTCTGTGCAGGTACACGTGCAAACAGTAGTCCTTTCCCACGTTCCCTACATGTTTTACTGTATGAATCTGTGTATGTTGATTAATTCTGTAAAGTGCTGAATTTTGCCAGTCTTTTACTTATTAGGGACAGAAATACCTCTGAGTTTCACAGAACTTGCAGAGTTTTCACATCTTCAGGAACTTGCTTGTCTTTCCAATCTGACTGATATTGACCAGTGGGCTAAAAAAATTGTTAGGACAAGGGGCTTACAAACAAGGTGACTGAAGAAACTTTTTTCCTCAGGAAAGCAGGCTAAAAAGCAGATAGACAAAAGGTTTTGAGATGGCTCTTGAGTAACAAAGGTGCACACAGCATTCTGGGATAGTCAGCCAAAAAAGCGTAAGGACCGTCTGATAGTTTTCACTAAGTATCGAAAATGAACTTATGAAATAAATATGAAAAAACATTAGAAGACATCCTCATTTTCCATTTACCTGTCAACTTTGTGAGCAGGGAGTGCTGGCAAGACCCTGCAGCCCTGACTGCACCTGTGTGGTTTGAATAGTATCAGTTACAACCTGGATCTTAAAAATATAGGGTTGTGTGCATTTGTAGATTGATGGACCTGAGAGTAGGGGACTGTGGGATGTTGGGCTTGGGGATTTTTTTCACCCCGTATGAGTTTATGTTTTAAGTTTAAGCTTGGGAATGAAGAGGAAGGGAGGAAAGAAAGATAAGCCAAGCCTTTCAAAGCAGCAAAGCCTCAGCTATATCAAAAAATGAATAACAGTCTATGTGCTCCTGGAAGAACTTCCCACCACTGGGGATGGATGGAGTGAACCACAAAAGCTAGGAGGAATTTCATGAGAGCTGAGGACCAAGCATTCCCTGTCAGCAAGCCTCCAGAGGTGGTGAGGCACATTGATTTTGATGTCCATCGCAACAAAAAAATACTTGTTTCATCCATTTTGGGGAAACAGTATAAAACTCACACACAGAAACAACATTAGTAAGGCTTTATTATGCAGTGGAGGTGAAAGCCTGGCATAGTGAAGAAACAGTACGTATTAGGTAAGGTGAAAAATGGAGTCACACCTCCAAGAAGCCCCAGGTTCTTATGTGGTCTTTAAGCTTTTTTCATGTCAAAGGGAGAAATGAAGCTTTTTAAAATTATTTTTGCTCTGTAAGTTTCAGTTTTCATGAAGCCAAATTGAGATAAATCTGAAAATTTATATAACTTTAAAAGAGCACTTTACTAAAATGTTCCTGTCATTCACAGTAATATAGAGTGAGTCAATTTGTTCCACACAGTGACCTTAACTTTTTTCATATTCCAGCAAATTTTGTACAATCCCGTGAGTGTAGGTGCAGTTCTGTGTATCGTTGTCGTTCTTCCCCACCACTCCGATTTCTGGCAAAGTAATACTTTCTGAATACTGTGTCTGCTAATTCTTTCTTTGTGTAAGAGGTAGACGCATGTATTGTCTAGTTTGTTGCAGAAAATCAGTGAAGTATAGTTTTATTTGTACTTTCAGAGACAACAAAATCAAAGAAGATAGCAGCTTGGTGACTCCAGCTGAGATAGTAATTGTCCTGGTTTCAGCTGGGATAGAGTTAACTGTCTTCCTAGTAGCTGGTACAGTGCTATGTTTTGAGTTCAGAGCGAAGAATGTTGATAACACTGATGTTTTCAGTTGTTGCTCAGTAGTGTTTAGACTAATGTCAAGGATTTTTCAGCTTCTCATGCCCAGCCAGTGAGAAAGCTGGAGGGGCACAAGAAGTTGGCACAGGACACAGCCAGGGCACCTGACCCAAACTGGCCAACGGTGTATTCCATACCATGGGACGTCCCATCCAGTATAGGAACGGGGAAGTGGGGGCGGGGAATCGCCGCTCGGGGACTGGCTGGGTGTCGGTCGGCGGGTGGTGAGCAATTGCACTGCGCATCATTTGTACATTCCAATCCTTTCATTATTGCTGTTGTCATTTTATTAGTGTTATCATTATCATTATTAGTTTCTTCTTTTCTGTTCTATTAAACCGTTCTTATCTCAACCCACGGGTTTTGCTTCTTCTCCCGATTTTCTCCCCCATCCCACTGGGTGGGGGGGAGTGAGTGAGCGGCTGCGTGGTGTTTAGTTGCTGGCTGGGGTTAAACCACGACAGATAAAACAGTGATGTTTCTAGCATATTTTAAGAAGCCTGGAGGAATTAGCATAACTTGCAGGAAACTCTGGGCTGGAAAGAGATATTCTTTAAGAGTTAACATGAAAATACTGTCTTTTTACAAAGTATGATGGAGAGCTGATATGTCTCTCTTGTGTTTGGGTAGGTAAGTGGGGTGGGTGAGTTAAGAGGAGCTGCAAATAGAGTTTGCAGGGCAGCTGGGAAATGAATGAGATCATTTAATCTCTTTTCCAAACAAGCATTTTTAAAAATCTCGTATTTCTGTTGTTATTCAAAATTTTTAACACATCCCTTTATTTTAACTAGTTCAGATTTATGGATAGCAGCTAACTATAAAAAGAAGTAATAGCCTGAAGTGTCCTTGGAGCCATTAACTGTACCTTTCTGTCTATTCCCTAAGAAGATGCCCTGGATTTAAAGACGATGTGTATTAAAGCAAGTAAGAGAAGAAACAGCTTCTTTTCTGACGCTTGCACCCTCCCTTCCTTCAGCTTGTGCAGAAGGCTGACAGCCTATCTCATTCCCACCAGTGGTATCCCACCAGCTTCCCTAGAAGTGGAGCACTGTATTTGGCCTTATTCTACTGGTCTTCCTGAGCCCCTCATTTCTGAGCTGCGAAACCACCATCCACGAGAAGTCAGGTAGGAGCTGAAGGCATTTGACATTGCTAAGTATCGAGCCTCGGTTGTCAGTTCTAGCCATTTGTCCTCCAGGTGTTTGTTTTGCTGGATGATGGTTTAATTTGGGGGTTTGTAATATGGGCTTGGTAGAGGTTATATTAAGCTGCCAGTGGAATAGTAGAAAAGTAGGTACCCTCCTTCCTGCAGAGAAGCTGTGCTGGTTTTAGCTGATGTTTGCATATTTTAGCTATCACTCTGTGGTTGTTAATCAGCGGTATGGGGCATTTTGAGATTCTCACGCTCACACATGAGCTGAGCCTTCTGCGAGCGGATCCAAATTAGGGGCCAAGCTGTGCCTTTTTTATTACCTAGAATGTGCTATTTGTGCATCTCGTATGTATTTTGTCCATTAACCGACCTCTTACATTGTGTCACCCCGTTAACACCAGCTGTAGTACCCAGCACCACCTCGGGGCTGCATGGAAAACTGACAGAAGGGAGCGGAGCTGCTGAGGAACAGGCATTTTGTGGCTAAGAAGCAATTTCCTTGTTATTTGAAAAAGCCTGCTTGAAATGGCTATGGGAGAGCTTACAGCCAAAACGGTTGTGCCCTGTGATAATTGCTGCCGAGGAGGCCTTGGGGTCAGTGATTTGCTTTCCTCCTGCCCACACGGTTGTTTCACAGGCAGGCTGTGGGAAGTCCACAGAAACATGCCCCAGCAGCACGTTAAGCCTCTGGGTGCTGTCAGCTACGTGATACTGGAAACGTTCTGGAGGGCAGTGCCTGAAGGGTCTTGTTGCAGGCTCATTAGATGGGAAGAGCGATGTCTGGTTTCAGACCAGAGAGATACAAGACACAATTGGCGGGTTAATTCCCTCCCGCTATCCCCCTCCCCACCCCTTACCCCCAGTTTGATACCAGTTTGACCCAGAGGAGTGAAAGTGAGTGTAAAAAGCTGCACCAAAATGTTTTATTTGACAAGATGAATAAATTGTGAGATTGCAGAAGAAACACAGTACCTCATCAACAGGGCCCAAGGACACGGCATCCATTACTGTAGCTGCTGCAAGTCTGATTCCCGAGTCTCGCCGAAGAAATGTTTGCTCAAAGGGTGGATGGGTTACTGTTACTGGAAGTTACACTTTCTGGTCTGGATCGTGTATTTGTACCTCTGAGGTCTCACTGGGCAATCAGGTGTGAAAAGCCACTGATGCATGAGCAACAGTAGGAAATCACGGGATCGCAAAACTCTGACCCATTTAGAGAAAATGAACTGCTTATAGCTAAAATAGGCCACCCTGAAAACAAAATGTGAGACTAAACCACCAGAATAAACGGTATGCCTCAAACTAATTATTCAGACTCTTCTAGCAAGTCGCTCCAGCTCCCGTTCATGTTAGCTTGCCCCTAATATGATTCTTATAGTCCTTCGCTCTCTACAGCTTCCCGAGGAGGGGAAGTGGAGAGGGAGGTGTTGATCTCTTCTCCCTGGGATCCAGCGATAGGATGCGTGGGAATGGTTCAAAGCTGCACCAGGGGAGGTTTAGACTGGACATCAGGAAGCCTTTCTTTACCGAGAGGGTGGTCAAACACTGGAACAGGCTTCCTACGGAGGTGGCCGGTGCGCCAAGCCTGTTGGTGTCTAAGAGGCATTTGGACAACGCCCTTAATAACATGCTTTAACTTTTGGTCAGCCCTGAATTGGTCAGGCAGTAGGACTAGATGATCACTGTAGGTCCCTTCCACCTGAATATTCTATTCTGTTCTGTTCTATTCTATTCTACTCTATTCTGTTCTTTGTCTGTTAGCAGTAACACAGTTTTATGTGGAAAATGGGCATGAACCAGAATTTTAGACATATTGTTGGGTTGTTAGATCATTCAGAAGAGATGTGGAAAACATTTCCCTGCTTATCCCAGCCTCTCATCTTCATAATAGACGGCATCAAGTCCCTTTGGCTTTGAGCACTCTGATGTAAGAGTTGATGTAGGCCTACGATCTGGACTTTGTGACCTATTCAAGAGTAGTCAGGGGTGTGAGAAACTACATAAATCAGAGCAAGGGAGCATCCTTGTATTTAAGTGGCAGCTGAGCAGTACCATTTGCCCAGTGAGCAAAGGGTCTTCTGAGGTGATGAAAATCTTTGGCAGCCCAACTTTCCAGTTGAAAGCATCCACTCCCCAGGAAGCTTGTAGTGAGATGTTGAATATCGTTCGTCGTTATCTGAAATGTGGTCTGCAACCATCCAGAGCCCTGGAACAGGGCAGCAGGAATACTGAAGGAGTTGTGATGAAGTCTCAGAAGTACTGAGAAGAGGCTAAGTCAGCCAGAGCTGCAAACCTCTAGGGACTGGAGTGGAGAGGAGTGGCAGCAATAAGAAAATCATGACGACAACCCCTGAAGCACGCTGCAGCACAGAGAGGCTGTGTCAGAGAGGCTGTTGCCATGACATTTCTTTGGATAAACATCTGGAGTCCTTGGACTTACGGAGGTGGTGCTGCTCCAAGAGCCAAAAACTCCGTCGCTACTTTAATTGAAACCCTATTGCTTCAAGAGCATTTAGCACCATCTCAGCTGTGAAACTACTGAGTGTAGTGTCTCCAAGAGGAGACATGCTTCTATGAGATACAGTTACGTGTAGAAAAGAAACATGGTCTCGTGGCTTAATCCGAAATGAGGATCCTTGCCCTTGGCTTCTAGAGACTGTAATTTTGTCCTCTGGCAGGTCACTTTGGAACAAGCTGATTTTAGTGGCACATAACCAAAACAACTGCCTTGGCCCCCAGGCTGTGGGTGTGGGTAAGAAGCAGAACATGTTATGCAGGACACAGAGGGAAGAACACAAGATTACCTTTCTCTGCTGGGGACTCCATGAACCTGCCTTTTATTTTGCTTTGCACCCTAGGTTAAAAAACAAACAAACAAAACAAAACAACAAAACAAAGCGTCCGTTGATTTCAGCTCCAGCCTGCAGGAGCATATGACCTGTTTTTCTGGGTCGTTTAGCTCTCAGAACACCAGCTCTAAAATGACCTGTGCCAACTTTGCAAGTGCTTGACATCCCTGAAAACTGTGTTCTGGGGATCTGGAGTCAAATAGTGATGCGGATTTGAGAGGAGGCACCTAATCTTGGGCTTAAAGGGTGTTATGAGGCTGAATTAAATGCTGCTAGTTAGAGCCCATTAATATCCTTAGTGGTGTGTACCATACAAGTATTAATAGGGCTTTCTGGGAAGCGCACGGCGCTCTCAGTGCCACATGTGAACTGCAATTCAGAGCTGCTTGTAGTTTTGTGCCATTGGTGTTCAAAGAAGAGGAGAGCTTTGTGTGTGCTCTAAGTGGATTTAATGCAGGTGTATTGAAGAAAAAGCTGAAGAGTAGAAAAGACCATCCACTGTTAGGAGAGCAGTTTATCTTTTTCCTGAAATGCCTTCTTTATTCAAAAGTACTTTCACACAAAGGGTTCTGTGTTTCCATTACACCTTTGGTATGTGTCTTTGATTTTATCAGCTTGCCTCTAATTTCTCTGTCAGGGTTTTGGTAAACTGTGGACTGTTCATTTAACTCAGCAGCTTTGAAAATCATTTTGACTATTG
Source organism: Harpia harpyja (assembly GCF_026419915.1). Lineage (NCBI taxonomy): Eukaryota > Metazoa > Chordata > Aves > Accipitriformes > Accipitridae > Harpia > Harpia harpyja. Next base: position 4,525,573 of record NC_068944.1, on the reverse strand, counting down.
TGTATGAGTCACTGTACCGAAGGGAAAAGGATGAAAAGGAGCGAGTGTGGAAGAGAAAAAACAGAGTTGTTAAATGTGAAAGGGGAGGCGGACGCACCCATATACGTGCAGCAACCCAGGGGCTCCTGGGACAGGACACCAGTGCTCAGGGTGTCTGCAAAAATAGAGGCCAGTAGAGTCCGCTTTGTCATCTCCGGGTCCAACAAGGTCACTTATGGGAGCATCTGGACTTGGCAGAAGGCTTCTTGTCACTAAAGAAAATTGGTCTGATCCCTGACTTGACTTTCAAGAAAAGGAAGAAGGCAGCTTCCCTGACAGCCAGCAAGTCTTGCTCACAGGCTCCCACAACCGCAGTGTTCAGAAACTGGGGAACCCAGTAGGGCCAGCTGGAGCTTATCAGGGTTCATGCTCATATCCCTGCGAGAAGATAAACCAGAGTACTCCAAATTCCCTTTTCCTAGGGCAAAGCCTGCTCTAAAGTTCCTAGTGAGGGTTTCCTCATCTTTGAAGAAGATGTAGTGTATTTTGTCCGAAGTTGGGTAACCACTGCACGTTGCCGGCTATCTTGCATGCTGACCAATGTGGCCGAAGTGTGTCTCTGCCTTTCTAGCCTACTACACGTCCCCTTGTTCATGCTTTGATTAACCTCCTCCAGCTCCCTTCCTTCCGGCCTCACCACCAAAATTTTTGTCGTCTTTAACCGAAAGGATTTTTTTATATGCATCCACCGGTCAGCCATGTTCTTCTCTTTGCAATGCTGGCTCTCTCCAGATTCTGCCTCTTTCCTTCCAGCCTTTTCATTTTCATTTTGCTGTGCTACTGGATGTACATAAGGCGTGTTTATCTTCTATAATACCCACATTGCTGTAAGCCGCCCCTTTACTCTAGGGGGCAAAGTTTGTGGGCTAGAAGGGAGCATCCTGCAGGGCAGTTTTCTGGATCTATCCCAACCCAAACATGGATTCAGAAGTAAACTCAGGCAGCAGAAAGCAGCCCAGCTTGTGCTGCAAGGGAGTTAAATCAGCTGATCACAGTGGCCCTTTCTGGTTCTTTTAGCCTCTTAGATTTCACGTATCTGTACAAGGTGTATCAATGTGTTTTTCCAGTTGCAAAATGTCTCCGATCTCCCAGCCTGATAAAAAATTCCACTCTAACTTCTAAGCTCATAAGTAAAGAATTTTTCTTAGTTACGGTAAAGAGACGGATACTGCTACCACACAAGAAGTATTAACGTGTGTCTGAGGCAGAAGGATTGCACTTGTTTCCGTGGACCTCTAGGTACAAGAGAGATCAATGGGAAAAGGAAGTTTAAAGACAGATGATGTGACTAAAGAAAAGCTAATTGCCTGAAGCAGTTAAACAAGGTTAAAGAAGTCCGTTGTTGAAATTCTCATCCCAAGGAGATTTTACCCAAGGGAAACCTTTGTCCTTAGTACGCTGTTAAGAAGGGGAGAAATCTCAAGGGAGGAGTTCACAGAACAACTTGGGAATCTTAATTCTAGTGAACTGCCAGGACCAGATGGTGTTCATCTCAAGCTGTGCGAGATCTCAGCTCCAAAACTGGAAAGCTTCTGACAAACATGCAATATATCCCTTAAAATAGGAGTTCTTCCTGGTTGCTGTAAAAGTGTCACCAGGGAGTGCCACTTCCAAAACGCAACGAAGAGTGACCTTGGGAGTTGCAGGTGAATGCGCAATATCCTACATAGAGGGGAAGCATTTCACAGTAGTCAGAATGGAAACATATACTTAGAAAAACAGAATTACATCATCTGAGCAACAGCACAGTTTCTGCTTAAAGTCCTCAGCTGGTCTTTGAAGTTATTTGAAGACTTTTATTTAAACTATTGGGAAGGAAAATCTGGCATCTATCATCCAGGTTTTTAAGAGGTTTTGATGATGTTTGTAAGAAAAAGGGACTTTATGATATGCTAGACAGGTAAATTTTTGTCCCTAATTAAATACTGGCTATGCATCAAATATTTTAAGTACTGGCTGTTTTTCAAATTGTAAGTGACCTAACAGTGGCATGCAAAGATCTGTGCTGGGATTGCTCTTGTACAGTTTTGTTGGTGATTTTAAGACTGAGTTGAAGATGTGGTCATTACATATCACTATCCATGTTAGGAAAAACTAGAGGAGCACACAAAATCTAGAAAGACTTACTTCAGTGAACCAAATCGTAGGTACAATTTAACTTGTATACACACAGACTCATGTACAATAGGAAGAAAAATCTATTCTTTTCACAGAGGGTAATGAATCTAAACAAGGAAATTTTCCTTCAGAAGCAGAGATCTAGGAGTGGTTATTGACAGCAGTTCAGCCTGCTTCATCCAGGCAAACAGAGCAATGAGAAAGTCCTGCTTTCGGTTCCAAGAAGATGAAAGCTATAGTCACAGCAATTTAAATATCCTTAAAATAAATGAAAGGAAATAATTCTGCAGAATTCAGTGCTAACAGCATGTCATAAAAAGTAAAGTTTGCAAGATCTAAAGGATTAGATCATTCTGCTACCATTAACAGCTTTACAGCAGACAAATTATATGACTAATATCAAACATCAAATTCTGGGTTATAAACTTCACTTCTGGGAAGGAAAATGAAGAAAAATACCTTCCATGCAACTGTACAATAAGAGAGGCGTAATTTTAGTTGGACGGAGGTTACCTTCCTCTTACACAGAAGAGTGACCTGAACTGGTGAATTAATATGCAACTTTGCTGTTGAATTCTGATGACCCATCTTAGGCTTTCATATTTCTGAGGGAGAGAATGCCTGTCTGTGGATTTGCATCAATTGCATGTGTTTCCTCAGTAGACATTAGTATTTTATGGAGAATGGAAGTTCAAATGAAGTCAAACAAAATTGTTGGCAATTTGAAATGTTGGCCACCTCCTTTGCCCTTTTTATATTATGTAATGTGGTAAAGAAAAAAAAAAAAAGGAAATTGTATTTTATGCTTTATAGCAATTATTTCCAAAGTAAATGTAGCCCGCTCTGCTAAGTGTTTTCATTGAAGTCCCTAAAGTCAGGTGTAGTTACTTTAGAGTCTGAAGGTCAACCTCAGTCTCATAGTTACAAAATTTTCCAAGACACTGAATAATATATTGATATGTAATAAAAAAGTAAAAGTATAGAAAATGTTTTTAAAATGAAACTGGGGGAAAAAAGAGAATAATTTGTTTCAACCACAAAGTCATTGATGTAACTGCTATTTGCTGTTGGGAGTCTGATTGCCCTTTTACTCAGTGTATTCCCACTAGATTTGAAGAAATAGGTCTTTTCTTCTCTTTCCTTCTTTTTTTTTCTTTTTTGCCTTCTTTTTTTTTTTTCTTTTCTTTTATTCCTTGAGGGAGAATTATAAGACATTTCACAGCAGAATAGACTATTGATGTAATAACACATGTAGTGCTTAGTTAACACACATTTACAGACATGCAGCAATTACTAACATTTTTCTGGTATGAAGTTATAACTGCGGAAATCTGATAAAGCCCTACCGAAGCCAAATCTTTAGACACCAGATAAAATTACTGAAAGCACTTAAGGGGTTTATAAACATGTGATGTATCATTCTTCAAATGTTGTTTGGCATTTAGCCTTAGTTTGAAGTCACCTTTAAGAACTCAGACTTGGGCTAAAATTTTCAGATGCAGCAACATCTCTGTGTGTTTATATATACGTGTGTGTATGCCTATTGTATATACATATATATACACGTATATGTATGTGGCAAATATACATTGTAAATACCACTGCACATGGTTTAAAGAAGGGACTAGCAGGGGAGCTTAGCTTTGGGATTTTAGTCAGATTTTTGAAGGAGGAATTCAAGGAAAATTCCTTGCATCAGCGACATGTATATTCCGAACCTATACATCCAGTCTCTTCTCTCTCTCAGGAAGTGTCATTTCCCCATAAAAACTGTGGAAGACAAAAAAGTCCACGACAAACTTGCAAACCATTATTTACAAATTAGGTGATTATACATGAACAGCTCCTGAATTGTTCTGTCTGGATAGGTAGGAACACAGTGGTACTAGGCAGCAGGAGTCCCTGATATGATCGTATATTAGCAGAAATCTCTTGATGCCTGGGTAGAATAGCAAAGTAGTGAACAGAGACTTGATTGTCACCGATTTCCCCCCCCCCCCCCCCCCCAAAGCTTTACCTTCTAGAAATTAAAATTGCTTTCTCTAGGCTGGCCTATCACTGTAAGATATCCTTGATATTCAGTCTCAGTAACTAACTTGTCTCAGTGGCTAAATTAGAAAGCACTGCAAATAAATCATGCACTATGTTTAAAGCACTTCTGTCTGTCATGATCAAAAGCGTTGTGATAAAGGTAATGGATTACTCCTCTTCACTCAGCGTAATCACTGCGAGCATCAGCAGCCGCAGCCCCTGATGCGACCAGCAGAAATGCGAGGCCTGATGTAATCAGTCGTGACTCTGCGAGGCTGGTTTTCAGGCTGTGAGGAACAGTCTGCGTGGAGCAGTTGGTCCGAGATCCTTGCTGTGTTTTGAAATTCACTCCGAAGCCCTCAGCATAGCTGACAAACCAGCTCATTTTCTGGGTGTGGTTTCCCCGGGTTTGGGAAGGAGAACTGCAAAGTTCTCGGGGAAAGCGTTTTTAGTGCGCTGAATATCGATGAGCTGGTAAATTGTTTTGACTAGTTTGTTGGTGCCGAGGGTGCTTTTGAATGATGCGCAGCCATAGTCGAGAAAGAACTCTCTTGCCATGAATGAGAATGCCGTGAGTGGTTTTTGTCCAAGATTTGCTCTGGGAGTCAGTGGGGCATTATTGCTCCACTTTACCCTTCCCTCTGGATCTCCGTCAGTTGTGGGGAGAGAAGCAGCAAAAAAAAAAAAAGAGAAAGGACAAGCAGGAATCCAAGAAACCAGTCAGGTAGTTAAAACACAACCAAGTTTACACCAGGAAAAGGGAGAGAGCCAAGACACATACGTACGGCTCTGGATTCCTTCCAGAGGTTTCTGAAGACCAGGAATGCTGTTGCTGTTCACCGACACAGCTGACCTGGGCCTCTGCCAGGGAAGGGGGCAGGCAGAGGAGGGGGGCTGTATGTTTGTCTTTCCCTCCTCAGCATGAAATACGTTGTCTTTCCTCTGCCATTGGCACTGCCTGCGACCGTGGCTGTTTGCAAAATCGCCGTCTCCCCTGTGGAATGATGAGGTTGTCCGAATCCCAAGTTTGAAGGGATGGGCTGCAGCGTAACATTTATTTTTGGTTTGCTTTGCGTTTTGTTAAGGTTTTGCTTTTCGGTACCTATGAGGAAGTGTTCTAAGTACGTCTTTTGTTTCTGTAATGGCAATGTCTGAAACGTCCCCTTCTGATTTTCATTTGTGTATGGCTATAGAGTATTTTCAATTTCCTCTATTTGGTAGCTTTTAGCTGGGTCTGATTTGCACTAGGGGACTAAAAACCTTTTGAAAATGTTGTGTCATCCTACAAATAGTCCCTAGTAGGTCTAGTACCTATTTAAAACAAAATGGTTTACAGTACGTTTAATAACTTATGAAAAGTAACTGGTTCATTTTGAACTGATTTACCGCTGTTATGGCCACAGACAGGATTTATAAGGACAGGTTAAATGTGTGTGTGTATACATATATATAATATCTAGATACAAATATACATGCTTCTGTATTAATTTTAAAGCACTGAAAGCATTTAAAGCATTTGGAAAAAAACCAGGCTTTTTGATGGACGAAGCCTTCTTCAGACAAGCCGATACTGGTGAAATTACCTTTTCACTGCTCCCCGGGGCTCTTTCAGTCCTCTTGGAGTTCAGGGCACAGGGACAGTGGCCCACAAACGGTGAGACACAGGCAGGGAAGCCTTGTTTCAATGAGCGCTTGCGTGTCACACCTTACGCCAAATCCGCTGGCGAAGGGACAATTTTTTGCTTCTAACAGTTCGCCGCGCGCAGCTCGAAACGGCGCGGCTTCCACTGCCGTCCCGTGCAAGGCGAGCTCGAACGTAGCCGGTGCCAGACCTCGCCTCTAACTCACGTATATGTTCTTCTCATCACTCGTCACCCGTGGGCTGGATTAAGCCACCTAAGGACAGGCGTGGACAGGCAGCGGTGTGGTGGCTGGCTGGGCTCCAGGGACCGTTGTTCCTCGGAGGGAGCAGGGCTTCGTCAGGCTCTCCTCTGCCTCTCGGGAACACGCGTGTTGGGGAGTGTTGTTGAGTCTGGTTCCGTCTCCGGTCCCAGTCCCCTCTGTGACTCTGTGCCGTGAGGAAGAAGGCAGGACGTACCTTCTGCCTTGCCTTCTGCCTCTTCTCAGGTACCAACCCAATGCTCAGAAAACAGGAGCAAATACTTCTATTAATATCACTGTGGAACTGCATCGTCCCTTGGGCAGAACCGCCTCACTTACAGTACGGGCTAGCGAAGCCCAGAATAGGTTCAAGGTTGCCTAGGAATACACAATTTCAGGGGAACCGGACTCGGTGAACTACGTTGACGCTTTGCGGTGGCCAAAAAGGGAATTTGGATCTGTCTGCACGGTATCTCTTTGTGAGAAAATCATTCCGGGTGAAGTAGCATTATTGCTCTCGCCCAGACCCAGTCAGCAGGGCTCAGAAAGGCCGGCTTGCTGCTTTTCTCCCTATTACACCCGGTAAGAAGAACCACTTTCTTCTTCAATAGCAGTTATCTGTAAGGGTGGTGCACACAGCGTTCCTTACTCGTTCCTATCTGTTTAGCTAACGAGGAGGAGCAGTCCGTCTCTGAATGGTCTTAATACACACACACTAGGAGCAAAAACAAAGCTAATGCTAGTGACAACGCTACGTTGAATGGAGATCTAAGCTGCTGTAGGTCACTCGATCGAAAGCAAGCTGAACTTCGTGCATTGAAATGTGCCTGAAAAGCTCTGCAGAGACCCTTCTAGAGTCTTTGTTTTAGCAAATGGGGGAGAGATGGCTTAGATTACTAATGCCACTAGTGCCAGCAAAATTTTTCTGGCCAGACTGCACCACAGAAACTGTTGTCCCACTCGTTGCTGCTCAAGTAACTGATTTGACATTCAGCAGTTCTTTGCAAGGAGGCGAGCTTAGAAGTGTCGATTCCTAACGTGAGCTAAGCAGGATGATGAACGGCGCTACCAGATATGTGAAAATCACCAGGAGAATTGTTTTCATGACTATTTAGACCTCTGAGAAGGACTCCCATAGACGCGCTCTGTTCCACGTGCTGACCTTGCTAGAAGCTCTATTGGAGGCACACCTGGTTCCATCAGCTCCATGGCATGGGCCCAGCTGTGACTTGGAAGCACTGTTCTTCTGTGAGCAGGGACAGCTGCTTCTGCTATCAGCTACACCTGGTCATTAGTGAGCATTTTTGTAGCTGTAACCATAAGGCACTGAAATTTATTTAGTGACAGCAACGTTTAATTTCATGGAGGATTGCTTCAGAGTTGGAAGTTCAGCGGCACTGGCGGGAACAGGGGTGATACAGGTATTCTTGTGTTTCCAGAGAGGAGCGCCCAGTGTGACACTAGAGTGTTAAAGGCGTAGAAGAAAGGGGAATTAGGAGAGGAGAGAATTGGGAGGAAGAAAAGCACTTTGAGTTTATTCCCTGTATTACAGGCAACGTTCATAAAATATCCAGCACTTGAACTCTGAGTATGTGGTCAGAATTTCCTCTCACTTCTGAATGACCTACTCCGCAAACATTGACTTGTTGACATATAATAGCTGCCTTCAAACAGGATATTATTCAGCACTCTAAAATAATCTAAAACTCATTTGAAATAGCCAGGTTAATCCCTGTCACCTGTGAGTGAGGAATAAAAAATAAATTATTCACAACCCATTACTTCCCTAGTAAAGTGCCACAGATTTTTGCAACTGTTAATGTGGTTGGGATCAATTAAACTGCTGTGCCATTCTTTGAGAGTCTTAAAGTATTTAACTTTTCAGTTTGGGCTTAAACATGGACAGTGGCATACTTTTTCCAGTATGAATTCACAGCACTGTGAGGGCTGTGTTTTAAGGTGGTTTGGACCAATAAAGACTTGTCTAGAAAATAAACCCATTAAAAGCAGAAAGGAAAAAATATTTCCATTTAAAGAAGAGGGCTTGGTTACCTGGGGTTTGATTTTGGCTTAAATAGTACCAAGTGAGCTGGTATGAACGATGAGATGTGGATAGATGCACAAAGCTTACTGGAAAGAAACAATTGCATGCGGTTACTTTATATGAGATAAAAGCAAGATAGTCATACTTGTACAATACCAAAATCCTTCTGACGTGAAGCTATATTAATTGGACCTATTTCAGTTAAAAATTTAATTCTTTACCTTTAAAGAAATGGCAAACAGAAATGTGTTACTGAGCAAAACAGCCACACCTGGTATTCCCCCTGCACTGTCACGGGGCCAGGTCACCCACAGCCAGGTTTTCCACCTGCCAACAATTAAGTGCCTCTTCTTGTAAACTGCATAAAGCCTTTGGAAAGACATGTCCTCATAACCTGTTTTTCAGCTTTTTTTGGTGTGTGTTGGAGGGAGGTAGGAGACAGGGGTGTGCTAGGAAAACATCTGCCTGAATAGGGAGGGCTGAAGGGTCAGTCGTTTCTCCAAAAGAGCAGGGGGGAACAGTTTTTGCTTTGTAGTTAGAGGCAACAGAAGTTCACGCAATTTTTTTCTTTGAGATTTTCCCTCCTCTTTGGAGGTGACTGCGCAAGCTAACTGACCTCTCTGGCATGACACGTGCTGGAGAACAGGCATACTTAGCAGTTTCAAGCCTTCTCTTGGGCACGTTCACGAGCAAGGTGGACTTCATGGTTACCGAGAAGGTCTCTGCTAAACCATCCTTTTGTCATGAGAGGAAAATACTTCACAGGCAGCCCTCTGAGGCTTCTAGGTCTACTACTGGCATTTCTCCACCATTCCTGACCTCCCTGCTTCCATCTGTTCTCCAAAATGTGCTTTTGAGAGGTGAAAGGGGATACTTTTGTCTGTGTATTTTGCTGTCAGTGATCACAATAACAGCTTAATCCCACAGCATTTAAAACATGATGATGCCAGTTGTACATTTAACAGCCTTCAAAGCCACTATTAGGACATTTCTTTTGCCAACGAAAAGAATATAAATGTTTGTCAGACAGCTTTGGAGTCAGGTGTGTAACGTGCTGGATCTGAAATGAAAGCGTTTCATTATCAGCCCTGTCAGCCAACAAAGCCCTGCTGAGCTTTTCCAGTCCTTCATAACCCAGAAGGGTATTACACAGAGCTAGCGACTGGCCTTGGAGAAGGCAGGAGTGAAACCCAAGAGCAGAGACTGACACTTTGCACGACCCTGGCTCAAGGGAGCGGCTGGCACGCATCACCTCTGCCAACAGCTGCAAATGGGTTCCTCCGGAGCCAGCCTCTTTTTTCATGTATCACATAAAGTTATAACCATAACTAAACTAAACTTCAACAAGTTAGGATTTTTGGAAACGCTTTTGATTCTTTCTTTTAACCTACAAAACCCTATTGCTGTTACTGCTGGAGAGAATCCAGCAGTTGTCCGAGCGAGAGTTCTTGCTCGTTTTCTAATTTATCCCTCATCAGCTTGGTTTCCTTCAGTTTGTTTTGAGAGGGGAGAGGAAAGTAATGCCCACAGGCATCAAAGCACCTCAGTTTCTGGAGGGCCAAATCATTTCCATGACTCCTGTTACTCCTCTTGGAGGAGCACGAACGAGGAGGATTTCTGTGGGGAGAGAGGTTCTGGCCAGGTAGCCCATGTGCTACCAGAATAGACAGCGGACAGCAAAAGGGCAAGAGAGAGCAGTGGGCAGCTGTCCTCAACGTTGGCCTTCTATGAGGGAGAGTGGTGAGTGGACTGAAAGGGAAGAGCAGCGTGGTTTGTGGCGGTGGGAGAGGGAGGATACAGATGAACTTAGATGTGGGAGCTTGGGGTAAGCAAGGGAAAGGAATGGGAGGCAGGATCGTCCGGTCAAGAAAAGGTGGCTTTCATTGGAGTTCTTTGTCTTTCAGTGCTGTTAGAGCCAAGTCACTTTAGTCGGTTTTCTCCTCAAAATTTCAAACCTTCTCCGTTACAGTTCCCCAAGAAAGCTATCTCACAGAGACACCAAGGCTTCCTGAGTAGTGACACTCACCTGCCAGAACTCCTACCTTCTGTAGGCTTTCACTCAGTGTGCTGGTCCGCTTATCCTGTGGTCCTTACTTCAGAAAGTCTTGAGCCTTTTGAAAGCGTCAAGCAAACACTTGTAGATTTGGTAATCAGTTATTGATCCCCCCAAATTCGTATTGTTCACACGTTTTTTCTGTAATGCATTGCGGTGTTGCCCATAATATAAAACTGAAAAAGCGGGTGTTGGTCTCTCAAGGTCTTGGCTCAGTCACTTTGCCCCGAATAGTCCTTCTCGCATTAGTCCGTGCTGATGGCTTCCATGCAGGGCAAGTCCCTTCATCAAATACAGCGAGTGCAGAAGCTGGGCGTTAGCTCCTGTCTCTCGCTAACGGACCACGGCTAGAAGAAGGGCACAGAGTGTTGGGTCTGTGCGCAGCGGAGCTATAAGCAGTGTAAATGATAAGTCATGCAGATAGATTAAAGTGATGTTTGCCCTCATCTTATGGTGCAGCGCTCAAACACGGCGTAGCTAGATCATGGGCTGCCTGCCTGGGTTCTCACAGCTTCTGCTTCAGGGTCCTCCAGCACCTCAGCCCTGTTTGTACCGCTTCTGCCTGGGCTTTATAAACAAAACTGTTCCGTGACCTCTTCGGTTTTGGCACCTTTTTGAAAATTTCTTTTAACTTTACATTCCTAACAGATTAGTGTTGCCATTGTTTTTAACCGTACTTCCTGAAGGTAAAAATTCTGCTTTTATTAGGGCAAATGCCAGGACGACAACATCTTGACAACTTGAAAGCTCATCCGTTTGTTACGGGTTCTCGTAGCACAAAGTCGTTTTAACGAGGGGGGAGGCTGGCGAGAATAGCTGTCTCTAATTTTCTGTCAGCTGCAGAATCCCATTGCAAAGATGTGGTAACAGATAAGGGCAACAAGGGAGGGAAGTCCTGGGTAGGGTTTTAACTGTTTCCAGACACCGTATAACTGGCAATTCCAGATACTGTTCGCAGCGACTGCTTAGAGTGACAGCTACGATGCCACCATGGTGAATGAAAGCAGATGCATCTAATCATAAAGCCGCTATGTCTGCTCCAGGAGGGTGACCACAAACAGTAGGACTTCTTTCTAAGCATGGTATACTAGTCACAGACATTTAATAAGTTTTTTTTACTTAATTCAAAACCAGGCATTATCAGTTAACAGCCATTTTACGAGATTTGTTTTAAGGGGTTTTTTATTTCAACATGTTCTTCCTATGCCTATGTAGCTGAAGAGGAGAATGTAATGGACTTGACTTTCTAGCATATTTTAGACTGAAAAACACAGTGGGTGGAAGAAGCATGTGTACGTGCTTGTACCTGGAAACTAGAGAGGCCATTTCTCAGCTGGATCTGGTTAATAACTAAACCCAATAAAATGTTAGGGACAGGGGTATATTGTGAACAACCTCCTCCTGACTGGAGGTCGCTTTTTCTGCTCCGTATACGTTCATCAATGAAGTCACGTTGCACATTGAAAGACCTGTGTTTGTGTGAGTTTGGGGAGGTCAACGCTGGCGTGGATTACAGATTTTTAAACACAGCCATCCCTACAAATAAGCAAACTGAAAATTTTATTTAGAGACAACTCACTTGATGATAGGTATGGTACCAAATCTCTGTTATAAGGACGCTGAAATTCATTCACATGATCAACAAGTAAGGAATCTTGTTTAAATGAATAAAATAAGCATGTTTTTAAAACTACACACAAGGTGCTTCTGAATGCTGCCACTAAGACTACAGACTGTGAGTCAGGCAACCTCTGATTGTTCATTAAAATGTCAAGAAAGGAAGAAGAGGGATGGTAAGACAAGAAAAAGCTGGTCCACGGTTGCTTTGCTTAGCCCTTGGGATGCAAACTCTTTAGTGTGTTGTTCTGAAAAAGCTTTCAAGGGAAGAGTTGACCTCATTTGTGACCTCTGTGACCCTCAGTGATAGTCACAGGGGTCTGTTCCTTCAGTCCGCTTAAAGGGTAGCAAAGGCTTGTTGTTGTAAGAGCCCAGGACAAAAACTTTTTTTTTTTTTTTTTTCTGCAAAACAACACAAATGGTGATGTGTCGCTCTGTGGAGGATGAGGTGTTGATACAAACACCTATCTACATCACTGGGTGGTGGAGTGGTAAGAGAGTTGAGATCATATTCTCATGTTTAAAACAGGAACTTGGTCTTACGCGGAGCCAAAAACATACATTTTGCCTTCCATAGTTCTTTGGTCTTAAAATTAAGCATGGCTTGCAATTTATAATTTATGGCCGTGTGCCAGTGAACAGTTTGCATTATTTAATCTAAAAAAAGGCATTAACAAGAATATTAAAAGGGAGGAGGGAGGCTTATAATTATTATTGCAGTGTTAGCTTTCATTATAGTAACACAGCTAGAGTTACGGTGCTAACAATAATAAAACAGGTAAGCAATCAGAAAAAAAATCATGCCAGCATTGCCTGTCCTGGGGTTATAGATATGTATGTTTCTGGTGGGTTGACCTTAATTCTACTTTTGACCTTTTACAAACTCAAAAATTTGCTCATCCAGATATCCCCCAAAGGCCAGGATTTCCAAAAAGTTAAAGCTACAGTCTCTCTGAGTGACTGCAGCTGACCCTATCTTCGTTATGGGAAAAAGCGATCAATAGCCAAACACCTACAGAGCAAGCTCCATGAGCTGAGAGAAGGCTTTACGGCGTCAAAACCACTCTTTCAGGAGCTCGTATTCTGGAGGGTGCTCTCACTATCATATTCAGAATGACAGTGATAACCAACACATCTGCTCCCTAGGCTGACCTCTGTAGAGCTAAGATTTTATAAACCTTTATTAAAGTGAGCGCATCATTCTGAACGTGGTGTCCCCCTCTTTTGCTTTTACTCCGTTGCAGTTATGTGGGTGAGACTTGGCTACTGTAAACTGCAGGTTGCTTCCCATAGTCTGAGGACAATTTAGTCATTTACTGGTGTAACGGAGCTTAAACAGAGAATTCAGTCTTTTAAAGTTGAAGCTTGGTAGCACTGAGCACTTTCATTTCCTCCTTTCAAACATACAATCACTGCTCAAAAGCACTTTGTGGGAAATTCTTCATCCCTTTTTATGGGACCCTAGTAAGAAGATCCTGGCCTGAGTCTATCATCAAGTTAATATATGAGAGATGTGATTTCACCTACAGAATTTGTGTGCCTGCAAGAAGTCGTTTTCCTAGGAGTACCAGAGGCAGTTCTAGGCAGCCATACCTTAAGGCCTGTGCTTTCTAAAGATAAAGAAAAAAGGCAGTTGGTGGCACGTTGTGCCTTAAAGCTTGTACTTCAAAGGACAGACAGAAACCTTTAGTGTCCTAAGTCTCTCAGGACTCATCCCTTTGTGTAATATCATGTGTTTGTTCTTGAAATACATTTTACTTTGTAGGTATAAATATATGTAAGTTTGTACACGTATATTTGCACCAAAGGAAGGTCTGTGGACTTCAGATAATGAAACTGTAAAGAGACCATAATACCTAGCATTCACATTATCACCACCTCAAAGTCAAAAATATGTTAAGGAAAACAAACCAAAAAAGCTGCAAATTTCTCTTAGTCTTAGCTCAAAAACTAGCTCTGGAGTTTTTCAGAGGCTTCTATTAATAAAAAGTTTATGTAGCTTTTTCTTCTTCTAGTAAGTTCTCATTTCTTAATGGTGTTATCTTAAGAGGTAACTCTTAGAGAGCCTCCACCACCCTCATCCTCTGGGAAAAGACATCACCGCAACCTGAACTTCCAGCCTCATATTGTTACCAACCGCTAGGCGTTGTGAAATGAGCCGAGTGCCTTTACGGAGCTCTTGAAGGGTGCGCAAATAGAAACGAAATAGCTGAGCGATTTCAGAGAAACAGCCCTGCTAAAGCGAACCCCTGCCCCAGTCTTGATACAGTCCTGCTGGCACGTGGGGCTGGAACAAGGGGAGCCTGGGCTGGGCAGGACCCCATCACCGCATGAGGTTGTTGCTGCTCTTCTGCGGCAAAAGCACTCCAGTCTCCCTTTCGCAGTAAGCGTAACGCACGGATTAGCCTTAACCTACCCAGCTTAGTATTTGCAGCAATCCAGCCGTTCAGACCTTGGCTGCCAGAGCTCCATGAGGAATTAGCTAGGTTGGGTGTGATGCTTGAGCTGGCTTGCTTGCCTGTGACCCATATAAACTGCAGTCTCAGCATTCCTGCAGCACACAAAGCTAGAAATCACTGTATCTGCTTCTAATGAATATAGGCTCTGTCCACAGTTGGCAGGTTTCTTCAGCTCGGCCGGTTAGACTAATAAAAGATACTATCTCTCTCTATGAGTTTTACCTTCCTTATATCTTGAGATTATCCCAGCTCTGCCACTTGGAGGTCGGACGGAGTAACTCTGTGAGATTAGGTAAAGCTGTGGTGATACCAGAAACAACAACTTGAGAATTATGCTCTTAAGCCAGTTCAAAGTTTAAGACCAGGGAGCGGGCAGTTGACGGGGCTTTGCAGTCCCCAAGCGTGCTCCGTTTTCATTTCGTGACACGACGCGCTGCCAGAGGTTTCCTACCAGTGAACTCCTTTGGCATCACGCCACGCGGTGTTTCTTCTTGGGGTGCGTGCTCTGCCCGGGCTTGGGCAGGGGCACTCGCTGCTTTTACAAAAACCTGCCTATTTTTGCTGGACTTTGAAGCAAGCCGGTCTTCTTAGAACGATACCAGCATGAGCTCTTGAAAGCAATTCTGTGGACTGAGTGGGATTTTGAAAGCTATTGTGTGCGTTCGTTGCATGGATTTTACCACTCTCCACTTCTTACTTCCTAAATCATAACAAATCGAGGATTGTGTTTCATACTCTTTACTGCCTCGGTCATATTTTCAAAAGCTATTTATTTTTAGTATAAACAAATGAAACAACCTGCCTTGCCTTTTCATATCTACAAACCCCCTTCCCCCCGCTCCCCATGTTTGCAAAACACTGCAGCAGCCTAACAAAATACAGTGTGTGGTGTTTCCTGCTGTGACCCGAAATACTCACTCACGCGCTCTAGCCCAGCCGTGACACTTTGCTGCTTTTGGCTATGAGCGGTGGATGCTTTATGGCAGTTAACTATTATATTCCACATACACACATTAGCCTATCCACATTCCCTGCCAAGGCAGTTTCCTCTTGCAAAACTTCCTTCATCATTTTCCCACATCTTTTCCATGGTTTTTTTTTTTGTTGTTTCCTCTTATCCAGCACCATTATCCGGTGTTTTGAAAAGCAAAAACAACCCATTGCTTGTAAACCTTTCTTTCTTTTTCTCTTCTGGTGCACCTCTGTTGGATTTAATATTTGTAAGTCCTCATTTCCTATGTTTTATTTGCCATATTTCATTTCTGAAATACCCATGGTTCATGTCTCTTCCAGATGCCATGTGCTATTTGTCTTATTTTTACATTGCAGTCTCGTTCAATACATCTTCCACTTCTGTCTTTGTCCACTTGATCTTTAGTAAGAGACAGTGGTTTGCAAGCATTACAGTAAAGATTCAGCTAAATGCCTGGTATTATCTGACTAAGAAATGGTTGGATTTCCAGGCATTGTCTTCCATTAGGCAGTATGTCTCAATATTCTGGTAAAAGTCTTTATAGTACAATACGTCATATAAATGGCGTGCTGCTTTTCCATTCCATGCTCGTATTTGTTGTCCATTAAAAAGAAACAAAAACAACAACACAAAAAACTCCAAAGGAAATCAAAACCAGCTCTCAGTGAGTTTAATGCAAGGGAGCAGTAGTCGAACCTCATACGGTGCAACAACTTGTAATGTCTGCTGTAGGATATGAAGTTTTTTGCAGGAGTGCTTTCCTTTGAATTGAGTTAGGCAAGAAAAAGGGATTTGGTGGCTGAAATCATTGGCCCTGTTATGGTGAGTTGCAGAGGTCTAAGCCATGTTCAGCATCCTCTGCATGGGGAAGGGTGCGGGAGGACTGTCCATACTGGACTGGGAGTTGCCAAAGTGGAGTGGCACGCTCTCTTGGGGTAGTCAGACATCAGGTTTCATTGGTGTCTCTCCAATCCTCTCCATTTCTTTACGTTCATTGATATAGTTCTTTGAGTTACCAGAACAAAACCCATGCCTCAAACTTTTTATATGTGTTACAAAGATGCTGGAGTATGCAGAGTCTATCAAGCATGCATAATAAGTAAGGGGAGGGGGAGAGAAGAAAAGGGAGGGATGTGTCATCACAAATTCAATCTAACTTTGTCCATTAATACAGACAATATTTTGAGAGGGTTGCAATAAGTGTGCAGATAGAAAAGTCAAATCGACTCATTAGAAAAACTTTGGAATATTTTGTAAAATATTTATGAGCTTGAGTTTGTAAGTTGTAGGAAAGTTAATTTCATACCAGCTTGCAATTGATTGCAGAGCAATGGTGTTACAAAGTCTGTAGATGTAAGTCAACAGGAATAATATGGACGTTGCACTTGCCAGAACTCTTTTACTAACGAATTGTGAGCAGAAAACAGATCGTTTTGTAACACACAAGCCCTCTGCAACTTTAGTTAAGCAGTAAAACCAGAGGTCAGCGAAAGGAATGACTGAGTCCCAGCTACCTTGCATCCTGCGTCATTTGCACTGGTGCTAAACCAGAATGAAAATGTCACAGTTTGGATTATCTGTCCACTTCTCAGGGCTGCAGCAGCTAACACAGGGTGTGATACACCGGCAGTTTCGACACCAGACATTCAGATTCATTACATGTTGCCTGTGAACTGTGCTTAATCTTGGAAATGGGATCCCTGATTCTGGATCCCTATTTCCAGAGAGGTGAGGTGCCCTGGGAAATAAAATTAGAGTTCCCTGTTCATCAGCTTTGTCCCATTCAGTTATGGGGACCAAGAGAAGGCAAAGTGAAGTGGTTCTCTTTTGGTTTATGCTGTATAGCCCAACCAGACGTGCAAGGAGATCGAAGCCCCGCCACTAGCAAAACCCTTGCTGGCCTTACTGGCAGAAGGGGCAGAAGAGAGGCACGCCGTGCAAGCGGCATCGCACCGACCTCAGCGAGACCTGGGGTCGCTGGAGAAATTTGCAGAACAAGGCTGAAAGTCAGCACATCCTCCCCCCCCACCGTACTGTGGGGCTTCTGGGGGGGGGTGACGGTGGCTATATGTACAGGCTGATACGCTAAGTTTTCTTGCCAGGTATCTAAGGTTTTTGTAAAACTTCAAGGCTTCTGGGTTTCCTTCCAAATTACCTTTCGCGTATCTCAGGGCACAATTTGCATTTATCGACAGGCTTTTCTTGGGAGAGCTGAGCAGAAACTGGAAGTGACTCACGAGGACAAGAGCAGTTTCTCCTTGCCAGAGCCCAGGTCACGGCCAAGGCAGCGGGAGACGCAAGGGGCCGCAGTCCGAGCGGTCCTGCCCGCTCCCGAGCGACCAGGCAGCCGGCCTCCGGCTCTGTCCCGGCGGCTCTTTCCTCCTTCATCACGCCGCGCTTCCACGGAAAAATAATTTCATACAAATTTTAGAGGGACATCCAGTTAATCAAAACACAGCAGGCTGCCAGCGCAGCCTGAGCAGAACGGTGCTATCACACACCATGGCACTTTCAATTCTGCTGCTTCATTCTCTTGACAGAGATATTAACAAAAAGAGGAAACGGGCTATTACCGTGACAAAGGCTTTGACAGCACAGGGAAAATGGCACGTTAACTCGTCATCGGGCAGGCTGAAGCTGGCTGGTAATAACTATGCTCCCAGCTCTGTACAACTCACGGCACTTGAAACCTTCCTCACCATTGCGTGGGTTTGTCTGCTGTGGAGCAGGGCACGTTTTTCCGTGCAGCGATACCCACCTGAGTACTTAGGCATCGCAGCCAAGAGCCCCGCTTTTAATAGCACAGGCTATTAAAAGATCATCTTCGGTCTGTTTTGTTTCAGATCTCAAACCCTCCAAGTTACATCCACTGTTGTACATATCAAGCAAGTGAAAAGTTACACTCTATTTAATGGACAGGGGAGTGCTTTTATTTTAACGGGGAGTCAGCTTGCACTGTACGTGTCGAAGCACTGTCATCTGCTTTTATTGCGAGCAGATGTCGGAGCGTGTTTGACTCGGAAAAACCCACGAGATTCGGAATTAGCTACATTAATAGAGGTCATTTGGTAAACTGGGTATATTTTAGTTATTTCAAGATCCAATTCAGATTGCGACAAATAAGGATCGGTTTTCCCTGGGGCTCTAAGCAAGCTCTGGAAGAATGGCCATTCCTCTGTTCATTTCTCCCTGTTTGAGACCCACTAACGATCGGTGTTTGGGAGGCCGCTGTGTTCGGGCTCTGCCATTTCCATGCCGTGGGTCGTGTGCTGTCGCAGTAGCACGCCATAGCTAGCCCTGACGTAGTGCGTTTAGCTAAAGGTGCCCTGGGCAGCACCTCTCCGCCCGTGATCCGTCTGTCGAACCTCTATCGTTAAACTAGCCAAAAGATGAGCAATTACAGCTTTGGATGGTACTCTGGCCGTTTTTTACTTATGGCTTTAATTGCTGTTGCTGTTCTCTGGAGTTTGATATCCAGAATAATTTTCCTGACCTCCTCTCTCCCAGTCTATTTAGGTCCTGAATCCCTTAAGCCAGGAACTGCCTTTCAGCCCATGGGCATAACCGGGCTCGCCGTGTTCTTCATCAGTGTGAATAGTAACACAGAGACCACTTTTATATGAAGGTGTAGCATCTTCTGTTGCATCAGGTGATGCGAATGGAAAAGGTAGACAAGCCTTGGGATGTTTATCTGGTTTGACAAAGCAACAGCAAGAAAACCCCAGAAGGTTTGTAAGTTCATGTTCATGGGAGGGTGTCCGGCTACCCCATCTTTTTAAGTGATTTTTCTGGAGAACAGAATAAATGTGAGCAACCGGTAAGTCTCTTTTTTATTCTTTTCCCTTAGTAATTGAAGTTGGTTTGATTAAGTCAATCCAAGCCCAGGCTGCTGGCCAGGCCCTCTTCCCCCCCACCTCGTATTCCTGCTTCCTCTGCTGTGCAGGCACTGGTGCAGAGACAGAAATCCTGAGACCTGCTTCAAGGAGCTGATCTCTCTCGAAACAAATCACCGGCCCCCAGCTGCTTGTTCCTGACCCCAGGCTAGCCCCGTGCTAATGCTAGCAGAAGTACTTCAGTGGCCATCCAGCGGACCCAGTTGGGAAACCGATCCAGCTGAAAAATAACCAGGAAAACATACTGCGTTTTTCTCCCAGCTGAACCGGTTTCCAAATCTGATGCGCCGAGCTGCTGCGAAAATACAGTGACAGGCAGAACGCGGCGCGGGGGCAAGAACGAGATCACTGGAGAAGAGGACAAAGTGAATGTGAAGGCATGCGGGTTGAGCTGCGTCCTTGGAGCTAGAAGCAGATCTAGGCCAGGGGAGAAAGTAGGGCATTGCGACAGCTCTGGCTCATCCCGGGACGAGAGGGGACTCTCCCGCAGCAGCTCTGCGAGCAGACGCAGATCTCGTTGGGAAACCCAATAATAGCTACGCGTTCGGACGCGAGGTCTTCTTAGCAGCTGTGGATACGAAGGGAGAGGCGGCGATCGCAATTAGGGTCTCTAAATAACATCTCCTTGTCTCCGCCTGGGACTCGCAGCTGTGGGCTGGGGGAATTAGATGTATTAGGACTCCTGCGAGGGAGGAGGCCGTGCCGTGGCTCCCGGCCGTGGCCGGCCAGCGGCTTTTTTGCTGGGGAGCTGCTGTTTCTTGCTGGGGCACGCAGCTTGTTGGTTTCGGTGTGTTTTCTTAGGCTGCGAAACAGGAGAGAGGGGGAAGATGGTCAGAGAAAGGGTTTGAAAATGTAAGGAAGGAATAGGAACGGCCTTTGCTACAGGTGGGAGCAAACGCTTCCACCTGGGGAGGAGTTTGTCTCTGGCCTTAAGGTCTGATGGGGTGCCACCTCCCCTCTGCCCCCAGTGCTCTGCCAGTGCTGGCTGCCAGTGTCGTCCTCTTAATATCACCCTACCCCAACCCGGCACAACATCCAACCCAATAATCAGGAAGCTCCAGCTCCATGTTTTGTAAAAAAAAAAAAAAAACCCCAAAATCAACAGAAAAGATAGAGCTAAGGCTTGGCTTTTAAAGTTTTTTTTTAATGTCACTCCCAAGAAGAAGAGGAAGTTTAACTCAGAGGTAGATAATGATTGTACAATTACATGAATAACAAAGCAGGAGCCCGTAAGATGTATTATAATGTGAGTGTTTATCTGGAAAGTATGTCAGGATCTTACAGGAAATCTGTCTATGACAGAGTATTTTCCCAGACTGGTAAAATTCAAGAGATAACTAATAGCGTTTTCTTTTTGTCTGGTGTTTACTTATACTATGAAAATAAAATATAGCACAGACACTATTGACCGTTCAGAAATATAGCTACAGCCATCAATATAGGAAGAAAGATGCATCGGAAACTTCTCCTTTCTTCAGTGTGAGCTTTGAGTGGCTGCAAAATATTTAACGATGTTGACACTCAGATGGTCACAGTGAAGCTTCAGCGTGAATGTCTTCTGGAGATGAATGAAGCTGTTTATGATTCAGAAATATTATTTCAGCATATGATGGGTGCTGTTTTCAGACACCACATCAATTACACCCTTTCTCACGATAAAGATTTTCCTCACAAGCAAAAGCATAAAGACTACAGAAACCATCAACCAAAAAAACCATCCTTATATTCCAAAAAAGAAATAACAGTGTCAAATGAAGGGGGAAAAAAAAAAAAGTTTACTGAGGAGTTTTATTTTACTCTGGGTGAAAGTTTTGGTTAGCTATAATAAATGCCCTGCTAGCAAGTATATTCTCTCTGCTTTCCTGCTGACACTGTCTCCCCTATTTTACTTCTCTGACCCTCAACCTAAAACTTTGTCTGTACGCTTTTGCCTTGTTCTGTAGCTTCTCCAGGTTGTTGCAGAAACCGTGTGTCTGCCTGTTTCTGGTTAGTAATCCTGTGCCGTCTGGAGCACGTTCACTGTTTATATTTTGCATTTCTTATTGTCCGTTTCTTTATAAAAAACAATTTACAAGTTAGTCATACAAAACATAAACTTATGTGAAGCTGTTGAAGGAAACTGCCCTGACAGCAGCCAGTATGCATCGTCCTGCCCCACTGACTCAGGGCTGCTCACCAGCGCAGGAGGGTGTGAGGTTCTGGGAAGAAAAGGTGACCTCCACCCCAGCAGCCACCGCCGGAGGGTTTCGAGATGCTCGTTCCAGGCCTGTGGAGGAAAGTTAGACTCCTAATGGCTATGAGACACTGTAAACGTGGCGCGAATATGGCCGCGTCGCAATGGGAAAGTATCTCTCCTTAGGATAGTTTGCCAAGGAGGAAAGCGGTGTACAGCGTTGCCGGAGCTGGCGTCCACAAGAAATGTCTCTTCGAGGTATGCCATGAAAACCTGAACTGAGCAGCTAGCCCGTCTGCATATCAGAGAATAAGCAATTAAGGTGCGTTTTGTTTTGATTTGTCTTTTTCTGGATATTCTGTTTGGGGTTGTTTTACGCAATCGGTGCATCTACAAGGGATTGTATGCTGATGGTCGATGAAGCTGTATTTACGTGATTACTGAAATTACGTATTCAACAGGAAGGCGACCTAACCAATTCATCATTGTTTAAATTTTAATTCAGTGAAAACGTAACCTCAGGAAAACACTGTTCGCATCTATAATTAATAGGTTGTTATGCAGTGTAGTCTACAATTTTATATACTTTCCTCAAACTCTGTGAAGAAGTGTTTCACGTGGTCTCTTTCTGAATTCACAACAGACGAAAATGGCCTGCTTGGTTTCGTACAAGGAGGTTCATTTGCAGGGAGATGCAGATCCAGTTTGCTGTTTGCTGTCTAATACAATTCAGGCAGAGCGGCGCAGCGCTCCCTTTTTCTCCTGACAGTGATTCTCCCTCCAAAATGAGGTTCTGGCAGTCTGCTTTCGTACAAAGTAGACACAAATGTAATTATGCTGCTATGACAACTTAGTCTTATAACACTCACAGTCCTCTTTCTTCTCATCTCTGTAGTGCTGCTATGGGTAGAAACCGATTCTGTTTTTTCTTTGTCCAGTATAAATAGGAATGCACGTCAATGAATTCTAAGTTGTACTGGTATAAGGTCACAGTCAACCCTGGTATATTAAACAGTTCTCTCAAAAACAAGGGACTGAAAAGAAGGAAAAAACGTAAGGTGCTCAGTCCCCCAGCCCTCACTTACTGCGAGCTGTGTTAACCACCCCTATCCACCCATCTGCATGGGGAAGGAAACCTTCTCTGTTTGAATCTCCACGCTCACGTAGGAAGAGAGCAGCCGTGGCCACATCTCTCCCCTCCTCGCCATTACGTCAGGAATAAGCCGCGTCATTTCTTCAGAGCCCCTCCGCGCAGCGTTTAGTCCTTGCCAAGGGGTCCCGCGCCCGCTCTCGCCCAGGCTGCTCCTGGGGCTGGGGTGGCTCGAGGCACGAGAGCGAGTTATTGCCGTGCCCGTGTTGAAGGAAAACAAAACCCGAACGAACTTTTCTGGCCGCCGCACGCTGCTTCTGAAGGAAGGCAGACCGAGGGGCTGGCTTCATACGGGACGAGCCGGTGAGGGGAATCTGGCTGGAAGGACTGTGCTGGTCACCCAGCTTGCTGGAGGGGTTAGCTGCTCCGGTGGGAGAACATGACGGGAAACGTTCGATAGCTGAGGAGTGTTTTATGCAGAATGGGAACCAGCTTTCTGTTGCCTACTGCCTGTGCCTAGTCCTTGGATGGGGTCTGAGCCTGCTGTCTCCTGCTATAAAAGCAGAACCCCTGTTGCAACAGGTTTAACTTCCCCTTGGATCTTCTCGTCCAGCCTTTGAGGCAGGCAGTAGAAAGTGACTTTCGAGGGGCACTTCAAAATTCGGAACCTGGTGCAGGCATGCTAACAGAGAACGCCTAGGGCCAGCCTTGCGGGAACATGCGGTTTTGTCATCAAGACGTCTCTGTTAATTGCTACCAAAGCCAGAGGTTTTCCGTGTGTTTACCTTTGATGAGTTATGTTCAGCAAAAAATTGTAAGCGTAGCCAACATAACTTAATTCGCAGTGACACCCAGGGAGCTGTGGAGAGGTGCCAGAGGTGTGATAGAGAGCATTTTAGTTTCACGTGGCTTCCTGAAGCTCCCCAGAGCACACTGAAAAGAGTCCTGCCATTTTTTTAAATTTTTTTTTTAGGCAAAAAATATTCCCTTTCCAGCTGTGAAAGCAACTGCATAGGCCAGAACAGAAGGTGTTTGCGGTAAAACGACACACAGGCTTAGCCAGACTATTTTGATCTTTTTTTTTTTTTTTCCTTCCTGAATTCTCCAGGGAGGAGAGGAGCCGGCATCAGATGGCAGGGGAAAGACCCAGGGCTCCTACTGTCCTACTGGACTTCTTCTGACACCCTCCCCTACCCCGAGGGCTTGATTCTGGGTGATGCTGGGTGCTGCAGCCCCTGTGCCTCCTTTCCCTGGCTTCACCCTTCGGCAAGGTCTGTCGGCGTGAGCATCACCGACAGCCAAGGGTGGCCCGGAGCCCTGTGAGTCTGGTAACACCGGACACGAAAAAGCCGCTTTCAAAATGGCATCTGGCAACCCCTTCTGTTCCCCTCTGCCCCTGCCTCAGAAACAGAGAACAGACACCGCTGCGGGTGTTTTCCCTGCGTCGCTTTGACGTCTTTGAAGCGGCAGCCTCAGAGAGGGGTCTTTTCTGTGAAGAAACACCTCCTTTTCCGCTTGCTCCTTGACATCTCCGTGGATGAACTCAGAAGTTTACTTTAATCAAGTAATGCAGATTTCAGGTACAGGCTGGTCACCCTGGAGCTCACTACGGCGTATGAGAGATTTCTTGTCTGAAACAGAGACCTAAACCCGGCGCTGACTTCCCAAACGCTGTTTCAGTCTCAAGCCCCACGTTCGCTTGCGCTCGTGTTTCTGGCCAGCCGTGATGCCGCCTGCTGAGCACCTCCCGGCCGAGACCTCACGTTTTCTCTGGTGGGGGGCTCTGCCGCCGTCTTGCTGGGTAGACTTCTTGTGTCCTGCAGACGAAGAGTTTGTCTGAGACTCTCACGAAAGCCGAGGCAGATCCCTGGCAAAGTAATGGGATCTGGGGGATCCCCGTGGTGGGACTTGTCTGTAGCTGAGTGAGATGAAACTGGAAGGGGAACTTGCTGTGTTTCCATTGACCTACTGGTAAGACGGTTGCCAGCTGCGGCCTTCCTGCCGTAGAGGTTCCTGAGGGACTTTTCCTGGGGGAAAGTCTTAATGCATCTCCATGTGCGTGGCAGCTGTTCTCCTCTAGGCAATCGGAGTGTTCCTGAGCTAATTTTCTATCGTGTCCACATTCCACCCAACCCCTCTCCCCTCTGGCACATACTGCTCCCGACACATCCCCATTCCCAAAGGACGGCCTGCCGAACACCAGCCCGCTTTACCGCTCATCCAGTTTGTCCTCAGCTCTGAAGGGTGCTTGTCCTGTTGCGCACTAGGTCTCCCAACTCGGGATCCGTGTTCTCCTCCGGTTCTTTCCTCAGAAGTCAAAACCCCGCTCCTGCTTCTGTCTGATCTCCGAATACCTGAGCATGTTCATTACTAAAAGTAAGCCACGTTCGCAAGAAAAAAAGGCGTATAAAAGCTTTATGTTCTCACGGTCTTGATTCTTCCGCAGTAAACTGTCTCGTACCATCAATCATATCCCTGCAGAGAGTGCAAAGCAATGCCCAGTGCTGTCTCTTGTGTTTGCTTTGTGAAGATGTTAATGACTGTGGGACCAAAATGAAGTGGGTCTTCCCTGAGGAGATAATACCAGTTTGTTCTGAGAGGCAGGTCATAACAGATGGGATGTATGCGCACTTACTTTCTTTTGTGTGCTTCTCCTTTCTTCTTTCCTGTTTTCTTACAGAAGCGAAGTTAAGAGTCACTCACGCCAATTGATTGTTGTCGGCAAGACAAATATTCTCTGTTTTGAGGGTTTCGTAAGAGAAGAAATGGGAATCGCACTCTTCCCTTCCTCTCTGTAGCTCACATCACAGCCTCTCAAGAAGTGGTGGCTGTCTCCCAGGTGACGCTTATACTTAATCTTAACAATAGCAATTTGTGATCGATAAATTAGAAGTCGAGTGATTCGGCACCATAAAAAAAGCTTGGAGCTCATTGGGATCCTTGTTTCCTTTCCTTTGTTGGCTTATATAGTAGTTGGACAAACAACGTTTCCTGGTTCTGATTCTGTATTAGATTCCGTGGCTCTGTATTTCACAGCTACCATAAAAGCAGGTACAGCAGTGATGGGAGCCGTGTAAGTACCTAGATAGATGATAAAAATATTGTCGCTGAGGCCTTCAGGGAGTGCTTTGTGAGAGAACACACTTAATCTAAAGGATAAGGGATTGTTAACTTTTATTATATAGCATATGCAATACTAGAATTTATTAGTCTATTGTTCAATACGGTAACTGATGTGCTGTTGAAGTGGGGTTTTTTAAAATCTGTGAGATAAAAGAAGTTCCCAAGCTTCCTGCCTCACTTTTCCTGTTTGCAATATGTGAATGCTGGTGATACTAAGTGAAAGTGCAGTAAATTAAACACCAGCGTACATACGTAGCACACGGGTGGAGCATGATTCACATGTGTCCTTGAAAGGGTTTGGTTTTTCCCTGGGTCAATAAAGGATTGATTTCTGGTTTAGCTACAGCAACATAACTGCGTACAGCGGACACCATTTACAACACTCGATGCTTGCTGCATTTGAGAGCGTGCAGGAGAGCTGGTCAGGGTTATAGGCACTGTGGCACTCTTCAAGCTGTCTGTAACAAATAGTTAATAAAACACTGTTGTGTGGGTGTCCAGAGCTGTCCCCAACAAAATAACCCGCATGAAGGATTAACACAATCTTTTTTTGGGTTTACACCGGCCCTCAGGCAGGCTAGACCTCGTGCACTGCCAGGTGTTGTCGCTGCCGCGGGGAGCTCGCTGCTGCGTGTACAGTGCAATGATGAGGGGCAACAAATAGAAAAAAAAAGATAAAGAAAAGAAGCATAAAGGAAAGAAGGTGGTGCTACCACAAAGACGATTCAGCAATGCAGTCTCAGAGAGCTGTGCATTCCTTATTTGCCATATATAATAGTAATTAGTAGAAAGTATTGCCAACCTTTTTTTTTCGTGTATGTCATCCAGCACATTTTTGTATTTTTGCATTTACATTCCGTTTCTTTTTCAAACTGAGTACGAATTGGCAGGTTTAGCCCATAGCTGCTTTCAGCACGCTGGGAGGGGAGAGTGCCATTTCTTTACCTTTCTGCCATTTGAGGGAAAAGCAGTCATTCTTTATGCAAAATCTACATCAGTGGCAGTTTTTAAAGACTTCCTTGCTTGCTGTTTGAATTTAGTTTTAAAAATTTTGAAGTGCCAGCTTTTTCTGCATAAAAGCTGCTTATCCCTCAATTGCAAGAACTTCAAACAGTTTGCTGACAGCATCTAGACAGCCCCAACTGAAATAACGTGAGATGGTTACAGCTTCTCTTGGCAAGCGGGGAAGATTAAGAGCAAAATCCTACGGTGACGAAGATCGTTACGCTGAAGTCTCTCTCCGCTGTCGATCTCCACACATCTTCAGGCACGATCGCCACTTTCCACGTTTCCCTGCCTTGCGGTAAGCGTACGTTGCCGCTGTGCAGATCCATCTGCAGGAGCAGCCTGTCCCTCTGTGCTCTCTTGACGTTGGGCCTCGGCTCTGCCAAGAGCCAGCGTGTGCTCCGCAGTGGTGCTTGCACGTGGCTGGTGGGTGTCTCACGCTGCTTCACGCTAGATTGCAAAGCCAAAGCGGCTACTTCACCCGTTTCAGTGTCTGACATCGATTCATCCCTCCTCCATGCCTCCAGAGTAGTAGAGGAGCACAGTGCATTTATGCTTTGTTAGGTCTGCACGACAGGCAGTGAGATGCATTTCAATTATTTTCACCTGGATACGTGCAGCATAGAGGGACAGTGGATCGATTTTTCTGTTTATTTTCCCATCTCTGAATGAATAAATATTTTTCTCTCAGCAGCTGCAGGCTCACCGATATTTGTTCTTTCAGTTGACTCTTCCCTCCAGCTTCCACTTACCTGTTGCACACCTTGGAGATCTACCTTTACACGGCACTCAGAGACGTAAAATTAAGATATACGTTGATACCAGCCCCCTGTTTGCTGGGGTCTGAAAGGAGAAAGCTACTACAGGAATAGGGGCCCCCAGCAGTGAGGAAGCTGACCCCTGTGACCGCAGCATGTACAAAATGCCCGAGTGCCTTTGGGAATATGAACCTGGTGTCTGTTTGAATGGTCTGCTGCAATACCAGTACCAGGGTCTACGGCATCTCTGCCTGTCCATCCGTGCCCAGTTTTTACTGGAATAAGCAGAGGCTACACAGGTCAGTGGATCTGGGCAAGGAATTTTTCACCGAGGGCTTTTGGAGGCAGCTTTTGGATGCAGAGCTCCACATATTAGAAGAGAACAGGGCCTGAACTGACGTAACACAATTTCAAGCCGCAGGTGCCGTGATCCTTCTGCGTCTTACCGTCCTTTTGGCGGCTCAACTCCACATGCACGCACAGGCAGTGGGTATCAAACAAACATTGCGGGCTCCTGGCGAGCTGTCCCCTTTTCAACATAGTGCAAGCACTGTATGTCTAAGGAAATAGAAACTCCTTTCCAGTAACTGTTTCAGTCTAAAAATGCTGTTCGTACAGATCCCCATTTTAGGAACCGTATTTTCACCTGGCTCGCAGGGAGGGCTGCTTTACCACTGCAGGTGGAATCAAGACAGGCAGCTTCACAAACATCACGAAATTTTACTTAGCAGGCAGACCAAGGCTATCACTGAACACAGAAAATATTTTTCTGAAAGGAGTAAAAACATATCTTCTGGTTTTTGTGCTCAAGATGATAGTCTAGGCTGAGACTAGCTGATGACTCCTGCAGCCTTGCTGCAAGCTGTTGCTTTAAACCTGGAGAAAACGAGCACCTGCAGCCTTTTGGGGCTTATTTGTAACAGCTGCTGTTTACTGGGGCTCTTGCTCTTCCAACTTGCAAGTGTTCCTTTCCTTTTTTCCCCCCTGAGGTTACTTTGAACTCCTTTCTTCCTCTCTTTTCATGCCCTCTGCAATTTAAAAGAACTGGTCATGAGAAAAGTTGGGTGGAAGACTCCAGCAACTTTCTTCCCAGCACCTCTTTGTGTGGCAGCATCCTGGGAAACCTTTGTGAAGCCCTTTAGCCCTGTCGGGAGGTAAAGATTCGTAAAGCACCAAATCCTACCGTGCTCCTCTGCCTTATCTTCCTCCGCCCTACGCCTGCCACGGGGCCATCGGTACGAAGGTTGGCCCACGAGCAAAACCTCCTTCCCCTTCCCAGCTCTCTGCCGGCAGCCCCACGTGCAGACATCCCCAGGCACGGCCGTGCCAGTGCCACCGCAGGGGAAATCTCTGCGCTGGCAGAAGATGCTTCAGCAGCGGCTTTCCTTGCCAAGCCCCTAAGCGTGCCAGTCACCGGTGGAAGCGAGGTTTTGATTTGCTTTTTCCTCTCTTTCTGCCAACTCAACGTACGAGATGGTGGTACTTTTTGTGATATTTTCGTAGTTAACAAACATTATGTGCGTGCTGTGAGAAAAATCCTACACTGCCGTGAGATAGTGTGTAAAGTATGCCTGCCTTTACAGTACCTTTTAAATGATTTTTCTTTTTTTAAGAAGCCTGTGGGGCTGGAGCATAACAGAGGAAGACGGGACGAGCTGAGAAAAAACAACAGAGAGGAAAATCTTGGAGTTTCTGGCCATCAGAGCAAAAAGGTAGGAGTGCATCTGTGCGGTTGTTAATCTTCCACCCGCTTGCGCTGGTTGTAAGGTAGCTGTCGGCTCAGTTTTTGCCGCTGCCTGTATACTGTCGTTGGACCCTCACTTTCTAAAGGTGGAAAGGGACATCAGGGAGATGGGAGCTAGATTAAGGCAGACTTTAGCAGGCTTGTATTGCAAATGGCTTGGCTCCAGGGTTGTACCGCTCCGCGTATGAGTTGGCCCTCACAGCCCCTTTCCCCCAGCCCAAAGTGTCACTGCCTCTTTGAGACCAGCCCAATTTCACCACCGCCTCACATACAAACACATGAAAAAGAGCGAACCCTGGGTTTATTTGCTGAAGCAGCTACCTGCTTAGTGTTTAAAACTGTGGTTTCATTTCCATAACATTATATGGCAGCATCATAACCTTTAACAGCCCATGAATCAAAAGTTGTCAGCTTTTCCCCTTTTGCCATGAACCTTGTGATTCCTGCCGCGTGCTTTAGTTTCTCGTGGTTAGCTGAAGCTGGCTTGCAAATTTTTCCGGTTTAGAAAAGTCCATCGTTTCCTGCGCTCTTTATCAACAGAGGAATGCCAGCCAAGGCAGGCAGCCTTTCCGCGCAGCTCCTCGCTCGTACGCACCGAGGGTGCTCTCGGTAAACGGGGTCACTGCCTCTCCCTGCCTTGCAGCAGACCGCAGCGAGGCTCCGCTTTTTGCCTTTCTCCTGGCGGGAGCGGGGATTGGGAGACTAGAGGGGAAAACTGGCCGGAAAATGTCAAAACCCAAACCGCTGAAGAGAACCCCACAACTGTTTCACCGGTCGTTGAAAAAAAGCCTTATATGCTTATGTGGAAATTTTCCTATTATTGTTATTATTTCAGCTTGTAGTTGGCCATGGGAACGTTTCCAAAGAAACCAGTAGTCTGGGAAATCTTTTGTTTTCCAGAAAGGCTGTTACTCAAAAGCAATTAACATAAAAACATTAAAACGGTCTAACTTCAGAGGCAGAAGAACGGAGGAAGGAAACGGGAGAGCGTGTGTGTGTGCACGCAGGAGGGAATACTGGGGTCTGGGGTATCGTAAGAGGCAGAAGGGGGAGAGCAGGGGGCTCGGGTGGGCGCGCGGACGGGCGCGATTGCCGAGGAGGGTCGGGATGGGGAGACCACGTCCGTGGGGAATGCAGGAGCAGGGAGGACGACTGGGGAATGCTGTCACCTTGGAGGGTAGGACGAGCCAAGGAGAGGCGGTGGGTCCAGGGCAGTGGGAGTCCCAGGAGCGAGGGTGGAGATGCCCAAGTGTCTCTCCGTTCTTCAGGCTGGGGACGAAATTTGCGTTCTGTGCTTTGGCAGCTCTGAGTGCCCGTCGTGATGAGGTGCGGCTGTGGTTTCGAGACCAGGCTCGTGCTCTGGGAGCCCGGGGCAATGCTCTCGAATCGTCTCGCTTCCCACCGTCAGCGCTGGGCGAGGGCACCGGCAGCTGCTACGGCGTTGGCGGTTTTATTTTACATAGGTACGGTGCAAGTTTTCCCCGCCGTTTCTCCAGTGGGTTTTGAACCAGCTGGCTGATTTCAGTCTCGCTAGAGAGGGCAGAGGGTCGCTAGATATTAAGGTACTGCCTAGTTGTGTGGAAATGGAGGTCGACCAGAGGGAGTTTCCAGCCGCCCCGAGGCAGATCTCTCTGCCTTTCTCGAAAGAGCACAGCTGCTTTAAAGTCTGAACTGCACCGTATGCAGCCTAAAGTAAGGCACTTTGTTTTGCAAGGGGGGTGCAACAGCTATAAATTTACAGATTATCTCTTTAGGCCTCTCGACCTTTCTATCTGTCTTTCCTCCCTGATTTTTCTCTTACCCTGCTCGCGTCCACACGCATCGCCCTCAGCCAGCCAGAAATGTGGAAGAGAGCTCGGTCCTCCTCGGTGGGGGGGGACCTGGGGACTTGGGAGGCAGCCAGAGGTAATGTTGCAGGCAGGAGACCCATGGAAAGGAGAAGTGGCAGTGAATACTGTGACGGCTGAGATCACCGGGGACGGGAGAGATGAACTGGAGTCACTGGGGTGGCAGGGAGGGACGCAGAAGTTGACTAAGTATCCCAAACCAGCCAGGATTCCCAAGATCAGCGACACTTGGAAGAACCTACCCGTGTCCCAGAAGCTTGTTTGAAACAGAACTCCACAAAGACCTTTGCTTAAATAAAAGCCTGAAACGCGAAAGCTTGTTCTAAACTAGACAGTGGTCTCGCGCTCCGAAAAAGCCGAGAAACGGAGCAAGAAGCATTGCATAAAAAGACAAAAGGTGTGTGAACAGCAGGGCCGGCAGAGCTGAAAGCAGCTCCAAAAAGGTTCGGGGGAGCACAGCGTGCCAGTGGCGTGGGAGGGGGGGTCTGGGACTGTTCTGCTGCTGCTGCAGAAGGAGGCTTTGCAGGTTTTTGGGGCAGTGTTTCTGTGCTGGTGTTCTCCTGCAAGCCTTCCCTTCCGTTCAAAGTGCAGCGTAAACTTTTAATAGATCATCAGTAGCTGGTACCACAGGGTCCCCCCCACTTCCATCCTTCTGTCTTTTTTCAAGATCAAATTTTAATTGAAACAAGATGTGGCAGACAGGATGGGTTTCTACAAATAGGTTCTAAAATGTCATCTTAAGAGGAATGTACGTGACCCGGTTCAAACACCAATATGAAGGAAAAAAGTGTTAAACACATAGCCCCATTAGACACAGGAAGGTCTCCTTGTAAATTGTTTTATTCTTTGGCAGATATTTATTTGGGCTGGTTCCAGTAAATGATAACATATTTTCTGCTTTGGTGCCCAGTAAACATATTTTGCTAATAGTTTCCATTCATATTACACTTCGTATTGTCATTGAATTTGTTGCACAGATAATGTGCAGTCTTACTAGTTTCTTCTTTCACAACTTTTAAAGAGTTTAATTTATGTAATCTATTACCCGATATGCAGAAGCGATTTTGTTTGGGTTTTTAACCAAATCCTTATTTAAAATGTGTAATTTTTCATGATACAATATTCTAGGATGTCCATATGATTTATCTGAGAAACAATTTAGAACATTGCAGAGGTTGTGATGGAGGGTTTGAAACCCACGTAGGTTATTTAAACTTCCAGTTGCGTTTCTGTAACACAGTATTTAAGTCATCTGAGCCCCCCCCAGCAGAAGATTACCTGTATAAGTAGCAGAGGCAGCCAGGATTCAGCTTTTGTTATTCAATCTCTTTTCAACATATGAAGTTCTCTCAAACAGCTGGTTACGTAAGTCGAGGTTTGGCGAGGTTATGTTTTTCAGTACTTGACTCTGCGCTGCGTATTTTCTCATTTGTTTTTCATTTGCCTCGCTTTCTGAGGGGTTGCATGTATCATCCTTATTGCTGAAGTGCTGCAGCAGCACGTACGTTTTGAGGGAAATATACATTAGAAGTGTAAATGTGTTTTCACTATAAAAAATATAAAGCTAAGAGTGGCTAAAATAAGAGCCCAATATACATTTCTTAAGCATGCTTATGCAAGTTTAAAGAAATGAAACATAGACTTTTAAACATTATCTGTACTCACTGAGCTTGACACAGTATTACTGTAGATAGTCAGCACTCAGAGCCAACTACCATTTAAAGACCAGTAACAACAGTACTGTGTTTCTAGGGGTTATATTAAAATGAACCGCTCCTTATCTGTTCCGTGAAGTTAACGAAAACTTTACCCAATATAGCAGTGCTCGCTGTTTATGTACATGCTGCAGAACTTTTCAAGTATTTTGAAACCTGTGTTATATCTCTGTGAAAGCCAAATGGTTATATTACATCAAGGTTAAGAAACAACGCATTCACCAGTCATAAATGCAGAGGGCAGGCCTTAACATTCAAAAGACAGGTGCTTTTTTTTCTTCTTTTTTTCTTTTCTTTTTTTTTTTTTTAAGTTGACTGGTGGATTTGGACATAACACTTATACTAATGGAAGCTGTGCGTTTAAATATCCTAGGCAGTCTCTAGCATGAGAAGTCACAGAGCTTATATTACAAAATGAAATATAAAGTTGCCTCAAGCCACAGGCAGCAAGCAGTTTGTTTTGATAAGGTTTTGGGGGCGGGCTGACAGTTTAGTTCATTGACATTGCTATTGCTTGAATCTGGGCATTAATCTTGCTATCTAGTGGATACAGCTTAAAACGTGGTTTAAAACTTGTTAGCCTGAGTACCAGGGTGTACAAAAGCAGCATAAGGGGTTGTGGCCGTAGAGGAGAAAAAGAGAGGTTCTCTGCCTAAAAGCACATGGTATGTCTCCTCTCCCTCGAGCATTAAACACACGTTCTTCAGTAGCAAAACACCGAGGACAGAAACCTCAGGAGAAAACAGCGTGCCTGGCACAGGTCCCCTGTTTGGCTTTCTCACCAGTTTGGAGACTTCTCCCTGGGCACAACATCAGAGGCCCTCGATCGCTTCCATCTCGTCGTGGCTCTTTCTGGTGGCAAAAAGTGGGTGATGGAGGAGGACTTCTAGGGAGGTGAGGCCTGAAGTTCCCAGGAACCTAGAAGATCCACAGGCTCCTGGACCCTCTTGTGCCCTTTACACACTGGAGCGCTGTACTGAACCGCGACATAAAGCAGACGTGACCCATTCGTAGAACCAGTACGTATGTGAAATAATACGAGGTACGTGCCGTATGAAAGTAAGCATCTCTGTGAACCTTCAAGTTGGCATTTAGATTTGAAAGCGGTAAACTGAGCCAAACCGAGACCTGTCCGCACCTTTTGCAATAAAAAACTCAAAGCATACGTGCGCAAGGCAGGGCTTGGAGTAGACGTGCTGAGTAAAACACCATCTAGACAGGTATATGTGCAAGTGGAGAAAGAACGCGGGTATTTTAAAGTCTGAACTGCACATGTACAGCCTAATAGTAGGTACTTTCTTTTGGAAGAGGGAAAATATGGCTGAATTTTCTAAATTTGCCTCTCTCCCTATATCCCCTTTCAATGCCGCCTTGATTTTTTCCAGATAGTCCTGGCCTCTGTAAGAATCTGGTTAGGGAATAGAAACCGTATTGTTTAACGTGGGTGACCAGTCACACAGCATATTTGAATCCTGAACAAAAATGCTTGGAGATAGTGGTACCGTTCAGCAACCCATAGGCAAAAATTGCTTTTCTTGAACCTCTTCACTACGTGGTTATAAGAAAAGACTGTAAAAAAATGTTATCCATTTGTGCTCAGAAGAAGTATCAAGTACAACAAATTACTCTTACTGAATACTTCAGTAACTGTACTTGGCAGTGAATTTGCTTTAACTCCAAAAGAGCACTGCAGATGAAATCTTTAGCAGAGATGCGAACCAATTGTGCAATACTGGGCTTTCCGTTCCTCACGCCGTAGTCCTGCTCCCAGTCCCAGATTCACTATGCTAACCAAGAAATATATTCTATTGAGGCAGCAGAAAATTTAAGCAGCTCCTAACTGCAGAAGCCAGCATAGCAGCTGAGCTATTTGGGATGAAAGCACCACGAGACAACTGCGGTTCCAGCAGGATTTGGCTCAGGGATCGTGTGGGAAGCCTTTCCACCGCCAGACCAGTGATGAAAAAGAGAGGGGGTGAGGAGGACACGAGCTCCAAGTTGTGAATCACCACTCGTGTTGGCCAAGGAGTCCGCAGACGGAAAGGGGAGGGAAGCGACCGCTGAAGCTGAGCTCTGCACCCTCACCTCCCCTGCTCCCTGCTAGGAAGAACTGCGTTTTTTTGTTGCCCTCTCTGAGGTACGCCTTCTCATACGGCGTTCGCCATCGTTAATTGGAGCATCTCCCTCCTGCATCCTAATCAAACGGTGCTGTCACGGCAGAGTCAGTGTTAAGAGCGACGTGCTGGCCAAGTCGGCCAGTGGATTGCTTGCCTCGGGCCTGGCGGGTAGAGGTCTACATCTAATTTTATTCAGGATAAAACGATTAACGGTAATGAAGCGTGTGTAGGCTGTCCAGAAAAGGAGCCCCTATCATTGAGAGAGAGCTTGACTCTTGGTCTTTCTTTTTCCTTCAAGTATATTTAAAATATTGACCCTTTCCCCCACTGGAGCAAAACACCCCCAGGTAAAAGACGGCAGCAAACACATTAAAATGGCTGTTACAGCAAAAATCAACAAGAGGTGAAAAAAACAGCGGAGGAAGAGGAGTTTAAAAATCAAAACTGCGCACAACCCGAGGTGTCCCTTATCCTAGCGAGTGCATCTTTTGGCCAGCTACTTCGGAAGCGACTTCCTACAGCAGAGGACAGGTACCCGTCCAGCTCTGCACCAAACCCAAAGGTCCCGCAACTGGAGTTGGCCGGGAGTGGGATTTTGGCCAAGCCTGCGGTGGAAACGCATGTCAGCCGCAAAGCGGCTTCCAAGTCTGGGTCGTAATTTTTCCCCAAATAGGGTACAGAAGTGAGATTTTCGCAACTCTCCCCGTTGTCGGGGCCTGGGCTGATTTATCAAGAAATGCCACGGTGCTGCGCAGGTACTCACGGAGTGAACTTTAATATAATTGAATTCCAGCCAGGGGCCTGCTTTTCATCCCGTTTCCTGGTCCCTAGGGAAAGAACGAGGGGAAAGCAGGACCCTTTGCAGCAGGCTTGACCCCTGTGTCGCAAAAGATGGAGCCACCTGTGTCCGTGTCCCCGTGCCCTCGTCCAAATCAAACAGCTCGTTTCCTGGAGTCCCGGCCGGAGGGGAATGTCGCGGTGCGTCACGGCTTGGAGCGGAAAGCGGAGAACGCCGTGGAGAGCGCACGCTGCGACCGGCTCGGATGTAGGCATTGCTCCTAATGGCAGCAGATGGCTCGTTCCTTGACTTGATGGGAGGAGAGAGAGGCATGGAAGCGTGGGGGGGGGGGGACACACACGACAACACAGGTTGGTTTTTTTTTTTTTCCCGGAAACCTATGCGTCTGGCAGATATCAAGCCCAGCATCTGTGCGCCCTGGGAAGATGTGTTACACCGCTGATTCGGCCCCTGGGCTCCCCAGCTGCTTGGCTTGGGGTGAGTTTGGCGGAAAGTTCTGCGTGAGCCTGTTGCAAAAGTTAAAAAGTTATTTTCTCAGCTCTTCCCCCTTCCCCACCCCCCTGCCGAGGCACCAAACCTCTGGTTCCTTTCTCAGAAACTAACTAAAGCTTTGCGCCACTAAAACTTGGCCTCCACGGGGAAAAAAGGTACAAAAATATAACGGTTGATATAATAAAATGCATTTTCTCTATAGAAATATGTTGCGGATTGGATGACAGTCACCCTTTTTTCCTTTTTCTATATTTCTCCTTCTTAGCAGCGCGCACACATTTCCTCTGGGGGGGGGTTCCATCACTCGCAGTTTTAGGCAACCTCCGTCACGCAGCACTGGGCTGGGACAGCCGGCAGCAGATGAGCTCTCTGGGACAGGAGCTGGCCTTTGTATTCCCCCTGTATGGAGAGGAAGAGGGACGACGTGCCTTTCTACTTTAAATCAGCATATGGGTGGTGATAGATAGTGATAAGGCACGCAGAAGAAGCGTGTAAGCCTTTTCATCCAAGATCACCGCTATGGCGTGTGCGAAATACTGGCTTTAAGGAGCTACGCTGGCTCTGGGTGCGAGGGAGAAGGTTTTGCAGTACTTCTGCCTACCTTCTCTTCACCCAGCCTGGCTCCCTGCAGGATAACTTGTTTTCAAGGTGTGTGAACGGAGATGCCACCTCCTTCCTCCACAGCTCAGTAGCTGGCCGATTGGTTTTTTTAGCGCGAGTGTTCGGAAAAACATTCTTAAACCGTGGTGTCTCCAGAGGTTTGTGGTAAGAAAACAATGTTAATTTGCCCAGTCTAGAAGCAGAAAGATGAAAAAAGAGTAAAATACACTGTGTTCTTTGTTCCAAATACCTGGAATTAGCGTCCTTGTTGGAGACAAGTGCCATAAATGGCTTTAATGTTTGGGGTTTTTTTTTTTCCTCTTGTTTATCGAGCAATGCAGTACTGCTGCCACAGCACTGGTGCGCTGTACAGCACAATCCACCTATTTTCACTTTTTAAGGAGCAGTGACTCTAATTACTGTAGATATTGCATTGGGTGTGCACCCATGCTTTATTGCATTGTCCGGAGGGGAGTGTGTCATATCAGCTTCTAGAAAAGTTCAGGATAGCTGCCTGGGTCATGGAAAAATAAGACTTGATTAACAGAGGGTGTAGGAAGCCAAAGTAAATACTAGAAATGTGTAAAGCAGTTAAGGTGGTGTACATTAGTACATATGCAGGGATGTGTAAATCCGAGCGCTTGACATGATTGATTTTACATCGAAAGGGAAGGCATTGTGTTACTATGTTTTTAGTTGGCGGTCCCTGCTGACGGCAGCGGAGCTATTTCAATGTCCCGCTCAACTCAACATCTCAAATACCGTGAGGAGTTGGGCCTGCATTCAGAGCTTTCCTGACTCACAAATATGCAAGAACAAGCAACGAGAGAGGAACAATGAAACTTTAAAAAGCGTGCCTGTCGGCAAAAAGCGCTGGCGTGCGTACGCGGTTTAAAAAACAATCCCTCCGCGCGAAAGGTAGAGGTGACGGTAGCTGGGTAACGGGACCATCTGAAAGGCAGGAGGAGCGCTTTGCAAGCCTTTGAGTCTTGCCTCAGAGCTGCTCTTACCCCTTTTTGTGTTGCCGAGACGCACAGCTGCGATAAACATATTGCAGACAAAGCAGCAGGTGAAAAGCTGCGGTTATTTAAATCGGTCGCTGAGACACATCCAGTTAATTTGGTTATGCAGAGAGCACGAATTACCATAATCTTACCCCGTCATTTAAAGACAAATGTTTTACGGCACAAACCCCATCATTATGTGTACATATTAAAAAAAAAAGTGGTGGTGGGGGGGGTTGTTTGGGGGTTTTTTTACAGCAATCATAAGACTTTTAGACTTGCTAAGAGGTGGGTCCAACTTGTGGTTAAATCCTGCAGACGATAGTCTTGCTGATCTCAGGATTTTCCAAAGATTAAAATGCAGATGTCTGGATTTCTCAAAACCCCACGAAAACTTCAAAAACATTAGACCCACTTCACTCTTCCCCAGATACCCGAGATGACCGTAAACCACTTGAGCGTCGTGGCAAGATTTCCTGTAACAGACAATCTGTTGAATAGCTCTTAGTGGCTTATTAACAATTTTAGGTTTTCTATTTTAGCAAACAAAATCAAAGTTACCCCTTAGCTTTTGCTTAACTACGATAAATGATTTATAAGGTGCACCCCCGTGTGTATGCAGGTGCAATAGTTTTTCCAGTCGTGCTGTTTTTATAACAGAGTACCATTCAAAACAGGCATGGCGGGGGGTGGTGGTGTTCTGTATAGAGATGTATATAAAGTCTGAGCCAAGAGAAATAAAGAAATGACCCAGTGAGCCCTGGCACTCCTGTGTCGGTGATCACCGTGCCATCCCCAGCACTGCTTCCCACGGGAGCCCGAGGCTGAGGTCGGTACCTGCCGGCCGCGCGGCCCTGGACGTGGCCTCGTCTAGATGCGATTTTGTGTTAGCTGAATCAAATGGAAGCCATTACCCAGAGATAAGCCTGAAGTTCTCACGCGCTCTAAGTTCCTGGCAAAATCTTTCCCATGCATATATTTATTTTAAGGGTTCGTACATATATTTACACTCAGGGTTTGTAGCTAGAGTTCCAGTGTGACAAATAGCCCTAATCTAGACAAGTTGGCAGGAAAGAGACAGTATTAAGAACAGAAGTGCCCGCATGCCTGCTTGAGTGAAATCTGGAAGGTCTCAGTGTGTGCGTGTGTCTTTTTCATTTACTTAAGTTGCTTCAAGTTTCTTAAGCGGTAACCGCGAGCCTTGGGTAGCCATACGGTTCGAGAAACAGAAATACGCTCGCTGATGAAAAACGCTTTCTATATTACGATAGCTGGCTGGCTCCATGGCAAGCCATTTTTGATTTTCTGGTGAACTCATTCCATTTTAAGCTTCGCTTCAATGGCCCTTTTGACAGAAGGACTGCTGTAGAGGATGCTTCTGGCTTTGGCCCACCCTGGCATTTTGATTATCCTTTGCAGAAGGCTGCCTTTTTGGCACCATGGGCTGTTAGCTTTCCTCTTGTGGTTTCGGCTTTTTGTCTTGCTTTTCCACTTGGGATTTTTTTTTCTAGTGCTTCTTTTCTGTTCTCAGTAAGCGGTTTCTGCAGCTGAATTCTACTGATTTTATAGAAACACCTTCCTTTTATTAACTTGGTCATTTATTTTTCAGTCCTCATTTTTAAGATGAATGTCACCGGGCTCTGGTGGTTTGAGGCGTTTGGGTTGGTTGGCTCTTGGGTTTTTTGGAGCAGGGAAGGGAAGTGGGAGGTGGAGGGAATCACATCTCCCAGGGAAGGTGCTGTTACTAATTATACCTTGGAGATTATTTCTTAGTGGCTCAGATATAATTACTGCTTGATCAAACTTGTATGTGCTCTTTAGGACAAAATAAAGCCTCTCTTTCTGTATGACCCAAACCCTAAGCTGCTACTTCAAATATTCATTTTCAGGGGGTCAGAAAGCTGCATCAGCCCCCGAACCTCCTCCCACAGAGGCCACCCCTGCAGCCCCCCCTCCTGCCGAAACGTTGCCACGTATCGCGATACAGAGGTGCAAAGGAGGACTTTTAGGACACCTATTACCGCTGGATTCTGGTTATGTCTTTTGAGAACTGCTTAGAAATGTATGTTGTAGGACAGGATTTTTTAACCTTGTCCGGTGTCTTTTCCAAGTTTGGTAAAGCTGGTAGTGCTAAATAGGTCACGAAGGTTGTAGAGAAGTGGCCTGAAAGGCAGAGAAGTTTTGGGAGAACAACAAGAGGGCCCCTGTCTGCCCTTGATCATTTTTTTTTTTCCTCCTCTAAATGCTCATGCTTTCACCACTTGAGATCCAGTACTGGGAGCACCAGCAGGTACTTCTGGTGACAAGAAGCGCGTGCTATGTGAGCCGGCCAGAAAATAATGGGTGTTGAGTCAAAATCCACCCAGTTGGTAAGACTCATTCCCAAGTCTCCAGAGAGAAGCAGATCCCCAAAAGGGATCTGGACTGAGCTTAGACCATCTATGCCCAAAACCTGCGGTCCTCTCTATCCTCAACACAGCTGCTGACGGGATCCTGGATGGTTACGCAGACATCTGAGGCTCTGCCTTTGAACGTGCTCAGAGACACGTCAGCCTCAACAAAGCCGAGCAGCTCGGTGCCAGCCTCCTGCCCACGTTCCGTCCTGCAGCAGCAGATGCAGTGCTCTTCCAGATCACGCTCTGCAAAAAGGCTATTGTAAAGGCTATTGCCTTTTTCTGAAATACAGCCAGTACGGGGATGCTGCTGCGGTTCCTGCTCTCCTTATCCAGCCGCCCGGGGTGAAGATGCTTCCCCCGCGGCTCTTTGATACGGGCTCGGTCTCCTCCTTCACCTAAACAGTTTCAAAGCACCTCTCCCATTCTCTGGAGAGCGTCTGAGCTATCAGGGCTGTATAACTGTTTTGCAGTGGGTGCGATCCCATGGTTGGTAGAGTTGGAGGGATTAATCGAGAGACTGTTAAGCGCAGCGAGCAGAGCGCGTGTGTGTGAAAGGTGGAAGAGCAGGATTCCGCTGCTTTTTCCGAAAAATCATCCACGTGGCTTATGCGTATTTTTTATGAAAGATATAAACGGATCTTGGGGCGAGAGTCACTGCCCAAAGGCTCTGGAGAGGTCTGCGTGTCCCAGTGGCACTTTATACATTAAACGTAGGGGAAGAATGGCTTTTGCGCTCTCTGTCCCAGTGTGATCCTTCAGAAGGACATCTCAAGGTCCACGGAGAATTTGGCTTCCAATTCAGTATTGGGGAAATTATAAGAACGTGGTGACAGCTGCTGAAACAAACCGTTTGCACGGGGGGGGTTTCACGGTGGGGTTCGACGTGCCGTTTCCCAAGGGTTCAGGAAACGGGGCCAACCCAGGGTACTGACACGGAACGTCTCGTACTTCGCTAAAATGGTGGTAATAATTCTCAATTTACAAAGCTCGTGGGAAGGGCTCACATAACACTGGGGAGGAGTTGCTGGTACTTGTTTCTTAGCTCTCTGATTTTGTACAGCCTGGTACAAGACATGAAGCGTGACAAACAAATTCTTGGTTGTTAGAGGCCAAAAATATTTGGTTGATCGTGCTTCGCCATCAGCTTCAGTAACAAAAGCCCGTTTAATATGAGGAGAACAAGGCTTGTGCCTATTAGCTGCTGTCACTGGTACACACGAGACTGATGGCAGCTATTGACTCCGCATCACCCGCTATGACATACCTTCCAGAAAGGCACAATTTGAAGTAGTGAGTTATGCTCTATTTATGTTCTTTATTCCAAATACAAAACCACCGTAATGCTATATGTGTTATTTCAGAGGACTAAGAATCACCCACGGAGTGTTTTATAAATGACTTCTCTTCAGCATCGCCTTATATTGTCAGGGCAATTGCTTCTGCGGTCCCGCTTCCAGTCCTCTCACCTTAGTCTAAGCCCAGCTCTTGTTGAAATTCCTGAGATTGCCTCTTATATTAAGGTTATTATCAGAGCCCGCACTGCCTCTGCTGTCCCCCATGCAAGAACTGCTATTCAGGCACACTCTCAGAGGCTGCTGGCTTTTTCCAGTTGTTCGAAAGCGGGTGCCTGTATTTTGGACCTGAGCTGGAGGGCAGATTCCCACCATGAGATTGCCTGCGCGTGTTCGTCCCCACCGTGTTCGCCTAGCCAGCTGGTGAAGGATGCAGCTGTAGACACAGGAGAGGGGAGGCACACACTGTACAGCCAGCCCTCCACCGTCAGCTGTATGAAATGATCCTTAATTCTGTCCCCTCTATGTCGTCTTGATGCATTAGGCATGAAACTAATGACCTGACAGAGTATGTGGGCAATGTGTGTGTTCGTGGTGTCCTTTTAGAGGTATCTCCTCCTTCTAGAAGAGAACCAAGAGAAGCTGTCTTGTAAATCTGCTGTCCCTCGGGATTATAAACGGGATCACAGCCAAAATTCAAACATTCCCTATTACCCTTGCTTACCCACTGCCCGACACCCACCAAGTATTGACCAGGCAGACCAGGCCTGCATCTTTGCTCATAAGGGTTTATTTAAGTAGATTTATCAGATCTATACAGAGGCACTGAATGTGCACAGATACCAATTTATTTTGATAGCATGAGGCAGGAAACATTTTCTTCCCGTGCATGGGTAGGCAGCTGTCTTCAGAAATTCCAAAACCTGATGCTGAGAACTTGCTTGTGTGTGACCTGTGTTGAAACAGAAGTACGCACTCGAGGGGCACCTATTTATTCTCCTTGAACACAAACTGTGCTTTGGATTCAAGACTCGCAGAGAAAAGGGACGCTGGTCACATGTGCTGTGTGTGGTTAGCGGCTTGTAAACGATTTCTTCACTTGAGAGAAGGGAAATTTTTGCATCCCAAATTTGGGACATTGGAGAAGACTTGAGACAGTCCGTGAACCAGATGTGGTTTTCTGGGGTGCTGTGCTGGGCGTACGGGAGCCAAGTAACAGAGCCACAGCAGTCAGCATGCAAGCAGCTGACGGGAGCTCTTGCCCAGAGGAGAACACGCTGGCAAACAGTAACCACAGCCAGTCCCCAAACCAACTTACTGTCTAGTCCACTGGTACTACGGATTTTGTGTAGAGATTATTGATTTTAGGCTACGGCGTCAGAGAAAGCGATGTTCTGTACTTAACACGTGTGATCTCCTAGGTCGTAAACTGTGT
The DNA here is from genome assembly GCF_026419915.1 of Harpia harpyja. Taxonomy (NCBI): domain Eukaryota; kingdom Metazoa; phylum Chordata; class Aves; order Accipitriformes; family Accipitridae; genus Harpia; species Harpia harpyja. The sequence continues at coordinate 4,482,875 of NC_068944.1, read as the reverse complement.
GCAATTACACAAGCACTACTTACCAGCAGTTTAAACAGTGTTTGTTAGTTGTTGTTATTACCTCTCCCAAGAGATTACTGCTATTGCTCTCTGTAGGTTGTGATACACACCAGCGTAGCCATCTGAAAAGACGGGATTTGTTAAGCTTCTCAGATAATACGAAACCAAGTCAAGCAATACTTCGAGATACCAAATGGACTTAAACAACATGTTTTTCTTACCTGAAGATGTATTATTTTATTATGTCCCACCCATCCACTCTCCAACGGGCAAAGTGGTTTTTCACTGGGGACGTGTACAAAACCAAGCAAAATATGAAGGGATTTCTGTGAATTCTAATATTAGTGGTATCATCATCTTAGTGTGACTGAAGCGTTCAGTAACAATACAGATACTGCTTGGCCCCTCTTGTTTAAAAAAGCACCAAGTCAGGGTTTTTTTTTTCCCAGAACCTGACATCAGGTCTGTGGAAGTCTTCTTCCCTGAAGCGATTCAGAAGGAAAAACTGTGTGCTATTTTGTCTCGAGTATGTAAAGCACATACATTGTTAGAGATTGTAAGAGGCCCAGGCCTTCCAGGGCAAGCAGATCCACCCAAAGCAAGGGGTAAATACAAGCTACTGCAGTCTTAAAAAAAAAAACCCAAACCCAAAACAACCAGACCCCCCCCCCCAAGAAGCTGGAGGTGACCCCCCCACCTCCAGCGTTTGCTGGAGCAGTGTGCGAGGCAGGTCGCTGCACGGGAAAACAGGAGCTCGGCCTCCGGTGCGCATCCTCGTTCTTTCTGAGGGATAGGACAAACGAGGCAAGGAAAATACGCTTTCCACCCGTCAAAAAGACTAAGGGTAAAGCTTTGCCAGTTGGACTGTACCTCGCGAGCTGCTGGACAAGCTCACTTCCCATTCTCGTCAGTGGGATTTGTGGGGGAGCTCAGCAACGGGTGTGCTGTAAGCCGTTACAGGGGTGACGGAGGGGGATGACGGGAGAACATATTAATGCAAATGCATGGGAAGCTGAAGCCATCCGTGGTCTGTATTAATTAACGCATTCAGGTGATACCTCACTGATAGCAACGGTTGTACTTGAACAAATTAGTCCTCTCCCTGACTGCTGGCTTTCTGCTTTACAGATGTCTATTAGTCAAAACACATTCTCCCCAAGTCTGAAATGGTATTCGTTGCTGCTTCTTTTTTTCAAATGCCTTTCTTTTGTCCTCTTTTCAATTTAAATTCAACTAGTTTACGTTTATCTAGATAACGTCCCATCAGTGCTTTTAAATATAAATGTACTTGTCAATTTTCACTTTTTCTAAAGCTGTCAGTAAAACGTACTTTAAAACTACTCCGTGGCACAGATGAGCTCTTCGCTCACCCGCATTTTCTCTTATATACAGCAAGGGAGGTATTGCTCAGTTCTGTCATAGAAGGCGCTGATGAGAGCAGCAGGTCCACATGCTGTTCCCAAAAAGAACCTAGCCAGACTGAACAATGTCGTACGTGTTGGCCGCTAGATCTTTCCTGTCCTCAGCTTCCTGCTAAAACAAATTCGTTTTGATTGTTCCACATAGTAAACCGTTGTTGATCAGTGTGAGGCTGAATGGTGCTGGTGGCTGACTCATCACTCTTGGCTTGCCTACTGCACAGCCTAATGAGTAGAAGTGAGGTACTACCGACTAAGAAAAAAGGGCCAGCAGCTAACAAAGGAAGAAACAAGGAAGGAAAGAAAAGGGAACCTAGCAGCCATCATATCGATTGAGAGAAGGGTCACTAACATTTTTGCCAAATCTAAGCTGTACTTACTTTTCTGATGCCGGTTTATTCAGTAAGACACTTAGGTTTTGAAAATGGAATGCGTAAACGCTGCGCAGGAGAAATGAGCTGAGAAGCAACACCTTAATATACAGCGCAGGAGTGCGTGGAGCACTTCTGATGGTGAGGGAGCCTGGGTTCCTAAACAGTCATTCCCAAAGAATATCAGAAATATTTGTGGGAGAGAACAAGCTGGTGAAATACGATTTTCTGAGCTGCTGTCTGCTTATTTAAAGCATAAATGGCCTTACAGCAGTTCTATGTGTTTTCTTTTCATATCAATGTTAAGCTTATCTTATAAACACATCTTCAGTACATAAAGTAAGTTGAAAACATCCATTCTAAAACTCGGATGCAAAGAGAATGTGGCTTGGATGCTTACTGGCATGAAGAGAGATATCCTGTCTTACTCTTTTTTGTTCTGTGATACAGTTGTAGCATTATCTGGTATCCAGGGCTTTGAAGGATCTATTGTAAGCATGTCAAAGACTTTTTAAATTACTTTGGTTTTGTAAATATTAGATCACAAAAACTGAGGAATGAGTCCCACAGACTTTCATTAAACAATGTGAACCATTACCGGTTTTCCTGTTTTGGAGTTGAAATTAAATGAGCATTAGTAACACTCTGTATATTTATTCCTTCAATGAAGGAAAAAAAAAAACCAAACCTGTTCTAATAATTACCATGTCTATAGAAATGTGCATTCGAGGTGCAGCTTAGACACTAACTAATAACCACTGTGTGCTGCTTGTGCAGTCAGAGAGAAGAGGTGCCTTGCACAAGATCCCAGTGTCCACGATGGAGCTTGGGTGAGACAGGACTGCCGTCCCGTGATCCGTGTCTCACCTCCTTAGCGAGTCCTGGGCAGTCCAGGACTAAAAAGCTATGGGACAAGTCTTCCAGTTGGCAGTTTTGCCCACGGGAAGAGAGCATTCCCACAGCAAGTGGTAAGTCGCCCAGCCGCCTTTCTGTCTAACGCCCACTGGATCAGAGAGATAAGGGAGGGAAGTGCCACAGCTCCAGGGCAGCTGGTGCAGCATGGGCGCGCAGGCTGTGTGGTTGGAGGCTAGGAATGGCTGAGCCTGAACTTGGAGTCCAGATTAAAACTTGACAAGAGTCTAAGGCTAGGATAAACATGCAGAAGGGGGAAGACGACAAATCAGCAGCTTGTCAGAAGAGGACAAAAAGAAAGAATAGGCAGAAAACCCTCTGCCCCCTTGCCCCTAGACTTAAATTTCAGGAAATCATGGCCATTCCGACCATTGGCATGTACTCGTCAGCACCCTCCCCCAGCAAGAGTCCAAACTCTCCTTCTGTCTCCTTCCTCTAAAGGGTGACAACGTTCAGTTGCTATCGGTTATTCTTCTGGTACCTCATGGTGCAAGGGTCAGTGTCCTGACACAGGAGGCCTCACCTTGCTGAAGTGACACCATCTGGGTGTCAGAACGCCACTGGACAGTGGAATTCCTGCTTTTTTTAGCATCGTTTTTAAAAAGTCTAGGAAATTACTACTTTTTTGTACTAATTGGTACTAATATTGTACTAACTAGGAAAGGTAGAAGAATAGTCAGGTTGCGAAATGAAACGCTCAAAAACTACAAAGTGTCACGATTAAGAGCTACCTGGTGATTTGATTGGATCCTGGTATGTATATTCATTGGGATATTTTAAAAACAAGTTTGAGTCCAACTTTATTTATGCTGACAGTTCTTCATTGCAAATATTTGTGTGAGGCTGTTGCAAATATTTGTGTGAGGCTGTTCATTTCCACAGTGCTCAGTACCATAAAGAGTCATCACAACAGCAGCACTTGCTAGGTATTTTAGCTTCATTTTATAGATGGGACAAACTTCTTCATAGCCAAGTGGCAAGCGCATCTGGCAAGGCAGGTTTAGAAGCTGGGATATCTTGGTACCTTTTCCTTAATTCAAATGACTGTTTCTGCTGAGCCAGAGCAGTACATAAAATATACAGGGTGGAGATGAAATCCTGTCTCTAGAGAAATTAATATAACTCAGACATTATGGTACAGATACATATCCTTAAGGTCTAAGTTATTCTGTTCACCAAATCAAATTGCTTACAAATTGGCAAACTAACAAATATCAGCATTTATCAAAATTAAATCCGTATGTTCTTCAAATCCATGTATCATCAACTACTTCCAGATGTAAAAATCCATGGATAGTTTTAAGGAACCTCAGTCCCGCAGTCAGTTTCCACCATGATTCTCAAAATTAGCACTGTTCACAAGTGGTGTACAACAATATTTGGTCTCTTCAGGAAACAATACTTGTTGCTTTCCTTAGAGCTAGGTATCCTGTAACCACATCTGAAGGGAGCATCCGAATATAGGCAAATTCTTCAATAGTACTAAATCTTAGCTTGCTCTGAGGATCTGTGTAATTTGCCTGAAAAAGAAACAAAGGCAGAGACACTATTAAAATAAAATCTCGAAAGAGAATGTTAAAAAAAGTGTCTAATTACAAGACCACAAAATAGTGAGATTCTTTTCCCAGCAGCAGCACTGCTGTGCTACCATGTGACCAAAAGTTTATACTTTTTTCCTTCTCCTTGAGTCAGAACTTATGAGAAGTTAACAGACCCCTATAAAATCACATTAGAAATGCATTAAACATAACAGAGGGCTGAAATAGTTTCGTACAAAACACAGTGCAAAAGAAATTCCTCAACTCTCTAAACTCACCCTAGCAACTCTGTGCCTTGTGCAGTCTCTCTCAAGGCAGCTCTCCAAAGAGTCAGGCTGCTGCCAATAAATTACCCACAAACAGGCTGAATTATGGGTGCTCTGATAGCTTTGGACTGATTTTCTCTTCCTGCATACAACTTAGCTTTTAATTTACTTTAAAGTGGTTGTTAAAGCAAGGGAGTCTCAGCTTATGGTTCTGTGACTGAACTGATAAGAAATTTGAACTCAGCGTTGTGCTCTGCTACAGATGCCTGCTTTCAGGATAGCAGCCTGGCCAGCTAACCCTGGGCTACGCTTGTATCCTCTGCTATATTTGGACCCTGGGTGCCTGGGAGCGGTGCCAGTTTCTTTCCATCCTCTCCCCTTCCCTGTTGCTACAGAAACCTTGAGCTCGGATGAGCTCGGGGGATCGCCTCTCCACCTTCAGCCTCCAGGACAGTCAGTGCCTGTTCAGCGCTGAATTACCAGCTGCCTGCCAAGGCTCTGAAAGCGTCTTCTCTACCTTTCTTTATCAGGAGATGGTGGCAGGCTGCGAGGCACAGGCAGCTGAGGTCCCTTAAGACATTGCTGCTAAAAAAAAAAAAAGGCCAGGAAGAGCTGGAGCATTCCCCCCATCCACACTGTCAAAGCGCAGAGCCCTCTACCATTTTTGTGTTGGAAAGGATCTGTTGGCCATGGTAACAATGCAGTTAATCGTCTGGCCTGGTAAGACTTAGCAGAAAATTAAGTGTTATCTGTGGCTTGTTTCTTTACAAAGAAATGCCACGAGGTTAATTAAATGTAGTCAGCTAACAGTCAAGCCATCAATTCATGTTCAAACAAATGGCAAAGTTATGACACTAGGTGTAAATTTAT